>NC_052079.1:58253742-58926867 GCF_015852505.1 Tachyglossus aculeatus
GCCGCCCGCCTGCCCGCATCCCAGACAGGTGAGCTGTGGCCATGGGAGCCAGGAGAGCGGGTGGGTTCCCCGATGGCGGGGGGCCCCGGGGTCTGTTCTCCCTAAGCCGAGGGGTGAGCTCGCCTCCTGGCAGCAGCCCCAGGGACCAGCAGGGTGAACCGGAAGGCCTGGCGACGCCCCACCGCAGGCCCTGGCTTCCGTTTACCTGGATTTTTGCTTGCTTCCTGCTGGATCCATCTGTGGACCCTGTGGGAGGAGAGACAAGTGGCCGCGGTTATTCCTAGTTCAGGGGTTTTCCCCCCGACTCGGGGAGCACGTTGCTGTTTGACTTGCCCGGACCCGACCTGGGGACCGGGGACAAAAACCGTCCCCCCGGAAGGCTCCCCAACACCCCCAAACAACTTCCAACAACTCTCGTGATGACCCTGGGGAGAAACAATGGGGCTGGGGCCCGGGCACCAGGGAACCTAGGTTCTCAACCGCCACGTGCCTGCTGGGGGACCTTGGCCAAGTCACTTCACTGGGCCTCAGTTTCCTAACCTGTAAAATGGGGATTCAACACCTGTTGTCTCTCCCACGTAGACTGGGAGTCCCATGTGGGACAGGGACTGTGTTCATCCTGATTATTTGGTGACTACCCCAGTACAACACTTGGTACATAGTTAGAACTTAATTATCAATTATTATCACGATGTTTATAACGACAGTGAGGACGATGATGATGAATAAATGGCAGGTCTCCGGAGAGAACATCCGTGAGACTCAAAAATCAGCTATGGGACTTTTATTTGCCCACTCTGTGTGTGTTTGTGTGGTTGGCGGGGGGGGGGGCGCGCAGGAAGGAGGCAGATGGGGGGAGAGCTGGTGCGCAACATGGTCTCATCAGCAACTTCCCCTCATCCCCTCCCCTCTCCCCTGAGGCAAACAAAAGGGTTTCAAGATGATCCAAAGGGCCAGCGGATCCCACGGTGGATGCGATCAGACAAAGGCCGGAGAAGACATCGTCATCATCAGTGACATTTATTGGGTGCTCAATCTGTGCAGACAACTGTACTAAACGCTTGGGAGAATTCAATGCGACCAGAGTTGGTATAAGTTCCCTGCCCACAGCGACCCTGCCCCCGCCCCTTCCCCGGGAATGGCGCATTGAGAGCCTCGTGGACAGGGGCTGCATGAAACGGCTCTTCCCCAGGACTCGGCACAGGGCTCAGCTAAGCAATCAATCGCAGGCATTTGAGTGCTCACTGTGTGCAGAGCACTGTACTAACCGCTTGGGAGAGTCCAATACAACAGAGTCAGTAGACACGTTCCCTGCCCAAGAGAAGCTTCCAGTCTAGAGGACTAGGGCCCACCGTTGGTGCTAACAACAGACCACAACGAAATCTAACAGTGGGGATCGGAGAGGGAAATCAATCAGTCAAAAGGAAGATACTGCCTTTGGAGGGGCCCCTGGGGCAGGGTGGCCAGGACGAAAAGGGTGACGGCCAAGAAAGGACGGGAGAGAAAGGGCTCGGTCAGCTGGAGGGGGAGGGAGGACACTCCCGGCAAAGCTCTGGCCTTCGAGCATCCTACACAATTATATTCTCATTCATCTTGTTTTAAAAAGTGGAACAGATGGCCACAGAAAGATTGGCAGTTGGACTGATTCTCAGCACTGACCTACAAATGAGATGGACTAACATTACTCACTAGAGTTGAACCTGGATTCTTCCCGAATTTAACAATAATAATAATAATGATAATCATCGTACTTGTTAAGTGCTATGTGCCAAGCATTGTTCTAAGCCCTGGGGTGGATAGGTTAATCAGTTTGGGCACAGTTCCTGTCTCACATGGGACTTACACTCTTAATCCCCATTTTACAGATGAGAGAACATAGGCCCAAAGAAGTGAAGTGACTTGGCCAAGGTCACACAGCAGACAAGTGGCACAGCCGGACACGGCCAAAACTGTTTTGGTTTTTTTTCCCCTTCCCCCTGCCTCGCCTCACTGATCTTTTCCTTTCCACTGTGACCAAAACTGAGGCCACATGGCAACTCTGCCTTCCGGGGTCACTTGGAGCACAAGATAATGCCTTCTTTTCCTGAAATGAGGCATTTTTGTCCATTTGGCTCTATTTGCTTTACCCCTTTGCTACAGGTAAGCAATTCCAACTCATTAGTCAGGGAGTGGAACTGACCGGATTCTAAGGTCAAATTTGCCAGCTGTCTTCCCTGGCCTCCTCAACAGTCCCTTTGTACAAACTGGGAAAGCGGTTCCGGACCTGGGCCTTCCAAAAGGACATATCCCATCTAAAACAGGTGTACACATACACACATTCTCTCTCTCTATCTTTCTCTGTCTTTCCCCTCTCTCGTCCCCCAGAAGAACACAGCTCATTCTAAATGACCGTTTTTCATTCCTTTCTGTTTGGGCTTGTTTCTGTTCTTAAGGTTGGAGAAAAAGGGACAGCTGCTTAATTTTGAACAGGAGAAGCAGTGTAGTGGATAGAGCCCAGACCCGAAAGAAGGAACTGGGTTCTAACCCCAGCTCCGCCACTTGTCCGCTGTAGGACCTTGGACAAGTCGATTCACTTCTCTGTGCCTCGGTTACCTCAACTGTAAAATGGGGAGTAAGACTGTGAGCCCCGTGTGGGACACGGACTGTGTCCGACCTGATTACCTTATATCTACCCAAGTGCTTAAAACAGTGCTTGGCACATAGTAGGCGCTTAACAAATACTAAAATTATTATTATTATAACTGCCACTATTCTCTGAGCCTCAGTTCCCTCATCTGTAAAACGGAGCTTAAGACTGGAAGCCCCATGTGGAACAAGGACTACGTCCAACCTGATCAGCTTGTATCTACCCTGGCGTTTAGTTGGGTACCTGGCACGTAGTGAGCACTTAACAAATATTATTTTAAAAAAAATCTGAAGCTGAAATATAGAAGCCAGGGCTGTCCTGTTGCATTTCCCATGCCTTCCTGAGCTCACAACCAGACCATCCTATGCCCTTTCCCTTCTGCGCCGCCCTCGCACTTGGACTCTCACCTGTAATTCACCGTACCCTCAACCCTCTGGCATTGAAGTACTCATCCGTCATTTATGTTAATTATCTCTTCCCTCTAGACTCCTTGCATATAGGGAATTTGTCTACCAACTCTGTTTTACTGAACTGTCCCAAGTCTTTAGTACAGTGCTCTGCACACAGTAAGTACTCGATAAATTCAATTAATTGATTGAAACTCCTCCTTTGGCCACCGCCCTGTTTTTTCATAGATTATGAACCCCCGGGGGTTGGAGGAGAGGGGCAGGGGGGAGGCTCACAGACCCTCTCTAATTTCCCAGAAGCAGTGTGGCCTAGTGGAAAGAGCACGGGCCCAGAAGTCAGAGGACCTGGGTTCTTCTTCCAGCTTCACCACTTGTCCGTTGTGGGACCTTGGGCAAGTCACTTCACTTCTCCGTTCCCGCATCTGCAAACCGGTTCTCCCTACTGCTCAGACAGCCCCACCTGGGATCTGATGATCTTGCATCTACCCCAGTGCTTAGTACAGTGTTTGGCACATAGTAAGTGCTTAACAACCACAGTTATTACTACGATTACTTAGATCAGGGCTCTGTGCACAGTTTTATGATCACAGCTATCATCTAAGGGGACCAGGGAAACCTGGATGAAAGGAAGATTAGGGGCAACTCGACCCACAACCCACCTCTGGAGGACTGGGACAAAAAGTTAAAAAACAATGGTATTTGTTAAGCACCTATGTGTTGCCAACTTGTACTTCCCAAGCACTTAGTACAGTGCTCTGCACACAGTAAGCGCTCAATAAATACGATTGAATGAATGAATGAATGTGCCCAGCACTGTATTAAATGCTGGTGTAGATACCAGATCGTCGGACCCAATCTCTGTCCCACATGGGGTTCACAGTGAAAGGGAAAATACCAGAATGTCTGGAAGAAAAACAAGCAAGCCCAGGCTGAATTCCTACGAAAACACACATCTTCCCGGGAATAACGTGAAAGAAGAAAGGCAGGACTTGGACCCCTCAACACCCAGCACTTCATAGACAGTGCAAGCATCTCTTGGAGACCTTTTGGAGAGAACTTTCTCCATAGCAAATACAGTTTTGCTAAGCTAGAATCCTAAAGTCTTGATGAGAAAAATGTAAAGAAAGCTATTTTCAGGGGAGCCCAAGGTAAAGAAAATCCACCACTAAACCCCCACCCCGTCGTTTCTGTCTCTTTTCCCACCATGGGACACTAAATAGAAAACTGTGCAGTGGGGAACACTACCTACGCAATGGGTTCAGCGAAAGACCTTGGGGGTCGGAACTGCCAGAAGCTGAGATTTGGGTGGTGGACTGGGAGTAAGGAGACTTGGGTTCAAGAGCCAGCTCTGCCTCTGCCCTGCTGTGTGAACTTAAACAGATGACTTGACCTCTCCAGGCCTCTGTCTCCTCATCTGAACAACAAGGGCAAGATACCTATTCTCCCTCTCTCTCTTAGGAGAGCTCCTAGAAGGCCAGGAATTATCTTGATCAGAGAGGCTGGATAATCCTCCCAGTACACAGCGCTTCGTGCACTATCATCATCATCATCATCATCAATCGGATTTATTGAGCGCTTACTATGTGCAGAGCACTGTACTAAGCGCTTGGGAAGTACAAATTGGCAACATATAGAGACAGTCCCTACCCAACAGTGGGCTCACAGTCTAAAAGGGGGAGACAGAGAACAAAACCAAACATACTAACAAAATAAAATAAATAGAATAGATATGTACAAGTAAAATAAATAAATAAATAGAGTAATAAATATGTACAAACATATATACATATATACAGGTTATAACACAGTTATAACAGTTAATGATTGTGAGTCAATGCAAGAATGACTCATTTGTCTGGTGGGAGGGTTCTGGGTTTCTCCAAGTCCCTTTCATTCATTCAACCATATTTACTGAGCGCTTTACCGTGTGCCAAGCACTGTACTAAGCTCCCAAATCCCCCAATTTTAGGATCGACCTTTCCAAGATCTGCTTCCAGATAGGTTCTTCCAGGTAGCACGACATATTACTGACTAGACGCTCCGTCTTCTTCCTTTTCCTCCACTAGTGGTGTCAGGAGAGCGGTGAAATGGGCCAGAGCAAGAACAGAGCAGAGCAACGGCAGTTCAAGGAGAAGGCCTCACCCACGCAGACAATCTCACCAAAGAGCAGACACAACTTCTCTGAGCACAGGGTTCCGAACAGCTGTGGCCGAGGGAGGGGATGGTGGGAATGGAAAGATGCCAAGAGTGGGGAGAACCCCATCTGCTCCCATGGCTTCAACTCCCACTTCCATGAGGATGATTCCCAAATCTCCCTCTCCCGCTCTGCGGTCTTGCCTTCACGACATCTCTACTTGGATGTCCTGCCGTCACCTCAAATTTAACGCGTCCAAAACAGAACTCCTTATCTTCCCACCCAAACCCTGTCCTCCCCCTGCCTTTCCTATCACTGCAGTAGACACCACAATCCTTCCTGTCTCACAAGCTGGTAACCTTGGCGTTATCTGACTCCTCTCTCTCATACGACCCACATAATCAATCTTTTAGAATAATAATAACAACAATAATAATGGTATTTGTTAAGCACTTACTATGGGTCAAGCACTATTTTAAGCTCTGAGATAGATACAAGATAATCCTGTTGGACGCAGTTCCCGCCCCACATAAGGCTCACGGTCTTAATCACCATTTTACAGATGAGGTAACTGAGGCAGAGAAGAGGAATGACGTGCCTAAAGTAACACAGCAGGCACATGGCAGAGCCGGGATTAAAACCCAGGTCCTTCTAACTCTCAGGCCCATGCTCTTTTCACTAGGCCACGCTGCTTCTCACTAATCTGTCACTAAATCCTGTCGGTTTAACCTTCACAACACAGCTAAGATCCGTCCTTCTCCCTCCATCCAAACTGCTACCACGTTAATCCAAGCACCTCATCATCATCATCAATCGTATTTATTGAGCGCCTACTGTGTGCAGAGCACTGTACTAAGCGCTTGGGAAGTCCAAGTTGGCAACATCTAGAGACAGTCCCTACCCAACAGTGGGCTCACAGTCTAAAAGGGGCAGACGGAGAACAAAACCAAACATACTAACAAAATAAAATAAATAGAATAGATATGTACAAGTAAAATAAATACAGTAATAAATAGGTACAAACATATATACATATATACAGGTGCAGTGGGGAAGGGAAGGAGGTAAGATGGGGGGGATGGAGAGGGGGACGAGGGGGAGAGGAAGGAGGGGGCTGAGTGTGGGAAGGCCTCCTGGAGGAGGTGAGCTCTCAGTAGGGCCTTGAAGGGAGGAAGAGAGCTAGCTTGGCACAGACTGTGAGCCCGTTGCTGGGTAGGGACCGCCTCTATATGTTGCCAACTTGTACTTCCCAAGCGCTTAGTACAGTGCTCTGCACACAGTAAGCGCTCAATACATTCGACTGAATGAATGAATCCCACCTTGATTACTGACTGTACCAGCCTCCTTGCTGACCTCCCAGCCTCCATCCAGTCTCTCCCCATTCCAGTCCATAGTTTGCTCTGTTGCCCCCATCATTTATCTACAAAAACATTCAGGCCCTGTTTCCCCGCTCCTCAAGAGCCTCCAGTGGTAGCCCATCCACCTCCGCATCAAACAGAAACTTCTCACCATCGGCTTTAAAGCAAACACCTTGTCCCCTCCTACTTCACCTCGCTCCTCTCTCCCCCTTCTAGACTGTGAGCCCGCTGTTGGGTAGGGACCGTCTCTATATGTTGCCAACTTGTACTTCCCAAGCGCTTAGTACAGTGCTCTGCACACAGTAAGAGCTCAATAAATACAATTGAATGAATGAATGAAAACGACCCCTCCCCTTCAAAACCTTATTGAGGGCCCATCTCCTCCAAGAGGCCTTCCCTGACTAAGCCCTCCTTTCTTCTTCTCCCACTCCCTTCTGCATCACCCTGACTGGCTCTCTTTGCTCATCCCCCCTCCCAGCCCCACAGCACGTAGGTACCTATCTGTCATTTCTTTTATATCAATCAAACGTATTTATTGAGCGCTTACTGTGTGCAGAGCACTGTACTAAGCGCTTGGGAAGTACAAGTTGGCAACATATAGAGACAGTCCCTACCCAACAGTGGGCTCACAGTCTAAAAGATGTCTGATTCCCCACCTCTAGACTATAGGCTTATTGTAGGCAGGGACTGCGTCTGTTATTGTTGTATCGCAGCCTCCCAAGCGCTTAGTACAGTGCTCTGCACAGAGTAAGTGCTCAATATGACTGAATGAATACCCCAAAATATCCACTTCTCCCCCGCCAAAGCCTTATTGAAGGCAGATCCTCCTCCAAGAGGCCTTCCCTGACTAAGTCCTCATTTCCTCTTTTCCCACTTCCTTCTGCATCCACCCCCACTCGCTCCTTTTACTCACCAGCCCCGCACCCCACCCCCCAGCACTTATGTCCACATCCATGATTTTTGTTTTTACATTAATGTCCAATTTCCCCTCTAGACTGTAAGCTTGCTGTGGGCTGGGAACGTGTCTGTTTTACTGTTGTGTCCTGTTCATTCACTCATTCACTCAATTGTATTAACTGAGTACTTACTGTGAGCAGAGCTCTGTACTAAGCGCTTGGAAGGCACAATACAGCAATAACGAGAGATTATCCCTGTCCATAATAGGCTTAAAGTTTAGGGGGGGGGGGGGAGACAGATATAGTACAGTGCTCTGTACACATTAAGTGCTCAATAAATACGATTGAATGAATGAATATCAAAACAACTAGAGGCATCAATACAAATAAAGCAGAATTATAGCTCTATACACATATACAGAAGGGCTTGTGGGGCGGGGAAGAGCAAAGGGAGCGAGGTCAGGGTGATGGAAGGTGGGGAGCAGAGGAGCTGAATTCTATTCTACAGCTATAATTCTTTCTATTTATTCTGTAGCTATAATTCTATTTATTCTGATGGTTTTGACACCCGTCTACATGTTTTGTTTTGTTGTCTGTCTCCCGCTTCTGGACTGTGGGCCCGTTGCTGGGTGGGGACCGTCTCTATATGTTGCCGACTTGCACTTCCCAAGCGCTTAGTACAGTGCTCTGCACACAGTAAGCGCCCAATATGATTAAACGAATGAATGAACTTAGTCCTACTCTCCTACGTGCTTAGTAGAGTGCCTTGCACACAGTAAGCGCTCAATAAATAGGATGATTGATGGGGGAGCTCTCCAGAGCAGTGGCAACGAAGTAAACTGGAAGGGAAGGGGGAAAGAAGGTAAGAAAGTTAGAGAAGCAGCATGGCTTAGTGGCAAGAACCCGGGCTTGGGAGTCGGAGGACGTGGGTTCTAATCCCCGCCCCGCCGCTTGTCTGCTGTGTGACTTTGGGCAAGCCACTTAACTCCCTCTGTGCCTCAGTGACCTCATCTGGAAAATGGGGATGAAGACTGGGAGACCCACGTGAGTCAACCTAATTACCTTGTATCTACCTCAGCGCTTAGAATGGCGTTCGGCACATAATAAGCGCTTAACAAATGCGATTATTATTATGATTATTAATGGGGGGGGGGCGGGCTGGCACAGGATGGGAAGAAGCTGAAGTAAAGAGGGTAGGGGAAGGGAGAGTGAGAGACAGGGAAGAGAAGCAGCGTGGCTCAGTGGAAAGAGCAAGGGCTTTAGAGTCAGAGGTCATGGGTTCAAATCCCGGCTCCGTCAATTGTCAGCTTTGTGTGACTTTGGGCAAGTCACTTCTCTGGGCCTGAGTGACCTCATCTGTAAAATGGGGATGAAGACTGTGAGCCCCCCGTGGGCCAACCTGATCACCTTGTAATAATAATTACGACATTTATTAAACGCTTACTAGACTGTGAGCCCGCTGTTGGGTGGGGACCGTCTCTCTATGTTGCCAACTTGTACTTCCCAAGCGCCTAGTACAGCGCTCTGCACACAGTAAGTGCTCAATAAATAAGATTGAATGAATGAATGAATGTGTAAAGCACTGTTCTAAGCGCTGGGGGAGGTTACAAGGTGATCGGGTTGTTCATTCATTCATTCAATCCTATTTATTGGGCGCTTACTGTGTGCAGAACACAGTACTAAACGCTTGGGAAGTACAAGTCGGCAACACATGGAGACGGTCCCTACCCAACAGCGGGCTCACGGCCTAGAAGGGGGAGACGGACAACAAAACAAAACACATTATCAAAATAATTTATTAAGCGCTTACTATGTGCAAAGCACTGTTCTAAGCGCTAGGGGAGGTTACCAGGTGACCAGGTTGTCCCACGGGGGGGGGCTCACAGTCTTAATCCCCATTTTCCAGATGAGGGAACTGAGGCCCAGAGAAGGGAAGTCTTCTCACTGTTGGGTAGGGACCGTCTCTAGATGTTGCCAACTTGGCCTTCCCAAGCGCTTAGTCCGGTGCTCTGCACACAGGAAGCGCTCAATAAATACGACTGATTGATTGATTGATTGATTGAAGTGACTTTCCCAGAGTCACCCAGCTGACAGTTGGCAGAGCCGGGGCTTGAACCCAGGCCCTCGGACTCCAAAGCCCGGGCTCTGCCCGCGGAGCCCCGCCGCTTCTCTCCTCCCCGGCGCTCAGAACGGTGCTCGGCACGTAGTAAGCGCTTCATAAATGCCCTCATCACTGTCATTATTATTATCACAATGACCGAGATCCCGGAAAGAGCGATGCCCTGGGGGGGGGGGGGGGGGGAGTGTGAGGGCGGGGGGCTCCCTCGGCCCCCCAACCGCCCCGCCGGCTCACCCCCCCCACCCCCCCGCCCGCTTCCCAACGGCCGGGCCCGGCTCCGACCTTCTCCGATCTTTTCTCCGATCTTTTCTCCGATCTTCTTCTCCGTTCTCCTCCTCCTCCGGCCGGCCTGCCGCCGGTCCGGACGACGAGGCGCCCCCCCCCCGCGGGGCCCCGGCGGCAGGGCGGGCCGGCGGGCGGGCGCGCGGCCGAGGGAGTGGCCAAACGCGGCGGGAGAGCAACGCGCGCTCACACAGGCCGCGCGCCCTTCCCCCCCCCACGCACACCCCAACTGGCGCGCGCGCGCGCACACACACACCCGCCTGGCGTGCGCGCGCGCCCCCCACACCTCGCCTGGCGCGCGCGCGCCCTCCCCCCCACACACACCCGCCTGGCGTGCGCGCGCGCCCCCCACACCTCGCCTGGCGCGCGCGCGCCCTCCCCCCCCCACGCACACCCCAACTGGCGCGCGCGCGCCCTCACATACACGCGCGCGCGCCCTCGCATACACGCGCGCGCACACACACACCCGCCTGGCGTGCGCGCGCCCCCCACACCTCGCCTGGCGCGCGCGTGCCCTCCCCCCCACACACACCCGCCTGGCGTGCGCGCGCGCGCCCCACCCCTCGCCTGGCGCGCGCGCGCCCTCCCCCCCACGCACACCCCAACTGGCGCGCGCGCCCTCACATACACGCGCGCGCGCGCCCACCCACCCACACACCCGCCTAGCGTGCGCGCGCGCCCTCACATACACACGCGCGCGCACGCACACACACCACCCACACACACACCCCGGCCTGGCGCGCGCGCGCGCCCTCCCCCCCACACGCGCACCCCGCCTGGCGCGCACGCGCCCTCCCTCCCCACACACACCGCCTGGCGCGCGCCCTCACACACACACACACACACACACCGCCTGGCGTGCGCGCGCGCCCTCCCACACAGAAACGCGCAAACACACACCCCGCCTGGCGCACGAGCCCTCACACACACATACATACACACACACACACACACACACACACCCTGCCTGGCGTGCACGCGCGCCCTCCCCCCCACACACCCCGCCTGGCGCGCGCGCGCCCTCCCACACACACGCACACCCCAACTGGAGCGCGCGCGCCCTCACATACACGCGCACGCACACACACCACACACACACCACGGCCTGAAGCGCGCGCCCTCCCCCCCACACGCGCACCCCGCCTGGCGCGCACGCGCCCTCCCTCCCCCCCCCCCCACACGCGCACCCCGCCTGGCGCGCACGCGCCCTCCCTCCCCCCCCCCACACCCCGACTGGCGCGCGCGTGCGCCCTCCCCCCCACACCCCCCGCCTGGCGCGCGCGCGCGCCCTCCCACACAATCAATCAATCAACCGTATTTATTGAGCGCTTACTGTGTGCAGAGCACTGCACTAAGCGCTTGGGAAGTCCAAGCTGTCAACGTCTAGAGACGGTCCCTACCCAACAGCGGGCTCACAGTCTAGAAGGGGGAGACAGACAACAAAACCAAACATACTAACCAAATAAGATAAATGGAATGGATAGGTACAAGTAAAATAAATAGAGTAATAAATACGTACAAACATATATATCAACATCAAACGTGTTTATTGAGCGCTTACTGTGTGCAGGGCACTGGACTAAGCGCTTGGGAAGTACAAGCTGGCAACATATAGAGACAGTCCCTACCCAACAGGGGGCTCACAGTCTAGAAGGGGGAGACAGAGAACAAAACCAAACAGACTAACAAAATAAGATAAATGGAATGGATAGGTACAAGTAAAATAGAGTAATAAATACGTACAAACATATATATCATCATCATCATCAATCGTATTTATTGAGCGCTTACTGTGTGCAGAGCACTGGACTAAGCGCTTGGAAAGTCCAAGTTGGCAACGTAGAGAGACGGTCCCTACCCAACGGTGGGCTCACAGTCTAAAAGGGGGAGGCAGAGAACAAAACCAAACAGACTAACTAAATAAAATAAATAGAATAGATATGTACAAGTAAAAGAAATAAATAAATAGAGTAATAAATATGTACTAACAGATATGCATATATACAGGTGCTGTGGGGAAGGGAAGGAGGTAAGATGAGGGGGATGGAGAGGGGGACGACGGGGAGAGGAAGGAAGGAAGGGGCTGAGTGTGGGAAGGCCTCCTGGAGGAGGTGAGCTCTCAGCAGGGCCTTGAAGGGAGGAAGAGAGCTAGCTTGGCGGATGGGCAGAGGGATTGGGGGCATTCCAGGCCCGGGGTCGACGGTGGGATACACACACACACACACACACACACACACACACACACACACACACACACACACACCTGGCGCGCCCCCGCGCCCTCCCTCCCACGAGCAAGTTTGTTCATTCATTCATTCGTATTTATTGAGCGCTTACTGTGTGCAGAGCACTGTACTAAGCGCTTGGGAAGGACAAGTCGGCAACACATAGAGACGGTCCCTACCCGACAACGGGCTCACAGTCTAGGAGGGGGAGACAGACAACAAAACCAAACATATTAACAAAATAAAATAAATAGTACTGGACACAGTCCCTGTCCCAAATGGGGCTCCCAGCCTTAATCCCCATTTTACAGGTGAGAAAACTGAGGCCCAGAGAAGTGAAGTGACTCGCCCAATGTCACCGAGCAGACAGGTGGCGAAGCCGGGAGGATAATAATAATAATAATCATAATAATAATAATAATAATAATAATGGCATTTGTTAAGCGCTTACTACGTACTAGGCACTGTACTAAGCACTGGGGTGGATACAAGCAAATTGGGTTCATTCATTCATTCATTCAATCGTATTTATTGAGCGCTCACTGTGTGCAGAGCACTGTACTAAGCGCTTAGGAAGTACAAGTTGGCAGCATATAGAGACGGTCCCTACCCAACAGCGGGCTCACAGTCTAGAGGCCTTCCCAGCCTGAGCCCCTTCCTTCCTCTCCCCCTCCTCCCCCTCCCCACAGCACCTGTATTTATGTTTATATGTTTGTACGTATTTATTACTCTATTTAATTTATTTGTACGTATTCTATTTATTTTATTTTGTTAATATGTTTTGTTTTGTTCTCTGTCTCCCCCTTCTAGACTGTGAGCCAGCTGTGGGGTAGGGACTGTCTCTCCATGTTGCCGACGTATACTTCCCAAGCGCTTAGTACAGTGCTCTGCACACAGTAAGCGCTCAATAAATACGATTGATTGAATGAATGAATATTTACTATTCTATTTATTTTATTTTGTTAATATGTTTTGTTCTGTTCTCTGCCTCCCCCTTCTAGACTGTGAGCCCGCTGTTGGGTAGGGACCGTCTCTATATGTTGCCAACTTGTACTTCCCAAGCGCTTTGTACAGTGCTCTGCACACAGTAAGCACTCAATAAGTACGATTGAATGAGTGAATGAATATTTACTATTCTATTTATTTTGTTAATATGTTTGGTTTTGTTCTCTGTCTCCCCCTTCTAGACTGTGAGCCCGCTGTTGGGTAAGGACTGTCTCTATATGTTGCCAACTTGTACTTCCCAAGCGCTTAGTACAGTGCTCTGCACACAGTAAGCGCTCAATAAATACGGTTGACTGAATGAATGAATACGTTTGTTCATTTATTAGGTAATCAGTTTGGGAGTAATCTTGTTTTCCCCAATGGCAGTGAAAAAATGATGTGAAATTTTAGTGTTACAGCTCTCAGCTATTGGACGTGATTTAGTGATCTCCCGCTTCTAGACTGTGAGCCCGGCGGTGGGGAGGGATTGTCTCTATCTGTTGCCCAATTGTACTTTCCAAGCACTTAGTAATAATAATAATAATAATAATAATAATAATAATAATGGCCTTTGTTAAGCGTTTACTATGTGCAGAGCACTGTTCTAAGTGCTGGGGGGGAGGGTTACAAGGTGATCAAGTTGTCCCACGTGGGGCTCACAGTCTTAATCCCCATTTTACAGATGAGGTAACTGAGGCTCAGAGAAGTTAAGTGACTTACCCAAGGTCACACAGCAGACATGTGGTGGAGTCGGGATTCGAACCCATGACCTCTGACTCCAAAGCCCGTGCTCTTTCCACTTAGCCATGCTGCTCCTCCTTGGAGGGACTGTCTCTATCTGTTGCCAAATTGTACTTTCCAAGCGCTTAGTACAGTGCTCTGCACACAGTAAGCCCTCAATCAATACGATTTATTCTATTTTATTTGGTTTCTATGTTTCGTTTTGTTGTCTGTCTCCCCTTTCTAGACTGTGAGCCCGCTGTTGGGTAAGGACCGTCTCTATATGTTGCCAACTTGTACTTCCCAAGTGCTTAGTACAGTGCTCTGCACACAGTAAGCGCTCAATAAATACGGTTGACTGAATGAATGAATAAGTTTGTTCATTTATTAGGTAATCAGTTTGGAAGTAATCTTGTTTACCCCAATGGCAGTGAAAAAATGATGTGAAATTTTAGTGTTACAGCTCTCAGCTATTGGAGGTGATTTCGTGACCTCCCGCTTCTAGACTGTGAGCCCGGCGGTGGGGAGGGATTGTCTCTATCTGTTGCCAAATTGTACTTTCCAAGCGCTTAGTACAGTGCTCTGCACACAGTAAGCCCTCAATCAATACGATTTATTCTATTTTATTTGGTTTCTATGTTTCGTTTTGTTGTCTGTCTCCCCTTTCTAGACTGTGAGCCCGCTGTTGGGTAAGGACCGTCTCTATATGTTGCCAACTTGTACTTCCCAAGCGCTTAGTACAGTGCTCTGCACACAGTAAGCACTCAATAAATACGGTTGACTGAATGAATGAATAAGTTTGTTCATTTATTAGGTAATCAGTTTGGAAGTAATCTTGTTTACCCCAATGGCAGTGAAAAAATGATGTGAAATTTTAGTGTTACAGCTCTCAGCTATTGGAGGTGATTTCGTGACCTCCCGCTTCTAGACTGTGAGCCCGGCGGTGGGGAGGGATTGTCTCTATCTGTTGCCCAATTGTACTTTCCAAGCGCTTAGTACAGTGCTCTGCACACAGTAAGCCCTCAATCAATACGATTTATTATATTTTATTTGGTTTATATGTTTTGTTTTGTTATCTGTCTCCCCCTTCTAGACTGTGAGCCCGCTGTTGGGTAAGGACCATCTCTATATGTTGCCAACTTGTACTTCCCAAGCGCTTAGTACAGTGCTCTGCACACAGTAAGCGCTCAATAAATACGGTTGAATGAATGAATGAATAGGTTTGTTCATTTATTAGGTAATCAATTTGGACGTAATCTTGTTTTCCCCAATGGCAGTGAAAAAATGATGTGAAATTTTAGTGTTACAGCTCTCAGCTGTTGGAGGTGATTTAGTGATCTCCCGCTTCTAGACTGTGAGCCCGGCGGTGGGGAGGGATTGTCTCTATCTGTTGCCCAATTGTACTTTCCAAGCGCCTAGTAACAATAATAATAATAATAATGGCCTTTGTTAAGCGTTTACTATGTGCAGAGCACTGTTCTAAGTGCTGGTGGGGGGAGTTACAAGGTGATCAAGTTGTCTCACTTGGGGCTCACAGTCTTAATCCCCATTTTACAGATGAGGTAACTGAGGCTCAGAGAAGTTAAGTGACTTGCCCAAGATCACACAGCAGACATGTGGTGGAGTCGGAATTCGAACCCATGACCTCTGACTCCAAAGCCCGGGCTCTTTCCACTGTGCCACGCTGCTCCTCCTTGGAGGGACTGTCTCTATCTGTTGCCCAATTGTACTTTCCAAGCGCTTAGTACAGTGCTCTGCACACAGTAAGCACTCAATCAATACGATACATACGATTGACCAGGCGCGTGCGCGTGGTCAAACACAGCCCCTGGCGCGCGCGCGCCCTCCCTCCCACGAGTAAGTTTGACCATTTATTAGGTAATCAGTTTGGAAGTAATCTTGTTTCCCCCAATGGCAGTGAAAAAACGATGTGAAGTTTTAGTGTTACAGCTCTCAGCTATTGGAGGTGATTTCGTGACCTCCCGCTTCCAGACTGTGAGCCCGGCGGTGGGAAGGGATTGTCTCTATCTGTTGCCCAATTGTACTTCCCAAGCGCTTAGTACAGTGCTCTGCACACAGTAAGCCCTCAATCAATACGATTTATTCTATTTTATTTGGTTTATATGTTTTGTTTGGTTCTCTGTCTCCCCCTTCTAGACTGTGAGCCCGCTGTTGGGTAAGGACCGTCTCTATATGTTGCCAACTTGTACTTCCCAAGCGCTTAGTACAGTGCTCTGCACACAGTAAGCGCTCAATAAATACAGTTGACTGAATGAATAAGTTTGTTCATTTATTAGGTAATCAGTTTGGACGTAATCTTGTTTTCCCCAATGGCAGTGAAAAAATGATGTGAAATTTTAGTGTTACAGCTCTCAGCTGTTGGAGGTGATTTAGTGACCTCCTGCTTCTAGACTGTGAGCCCGGCGGTGGGGAGGGATTGTCTCTATCTGTTGCCCAATTGTACTTTTCAAGCGCTTAGTAATAATAATAATAATAATGGCCTTTGTTAAGCACTTACTATGTGCAGAGCACTGTTCTAAGCGCTGAGGGGGGGTTACAAGGTGATCAAGTTGTCCCATGTGGGGCTCACAGTCTTAATCCCCATTTTACAGATGAGGTAACTGAGGCTCAGAGAAGTTAAGTGACTTACCCAAGGTCACATAGCAGACATGTGGTGGAGTCGGGATTCGAACCCATGACCTCTGATTCCAAAGCCCGGGCTCTTTCCACTGTGCCACGCTGCTCCTCCTTGGAGGGACTGTCTCTATCTGTTGCCCAATTGTACTTTTCAAGCGCTTAGTACAGTGCTCTGCACACAGCGTTCAATCAATACGATACATACGATTGACCAGGCGCGTGCGCATGGTTAAACACAGCCCCTGGCGCGCGCGCACGCGCCCTCCCTCCCACGAGTAAGTTTGTTCATTTATTAGGTAATCAGTTTGGGAGTAATCTTGTTTCCCCCAATGGCAGTGAAAAAATGATCTGAAATTTTAGTGTTTCAGCTCTCAGCTATTGGAGGTGATTTAGTGACCTCCCGCTTCTAGACTGTGAGCCCGGTGGTGGGGAGGGATTGTCTCTATCTGTTGCCCAACTGTACTTTCCAAGCGCTTAGTACAGTGCTCTGCACACAGTAAGCCCTCAATCAATACGATTTATTCTATTTTATTTGGTTTATATGTTTTGTTATCTGTCTCCCCTTTCTAGACTGTGAGCCCGCTGTTGGGTAAGGACCGTCTCTATATGTTGCCAACTTGTATTTCCCAAGCGCTTAGTACAGTGCTCTGCACACAGTAAGCGCTCAATAAATACGGTTGACTGAATGAATAAGTTTGTTCATTTATTAGGTAATCAGTTTGGAAGTAATCTTGTTTCCCCCAATGGCAGTGAAAAAATGATGTGAAATTTTAGTGTTTCAGCTCTCAGCTATTGGAGGTGATTTAGTGACCTCCCGCTTCTAGACTGTGAGCCCGTCAGTGGGGAGGGATTGTCTCTATCTGTTGCCTAATTGTACTTTCCAAGCGCTTAGTACAGTGCTCTGCACACAGTAAGCCCTCGATCAATACGATTTATTCTATTTTATTTGGTTTATATGTTTTGTTGTCTGTCTCCCCCTTCTAGACTGTGAGCCCGCTGTTGGGTAAGGACCATCTCTATATGTTGCCAACTTGTACTTTCCAAGCGCTTAGTACAGTGCTCTGCACACAGTAAGCGCTCAATAAATACGGTTGACTGAATGAATGAGTAAGTTTGTTCATTTATTAGGTAATCAGTTTGGATGTAATCTTGTTTTCCCAAATGGCAGTGAAAAAATGATGTGAAATTTTAGTGTTACAGCTCTCAGCTGTTGGAGGTGATTTAGTGATCTCCCGCTTCTAGACTGTGAGCCCGGCGGTGGGGAGGGATTGTCTCTATCTGTTGCCCAATTGTACTTTCCAAGCACTTAGTAATAATAATAATAATAATAATAATAATAATAATAATAATAATGGCCTTTGTTAAGCGTTTACTATGTGCAGAGCACTGTTCTAAGTGCTGGGGGGGAGGGTTACAAGGTGATCAAGTTGTCCCACGTGGGGCTCACAGTCTTAATCCCCATTTTACAGATGAGGTAACTGAGGCTCAGAGAAGTTAAGTGACTTACCCAAGGTCACACAGCAGACATGTGGTGGAGTCGGGATTCGAACCCATGACCTCTGACTCCAAAGCCCGTGCTCTTTCCACTTAGCCACGCTGCTCCTCCTTGGAGGGACTGTCTCTATCTGTTGCCAAATTGTACTTTCCAAGCGCTTAGTACAGTGCTCTGCACACAGTAAGCCCTCAATCAATACGATTTATTCTATTTTATTTGGTTTATATGTTTGGTTTTGTTCTCTGTCTCCCCCTTTTAGACTGTGAGCCCGCTGTTGGTTAGGGACCGTCTCTATATGTTGCCAACTTGTACTTCCCAAGCGCTTAGTACAGTGCTCTGCACACAGTAAGCGCTCAATAAATACGGTTGACTGAATGAATAAGTTTGTTCATTTATTAAGTAATCAGTTTGGAAGTAATCTTGTTTTCCCCAATGGCAGTGAAAAAATGATGTGAAATTTTAGTGTTACAGCTCTCAGCTATTGGAGGTGATTTAGTGATCTCTCGCTTCTAGAATGTGAGCCTGTCGGTGGGGAGGGATTGTCTCTATCTGTTGCCCAATTGTACTTTTCAAGCGCTTAGTAATAATAATAATAATAATGGCCTTTGCTAAGCACTTACTATGTGCAGAGCACTGTTCTAAGCGCTGAGGGGGGGGTTACAAGGTGATCAAGCTGTCCCACGTGGGG
The DNA here is from genome assembly GCF_015852505.1 of Tachyglossus aculeatus. Classification (NCBI taxonomy): domain Eukaryota; kingdom Metazoa; phylum Chordata; class Mammalia; order Monotremata; family Tachyglossidae; genus Tachyglossus; species Tachyglossus aculeatus. The sequence goes on from NC_052079.1 coordinate 58,272,314, forward strand.
CTCACAGTCTTAATCCCCATTTTACAGATGAGGTAACTGAGGCTCAGAGAAGTTAAGTGACTTACCCAAGGTCACACAGCAGACATGTGGTGGAGTCGGAATTCGAACCCATGACCTCTGACTCCAAAGCCCGGGCTCTTTCCACTGAGCCATGCTGCTCCTCCTTGGAGGGACTGTCTCTATCTGTTGCCCAATTGTACTTTTCAAGTGCTTAGTACAGTGCTCTGCACACAGCGTTCAATCAATACGATACATACGATTGACCAGGCGCGTGCGCGTGGTCAAACACAGCCCCTGGCGCGCGTTCACGCGCCCTCCCTCCCACGAGTAAGTTTGTTCATTTATTAGGTAATCAGTTTGGAAGTAATCTTGTTTTCCCCAATGGCAGTGAAAAAATGATGTGAAATTTTAGTGTTACCGCTCTCAGCTATTGGAGGTGATTTACTGACCTCCTGCTTCTAGACTGTGAGCCCGGCAGTGGGGAGGGATTGTCTCTATCTGTTGCCCAACTGTACTTTCCAAGCGCTTAGTGCAGTGCTCTGCACACAGTAAGCCCTCAATCAATACGATTTATTCTATTTTATTTGGTTTATATGTTTTGTTATCTGTCTCCCCTTTCTAGACTGTGAGCCCACTGTTGGGTAAGGACGATCTCTATATGTTGCCAACTTGTACTTCCCAAACGCTTAGCACAGTGCTCTGCACACAGTAAGCGCTCAATAAATACGGTTGACAATGAATGAATAAGTTTGTTCATTTATTAGGTAATCAGTTTGGAAGTAATCCTGTTTTCCCCAGTGGCAGTGAAAAAACGATGTGAAGTTTTAGTGTTACAGCTATTGGAGGTGTCACCCTCTCCATCCCCCCCATCTTACCTCCTTCCCTTCCCCACGGCACCTGTATAGATGTTTGTACATATTTATTGCTCTATTTATTTATTTATTTTACTTGTACATATCTATTCTATTTATTTTATTTTGTTAGTATGTTTGGTTTTGTTCTCTGTCTCCCCCTTTTAGACTGTGAGCCCACCGTTGGGTAGGGACTGTCTCTCTATGTTGCCAACTTGGACTTCCCAAGCGCTCAGTACAGTGCTCTGCACACAGTAAGCGCTCAATAAATACGATTGATTGATTGATTCTCGACTGTGAGCCCATCGGTGGGGAGGGACTGTCTCTATCTGTTGACCAACTGTACTTTCCAAGCGCTTAGTACAGTGCTCTGCACACAGTAAGCGCTCCATCAAGACGATAAATACGATTGAGAGCCCACTGCTGGGTAGGGACTGTCTCTAAGACTAGTGGAAAGAGCACAGGCCTAGGAATCAGAGGATGGGGGTTCTAATCCCGGCTCCGACACCTCTCTACTGTGTGAACTTGGGTAATCCACTTTACTTCTCTGAGTCTCAGTTACCTCCTCTGTAAAATGGGGATTAAGAGTGTGAGCCCCATGTGGGATAAGGACTGTGTACGTCTGATTACCTTGTATCTACCCCAGTGCTTTGAACAGCGCTTGGCCAAAGTAAGCGCTTAACAAATACAATATTACTATTATTATTAAAGAGCAGATAAGTGGAAGAGCCAGGATAATAATAATTGTGGTATTAAGCGCTTACAGTGTGCCAGCTGGGGTGGATACAAGCAAATCAGATTGGACTTAGTACAGTGCTCCACACACAGTAAGCGCTCAATAAATACGATTGAATGAATGAATTGGATACAGTCCTTGTCCCACGTGGGGCTCAGACCCTCAATCCCCATTTTACAGATGAGGTAATTGAGGCCCAGAGAATGAGAACCCAAGTTCTCTGATTCCCAGTCCCTGCCTCTTTTCCCTGGGCCCAAGCACTTAGTACAGTGCTGAGTACAGTACAGCGCTCAATAAATACCAAGCGCTTAGTACAGTGCTCTGCACACAGTAAGCGCTCAATAAATACGATTGATGATGGTGATGATGATTGAATGACCAGGCGCGCGCCCTCCCTCACACACAGCCCCTGGCGCGCGCGCGCGCGCTCACTCACCCACCGTCTGACCCCGCCCGCCCGCGGCGTGCGCGTGCGTTGTGTGCGTGCGCGCGCCCTTTGTGTGTGCGTGCGCGCGCCCTTTGTGTGTGCGCGCGCGCGCGCGCGCCGCTGGCGGGGGGGGGTGAGGTGAGGCGTGGGGCCCCGCCCTCCTCCTCCTCCTCCTCCTCCTCCTCCTCCTCCTCCTCCTCCTGCTGAGCGGGCGGCGCTGCGCTAATAATAATAATAATAATAATAACAATAATAATAATAATAATAATAGCATTTGTTAAGCGCTTACTAATAATAATAATAGCATTTGTTAAGCGCTTACTACTACTACTAATAATGGCATTTGTTAAGCTTTTATTTTATTTTGTTGGTATGTTTGGTTCTGTTCTCTGTCTCCCCCTTTTAGACTGTGAGCCCACTGTTGGGTAGGGACTGTCTCTATGTGTTGCCAATTTGTACTTCCCAAGCGCTTAGTACAGTGCTCTGCACATAGTAAGCGCTCAATAAATACGATTGATTGATTGATCGATTAAGCGCTTACTATGTGCAAAGCACTGTTCTAAGCGCTGGGGGCGGTTACAGTGTGATCAAGTTGTTCCACGTGGGGCTCACAGTCTTCATCCCCATTTTTACAGCTGAGGTAACGGAGGCTCAGAGAAGTTAAGCGACTTGCCCCAGGTCACACAGCAGACTGGTGGTGGAGTCGGGATTCGAACCCGTGACCTCTGACTCCAAAGCCTGTGGCTCTTTCCGCTGAGCCACGCTGCCTCGACCTTCCCCCCCTGCGCTCCATTCATTCACTCAATCTTATTTATTGAGCGCTTACTGCGTGCAGAGCACTGTACTAAGCGCTTGGGAAGGCCAAGTTGGCAACATATAGAGACGGTCCCTACCCGACAGTGGGCTCACAGTCTAGAAGGGGGAGACAGAGAACAAAACAAAACATATTAACAAAATAAAATAAATAGAATAAACAGGTACAAATAAAATAGAGTAATAAATATGTACAAACATATATACATATATACAGGTGCTGTGGGGAGGGGGAGGAGGGCTCCACAGACCCCACACACCTAGTTCCGCCCGACCCCCTGCCCTGCCTCCTCATTCATTCACCCACTCATTCATTCATCCATCCATTCATCCATCTATCCATTCATTCAGTCGTAGTTATTCAGCAATTACGGCGTGCAGAGCACCGTATTGAGCGCTTGGAAAGTACAATTCGGCAACAGATAAGAGACAAGCAAGGGGGGTCAGTGGAAAGAGCCCGGGCCTCGGAGTCAGAGGTCGTGGGTTCATTCATTCATTTATTCATTCAATCGTATTTATTGAGCGCTTACTGTGTGCAGAGCACTGTACTAAGCGCTTGGAAGTACAAGTTGGCAACATATAGAGATGGTCCCTACCCAACAGTGGGCTCACAGTCTAGAAGGGGGAGACAATCAATCAATCAATCGTATTTATTGAGCACTTACTGTGTGCAGAGCACTGTACTAAGGGCTTGGGAAGTACAAGTTGGCAACCTATAGAGACGGTCCCTACCCAACAGTGGGCTCACAGTCTAAAAGGGGGAGACAGAGAACAAAACCAAACATACTAACAAAATAAAATAAATAGAATAGATATGAACAAATAAAATAAATAAATGGAGTACATTCATTCATTCATTCAATCGTATTTATTGAGCGCTTACTTGTGGAACCTGAACTGTGTCCAACCTGATTAACTTATATCTACCCATGTGCTTAGTACAGAGCCTGGCACTTAATAAGTGCCTAAAAACTACTCTTACAAAAAGAAAAAAAGTAATTGGACAGTTCCACCCAATAATGGGGGGGTGCCAAAGAGGGCAACTAGCACATAATCCCTCCATGGGTCAGAGACGGAGCCCAATAAATCAATCGACGAATCCAACATCGCACCAATTCACCCCTCTCCATCCCTAACTCTCCCCCGATGACCCAGCATGGACCATCCAAGATCCTCGACTCTTCCCTCTCCATCCCTGATTCTCCCTCAGTGACCGAGCACGGACCATCCAACACCACTGATTCTCCCCTCTCCACCCGACTTCCCCCAGTGACCCAGCACGGACCATCCCACCCCCCTGACTCTCCCCTCTCCATCCCTAACTCTCCCCCGATGACCCAGCATGGACCATCCAAGATCCTCGACTCTTCCCTCTCCATCCCCGATTCTCCCTCAGTGACTGAGCGGGGACCATCCAACACCACTGATTCTCCCCTCTCCACCCCTGACTTTCCCCAGTGACCCAGCACGGACCATCCCACCCCCCTGACTCTCCCCTCTCCATCCCTAACTCTCCTCCGATGACCCAGCATGGACCATCCAAGATCCTCGACTCTTCCCTCTCCATCCCTGATTCTCCCTCAGTGACCGAGCACGGACCATCCAACGCCACTGATTCTCCCCTCTCCACCCCTGACTTTCCCCAGTGACCCAGCACAGACCATCCCACCCCCCGACTCTCCCCTCTCCATCCCTAACTCTCCCCCGATGACCCAGCCTGGACCATCTAACACCTAACTCTTTCCTCTCCGTCCAGTTTGATGCACTAACTGGGCCACAACTTTTGCGGGGAAAACCCAGATAATTGTGGTCCAGGGGTATTTGAGAACTTTGGGAGGCTTAAAGTGTAGACAATCCACCACCATGACACAGTGCTTGCCCTCACTATTGAAGAAGTCAGTGCCATGAACAGAAGAAAATATTCCCAGAATTTCTCCCTCCCCCTGGCTCCAGTGCGGCAATAATTGCAGGAGACAGGGGACATCCCATTTCTTTTTGGCTCACTGCCCACACTCATTGGGCCTCAGCCCCAGGCCAGTGTTCATTTCCATGATTGATGCAGCCACTCTCTCTACCTTCTTCCCTCCTCCGCCTTCCTTCTTCTCATGGGAAGCAGCATGGCCTAGTGTCTGGGCTTGGGAGTCAGAAGTCATGGGTTCTAATCCCGGTCCTGCCACTTGTCAGCTGGGTGACCGTGGGCAAGTCACTTCACTCCTCAGTGCCTCAGTTCCCTCACCTCTGTGAGCTCCCTGTGAGATAGGGACTGTGTCCAACCCATTACCTTGTATGTATGTACCCCAGCGCTTAGAACAATCAATCAATCAATCAATCATATTTATTGAGCGCTTACTGTGTGCAGAGCACTGTACTAAGTGCTTGGGAAGTACAAGTTGGGAACATATAGAGACAGTCCCTACCCAACAGTGGGCTCACAGTCTAAAAGTGCTTGGCACTTAGTAAGTGCCTAACAATTACCATAATTATTATTCTCTCCACACTCTCCACAGCAGGAGTGGTCATGACATGTATTCGTTCATTCAGTCATATTTATTGAGCGCTTACTGTGCTCAGAGCACTGTACTAAGTGCTTGGAAAGTACAATTCGGCAGCAAATAGAGACAATCCCTACCCAACAACGGGCTCGCAGTCTAGAAGGGGGGAGGGAACCCGTCTACCAACTTTGTTAGATGATACTCTCCCAAGTGCTTAGTCCAGTGTTCCGCACACAGTAAGAGCCCAATAAATTACACTGATTGACTGATGGAACGAGAACGGTTTCAGGCTCACCCCATCCACTGTCATCCCCGAAGATCTCAAGTTATCCTCTGATCCCCTGTCATCTTTGGTGACAGTAAGATGGCAGGGGGGTGCCAGATCATAATGCTGTTTACTGAGCACCATTCACTGAACTAAGCGCTTGGGAGTATACTCCATTAGAGGGTGATCTCCCAGGGAGCGCAGAACGTGCTGTGGTATTCTCCCCAGCGCTCAGGACAGTGCTTGGTTCTCAGTAGGTGCTCGATAACTCTCAGTGGTGGGCACATAAAGAGTCGGCAACCCGAGTCATTTCAAATTCCGGCGAGCGACCTGCGAACCGTCTCCTCGGCTGCGGGAGAGAAGTCCCCGTCCCTTCTTGCGCGTCAGCAGGGGAGGTTGCCGGCGTAGGCCTCGGCCCTCTCCGGTGCCACCCCCCGACTCGCGGATGAGTAAGGGGCTCCAGAGGCCGCCTCCTGGGTCACTTGAGACGCGTGTCTTGTCTCCACCTCCGAACCGTCCGAGGCCCTGTTCAAAAAAGGTCCGTGAACCCAAGTCCCGGAGGGATTTCCCCCGCAGATCAAGCCATACTGCTGTAGAGAAGCAGCAGAGCACGGGATTGGAAATCAGAAGGACCTGGGTTCTGATCCCGGCTCCGCCACTTGCCTGCTGTGTCACCTTGGGCAAGTCACTTCACTTCTCTGGGCTTCAGTGACCTCATCTGTAAAATGGGGATTAAGACCCTGAGCCCCACGTGGGACTGTGTCAAACCCGATTGGTTTGTATCCACCCCAGCGCTTAGTACAGTGCCTGGCACAAACACCACAGTTTTTATTATTATCATTGCAACTGAGCACTTGTTGGGCGTTGAGCACTGTTCTGAACTCCTACCGGGTGCTGAACACTATACTAAGCAGAAGTAGTAGTAATAATAATAATAATAATAACAGTGGTATTTGTTAGGCACTTAGTATGTGCAAAGCCCTGTTCTAAGCGCTGGGGAGGTTACAAGGTCATCAGGTTGTCCCACAGGGGCTCACAGCCTTAACCCCCATTTTACAGATGAGGTAAGTGAAGTGAAGTGACTTGCCCAAAGTCACACAGCTGACAAGTGGCAGAGCTGGGATTTGAACCCATAACTTCTGACTCCAAAGCTCAGGTTCTTTCCATTGAGCCACGCTGCTTCCCTAGTTGTAATAGTAGTAGTAGTAGTAGTAGTAGTAGTAGTAGTAGTAGTAGTAGTAGTAGTAGTAGTAGTAGTAGTAGTAGTAGTCGTAGTAATAGTAATAGTAATAGTAAAGGTATTTATTGAGCCCCATCTGGGTGCAAGGCACTGTACTGAATGCTTGGGACGTTTCAACCAGAACATAAGATAAAGTCCCAGTCCATGAGGAGCTTACACTCTTGTGGAGAAGGCAGATAGGACAAGATTGACAAATAGGTTAATTAATATAAGCAAATTGACTGTGGGGCATTTGAGAAGCAGCCTAACAGTGGAAAGAGCTTAGATGTGGGAGTCAGAGATATTAGGGTTTAATGCCAGCTTGGCCCAATTGCTTGTTGTGTGACCATGGGCAAGTCACTCCACTTCTCTGTGTCTCAGTTTACTCAGTTGTAAAATGGGGATTAAGTACCTATTCTCCTTCCTATTTAGACTGTGAGCCCCATGTGGGACAGGGACTGTGTCCAGCCTGATTAACCTGTATCTACCTCAGCACTTGGAATAGTGTTCATGTGACACATAGTAAGTGCTTCACAGTTACAATAATAATACAACCAATCAGCGCTGGGATCGATACAAGCTAATCAGGTGGGACATAGTCCATGTCCCACATGGGGCTCGCACTCTAAATCCCCATTTTACAGGAGAGGCAACTGAGGTTCACAGAAGTGAAGAAGTTGTGTTGCCAACTTGTACTTCCCAAGCGCTTAGTACAGTTCTCTGCACACAGTAAGCGCTCAATAAATACGATTGATGATGAAGTGAAGTGACTCGCCTGAGGCCACACACAGCAGACAAGAGGCAGAGCCGGAATAAACCCCAGGTCCTTCTGATTTCCAGGCCTGTGCTCTATTCACTAGGCCATGCTGCTTCTCTCTCTTTCTCTCATGTTCATTCATTCATTCAATCGTATTTATTGAGCACTTACTGTGTGCAGAGCACTGTACTAAGTGCTTGGGAGAGTACAGTATAACACTAAACAGACACATTTCCTGCCCACAGTGAGCTTTCGATCTAGTGGGGGAGACACCGTCTAATGATATTCACACAGGGATAAGCGTTGGGACGATGGGCAGGGAAGGAGGAGGGCAGAGTGCAAGCTAGGAAGCCAACCTGGGGATTATGCTGGGACGGCTGAGGAGCATGAGGAACGGGGACGGCGGAGAGGGGTGAAGTGTGGGCTACGGGGCAGAGGGCGGGAAGCGGGAGGGGAGGCTACTCACAGGATACGGTAGGTGATGGCGGCGGCCAGGCCGACCAGCAGGACGAACGCCAGAGAGCTCAGGATGGATGTGATGACTATCATGCTCCCGCTCCTCCTTCCTGGCCAGGTGTCCAAGTGCGACCACGGCAGGGCTGGATGGCACAGGAGTCCCCGGAAGGGGTCAGCGCCCACCCGGGGCCCTTCACGGGGTCCCGCCACCATGGCCGGGGGCTGGGAGGACTGGTAGCCACCATCCAGAAGGATGGAAAACCCCCCCCCCTCAACCATCCTAGCAGTGGAGAAGAACTCCTTCAGATTCCTTTTTGTAATCATTAAGCACTTACTATGTGCCAGGCACTGTACTAATTGTAATTCTGCTGTGGGGAAGATGCGGGGTACACATCAGAGGAGTACGGGGGACCCAGAGGGTCAGGGGAGCGCGGTGAGGGGGAGCCGAGAGGGTGGGAAGATGGCACCAGGTGAGAACTTTGGAGCCAACAGGCTCCTTTGACGTGAAGGGAGACAGGTAACCGGAGGAGGCAGTTGGTCAACAATATTTATTGAGCACTTACTGGGTGCAGAGCACTATCCTAAGTGCTTGGAAGGAGGGTTTGGAGAAAGTGCAAAGTGCAAGCAAATTGGGTTGGACACAGCCCCCCTCTGCATTTGTAGGGCAGTGTAATCTTTGGGGAGCCCTTGGGCAGAGAGGCGACTCAGCCTAGCGGGCAGAGGCCAGCGCCGGGAGTTAGGAAACCAGAGTTCAAGACCTGGCTCTACCTCCAAACTGCTGTGTGACCGTAGTCTAGTCACTCAGTCTCTCTGGGCCTCTGTTTCCACATCTGTACAATAGGGATAAGCTCCCTCCTGTCCCTCCCTCCCAAGAATGGTACAGGGACTGTGTCTGACCCAGTTATCTCAAATTTGCCCCAGCATTTAGCATAGTGTAAATGCTTAATGAATACCAGAACTGACTGGGAGGTGGGACACCACAAGGAGAACTGGTGTCCGTGTGCAGAGGGACCCCTGGACCGCAGAAGCCGGCTCCTCTCAGCAAGGAGGAACAATAATAATAATAATAATAATAATAATAATAATGGTATTTGTTAAGCGCTTCCTAGGTGTCAAGCACCATTCTAAGTAATAATAATAATAATGGCACTTATTAAGCACTTACTATGTGCAAAACACTGTTTTAAGCGCTGGGAAGATTACAAGGTGATCAGGTTGTCCCACTGGGGGCTCACGGTCTTCATCCCCATTTTCCAGATGAGGAACTGAGGCCCAGAGAAGTGAAGTGACTTGCCCAAAGTCACACAGCTGACAACTGGTGGAGCCGGGATTTGAACCCATGACCTCTGACTCCAAAGCCCGGGCTCTTTCCATTGAGCCACGCTGCTTCTCTGGGTAGATACAAGCTAATTAGGTTGGAGACAGTCCCTGTCCCACATGGGGCTCACAGTCTTCATCCCCATTTTACCGATGAGGGAACTGAGGCCCGGAGAAGTGAAATGACTTGCCCAAAGTCACACAGCAGACAAAGGAAGGAAGGAGGAGGGGGCCTCGATTCTGACCGCGGATGGCAGGACTTACCGCGCTTTGTCCTGATGGGGTCCGACCAGAGGGACTGATCCTCAGCCGAATTGCTTGTTGTGTTCACCAACACATATTTGAACCTGGGAAAATACACATACACAACCTCAGGTAGTAGTAGTAGTAGTAGTAGTAGTAGTAATAATAATAACAATAATAATAATAATAATTGTGGTATTTGTTAAATGCTTACTATGTGCCAGGTACTGAACTAAGTGCTGGGGTGGGTACGAGCAAATCGAATTGGACACAGTCCCTGTTCCACACGAGGCTCACAGAGGCCTAGTGCCTAGAGTTCGGGCCTGGGAATCAGAGGACCTTGGATCTAATCCCAGCTCCATACTTGATAGCTATGTGTCCTTGAGCAAGTCACTTCTCTGTGCCTCAGTTCCCTCAATTGAAAATGGGGATTCAATATAATAATAATAATAATAATAATGATGGCATTTATTAAGCGCTTACTATGTGTGAAGCACTGTTCTAAGCTCTGGGGAGGTTGCAAGGTGATCAGGTTGTCCCCCTGGGGGCTCACAGTCTTAATCCCCATTTTCCAGATGAGGTCACTGAGGCCCAGAGAAGTGAAGTGACTTGCCCAAGGTCACACAGCTGACAACTGGCAGAGACGGGATTTGAACCCATGACCTCGGACTCCCAAGCCCGGGCTCTTTCCACTGAGCCAATATGTGTTCTCCTTTGCTCATAGATTTTTTTTACAGTATCTGTTAAGCGCTTACTATGTGCCAGACACTGCATTAACCTCTGGGGTAGATACAAGTTAATTAGGTTGGATACAGTCCCTGTCCCACATAGGGCTCACAGTCTTAATCCCCATTTTACAGATGAGGGAACTGAGGACCAGAGAAGTGAAGCGACTTGCCCAAGGTCACACATCAAACAAGTGGCAGATTGTGAGCCCCATGTGGGGCCTGATTGTCTTATAATTACCCCAGCACTCAGGATAGTGCTTGATGCTAAAATAATAATAAGAACAACAATAACAGTGATTATTATTAGTAGTAGTAGTAGTAGTAGTACTGTTGTTATTCAGAACTGGGGCCTCTTGGGATTTAAATCCTATTCAGCATCACCCAGGATCGGTGCAGCCGCTAGAAAATTACTCTGTCGGCCTGTCGATCAATCAATCATTCATTCATTCAATCGTATTTACTGAGCGCTTACCGTGTACAATGCACTGCCTTAAGTGCTTGGGAGAGTACAATATGACAATAAAGCCCTTTTTCCTCTCCTCCTCCCCATCCACCCTGCCCTACCTCCTTCCTCTCCCCACAGCACCTGTATATATGTCTGTACAGATTTATTACTCTATTTATTTTACTTGTACATATTTACTATTCTGTTTATTTTGTTAATGATGTGCATTTAGTTTTAATTCTATTTGTTCTGACAACTTGACACCTGTCCTCATGTTTTGTTTCGTTGCCTGTCTCCCCCTTCTAGACTGTGAGCCCGCTGTTGGGTAGGGACCGTCTCTGTATGTTGCCAACTTGCAGGGGAAGCAGCGTGGCTCAGTGGAAAGAGCGAGGGCTTGGGAGCCAGAGGGTTCGAATCCCGGCTCCGCCACTTGTCAGCTGTGTGACCTTGGGCAAGCCAATTAACTTCTCTGTGCCTCAGCTACCTCATCTGTAAAATGGGGATTAAGACTGTGAGCCCCAAGTGGGACAACCTGATCACCTTGTAGCCCCCCCAGCGCTTAGAAAAGTGCTTGGCACATAGTAAGCGCTTAACAAATACCACCATTATTATTATTATTGTTCCCAATCAATCGTATTTATAGAGCGCTTACTGTGTGCAAAGCACTGTACTAAGCGCTTGGGAAGTACAAGTTGGCAACATATAGAGACAAGTCCCTACCCAACAGTGGGCTCACAGTCTAAAAGAGTGGGCTCACAGTCTAAAAGCACTTAGTACAATGCTCTGCACACAGTAAGCGCTCAATAAATACGATTGAATGAATGAATGAATGAATGAATAGGCACATTCCCTGCCCACAGAGAGCTTACAATCAATCGTGTGAATGGAGCACCTCCCACAGGCCTTTGTGCTGGGTACCTACTATCTGTGCCCCCTGTCCACTCTTACTCCTCACCTGTACCCGGTCTTCTTGGCCAGGGGAGGGTTGCACACCCCGGCGTAGTTGGGGTCCCACATACAGGTGGTGTTGCCGCCGACGCGGAAGAGGTAGGCGTCCAGAATCTGGGGGGCCCTGGCAGGGTCCCCGGCGTCCTGCAGCCGGGGGAGGTCCTCGCACCGGGCCGCGCTGAAGGCTGCGGCCCAGTATGGGCCCCGGCGGCCGCCCGCGGCCTGCTGGACCGTCGTCCGGAGAGGATGGCTCCCGTTGTCCAGCACTGGTGCCACCCGGGCTTCCACTGTGGGGAAGACGGGGGGCTCACGTCAGAGGGGTGGGGGTACATCCTCATCATCAATCGTATTTACTGAGCGCTTACTGTGTGCAGAGCACTGTACTAAGCGCTTGGGAAGTCCAAGTTGGCAACATCTAGAGACGGTCCCTACCCAACAGTGGGCTCACAGTCTAAAAGGGGGAGGCAGAGAACAAAACCAAACATACTAACAAAATAAAATAAATAGAATAGATATGTACAAGTAAAATAAATAAATAAATAGAGTAATAAATATGTACAAACATATATACATATACGTACAGAGGGTACAGAGGGTCAGGGGAGAGCAGCGAGGGGGAGCCGAGAGGGCGAGAACTTTGGAGCCAACGGTCGGGAAGCTTCGCTTGAAGTGGAGGGAGACGGGTAACTGGAGGAGGCAGTCGGTCGATCGTATTGATTGAGCGCTTACTGGGTGCAGAGCACTATCCTAAGTGCTTGGAAGGAAGGTTTGGAGAAGCAGCCTGGCCAGGTGGAAAACTCACAGGCCGGCTCAGAGGACGGGGGGGCCGGTCACTTACCTGCTGTGTGACCTTCGGCAAGTCACTCTACTTCTCTGTGCCTCAGTTTCCTCCTCTGTAAAATGGGGAATCAATACCCTCCACCCTTAGACTGAGAACCCCCTGTGGGATAGGGACTAATTAATAATAATAATAAGCGCTTAACAAAACCTGTCCACATGTTTGGTTTTGTTGTCTGTCTCCCCCTTCTAGACTGTGAGCCCGTTGTTGGCTAGGGACCGTCTCTATACGTTGCCAACTTGTACTTCCCAAGCGCTTAGTACAGTGTTCTGCACACAGTAAGTGCTCAATAAATGATTGAATGAATGAATAATAAGCATTTATTATGTGCCATGCACTGTTCTAAGCACTGAGGTAGATACAAGTCAATCAGGATGGACACAGACCTTGTCCCACATGGGGCTCACGCTCTCAATGCCCATTTTACAGATGTGGTGACTGAGGCGCAGAGAAGCAAAGCAACTCGCTCAAGGTCACACAGCCCAGATTAGAACCCAGTCTTTGTGATCCCCAGGCCCGTGCTCCATCCTCTAAGCACCGATGTGTCTTAGTAGACTTTGTCCACTCTGATCGTGTTGCATCTCCCCCAGTGTTTAGCACAGTGCTTGGCTCATAGCAAGCATTTTACAACTGCCACAATTAGTATTAATGGTTTAAGGATTGGAAAGATGATTTGGGCAGCAGCAAGGAGGCTGGGCCAGAGTGGAGAGAAACCAGTGACTCCTAGCCCTGTGTTCTTTCCACTAGACCACACTGCTTCCCTAGTTGTAGTAATAGTAAATTCCCCTTACATGGGGTCTTCTTCAAATATGAAGGACAAAAAAAAACCAATCAAGGGTATTCATTGAGCACTTACTATGAGGAGAACACTGTACTAAGTGCTTGGGAGATTACATCAGTGATGTAGTGGCAATAGTACTAATGATAGCATTCATTAAGTGCTTACTATGTGCAAAGCACTGTTCTAAGCGCTGGGGAGGTTACAAGGTGATCAGGTTGTCCCACGGGGGGCTCACTGTCTTAATCCCCATTTTACAGATGAGGTAACTGAGGCCCAGGGAATAATAATAATAATAATGATAGCATTTATTAAGTGCTTACTATGTGCAAGGCACCGTTCTAAGCGCTGGGGAGGTTACAAGGTGATCAGGTTGTCCCACCGGGGGCTCACAGTCTTCATCCCCATTTTCCAGATGAGGGAACTGAGAGAAGTGAAGTGACTTGCCCAAAGTCACACAGCTGACAAGTGGGGGAGCCGGGATTTGAACCCGTGACCTCTGACTCCAAAGCCCGTGCTCTTTCCACTGAGCCACGCTGCTTCAGTACTAGTGGTAGTAGTATGGTGCTGTGTAGACAGCAGGCACTCAGTGCACAAAGTTGTTGCAGTATGTACTCTGCATACTCTCCCGAGTGTTTAGTACAGTGACTGCCATCCAAGGGGGCTTCACAAACACCATCAGTATCACTGCTTTAATCTTGTCCCCCATTAGATTGTAAGCTCCTCAAGGGCAGGGCCTTTGACTTTGGCTGCTGCTATACTTGCCTAAGAACTCGGTACAGTATGCTAATAAAACTGTCTGCTCTGTCACCTTAGTCAAGCAACTTAACTTCTCTGTGCCTCAGTTACTTCATCTGTAAAATGGGGATTAAGATTGTGAGCCCCATGGGAGACATGGGCTGTGTCCAACTTGATTCGACTGTGAGCCCCCCGTGGGACAATCCGATCACCTTGTAACCTCTACAGAGCTCAGAACAGTGCTTTGCACATAGTAAGCACTTAATAAATGCCATTATTATTATTATTATTATTATTATTATTAGCTTGTATGTATTATTCTATTTATTTTATTTTGTTAATATGTTTTGATTTGTTGTCTGTCTCCCCCTTCTAGACTGTGAGCCCTCTGATGGGTAGGGACCATCTCTATATGTTGCCAACTTGGACTTCCTAAGTGTTTAGTACAGTGTTGTGCACACAGTAAGCGCTCAATAAATATGATTGAATGAATGAATGAATCTACACCAGCAATTAGTACAGTGCCCGGCACATAGTAAGCACTTAAAAAATGCCATTTAAATAAAAAAGAATTGGTTGGAGAATTCTAAACGATTTCTGTCTGTCTCTCCCTCTGGCCTCTCAATCAGTCCCACACCACCAATCAATCAATGGTATTCGTTGAGTACTTTCTATGTGCAGAGCACTATACTAAACACTTGGGAGAGTACAGTACAAATTAGCAGACATTAGAGGTTCTTGAGGAGTGGGAAAACATGGGCGTTTTCATTGATAAATGATTTGTGCAGCAGAGTAAAGTATGGATTGGTGGGGAGAGAGACAGGAGGCTGGGAGGTCAGCAAGGAGGCGGATGCAATAGTCAAGGAAGGATAATAATACTAACAATTAATAATACTTGTGGTATTTGTTAAGCACTTACTATGTGTCAGGCACTGTACTAAGCACTGGGGTGGATACAAGCAAATCAGGTTGGACACAGTCCATTTCCCACATGGGGCTCACAGTCTTAATTCCCATTTTAAAGATGAGGTAACTGAGGCATAGGGAAGTTAGGTGACTTGCCCAAGGCAACACAGCAAACAAGTGGCGGGGCAGGAATTATCCACTACGCCATGCTGCTTCCCATAGGATAGGATAAGTGCTTGGATCAGCAGGGTAGCAATTTGGATGGAGAGGAAAGGGTGGATTTTAGCCACGTCGTGAAGGTAGACTAACAGGATTTAGTGGTGCCAGATTGAATATGTGGGTGGAACGAAAGAGATGAGTCGAGGAGAACGTCAAGGCTATGGGCTAGTGAGGTAAGGAGGATAATGGTGTTGTCTACAGCGATGGGAAAGACAGCGGGAGAACAGGGTTTGGGTAGGAAGACGAGGAGTTCAGTTTGGGACATGTTTACTTTGAGGTGTCAGAGGGTCATCCAAGTAGAGATGTCTTGAAGGAGGGAGGAAATGCGAGATTTCAGGGAAGGAGAGGTGTCAGGGCTGGAGATGTAGACTTGGGAATCACAGGCAGGCACCAGGGATCAGGCTGGGCTCCCGCTGCCAGGATAAAGTCCACCTTCCTCTGGGCATCTCTCAATAATAATAATAATAATGTTGGTATTTGTTAAGCGCTTACTATGTGCAAAGCACTGTTCTAAGCGCTGGGGGGAACACAAGGAGATGAGGTTGTCCCATGTGGGGCTCACAGTCTTAATCCCCATTTTACAGATGAGGGAACTGAGACACAGAGAAGTGAAGTGACTTGCCCAAGGTCACACAGCAGATATGTGGGGGAGGTGGGATTCGAACCCATGACCTCTGACTCCCAAGCCCGCACTTTTCCACTGAGCCACGCTGCTTCTGAGGGGAGAAAAGAAAGAAGGGGGGGGGGGGGAAAGAAAGAAGGGGGGAAATGAAACAAGGGGGCAAAGGGGTTAAGGGGGGGACGGGGGAAGGGGGGACCTCCCGATGCAGCCGGGATCAGCGCCTCACTCACCCCAATCACCTCAATCACTCAATCAATGGCATTTATTGAGCACTTATAGTGTGCAGAGCACCATACTAAGGGCTTGGGAGAGTACAATAAGTAGAGCTGATAGACAGAATCCATGCCCACAAGGAAGGTGCTTCCAGTCTCATTCTCTTTTCCCAAAAGCGGCGGATGGGAACTTCCCGGTGTCTGGGACCAGCCCAGTGAGGAGATGGGAGGCAGAGGGTGGAAACTCGGGTGGTTGGCATTTAGATATGAGGAGCGGAGGGAACCTACCGGAGTCCATCATGACGTAGAGGTAGATCTTGGAGGGCAACGTGGCAGAGGCGGCGCCCTCGAACATGCAGAAGGGCTTCTCCAGGGCGATCGTCGTGAGGGTAGGGTTGTTGGTGGCAAATGCCAAACTGGCGATCTGAGGCTTGATGTCGGCAGCTGGCAGAGACCAGGAGGAGCGGGAAAAGAGTAGGAGAAATATGATTTATCGAGGGACCACTGGGTGGAAAGTACAAAAGGGAGAACTTGCCCATTCCCTACCCACAAGGAGCTTGCACTCTAAAGGGGCAGATAGACTATTAAAACACATACAGGTGGAGTAATCAAGAAAAGTGAATGAATGTGACTGAAGCATTAAAAGCAGCATGGCCTGGGAGTCGGAGGACCTGGGTTCTATGACACATTTGCTGTGGGACCTTGGGCAAGTCACTTGGCTTCTCTGTGCCTCAGTTCCCTCATCTACAAAATAGGGATTCAATTCCTGTTCTCCCTCCTACTTAGACTGTGAGCCCCATGTGGGACCTGATGATCTGGTATTTACCCCAGCGCTTAGTACAATGCTTGGCATATAGCAAGTGCTTAACAAATTTCGTGGTAATTATTATTGGTATTATTATTATTGTTATGAGGAAGAGGAGGAAGAGGAGGAGGGCACTGTCCCCATGGCCGAGTTAAACAAGTCACCGCAGGCTCTCCCTCCACACACACTCCCACTCCCTTTTTGGGGTGACTGGCTCTCTCAAGTGTGGTCTCAGTGCCCTGTTCTAGGGTTCCCAGGCCCAGGGAAGGTGGGTGTGGCGGATGGGGGAGCATGGTGGGGGGGATGTGGGAGACAGAGTGTCCTGCCGAGAACGAGGGATGGGCGAGTCTCAGGCCCAACTGCCCCCGGTTCCCCCCATCCCCCCCCATCCCTGGTGCTGCAGCTTGGGCTGAGGGTTCCTGCCTCCCGTGGCCCAACTGCTAAGTAATGAGGCTGGTCTTGCCCCTACTTCACTCTCCCCTCTGCCTATTGCAGCCCAGGCTTGGGGAGCAGGGGCTCCTCCATCCATCCCACCTGCACCTGCCTCCCCCTGACCCCAAATCTGGGTCCATTCTGCCTCCCACCTGCAGTTCTGCCCTCCGCTAACCCCCCGCCCACGGCTTCCAATGTCTCTGAAGCCCCAACCTTGCCCACCCTCTCCCTAATCAATAATGGCCATCGTGAGGGATGGAAAAAAGAGGGGGCATTCCGGGAAGCTAACCTCCCTCATCCCTTTAATGCCCCCAGATTAGCAGCCAGGAGAGAACGAGGGTGCCCCCAGGAACCTAGCCGCCCCCCAAACCCACCAATACCCTGAGATTAGCAGCGAAGAGAGAAGGAGGGTGCCCCCGGGAAGCTAGCCCCCAAACCCATCAATGCCCTGAGACTCACAGGCCGGAGTGGGGAGTGCCTCCAGGAGTTTAGGCCTGCCAAACCCATCAATGCCCCGAGATTAACAGCCAAGAGAGAAAGAAGCTAGCCCCCCGAAAACCATCAATGCCCCGAGACTTGCAGCCAGGAGGGAAGGAGGGTGCCCCCAGGAAGCTAGCCCCCATACCCATCAATGCCCCAAGA
This sequence comes from Tachyglossus aculeatus, assembly GCF_015852505.1. NCBI lineage: Eukaryota > Metazoa > Chordata > Mammalia > Monotremata > Tachyglossidae > Tachyglossus > Tachyglossus aculeatus. Next base: position 58,290,203 of record NC_052079.1, read on the forward strand.
TTAGAAAAGCAGCATGGCTCAGTGGAAAGAGCCCAGGCTTGGGAGTCAGAGGTCATGGGTTCTAATCCCCACTCTACTGCTTCATTCAATCACATTTATTCAGAGCTTACTGAGTGCAGAGCACTGTACTAAGCGCTTGCCAGCTGTGTGACTTTGGGCAAGTCACCTAGCTTCTCTGTGCTTCAGTTCCCTCATCTGTAATATGGGGATAAAGACTGTGAGCCCCATGTGGGACAACCTGATTTCCTTGTTTCCTCCCCCCCGCCAGCACTTAAAACAGTGCTTGGCACATTCATTCATTCAATCATATTTATTGAGTGCTTACTGTGTGCAGAGCACTGTACTAAGCGCTTGGGAAGTACAAGTCAATAGTAAGCGCTTAACAAATACCAGCATCATTATTATTATTAGCAGCCCGGTGAGAGGGAGGGGATTCCAGGGTCCGGCACCCCGCTGCCCACCGAGAGCCAGGGTGAAGCAGCGTGACTCAGTGGAAAGAGCCCGGGCTTTGGAGTCAGAGATCATGGGTTCAAATCCCGGCTCTGCCAACTGTCAGCTCTGTGACTTTGGGCAAGTCACTTCACTTCTCTGTGCCTCAGTTACCTCATCTGTGAAATGGGGATTAAGACTGTTAGCCCCCTGTGGGACAACCTGATCGCCTTGTAACCTCCCCCAGCGCTTAGAACAGTGCTTTGCACATAGTAAGCGCTTAACAAATGCCATCATCATCAGGGTGGGTGGGGGCTGCAGGGGTTGGGGGGTTGGGGAGAGTGGGGGGGTCTTACCTGGGCAGAGCTGCAGGCAGGTGAGGGCCAGAGCAGCCCAGAGGGGATGCATCATCTCCTGCCGGATCTGGGAAGCCGGATTGGGGGGTTCGTCCTGGGGCCCGGGGAGACAGACAGAAAGACAGAAAGAGAGACAGAAAGACAGAAAGACAGACAGACAGACAGACAGAGAGGGGCGGGGATCAGCAGGGGACACCGCCCCGGTGCAGGGAGGCTTTGCACATTGGCCCGCCCACCCCACTCCCCTGCCAGGGTCCGGCTGGGCCTGGGCCCACTTCTTTCAGTCATTCCATCATTCCATCATTCCATCATTCATTCATTCATTCATTCATTCATTCATTCATTCATTCAATCATATTTATTGAGCGCTTACTGTGTGCAGAGCACCGGACTAAGCGCTTGGGAAGTCCAAGTTGGCAACACCGAGAGACGGTCCCTACCCAACAGCGGGCTCACAGTCTAGAAGGGGGAGACAGACAACAAAACAAAACATATTCACAAAATAAAATAGACTAAATATGTACAAATAAAATAAATAAATAGGGTAATAAATATGTACAAACATATCAATCAATCAATCGTATTTATTGAGCGCTTACTGTGTGCAGAGCACTGTACTAAGCGCTTGGGAAAGTACAGTTGAGAAGCAGCGTGGCTTAGTGACAAGAGCCCGGGCTTGGGAGTCAGAGTATGTGGGTTCTAATCCTGGCTCCACCGCTTGTCTGCTGTGTGGCCTTGGGCAAGACACTTCACTTCTCTGGGCCTCAGTGACCTCCTCTGTAAAATGGGGGTGAAGACTGTGAGCCCCATGTAGGACAACCTGATGACCTTGTATCTACCCCAGCGTTTAGAACAGTGCTTGGCACATAGTAAGTGCTTAACAAATACCATCATTATTATTATTATTACGATTCGGCAACAAACAGAGACAATCTGCCGGGTGACCTTGAATGAGTCAATGGTAGCAGGGCATCGTGGCTAGAGCCCAGGCTTAGGAGTCAGAAGGTCATGGGTCATCCAGCGCTTAGAACAGTGCTTTGCACATAGTAAGCGCTTAATAAATGCCATCATTATTATGGGTTCTAATCACGACCCTGCCACTTGCCTGCTGTGTGACCTTGGTCAAGATGCTTAATTTCTCTGCACCTCAGTTACCTCATCCGGAAAATGTGGATTAAGACTGTGAGCCCCACGGGGGACAACCTGATTACCTTGTATCTACCCCAGCGCTTAGAACAGTGCTTGACACATAGTAAGCGCTTAACAAGTACCATCATCATTATTATTATTATTCCCTGGGTCTCAGTTATCTCATCTGTAAAATGGGGGTTAAGACTGTGAGCCTTTAAGACTCTATTAAGACTACCCACATATGTAACTCTCAATAGAGCCGTGATATTTATTGAATATTTCTCGTGTGGGGGGCCCTGGATTAAGCACTTGGAAGAGTACAATACAATAGGGTTGATTGACACATTCTCTGCCCACAATGAGCTTACAGTCTAGAGGGGGAGGCAGACATTAAAATAAATTACAGATCAATCAATCAATATATTTATTGAGCACTCACTGTGTGCAGAGCAATATACTAAGGGCTTGGGAAAGTACAGTATTAACAGAGTTGGGAGAAATGTTCCCTGCCCACAGTGAGCTTACAATCTAGACAGGGAGACAGACATTTATATAAATAAACAAATTATGGATATGGACTTAAGTGCTGCAGGGATGAGGGAGGGGTGAATAAAGAGTACAAATGTAAGTGCAAGGGCAATTAAGAAGGGAGTGAGAGAAGAAGAAATAAGGGCTTAGTCAGGGAAGGCGTCTTGGAGGAGATAGTGACATCCACACCCCAGGATTTAAACACTAGCTCATATACATATCCACTTTTCCTTTTTCCTCTTATTTGTAAATTACTAGAGCTCCTGTCTCCCTACTGGACTGCGAGCTCTTTAAGGGCAAGAATTCATTCATTCATTCAATCGTATTTATTGAGTGCTTACTGTGTGCAGAACACTGTACTAAGCACTTGGGAAGTACTATTCAGCAGCAGAGACAATCCCTGCCCACAGTGGGCTCATAGTCTAGAATTGTCTACTCCCTCTCTTGTAGTAGTGGTTTTTGTGATTTTTGGTTTTTGTTAAGCGCTTACTATGTGCCAAGCACTGTACTAAGTGCTGGGGTGGATACCAGAGACTCTACACACAGTAAACTGTAAGCCCCTTGAGGGTGGAAATAATGTCTAATAATAATTATTATTATGTTACTTGTTAAGCACTTACTATACACCAGGCACTGTACTAAACGCTGGGGTGGATACAAGCAAATCCGGTTGGACCCAGTCCCTGTCCAGTGTGGAGCTCACAGACTCAATCCTCATTTTACAGATGAGGTAACTGAGGCCCAGAGAAGTGAAGTGACTTGTCCAAAGTCACACAGCCGACTAGAGGCGAAGACTGGATTAGAACCCATGACCTTCTAACTCCTAGTCCTGTGCTCCATCCACTATGCCATGCAGTTTCTACTAACTACTATGCTCTCCCAAGCACTTCGTACTATTCTCTGCACACAGAAGGGGCTCAGTAAATGCTATTGATTGATCAATTGATTGATTGCTTCAGAACCATCTGGTTCTTTCCCAGGCTCTACAAGCTATTTTGTCGGGTGTGTTTTTCTTGACAAATATTTCCGGAAGGAGGGCCGTCCTCTGCCTCGCCTTTAACAGGACAGGGGGCATTTCTCAATCTTAAAGACCTCGGCTTATGATTCATAGACATGCAAGACTCTATCTACTCAGGGGAATGCAAGTTTATGTAAGCCCAAAGCCTCCCCTGCTCCCAAACATGCTAGCTTCTGCAAGGGAAAACAATTCCTGGGAGCCCTCGTTCTTCCCGAAGATGAAAAGAACATCTCTTGGAGAGCATTTTCTTAAAAAACAAACAAAGGCCCAGAAATGTTTTTCAAACAAAATCTTAAAAAATGTATAAACAACTATTAGCTTCAAAGGATCTCATGTTTGTTTGGGAACTTTTCATGGGGAGGAATCAAAGGGGCTATATTCATGTAGGGAGAATGAATGGAGTCAGATCAATTAGGCTTCCGGTAGAGATGGCTGCGCAGGGGTGGGGTGAGCAAGTTACAAAAATATCTCCCACAGCTGCCAGAACTGTGTTTGCATTTTTCAGACTCATTTTTAGAATCACAATTCAAGGAACATTTTAATTGAATTTCAAATTCCTGAATATCTAAATCACCCAGGCATATCTGAAACACGGGCCAGGCGACTGGGGAGAGCACTTTTGCAGACTCGTTGAAAGATGTCTTTTTTTCCTTTTGAAATAAGAAGTTGGCTGTGGGCAGATGGGTCTCAGAAGGTCTTAGCAAACAATTGTTTTGATGGAGCCCCGGTTACTGCGTGCAGAGCACTGAGTCCTGCCCTTGGAAACGTACAGGAGAGGTGAAAGACGTGATCCCTGCCCTCAGGAAGCTTGGCAGGGGAGCCTGGCACAAAATAAATGGCAGATTGGATTAGTAACCACTTAGTAAATGTCATCATTATTGTTATTATTGTTATTTCTTGGGCCAAGCACTGTTCTGAGCCCTGGGGTAGGGACAAGTTAATCAGATTCAACCCAGTCCCTGGCCTCGATGGGCTCTTAGTCTAATAATTGTGTTATCTGTTGTCTAGTCTAAGCAGTAGGGGCAATGACTATCTTATCCCCACTATGCAGAGGAGAAAATGAGACCCAGAGAGTTACAGGGCTGGCGAAGGGGGTGTGGGTGCGGGATAATGCAAAATCAGGGGAAGGGCTATAGTGAGGCCTCAGAGGAGGGAGACCCGGGACCTATCTGGATGGCGACAAGGATTGGCCGTTGGTCAACTGAGCCTGTAAGAGGCCACAGGCTGCGAGAAATTCAGAAAGAAGGTGGGCCACAGGTGGCAACTTTCTATTTGGAACATGGCGACAAAAAGGGAGCAGGGATGTTAGGAGGAATCAGGGCTTGGAAGGGATGGGCTGATAAGAAGCAGTGTGGGCTAGTGGAAAGAGCCTGGCTTGGAAGTCAGAGGACCTGGGTTCTAATCCTCTACTTTTACCTGTTGTGTGACCTTCGGCAAATCATTTACCTTCTCTGGGCCTCAGGTTTCTAGTCTATAAAAAGGGGATTCCAAACCCATTCTCTCTCTCCCTTAGCCTATGAACCCCACATGGGACAGGGACTGTGACTGACCTAGCCAAGCTAGCTCTCTTCCTCCCTTCAAGGCCCTGCTGAGAGCTCACCTCCTACAGGAGGCCTTCCCAGACTGAGCCCCTTCCTTCCTCTCCCCCTCGTCCCCCTCTCCATCCCCCCATCTTACCTCCCTCCCTTCCCCACAGCACCTGTATATATGTATATATGTTTGTACATATTTTTTTACTTTATTTATTTATTAATTTATTTAATTTATTTGTACATATCTATTCTATTTATTTTATTTTGTTCGTATGTTTGGTCTCTGTCTCCCCCTTTTAGACTGTGAGCCCACTGTTGGGTAGGGACTGTCTCTATATGTTGCCAGTTTGTACTTCCCAAGTGCTTAGTACAGTGCTCTGCACATAGTAAGCGCTCAATAAATACGATTGATGATGATGACCTGAAGGTCTTATATCTACCCCAGCACTTGGAACATAGTAAGCACTTAACAAATACTACAATTTTTATCAGGCTTCAAAGAGCTCGCAGGCCAGATAGCCACCATTTTGTGTCTTTCTTACTGGACACGCTCAGGTCTGGTCAGAGATCTAGGGTTCGGCCAGGCTAAGAGTCCAGGGCAGATAGTTGTAGGGGCCATTATGCCCCCCGCTCCCACCACCCCCAATCGGCCTATCATGGGTCATGAGTTCTAATCCTGGCTCTGCACTTGTGTGACCTTAGGCAAATCACTTCGCTTCTCTGTGTCTCTGTTACCTCATCTGTAAAATGGGGATTAAGACTGTGAGCCTCATGTGGCCCTCTAGACTATAAGCTAGTTGTGGGCAGGGAATGTGTCTGTTTATTGCTGCATTGTACTCTCCCAAGCGCTTAGTTCAGTGCTCTGCACATAGTAAGCGCTCAATAAATACGATTGAATTGAATTGAATTAGCAGGGAATGTGTTCAGACTGAATTGCTTGTATTCCCTCAAAGTGCTTAGTACAGTGCCTGGCATATGATACTACTACTAATAATAATAATGGCATTTATTAAGCGCTTACCATGTGCAAAGCACTGTTCTAAGCACTGGGGAGGTTACAAGGCAATCAAGTTGTCCCACAGGGGGCTCACAGTCTTCATCCCCATTTGACAGATGAGGGAACTGAGGCCCAGAGAATTAAAATGACTTGCCCAAAGTCACACAACTGACAATTGGCAGAGCCAGGATTTGAACCCATGACCTCTGACTCCAAAGCCTGGGCTCTTTCCATTGAGCCACGCTGCTTCTCTGGCATATAGTGGGCACTTAACAAATACCAGAGTTATTATCAGTCAGTCATTCACAATCAGTCAGCCACTAATAAGTCCTCCCTGAGCACCCAGCAGGGAACCGGCCCAGAGCTGCTGCTGGGATTCCTGTCGAAAGACAGTTCTTGCCCCCGAGAAGCTCTCCAGGAGGTGACAGAGAGACATAAAATCCACCTAAGTATCCATACCTACTTCAAGAGCAGGGTTGGATGTGCTGAGTGAAGCAGGTCACAGATTATGCTGGCGAGTTGGCTAATCTGGGAAGGCTTCCTGCAGGAGGGGGGTGCCTAACCTCAGCAGTGGATGTAGGATTGGTGTGTGCACTTGTCACCCTTGAATCCCGCTCTGCAAGAAGTGCGTGTGGGGGTGGGGTGGGGGGTGTCACAGTTTTAACCTTTGACTTCTGACCCCGGTCCTCTCTTTCGGGAGTCTCAGCGTGGTTCATGGGCAGTTCAAAACCGGTCACCTCTGGACACAGGCAGGACTAAGCACCTCGGCGATAAACCTTGAGACTGTGCTCCTTGCTTTCCAATTCCCTGGAATCGGATGATCGTTTCTAACTCTAAACAAGCTTCACTAAAGGCCAAAGAGACTGGTCTGGGCAAGTTTCCCAAGGAACTAATTGGCTTGTGGGGCTAAATTGGAACGGTTCAATCCAAACAGATATTTGTGTGGTTGGAAGAGCCGAAGTTTGCCTTATTTTTTGAATTACTACCCTGTGTCTGTTTTCATAATCAATGCAGCATCTTATTACTTCCCCCAAAACAAAGGCTTTTCAGGGGCCTCATTTCCCACCCCCGGCCAGAGCGTGGGCAGGCCATGACTAAGTTACGTGCGTCTCCACGCTGTAGCCCAAGTGCTTAGTTCGGGGTTCTCCACACAGAAAGTGCTCAATAAATGCCACTGATTGATGATGATGATGGTATTTGTTAAGCACTTACTATGTGCCAAGCAGTGTTCTAAACTCTGGGGTAGATACAAGGTAATCAGGTTGTCCCATGTGGGGCTCACAGTCTTAATCCCCATTTTACAGATGAGGGAACTGAGGCGCAGAGAAGTTAAGTGACTTGTCCAGAGTCACACAGCTGCTAAGTGGAGGAGCTGGGATTAGAACCCAAGACCTGTGACTCCCAAGCCCAAGCTCTTTCCACTAAGCCATGAATGATGCTCAGCTTCGAGGGGGGCCAGGGTGAGAGAAGCACTGGGGCTGAAAGCCAGTTTTCAGTGGGAGCCAACGAGGGGCCTGAGGGGGAGGACAGGAAAGAGCTGAGCTGTCAGGGGAAGGGAGAGATGAGCTCATTAAATCAGACCTCCCCCCCACCCCCGCGTCTGCGGGAAGAGAAAGCGAGTCTCCCAAGGTGGGCGACCTTGGGAGATGCGCTTGGTGAGCAGGAGAATCTGGGGCAGTGAGGACCATGGCTGTAAATTTATTTATATTACTGTCTTTCTCCCCCTCTAGACTGTAAGCTCATTTTAGGCAGGGAATGTACCGGTTTATTGTTATATTGTACTCTACCAAACACTTAGTACAGTGCTCTGCACACATCAAGTGCTCAATAGATATGATTGAATTGAATGAATGAATGAATGGCATAAGGCGGCCACCAGCCGCCCTCCCGAAATCAATCAATCAATCAGTCGCATTTATTGAGCGCTTACTATGTGCAGAGCACTGTACTAAGCGCTTGGGAAGTACAAATTGGCAACATATAGAGACAGTCCCTACCCAACAGTGGGCTGACAGTCTAAAGCCACATGGGCCCCTTGCTGGGTATGCAGGGAAGGCTGATGACATCATGGATGCCATTTTGTGGAAGCATGTGGATCCCCTGAACCTAGGGCTTTTCTCCTGGAGACCCTCCCCCTCGGGCCTGTGCCACGGAGCCGCTCACTGCATCTCCCCCGACCCAGGGTCAGCGCGAAGTCTGGCCCAGTTTCCGAGCCATGGAGTGGGGAAGCTGGACCCCGAAAAAAAAAAAAAGACTGGACTTAAAGCACCTGGTGCCATTTAATAATAATAATAATGATGATGATGGTATTTGTTAAGTGCTTACTATGTGCAAAGCACTGTTCTAAGCACTGGGGGGATACAAGGTGATCCGGTTGTCCCACATGGGGCTCACAGTCTTAATCCCCATTTTACAGATGAGGGAACTGAGGCACAGAGAAGTTAATTGGCTTGCCCAAGGTCACACAGCTGACAAGTGGCGGAGCTGGGATCTGAACCTCTGACCTCTGACTCCAAAGCCCGTGCTCTTTCCACTGGGCCACGCTGCTTCTCTATGAGAACTGGAAAGGGGCTGGGCCAGCTGGACACGGGGGACCAGCCCCCCTATGTGGGCTCGGTGCTCTGCGGTGTGACTTCTTCTCATAGCACTTCCCCTAATAATAATCGTGCTGACTGTTAGGCACTCACTATGAGCCAAGCACTGTGTACCAAGTGGTGTACTCAGCTGCGATTGATACAGGATAATCAGATTGGGCACAGTCCCCTACAAGATCACTGGGGGAACTGCAAAGGCTGGAATGCCAACCAGCCTGTATGGGGTTATTTGCACTTCTCATACCTTCAGGAACCAGTCTCCCCGGGCAACGAGGCAGGCCCCGATTCATCGGGTTAAAGGTCTGACCACGAGACCAATTTTTTGCCTTGTTCTAGAGGGTACGGATAATAATTGTGGTATTCGTTAAGTGCTTACTATGTGCCAGGCACTGTACTAAACGCTGGAGGCACTGTACTAAGTGCTGGATGTCGGGATAGCATTGACAGTAGGCAGTTTACTGAGCACCCTCTGGACGCAATGCGCAGAATGAAGTGCTTAGGAAGCACACAGTAAGCACTCAATACATACAACTGAATGAAACACAAACCAGAGATGTGACGTGCCTGGCCCATATAGAGGAGCAGCATGGATAGAGCTCGGTCCTGAGAGTCAGAAGGACCCGGTCACAGTGGGGATCCGTGTCAGAATCTTTTCTTTCTCTTTAGCTTGCCAGGTAGTTGCCCTGGTGGGGGTAGAGACGCAGCTGTCTTTTGTGCAAAAAGTTAATGGCAGATTGTCCTGCCAAGCCCCATGCATCTGAAGGATATTAGTAGGGCGGGGGGAGAAGAAGGCACCTAAAACAAGCCACTTTGCTTTCTGGAGCAGCCCAGTGAAAGGACCACAGGTCTGGGTCACTTTTAGACTGTGAGCCCACTGTTGGGTAGGGACTGTCTCTATATGTCACCAACTTGTACTTCCCAAGTGCTTAGTACAGTGCTCTGCACACAGTAAGCACTCAATAAATACGATTGATTGATTGATTGATGCCAGGATGAGGGTTCCAGTCCCAGCTCTGCCGCCAGACCGAGGGGTGAGCTCAGCCAAGTCACTTACCTTCTCTGGGCCTCAGTTTCTTCCTCTGTAAAATGAGAAGCATCTGGTCCTCCTCTCTCTCTCTCACAGCGATGTTGTGAAGACAAAAAATAGATGGCTGGGAAAGTGTTCTGGAAAAGTCAAAGCCTTGTACAAATTCCAGGGGATGGTTTCCTCGATGTCCTTAGCTAGACTGTGGGGCCAATGAGGGACTTGATTATCTTGAATCTACCCCAGTGCTTAGTATAGCACCCAGCACATAATAATAATAATAACAATGGTATTTGTTAAGTGCTTACTATGTGCCAGGCACTGTACTAAGCGCTAGGGTGGATACAAGCAAATTAGGTTGGATGCTGTCCCTATCCTGCATAGGGCTTACAGTCTTCATCCTCATTTTTCAGATGAGGTAACTGAGACACAGAGAAGTGAAGCACTTGCCCAATGCCACACAGAAGACAAGTGGTGGAGCCAGGATTAGAATCCATGACCTTCTGACTCCTAGGCCTGTGCTGCTCCTCTTAACAAGCCCAGCACTTAACAAATACCATTAAAGATTATTATTATTATTATAACAGGGTTTGGGCTTCACTGACCAGAGTGAAGTGGAGAATGATTATCTGGATAATTTAGCCAGAACCAACTGCTCCTGAAGAAAAAGGAAGGATCTGTGGGTTGACTGACCCAATTGGGATCTGAACACTATTCAAGACAAATTAATTCCTTATTTCTCCTCTGCCTTGGGCCCAGTGGATAAGCTAGCTTAGGATGGCTCTGGGGGACGGGGAGCGTTCAGGATATTGAATTGGGGCTGTCAGTTTTAGGGGGATGAAACCAATTTTCAAATTCAACATAAGAAACACGGGGAGGAATGCTCCAGTCATTTTGGAAAAACCAGCACAACAAGATAGGCAGGCCAACAATAAAAATGGAGGGGAAAGGGTTATTGATATTAGTGGCTTTTTGACTCTTTCCTGATAACCCTGATAGCAGCCTCCTCCTCTGCCCAGGATCTTTTTTTAATGGTATCTGTTAAGAGCTTACTATGTGCCAGATACTCTACTAAGCGCTGGGGCAGATACGAGCTATTCAGGTTGGATACAGTCCATGTCCCACATGACGCTCACAGCCTCAATCCCCATTTTACAGATGAGGTAACGGAAGCACAGAGAAGTTAAGCGACTTGCCCAGCATCACACAGCAGACAACTGGTCAAGCTGGGATTAGGGCCCAGGTCTTTCTGAGACCCAGGCCCAGGCTCTATCCACTAGGCCGTACTGCTTTTCCAAATTTAAATTAACTTAATTGACTTAAATCTACAGATTTAATGGGGATGGGGTCAGGGAGAGGGGTGAAGGAGGAGAATCAGGCGATCAATCAATCAATTGGAACTTACTCCATGCAGAGCTTTTAGGAGAGCACAATAGCATACCACGGAATACAATAGAGTTAGTAGACACAATCTCTGCCCTCAGAGAGCTCATAATCTAATGTGTGCAGAGCGCTGTACTAAGCACTTGGGAGGGTACACTACCATAGAGTTTGTAGACACAATCCCTGCCCCACAACAAGTTTACAGTCTAGAGGGGAGCTTATGGCCTACAGAAGAAGTTGGATGCTAAAATGAATTACAGGTAGGGGAAATGGGAGAACATAAAAAAGCAACATAGCCTACTGGACAGAGTATGGGCCTAGGAATCAGAAGGAACTGGGTTCTAATCCCAGCTCTGCCACTTGTCTGCCACGTGACCTTGGGCAAATCACTTCACTTCTCTGTGCCTCAGTTACCTCATCTGTAAAATGGGGATTAAGACTGTGTTCCCATGTGGGACAAGGACTGTGTCCAAGCTATTATAATAATCATGGTATTTGTTAAGTGTTTACTACGTGCCAGGCTCTGTACTAAACGCTGGGGTGGATATGAGCAAGTCGGGTTGGACGCAATCCGCTTAGCTTGTAGAGAAGCAGTGTGGCTCAATGGAAAGAGCCCGGGCTTTGGAGTCAGAGGTCATGGGTTCAAATCCCGGCTCCCCCACTTGTCAGCTGTGTGACTTTGGGCAAGTCACTTAACTTCTCTGGGCCTCAGTTCCCTCATCTGTAAAATGGGGATTAAGACTGTGAGCCCCCCGTGGGACAACCTGATCACCTTGTAACCTCCCCAGCGCTTAGAACAGTGCTTTGCACATAGTAAGCGCTTAATAAATGCCATCATTATTATTATTATCTACCCCAGTGCTTAGAACGGTGTTTGATACATAGAAGTGCTTAACCTAAGTGCTGAGGGGATGGGGTGAGTATCAAACTGCTGAAGAGGTAAGGGACAGATACCAGCTCTCAGAAAACATGATTTATCCTTAATATATCTGCTTTCAATTTGCTCTTTGGCGGGTTTGCGTAATGATCTGCATGCGAAAGAACGGCTCTGTGGTCCAAGAGGCTTAGGGGCAGCGGTATCCTCAGAGGAACTCTCCTCCCTCCTCTCAAGTGCGACTCCGGCCACCTGTGCTTCTGACCCCATTCCCTCTCATCTTATGAAATCTCTCGCTCCATCCCTTCTCCCCTCCTTAACTTCCATCTTCAACCGCTCACTCTCCACTGGTTCCTTCCCCTCTGCCTTCAAACATGCCCATGTCTCTCCCATCCTAAAAAAACCCTCTCTTGACCCCACCTCACCTTCAAGTTATCGTCCCATATCCCTCCTACCATTCCTTTCCAAACTCCTTGAACGAGTTGTCTACACGCGCTGCCTAGAATTCCTCAACAACAACTCTCTCCTCGACCCCCTCCAGTCTGGCTTCCGTCCCCTTCATTCCACGGAAACTGCGCTCTCAAAGGTTACCAATGACCTCCTGCTTGCCAAATCCAACGGCTCATACTCTGTCCTAATCCTTCTCGACCTCTCAGCTGCCTTTGACACTGTGGACCACCCCCTTCTCCTCAACACGTTATCTGACCTTGGCTTCACAGACTCCGTCCTCTCCTGGTTCTCCTCTTATCTCTCCGGTCGTTCTTTCTCAGTCTCTTTTGCAGGCTCCTCCTCCCCCTCCCATCCTCTTACTGTGGGGGTTCCCCAAGGTTCAGTGCTTGGTCCCCTTCTGTTCTCAATATACACTCACTCCCTTGGTGACCTCATTCGCTCCCACGGCTTCAACTATCATCTCTACGCTGATGACACCCAGATCTCCATCTCTGCCCCTGCTCTCTCCCCCTCCCTCCAGGCTCGCATCTCCTCCTGCCTTCAGGACATCTCCATCTGGATGTCCGCCCGCCACCTAAAGCTCAACATGTCGAAGACTGAGCTCCTTGTCTTCCCTCCCAAACCTTGTCCTCTCCCTGACTTTCCCATCTCTGTTGACGGCACTACCATCCTTCCCGTCTCACAAGCCCGCAACCTTGGTGTCATCCTCGACTCCGCTCTCTCATTCACCCCTCACATCCAAGCCGTCACCAAAACCTGCCGGTCTCAGCTCCGCAACATTGCCAAGATCCACCCTTTCCTCTCCATCCAAACCGCTACCCTGCTAATTCAAGCTCTCATCCTATCCCGTCTGGACTACTGCACTAGCCTTCTCTCTGATCTCCCATCCTCGTGTCTCTCTCCACTTCAATCCATACTTCATGCTGCTGCCCGGATTATCTTTGTCCAGAAACGCTCTGGACATATTACTCCCCTCCTCAAAAACCTCCAATGGCTACCGATCAATCTGCGCATCAGGCAGAAACTCCTCACCCTGGGCTTCAAGGCTCTCCATCACCTCGCCCCCTCCTACCTCACCTCCCTTCTCTCCTTCTACTGCCCAGCCCGCACCCTCCGCTCCTCCACCACTAATCTCCTCACCGTACCTCGCTCTCGCCTGTCCCGCCATCGACCCCTGGCCCACGTCATCCCCCGGGCCTGGAATGCCCTCCCTCTGCCCATCCGCCAAGCTAGCTCTCTTCCTCCCTTCAAGGCCCTGCTGAGAGCTCACCTCCTCCAGGAGGCCTTCCCAGACTGAGCCCCTTCTTTCCTCTCCCCCTCGTCCCCCTCTCCATCCCCCCGTCTTACCTCCTTCCCTTCCCCACAGCACCTGTATATATGTATATATGGTTGTACATATTTATTACTCTATTTATTTATTTTACTTGTACATTTCTATCCTACTTATTTTATTTTGTTGGTATGTTTGGTTCTGTTCTCTGTCTCCCCCTTTTAGACTGTGAGCCCACTGTTGGGTAGGGACTGTCTCTATGTGATGCCAATTTGTACTTCCCAAGCGCTTAGTACAGTGCTCTGCACATAGTAAGCGCTCAATAAATACGATTGATTGATTGATTGATTAGGGGCAGGCTGAGACTCTGCCATAACTGGACCCCGGCCCGGAGTTTCACCCAGCGGCAGGGTAGACCGTATGGGGAAAGCGAGCAGAGCGGCAGCCTCACGGAAGCCCCCGAGAGGGGGATGGCAGCGTGCCCACAGTAGGAGACTGATCGCTCTATTTATTTATTTTACTTGTACATATCTATTCTATTTACTTTATTTTGTTAGTATGTTTGGTTTTGTTCTCTGTCTCCCCCTTTTAGACTGTGAGCCCTCTGTTGGGTAGGGATTGTATCTAGATGTTGCCAGCTTGTACTTCCCAAGCGCTTAGTACAGTGCTCTGCACACAGTAAGCGCTCAATAAATACGATTGATGATGATGATGATGATGATGATGATGGTGTCAGGCTTTCCTCCCTGCCAGAGTCAAGAAGCAGTGCTGGGGTCACAGGGACCCAGAGAGGACAGGGAATGTCAGTCAGTCAGTCAGCAGTCAATCATATTTAGAGAGCACTTACAGTGTGCTTGGGAGAGTACAATACAACAAAAGAACAGACACATTCCCTGCCTCCAGCGAGCTTACAGTCTAGAGGGGGAGACACAGTGGGCTCACAGCCTAGAAGGGGGAGACAGACAATCAATCAATCAATCAATCATATTTATTGAGCGCTTACTGTGTGCAACAAAACAACGGGCTCACATCCTTAAGTCCTCATTTCCCCCTCTCTTTCCCTTCTGTGTCACCCTTACACCTGGATTTGTATCCTTTATTCACCTCACAGCACTTACGTCCATATCCATAATTTATTTTGGTGTCTGTCTCCCCCTCTAAACTGTAAGCTCCTTGTGGGCAGGAAACGTGACTACCAATTCTTATATCGCACTCTCCCAAGTGTTTCAATACAGTGCTGTGAGCACTGTAGGTGCACAATAAAAATGATTAATTGCAGTGTGCTGTGCTGAGCGCTTGGGAGAGGACAATCGAGTAGGTTGAAGGGATTCTTCATCATCATCATCAATCGTATTTATTGAGCACTTACTGTGTGCAGAGCACTGTACTAAGCGCTTGGGAAGTACAAGTTGGCAACATATAGAGACAGTCCCTACCCAACAGTGGGCTCACAGTCTAAAAGGGGGAGACAGAGAACAAAACCAAACATACTAACAAAATAAAATAAGTAGAATAGATATGTACAAGTAAAATAAATAGAGTAACAAATATGTACAAACATATATAAATATATTCTTGCCCTCAAGGTCTCCATTGTGTCCCCTGCCTCAGTGGCAGCAGCAGTTTCACTTTTTTTATATATTTGTGAAGCGCTATGTGTCAAATAGTTGCCAACTTGTACTTCCCAAGCGCTTAGTACAGTGCTCTGCACACAGTAAGTGCTCAATAAATACGATTGAGTGAATGAATGAATGAAATACTGTTCTAATCATTGGGGTAGAAACAAGTTAAACAGCTCAAACACAGTCCCTGCCCCACGTGGGGTTCACACTCTAAGTAGGAGGAAAAACAGAACTGAGGCACAGAGAAATTAGGTAATTCAGCAAGCAATTGGCCGAGCCGGAATTAGAACCCAGACTCTCTACCGATACTGTTATATTGTATTCTCCCAAGCACGTAGTACAGTGCTCTGCATACAAGCGAGTTGTCGATCAGTACAATTGATTGATTGATTGATTGATTGATTGAGGTTTTCTGAGTCCCAGGCCCAGGCTCCTTCCACTAGGCCACGTGGCTTCAGGCTGACCGTGGTGGACCAGGCTTGCTAGCCAAAGTTTTTGTAGTTGAATACCAAGGAGGCCAAACTGGCTGAAAAAACCCTTCCCTGCCGGTTTTTTGCTCATTTCTGCCACCTCCTGGATTCAAATTAAAATAAAATCAAACCCCGAAACCGGCTCCTAAAGTGGGCTGATCTCGTCTCTGCCCCTACCTAGGTGAAGGGCTCCATCTGCATGACCCCCGGCGGATGAAAATCTCTCCTGGTTTTAGGAGACCGTCAGCATTTCCATGACTGAATCACATCGTGGAAAGAGCCCGGGCTTTGGAGTCAGAGGTCGTGGGTTCAAATCCCGGCTCCGCCACTTGTCAGCTGGGTGACGCTGGGCAAGTCACTTCACTTCTCTGGGCCTCAGTTCCCTCATCTGTAAATGGGGATGAAGACTGTGAGCCCCTCGTGGGACAACCTGATTACCTTGTACCTACCCCAGTGCTTAGAACAGTGCTTTGCACATAGTAAGCGCTTAACAAATATCAACATTATTATTATTATTATCCACATATTGTCTCCATGGCAACAGGTTGCTTGGAGTAACCTTGTGCTGGTTGTCTTCCTGGCCCCCCATCCTCATGGGTAGAGATGGACCATCCAAAACCCCTAATTCTCTCTGTCACTGACCATCCCATGCCCCTGACTCTCCTCTCCCCAACCCCACCTGTCCCCCAGTGACCCAGCACAGACCATCTCACACCCTTGACTCTCCCCTCTCCATCCCTGACTCTCCCCAAGTGACCCAGCATGGACCATCCCAAACCTCTGACTCTCCCTTCTCTGTCCATGATTGTCCCCTGATGACCCAGCCCAGCCCATCCCACCATCCCGACTCTCTCCTTTCCTTTCATGTATCTATCCAACACTTACTGGCATTTCGAGCTGTACAATTTCCTGGTGGAACAGATTCCACGTGCTCAGACCCGCTGGCCAAAAATGTCCCTGGTGGTTGTACCCGGGCCCTGCTAACTTGTTGCCAACGTGTACTTCCCAAGCGCTTAGTACAGTGCTCTGCACAGAGTAAGCACTCAATAAATACGATTGATTGATTGATTACTTCCCAGAGTCCCCTCTGCCCTGGGGTCGGGGACAGGGGACTGACAGCTCTCCGTTTGCCCTGCCCGCACCCTGCCTGCTTCCTAAAGACCACGTGAGCTCTCTGAGAATGCTCCCAGCCTCCCTCAGGCTCCATGGAGGGGCCTTCCAGCCCCCCACCAGGGCCAATCTGCCCTCTCTCTTAAAAAAAAAATTCTGAAAATAGACATTGAGGTCGGACCAAAAATGAAGAACAAAAGAAAATGGACTCATTTTCTAGAGACCTAAATTAATGTACCCATCGACAGTATTAATTACTTGCCTGCTGTTTTCAGGGAATTGGAATGGGTGCCTATTGTGTGGAGCTTACTGTACTGGACACCTCCTGTGTGCTGGATACTGTACTGGGCAACTTCTGAGTGCCCAGCACAGTGGTCACAAGGCTATCTGATTTGCCTTCCTAGAGACCAAGCGGACAGTCTGGCATAAGAAGCAGCATGGCTCAGTGGATACAGCATGAGCCCGGGAGTCAGAAGGACCGGGATTCTGATCCCAGCTCTGCCACATGTCTGCTGTGTGTGACCTTGGAGAAGTCACTTCACTTTTCTGGGCCTCAGTTACTTCATCTGTAAAATGGGGATTAAGAGTGTGAGTCCCACAGGGGACATGGATTGTGTTCAACCTGATCAACTTGTATCTATCTTAGTGCTTAGAACAGTGCTTGGCACATAGTAAGTGCTTAACAAGTACCATTATTATTATTATTATTATCCTGTAAATCCTTAGCTAGCCACCGCTAGCAACCTGGTGCTGAATGTCTGCTCCCAAACACCCCCTCTCGCTCTCCCACTCTTTACCTACCTTAGTGTTCTTATCCATTGAACTGCAGGCATACTTGTTATTGATCCACCTATCCGTGAGCCTTTATCATCATCAATCAATCAATCAATCATATTTATTGAGCGCTTACTGTGTGCAGAGCACTGTACTAAGCACTTAGGAAGTACAAGTTGGCAACATATAGAGACGGTCTCTACCCAAACAGTGGGCTCACAGTCTAGAAGGGGGAGACAGAGAACAAAACCAAACATTAACAAAATAAAATAAATAGAATAGATATGTACAAGTAAAATAAATAGAGTAATAAATATGTACAAACATATATACATATATATACAGGTCATTCAAAGTATTCAAAGTATCAAAGTATCAAAGATGATACTTCATTCAAGGTATCATTGTATATATGTTTGTACATATTTGTTACTCTATTATTTGTTTATTTTACTTGTACATATCTATTCTATTTATTTTATTTTGTTAGTATGTTTGGTTTTGTTCTTCGTCTCCCCCTTTTAGACTGTGAGCCCACTGTTGGGTAGGGACTGTCTCTATATGTTGCCAACTTGTACTTCCCAAGCGCTTAGTACAGTGCTCTGCACACAGTAAGCGCTCAATAAATACGATTGATGATGATGATGATGATGATGATGACTGTATTAGACTGTGAGCGCCACGTGGGACAACCTGATCATCCTGTATCTAACCCAATGCTTAGAGCAGTACTCGGCACATAGTAAGGGCTTAACAAATACCATAATTATTAACTATTATTAATTAATAAAGGGAGCGAGTCAGGGCAACACAGAAGGGAATGGGAGAAGAGGAAACGAGGGTTTAGTCAGGGAAGGCCTCTTGGAGGAGGTGGGCCTTCAATAAGTCAGTGCCTACCGGATAAAGACTGTTTCCTCTCTCGGCCTTCTCTTCATGAGAAGCGGCGTGGCTCAGCTGAAAGAGCCCGGGCTCTGGAGTCAGGGGTCATGGGTTCAAATCCCGGCTCCGCCAACTGTCAGCTGTGTGACTTTGGGCAAGTCACTTGACTTCTCTGTGCCTCAGTTCCCTCATCTGTCAAATGGGGGTTAAAACTGTGAGCCCCCCCGGGACAACCCGATCACCTTGTGACCTCCCCAGCGCTCAGAACAGTGCTTTGCACACAGTAAGCGCTTAACAAATACCATTATTATTATTATTATTATTATTCCCCCTCCGGGGGCGCCGTGGGAGAGGGCGGAGGCGCGCGGACCGACGATGGGGGCGGGGCGCGGAGAGGGGGTAATAATATCATCATCATCATCATCATCGATCGTATTTATTGAGCGCTTACTGTGTGCAGAGCACTGTACTAAGCGCTTGGGAAGTCCAAGTTGGCAACATATAGAGACAGTCCCTACCCAACAGTGGGCTCACAGTCTAAAAGGGGGAGACAGAGAACAAAACCAAACAAACTAACAAAATAAATAGATATGTACAAGTAAATAAATAAATAAATAAATAGAGTAATAAATATGTACAAACAGATATACATATATACAGGTGCTGTGGGGAAGGGAAGGAGGTAAGATGGGGGGGATGGAGACGGGGACGAGGGGGAGAGGAAGGAAGAGGCTCATTCTGGGACCTTTATTATTAATATAATAATAATTATAATAATAATGACAGCATTTGTTAAGCGCTTACTATGTGCAAATCACTGTTCTAAGCGCTGGGGGGATACAAGGTGATTAGGTTGTCCCACGTGGGGCTCACAGTCTTAATCCCCATTTGACAGATAATAATAATAATAATATTTGTTAAGTACTCACTATGTGCAAAGCACCGTTCTAAGCGCTGGGGAGGTTACAAGGTGATCAGGTTGTCCCACGGGGGGCTCACAGTCTTAATCCCCATTTTACAGATGAGGTAACTGAGGCCCAGAGAAGTGAAGTGACTTGCCCAAAGTCACACAGCTGACAATTGGCGGAGCGGGGATTTGGACCCACGACCTCTGATTCCAAAGCCCGGGCTCTTTCCGACAGATGAGGGAACTGGGGCTCAGAGAAGTGAAGTGACTTGTCCAAGGTCACACAGCTGACACGTGGTGAGGGCGGGGCGCGGAGGGGAGGAGGGGGGCGGGGCGCGGAGAGGGGGGCGGGGCGCAGAGAGGGGAGGGGGGCGGGGCGCGGAGAGGGGGGCGGGGCGCTGGGGGGGAGGGGGGCGCGGAGAGGGGGGCGGGGCGCAGAGAGGGGGAGGGGGCGGGGCGCGGAGAGGGGGGCGGGGCGCTGGGGGGGAGGGGGGCGGGGTTTGGAGGGGGAGAGGGGCGGGACGCGGAGGGGGAGAGGGCGGGGCGCGGAGGGGGGAGAGGGGGCGGGGCTTGGAGGGGAGAGGGCGGGGCGCGGAGGGGGGAGAGGGGCGGGGCTTTGGGTGAGGGGCGGGGCTTGGAGGGGAGAGGGCGGGGCTTGGATGGGAGGGGCGGGGCTTGGAGAGGAGGGGGCGGGGCGCGGAGCGGGTGGAAGGGGCGGGGCTTGGAGGGGGAGGGCGGGGCTTGGAGGGGAGGGGGCGGGGCTTGGAGGGGGCGGGCCTGGGGGCGGGGCTCCTGAGGACGGTGAAGGGTGAAGGGTGGGGCTCCGGGGGGCGGGGACTGTGTGTGTGTGTGTGTGTCTGTGTCTGTGTGTCTGTCTGTGTCTGTGTGTGTCCGTGTCCGTGTCCGTGTCCGTGTCCCCGGCGGGGCGGGGCGGGGCGGGGCGCGGCGGGGCAGAGCGGGCGGCCGTTGCAGGCAGGAAGCTCCGCTTCGGTCCGTGCCGTGCCGGTCCGTAAGTGTCCCCTGCCCCCGCCTCCTTCCCGGGGCTGGTCCCGGGGCGGCCCGGGGCTATGGGGCGGCGGAGCGGCTGAGGCCGGACCCCCCCGCCGCCCCCCCCGAGCCTGGGCCTGGGCCTGGGCCCGGGCCTGGGCCTCCGCCTCCTCGGGCTCGTTGGCCTGCGATGGTCCGGGGCCCGGCTCCTCGGCGCGGCCCGGCTCGGCGCGGCGCGGCCCGGCATGGCTTCCCCCAGGCCCGGCGGGCGGCCCGCGGCGGGGGCTCCGGGGGTCCCGGGACCCCCGGGGAGCCCCCGCCTCCTCCTCCTCCTCCCCCCCCCGGGGGTCCCGCCGCCCTCGCCGCCGCCGCCGCCGGCGGGGTCCGGGCCGGAGGAGCGCGCGGGCCCGGCCGAGCCGTCGCTGCAGCGGATGCTGCGGGCCATCGGGGACGAGAGGAGCCGGCTGAGCGCCCGCCGGGACCCCGCCGGACTCGGTCAGTCACGGGGCGGCCGGCGGGCGGAGGGACGGACGGACGGACGGACGGACGGCGGGCGGGGGAGCCTCGCCTTTCCCCGTCCCCCGGGGAGGGGGCCCGAGGCAGGGGGCTGCCCCGGGACCCTGCTGCTCGCAGACCCTTCCGTCTCCCAGCTCTTTGTTGCCCCGACTCCCTCCCAACCGGCCGGGCGATCGGATTTACGGAGCGTCTACTAGGTGCGGGGCACTGTTTTAGACGTCTATTGGGTGCAGGGCACCGCTTTGAGCGCCTACTCTAGGAAGGACCCTGTTTTGAGCGCCTGCTGCATGCAGGACACCGTTTTGAGCACCTACTGTGTGCAGAACACTGTTTTGAGGGCCTGCTATATGTAGGCAGGGCACCGTTTTAGGCATCCACCGGGTGCAGGGCACCGTTTTAGGCATCCACCGGGTGCAGGGCACCGTTTTAGGCATCTACCGGGTGCAGGGCGCCGTTTTAGGCATCTACCGGGTGCAGGGCACCGTTTTAGGCATCTACCGGGTGCAGGGCGCCGTTTTAGGCATCTACCGGGTGCAGGGCACCGTTTTGAGCACCTGCTGGATGCAGGGCACCGTTTTGAGCACCTGCTGGGTGCAGGGCACCGTTTTGAGCACCTGCTGGGTGCAGGGCACCGTTTTGAGCACCTGCTGGGTGCAGGGCACCGTTTTGAGCACCTGCTGGGTGCAGGGCACCGTTTTGAGTACCTGCTGGATGCAGGGCACCGTTTTGAGTACCTGCTGGATGCAGGGCACCGTTTTGAGCTCCTACTGTGGGCAGAGCACCGTTTTGGGCCCCTACTGTGGGCAGAGCACTGTTTTAATAATAATTATGGTATTTGTTAAGCGCTTACTATGCGCCAAACACTGTTCTAAGTTCTGGGGTAGATAAAAGGCAATCGGGTTGGACAAAGTCCCCATCCCACGGGGAGCCTCACTGTCTTAATCCTCATTCTTCAAATGAGGTAACTGGGGCTCAGAGAAGTGAAGGGACTTGCCCGAGGTCACAGAGTAGACAAGCGGCGGAGCGGGGATTAGAACCCATGACCTTCCGACTCCCAGGCCTGTGCTCTATCCATTGTGCCGTGCCTGTTTTGAGCGCCTGTTGTGTGCAGAACACTGTTCCAAGTGCCTGGGAGGGGACAGGGAGCATGCCAGTGTCGGTGGTAGGCACCATCACTGCCCATAAGGAGCTTCTAGTAGGAAGGGGGGGACAAAATAAGTTAGAGAGAGGGGAAATGTCAAAAGCGGGGTCGCGGATGTCAGGTTCACAGGTCTCAGCACCTGTTCAGTGGAAGAACCGGTCTGCTTTAACTTGAGGGCTGAGAAGGCAGGTCTGTGCTCTGCACACAGTAAGCGCTCAATAAATACCATTGATTGATTGATTGTGCTGGGTCTCTGGGGAGGGACAGGGGTGTGGGATGGTCAGGGATGGAAAGGGGAGAGCCAGGGGGGTGGGATGGGCCATCCTGGGCTACTGGGGAGACTCAGGGGATGGGTGGACTGGGCTGGGGCACTGGGGGAGAGTCAGGGGTGATGGGTGGGCAGTGCTGGCTCAGTGGGGGAAAGTCAGAGATGTTGGATCAATCAATCAATCGTATTTATTGAGCGCTTACTGTGTGCAGAGCACTGTACTAAGCGCTTGGGAAGTACAGGTCGGCAACATATAGAGACAGTCCCTACCCAACAGTGGGTTCACAGTCTAAAAGATGATCCATGGATGATCCATGGTGGGCCACACCATGTGTCTCTTCAAGGACACAGCCCAAAATGGGCAAGTCCCTTGTCAGCAGTTGGAGCAGTTTCCATCCGCTTTCCTGCTCCGGTCACTCCAGTCCACGAAACCCTCTTCCTGCCTGCCTGCCCTCCGCCCTTCCTCCCCCAACCCCACGGCCACTTCCCAAAACAGCAGCGGGGGCGGGATGGAGGGAAGATTGGGTGCAGGGTCAGAGGCGGGGAGTGAACTTGTGCAGCTCTTTCGGTTCCTGCCCCGCTTAATGGTGTGTACCGAGCGTCCAACTGGGTGAGTGAGCAGGAAAGTACAACCCCGGACCCGTTCCCCAGTGCTCAGTGGGTACCACTGATTGATCAGTTTGACTGGTCCCTGAGAGCTTCCAATCTAAGAGATCCATCAATCGTATTTATTAAGCGCTTATTGTGTGCAGAGCCCTGTATTATGCTCTTGGGAGAATACATTATAACAGAGTTGACTATATTGCCCACAATGAGTTTACAGTCTAGAGGGGGAGATGGATAATAATAATAACAATAATAATAATAATGATATTTGTTAAGCGCTTACTATGTGCGAGGCACTATTCTAAGCGCTGGGGGATACAAGGTGATCAGATTAATACCCATTCTTAATCCCCATTTACTGAAGTAACTGAGGCACAGAGAAGTTAAGTGGCTTGCCCAAGGTCACTCAGCTGACAAGTGGCAGAGCCGGGATTCAAACCCATGACCTCTGACTCCCAAGCCCGTGTTCTTTCCACTGAGCCACGCTGCTTCTCTAATAGTAATAGTAGTACTTGTTAATTACTTATTGTGTACCAGGCACCGTGCTAAGCGCTGGAACTGATACAAGCAAATTGGGTTAGACACGGTCCCTTTCCCACCCGGGGCTCCCAGTATTGATCTCCATTTGACAGATGGGGTGATTGAGGGCCAGAGAAGTGAAGTGACCTGGCCAAGATTACACAGCAGACAAATGGCAGAGCCGGGATTAGAACCCAGATCCTTCTGACGCCCAGGCCCACGCTCTATCCAGTAGGCCATACTGCTTCAATTCCGAATGTGGACATAAGTGCAGTGGGGCTGAGCGTGAGGTGAATAAAGGGTGAAAATCCAAGTTCAAGGGCAAAAGAAGAGGAAGTGGGGAAAGAGGAAATGAGGGCTTAGGGAAGGCCTCTTGGAGGAGATGGATTTGAAGAAGATTTACTGGGAGCCGGGGGAGGCCGAAGGGCCATTGGAATCAGGCTGATGAGACTAGCTCCTCCGAATCCAGTGGGGTTTTCCAAAGAAAACCCGGCACCCCAAGCCCGGCAGAGCTCAACCTTCTTGTCCATCCCCCTGCTCACGCTGCTGCTTGCTGCAACCAGCATTCTGGGAGTGGAGTGGTCCCTGGTGTAGCAGCAGGAGAGGGTGACTCACTCCGGGGCTTGTGACTTTTACTCCTCCCTGAGAGTTCCCCGCCCCGGCCCTCCTCCCCGCCATCCCCCTAGTCCTGGGGCCCCTGGGATCTTTCACAGGCCCCTGAGGAATCTCGAGTGCAGGCTTCAGTGGGTGAGGGGCTTGGAGGATCTCTGGCAACAGAGGGAGAGAAAGAGAGAGAGAGAGCCCTTGTTCTGCTGGGCTCCCCTCCCCCCAGGGCTGTTCCCTGTCTGGACCTGTCCCTGTGCTGGACACATGCAGGTGGGGGAGCTGAGGCCCAGAGAAGTGAAGTGACTTGCCCAAAGTCACGCAGCCGACAGTTGGCGGAGTCAGGATTGGAACCCACGACCCCTGACTCCAAGGCCCGGGCTCTTTCCACTGAGCCACACTGCTTCTCTAATGCCTGTTTTGCTGTCTGTCTCCCCCCTTGTAGATTGTGAGCCCGCTGTGGGCAGGGAGGGTCTCTCTTTGTTGCTGAAGTGTCCTTCCCAAGCGCTTAGTACGGTGCTCTGCACACAGTAAGCGCTCAGTAAATACGATTAAATGAAATGAAATGACCTCCTGACCCTCCGCGTGGCCCCTCCGGCTTGGACCCCGGCTGGACCAGCCCCTGCCCCAGGGGGTTCGTGTGAGCTGGTGAAACCCGCCTCAGGTGGCACCCTCCCCGAGAACCGACGGTGTCCAGGCCCGCGTCGGGCAGGGGAACGGGTCACCCCCGCGGCTGCCCACCTCGGTGGCCCACAGGCCCGGGCCTGGGTCATCCGGTCACTGGTCACTGCTGGAGGGGGGGTCCCCAGATGACAGAAGTCCGGCTGTTCTGGGACACCAGCCGGCCCCCACTCCGTCACTTTGGGCACTTCACGGGGCCTCGGTTTCCTCACCTGTGAAATGGGGTTAAGATCCCTGAGGACGGTCCCTTGTAGCCTGCGGAAGTTTCCCAGTACATCCCACTGCTGGGTGGATGGATTGAGCAGGTGGTCTCCACGGCCCGCTCCTCATCTGGGCTGGGTTGTTGTAGTAGGAAAGAAGCAGGGCCGAGGAGGAGGAGGTGGCAAGGTGATTGAGTGATCTAAAGCCGATGGTGAGGACTTACTGACCCGTACAGTGTCTTCGCATCACCTCACCTAGTGGGAAGAGCACCGGCCTGAGAGACTGAGGACCAGGGTCCTAATCCCGACTCTACCACTTCCCTGTATAGTGATCCTGGGCATGTCACTTCACTTCTCTGGGCATCAGTTTTCTCATTTGGAAAATGGGGATTCAGTCCCTATTCTCCCTCCTTAGACTGTGGACCCCATGTGGGACGGGGACTGTGTCTGTGTCCTGGTGATCTTGTATCTACCCCAGTGCCTGGCCCAGGATAAGGGCTAGAGAAATGCCATTATTATTAGATGTAGTAATATTACTACTATTATTATTAATGTCATCATCTCCATTCATTCATTCATATTTATTGAGCGCTTACTGTGTGCAGAGCACTGCACTAAGCGCTTGGGAAGTACAAGTCGTCAACATATAGAGATGGTCCCTACCCAACAACGGGCTGTGCCAACTCTGTGGGAGCAATGAGGCCAGCTGAGGATGAAGCCGTTGATTGGGCCCATCGGCAGTCTGATCCGGATTTCTGACCTCGCTCCCCTCACCTTCTGGAAATTCCAGGACCCGAGGGCCAGGGACCTTGAGATCGTACTTATTTCTTATTGTTTTCTTCCCCAGAAGTGCCCCAATAATACCATAGAATAGGCATTAGAGCATTCAGTGAGCCCGTTGTTGGGTAGGGACCGTCTCTAAATGTTACCAACTTGTACTTTCCAAGCGCTTAGTATAGTGCTCTGCACACAGTAAGCACTCAGTAAATACAATTCAATGAATGAATGAATGAATTCATCTGGGAAACTGGAGACCCAGCTTTTCCTCTGGTCTGTTGGGTGACCCTGGGCAAGTCATTCTACCTCTGTGGGCCTCAGGTTCCTCCTCTGTAAAATGTGGATGAGATGCCTGCTCTTCGTCCCCCTCGGACCGTGAGCCCTGCTTGAGCAGGGGTTGTGTGGCTTGTGATTGATTGCCCAAACAACACTTAGCAGAAAATAAGTGCTTAATAAACACGCATCACTAACTCCCAGGGTGTTTGGAAGAGCTGGAAGCTGGTTACCCTCCAGGACACCTACCCTCAACATTAGGGATGTACCATCCAATGCCCCGACTCTCCTCCCAGCACGGGCCATCCAACATTCCAGCTCTCCATCCCTGACTCTCCATTAGTGACCCAGCATGGACCATCCAACAGTCCCAACTCTCCCCTCCCTATCCCTGACTCTTCCCCAGTGACCCAGCATAGACCATTCAACACCCCTGACTCTCCCCGCTCCATCCCTGACTCTGTCCCAGTGACTCAAGATAGCCCTCTTGTCTGCGATTTAATCAATCAATTCGTCATATTTATTGAGCACTTACTGTGTGCAGAGCATCGTACTAAGCGCTTGGGAGAGCCCAGTATAACAGAACTGGTACATGTTCCCTGCCCGTGATGAGCTTCCAATCCTTGCTTGAGTCTACTCTGATGCAGTTGGAATTCCAGTCACTAAACTCTGTTTCCAAGCCCAGCCCTCGGTGT
The DNA here is from genome assembly GCF_015852505.1 of Tachyglossus aculeatus. NCBI lineage: Eukaryota > Metazoa > Chordata > Mammalia > Monotremata > Tachyglossidae > Tachyglossus > Tachyglossus aculeatus. The sequence continues at coordinate 58,316,817 of NC_052079.1, forward strand.
TTGCTTTGAGATAAGGGAATTGGGTTCAAACATAATGACCCTTAACCTGTCTGTGTCAGCCTCCTTTGACCAAGCACCCCGCCCCAGCCCAGCAGCCCTCAGCCCCACAACCTGGCCTAGCAGGTCCTTCGGCGTCTGGGGGGTGTAATTAACAGCCGTCTGTACCTCTTGTTGTCCGGGAAAGAGCCCAGAGTGACATTTTCCACTCATTTAGGATGGAGTATCGTGACCCCGTGTCTTCTGCCAAAGGAGGAACACCTAAAGCCAGAGTTTTGAAAATGAAACGATTTGAACACGCTTGCAGGAAAGCGGTGCCTGGAAACTCCCTGAATTTGAGTCTCCCAACGGCGCTATTTGACTTCAGCGAGACTTCATTTTCCCCAGACTTCTTACATTACTCCTTACTCCCCTTACACATCCTGTAAGCAGAACCCTGCCTGGGAGCCCAGGGATCTAACAGCTACCCACCCTGGCCCCCAGCTCCATCGCATCCCGCCGTGGGACTCAGGAGTAGACCGTGTGGCTTAGCGGATAGAGCCCCCATCCCCATCTCTGAGAGGTGGGGAGAGGCAGCGATCCTGATCCCCATTTGACAGATGAGGAAACTGATCCCCGAGGAGGTCACGTGACTCGCCCAGGGTCACACTGCTGGCCATGGGCAGAGCTGGCTCTGGAAACTTAGAGAAGCAGCATGGCATAGTGGTTGGAGCACCGACCTGAGGGTCAGAAGGACCTGGGTTCTAATCCGGCTCTGCTGTTTGCTGTTGGGACCTTGGGTGAGTCACTTCACTTTTCTGGGCCTCAGTTCCCTTATCTGTAAAATGGGGATTGAGACTGGAAGCCCCATGTGGGACAGGGACTCTGTCCAACCTGATTGGCTTGTATCTACGACGGCGCTTAGTACAGTACCTGGCCCGCAGTAAGCGCTTAACAAATACCATTAAAAAAAACCAAACCCGGGTCCCCTGACTCCCAATATCGGGCTCTACCTGCCGATCCAAGCTGTCTCAATAGCAGAGGTTTATTGAGCACCTACTGTAAGCAGAACCCTGCCCTGGGAGCCCAGGGAGCTAATAGCTACCTGCCCTGACCCCCAGCCCCATTGCATCCCGCTCTGGGACTCAGGGGCAGACCGTGCGGCCTAGCGGATAGAGCCCCCATCCCCTTAGCTTGTGACTCTGGGTGGGGCAGGGCCTGGGGCCCATCTTCATCATCGTCATCATCAATGGTCTTTGATAGCATCAATGGTCTTTGATGGCAGCACAACAGAGCTAGTAGACAAGTTCCCTGCCCACAATGAGCTCACCATGGGATTACGTCCACCTCGGCGCTGGGTACGGGGGTGGGTGGTGGGGGGCTTGGCTCATAATAATGATGATGGCATTTGTTAAGTGCTTACTATGTGCAAAGCACTGTTCTAAGCGCTGGGGAGGATACAAGGTAATCAGGTTGTCCCACATAGGGCTCACAGTCTTAATTTCCATTTTACAGATGAGGTAACCGAGGCACAGAGAAGTTAAGTGACTTGCCCAAAGTCACACAGCTGACAAGCTGCGGAGCTGGGATTAGAACCCATGACCTCTGACTCCCAAGCCCTGGCTCTTTCCACAGAGCCACACTGCTTCCCTAGTAATAATGACGGCATTTGTTAAGCGCTTACAATGTACAGAGCACCGCTCTAAGCACTGGGGAGGATATAAGGTGATCAGGTTGTCCCACATGGGGCTCACAGTCTTAGTCCCCGTTTTACAGATGAGGTAACTGAGGTCCAGAGAAGTTAAGTGACTTGCCCAAAGTCACACAGCTGACACTTGGCGGAGTGGGGATTCTAACCCAAGACATTTGCCTCTGAAGCCCATGCTCTTTCCACTGAGCCATGCTGCTTCTCGTAGGAAGCATTTAACAAAAATCCCTGTTAGCACTGGGTGCGTGGTCCATGTTGGGGCCCGGCCTAGCCCCGATGCTTGCGGGCAGCTCTGCCAGAGTGGGTATCGGGGGGCACCTCACACTCAGGAGTGGGGGAGGATGCAAACGCCATCTCCCCTTCCAGGCCCAACAGCTGCCTTATGTGGGGGGCCGGGGGAGGGGAGCAAGGCGCAGGCAGGCAGGCAGACACGTGGCAGGAAAAGGTCAGTTTGAAAGGGCTCTGAGCTTAGGTGGCATCAAAGAACCCCCACCTCCGCCGGAGAACTAATCAGCAGAATTCCAGTTCTAATCCGTTTCTGCTGTGGGCTGTATTGGGTGCCAGCTGGCGGCAGGGCGCTGTACTGGATGTATGGGAGAATGCAGTAAAGAGTCCCAGTCCTTGCCACGGGTCCCCTGGAATGGCTCATGGAGATGGTGGCTTTGTGTGGCCGGGGGCGGAGAGGAGGGAAGTGCGGGGAGTCAGAGGCAGGGCCGGGAAGGATGAGCGCATCCCCTTGGCGGGGAGGGGTGCCCAGCTGGGCCCGAGCGATGGACTCCCCGCTGCCCCCCCGCCCCTCCAGCCCGTGGGGGATGGGAGGCTGCCAGTGACTCACCCCCGCTGCTGCTTGGGGGCGGGGGAGAGAGTTCTGCTCCCAAGCCACGTCCTCCTCCCGCGCCCACCCCCACGTCAAATATAGCCCGGCTGGGAACACGAGCGGGCGGAGCGGGTGGTACCACCTGCTTCTGCCCACCTCTGCCAGCGGACGGCACCCACGGCCCCACAGCCGCTCGCTCCCCTGCCCGGCTCTCCTACGATCTTAATCGTGCCTTGTGAAGATGCCCGTCCGCAGTTGCCTTCAGGCCCGGACTCTGGAGGAGCTGGGCTTCGGGTGTAGCCAGAGGGATTTCGGGGAGACTCCGGGGAGGCTCCCCAGGAGGGGGTGGCATCAGCCCTGGGTTCGGTGACCCCTGGCGGGGGTGGTAACGCCGCCTCCGGGTGGCTTTGAGAAGGGCCGATCCTCATCCTCCTGCGATGGCTAAGGGGAGGCCCTGCCGGGAGGTCGGGGGAATGGACCAGATGACCTCTGACCTCCCCATCTAGAGCAGGAGGCCCATGCAGAGCAGATTTCAGCCACCCTTGTTCTCCATCCTGCTCCCGCTCTGTCTGTGTCTCCCATTTGGTTAGGAGCCAGGAAGTATCTTGGGCTCCGATGGACTTCCCACGTACTCGGTACAGTGCCCTGCACTCAGCACAATGCCCTGCATTCAGTATGTTCCACAGATTGATTACCGTTCATCTTCACAGTCCCTTTTAGTGACCACTACGCCACCCGGCCTCCTGGTAGATCCCAGACCCCGGCCACCTGTCCACCCTCCCTCTGCCCACCAGCCCCGGCCGCAGAGTGGGGGACTGGGGGCCCCGGGCCGAATACCCGGAGGGCTGGGTGGCCGGCCACAGCCGAGGCACGGTAGCCTCTCTGCTCCTGTGGGAATTCTGCCCGGCCAGAGGAGGACAGCCCGGCCCTGAACCCAGATCGGGATCACCTGGAGCAGAGAGATGGTCCTGAGTGGTGGGGTACAGGAGGAATTCAGAATTCCTGGGTGGGAGTTAAGATTCTGGGGGAAGGAATGACTGGAAGCAGGAGCCCCTACCCACCCACCGCCCCCATCATGGCTCTGTTCCCTCCTCCCAGAGCAGGATGGTCTCACTGATCATGTGTGTCTCCCTCTCTCCCCTTCCCAGGGTTGGATGGCCCCAAGCACTGCGCTAAGCACTGGGGCGGATGCAAGATAATTAGTTCAGACACCCCATGAGCCCTCAATCTTGGGAGAATGGTGATTTTTTGGTTTTTTTAATGGTATTTGTTTAGCACTTACTACGAGTCAGGCACTGAACTAAATGCTGCGGTAGATGCAATATAATCAGGTTGGACACAGCCCATGTCCCACATGGGGCTCACAGTCTTAATCCCCATTTTACAGACGAGGTCACTGAGGCAGGATGGTTCCACCCATTGTGACTTTATCACCTCCTCCCAGGGTGGGAGGTCTCACCCATCATGACTTGGTTACCTCCTCCTGGGGAGGATTGGTCTCATCCATCGTGGCTCTGTCTCCTCTTCTCACGGTAGGGTGGTCTTGCCCCTCGTGGCTGTGTCGCCCCCTCCCAGGGTGTGTTGGGGACTGGGTTTAAGGCTGTGGAGCTGATGATGGATGGCCCCGGCCTAGCTGAAGAAGAGGAGGAGGAGGAGGGAACTCGAGGAAAAGAGGCCGCGACCGGGGGGCTGGCCAGGCCGCTGAGGGCTCCCGGTCTGGCTGCCCTGGTCCCCATGTGGCCTGTCAGGACTGGACTGGAGTGTGGCCATCAGGGAAACCCCATTTATTCTGATTCCACAACCTGTCAGTATTTCCGTGTCCGTCTCCTCCGCTAGCATGGAGGGAAAGTTCCAGTTGGAAGCTTCCACCACATGCTGAGCCCTGTTCTAGCTCAGGGAGCTGTAGGGAACCTGAGGTGATGGGGAGGGAGGGAGCGAGAGACAGAGTGGACGTGGTTGTGAGATACTTTCCGTCAAGGAACTTCCAGTCTACCATATGAAGTGCTCTGAACTGAGCCCTTGAGAGAGCCCAGCAGCCGTCAGTCCATGGCCTCCGGGGCCCAGAGAGAGTACAAAGCTCCCTTTAAAGGCCGCTTTGTGTCGGGTGATCAAAAAGTGACCTGGCCTTAGCAGGGGGAGGAGGCCGGCACCAGGTGACTCCAGTGAACAGAGCGCCGTCTGTGTCGGGCAGCCCCGATGGAGCCGGCTCTGTCACTGGACGGGAATGCCGGGCAACCGGCCCCGGGGGTCTGGGCTAGTGGGCGCGGAGCTTGATCAGGACCAGAAAGATTTTCTGATCTCAGGCGACTAGCTGCGCTCTTCTGAAATTATTCCATCCCCTCCCGATCTCACTGCGCAGCTTCCTGTGACCGATTGATTGACTAGGCCCCGGTGGATCCTCTCTTTCCCATCAGCGGCTATTCCGACCTTCCAGAACCTCTGTAATTATAATAATAATGATAATGATGGTATTTAAGTGCTTACTATGTGTCAAGCAGTGTTCCGAGCACTGGGGTAGATACAAAATAATCAGGTTGGACACAGTCCCTGTCTCACATGGGGCTCACAGTGTTAATCCCCATTTTATAGATGAAGTAACTGAGGCACACAGAAGTGAAATGACTTACCCAACATCACCCAGCAGACAAGTGGCTGAGCTGGGATTAGAATCCAGGTCCTTTTGATTCCTGGGCCCGTGCTCTGTCCGCTGGACCACGCTGCATCAGGGCATCGTGAGGGGACATTTCCGCAGTCAGAAAGGATATGTTAGATTCCCTGAATATTCACAAGTCCCCCAAGGCCCATAGCACTTCCGTGCATAGTTATCTGTAAGTCATTTTCGTGTCCTTGCATAGTTATCTGTAAGTCATTTTCGTGTCTGTCACCCCCTCTAGTCTGTAAGCTCATTGTGAGCAGGAATCGTGTCTACTTACTCTGTAATATTGTACTCTTCCAAGCACTTAGTACAGTGCTCTGTACACAGTAAGTGAGGTCGGGTCTCCCGAGCTAGTAAAGATGGAAGGAAGCTCTCTTTCCCCTGGCGAGGTGTGAATTTTTAGAACTCTAAAGCACTCCAAGCCACTTACCCAGGCCTCGAAGCTCTTGAATCTATTTTGGGGTCTGAGGATTGTATCCTGGCCAATTTTTCTAGGAAAAAAAAATCACATGTGAAGATTCCTTGAGGTCCTGGGAGCTTCCGGCTGTGCCGAGCCCAATTCCAGAGATTTTCGGGGAGAAACACTACTTCCACTTCCTTCCAATTGTGCTTCTTTGCCTCTGCGGTTCTGGCAGCAGCAGGTGCAGAGCCTGGCTCTGGGGATCGGAAGACCTGGGTTCTTGTCCCAGCTGAACTGCACTGCGGGACTGGTCCTCGCTCTGCCAGCCTGTATTGATCATCCGGTCAGTGAGGGGGAAGCAACCATCCCCAAATCTCTCTGTCCTCCTTTTTTTTAAATGGTATTTGTGAAACGCTTACTGTGTTCCAGGCACTGTACTAAATGTTGGGGTAGATACAAGCTAATCAAGTTGAACCCAGTCCCTCTTCCTCCTGCTCCTCCTCCTTTTCTTCCTCCTCTTCTTCCTCCCCTTCCTGCTCCTCTTCTGCCTTGCCCCTGTTGCCCCGTGGGCTGGGTCTGTCTGGTATGTAAAGAGAAAATCACTCTAAATGAGTCATTAACAGAATTATGCTTAATTACAGCCAGGAATGAGTGTTTGGCCCACGGGGTTTCATCTGTGGACTTTGGGCTCCATTTGTGGGCCAGGCTTCTCTATGACCGCTGATGATCCCTGACTTCCCTTTGTGTCCGATTCCGTCGGTCAGGGTGACGTCTTTGGACCCTTGACACGCCCGCTTGGGCAAGTCACTTCACTTCTCTGTGCCTCAGTTACCTCATCTGTAAACGGGGATTGAGATTGTGAGCCCCACGTGGTACAACCTGATGACCTTGTATTTACTCCAGCACTTAGAACAGTGCTTGCCACATAGTAAGCGCTTAACAAATACCAATATCATCATCATCCCCTGCTGAGTCCCACCGTGGGATTTTCCCACAAATCCCAAGTTCTCCTGGCAGCCGGTGGGAGAAGCAGCGTCCAGGGAGGGGTGGGGGGCGGGCAGGGGGGGAGGTATCCTTTCCCGTCGGCCCCCCAGTGACCCTGTCCGAACCTCCCACCTGGCAGGGGGCTTCAAGGACGACCGCATCGTGTTCTGGACGTGGATGTTCTCCACGTCTTTCATGGAGAAGTGCTCCCCTCGCCAGGACGACATGCTCTTCTACGTCCGCCGCAAGCTGGCCTATGGTGGGGGTGACGGGGCCGAGGCCAGAAAGGTGAGCCCCGGGGCTGGGCTCGGGGGCACAGGGTGGGTTGCGGTGGCGGGGGGATGATGCCAGGCTTTCTTCTGGGCCCATCTGCCTAACCCCAGTCTTCTGGTCTTCTCGACTGTGAGCTGCTGTTGGGTAGGGACCGTCTCTATATGTTACAAACTTGTACTTCCCAAGCGCTTAGTACAGTGCTGTGCACACAGTAAGCACTCAATAAATATGATTGAATGAATGAATGAACCCCACCTGTCCCCCATCCCCCGACAGAGAGCACAGGAATCCCGGGGCAGTGCTGCTCCTCCGTCTCAGGTCCTCCCAGGGCGTCGACAGAGCCAAGGGAAGGCAGCCCCGCGGGGTGCCCAGACCCCCCAACCATCACCCCGGGAGAGTTGGTTAAGCCAAGCGCCAAGGGCCGAGCGCTGGGGTGGAGACAGAATGACCCGGTCGGAGCTGGTCCCCATGCCACGCGGGACTCCCAGCCTGGGAGGAGTCCGATGGTCCCCGCAGGGTGGGCCCGGGCCTTGGCTACCGGGGGCGGAGTGGGCCCCGGGGGTAGAGGAGCGGGGCCCTGGGCATGTGGCCGCCTTCCACAGGCCGGGGCGGACGTGGAGGCAGAGATGGAGGCGGAGGTGGAGGTGGAAGTGTACCGCAGGGACTCCAAGAAGCTGCCCGGCCTCGGCGACCCAGACATGGATTGGGAGGAATGTGTCTACCTGAACCTCGTTCTACAGAAGGTGCGGACGCGGTCACCGGGATCTGCCGGCCTGCCCCCCGCCCCCTCCACCCCCACCCTGGGATTCTCCCCCTGCCCCCCAGGACCCCATCCCCCCACCTCTGACCTGCCCCTCCCCAGGGACCCCGCAGATGGCTGCTGTGGGAGTTTGGGGAGTGTACAGTGCCTGGCCCATGGTGAGCACTTAACAAATACCATAATAATAATTATTATTATTATCATTTTCCACCATCCCTCAGTCACCTCCCCATAAGCCCTTGTGAGATTCCGAGTGATGGTTCAGGGAAAAGGCCCATCCCAGCCTCTCCCTTGGGGATTTGGGAGGGGCTGAGACACTGGAGGGCCCGGTCCCCTGGGTCTTTGGGTCTCCTGGGTCCTCCGGGTCTCTGGGCTCCCGGTCTCTCTTTGGGTGCCCCGAATAATAATAATAATAATAATGATGGCATTTATTAAGCGCTTACTATGTGCAAGCGCTGGGGAGGTTACAAGGAGATCAGGTTGTCCCACAGGGGGCTCCCAGTCCTCATCCCCATTTTACAGATGAGGGAACTGAGGCCCAGAGAAGTTAAGTGACATGCTCAAAGTCACACAGCTGACAACTGGCAGAGCAGGGATTTGAACCCATGACCCCTGACTCGAAAGCCCGGGCTGTTCCCACTGAGCCACGCTGCTTCTCTCTCTGGGTCCCCCGGGTCTCTGCGTCTCTATCTGTCTAACAGTGAGCCCTCCCACGGCCTTTCTTGCTCTGTTGCAGCTGGACTACACAGTCACCTGTGCTGTGTGCACACGCTCAGACAGTGGCGACATCCACATCCACAGAAAGAAGTCTCAGGTGAGGGGCTTGGCCTCCCCCAAAACCCCAAACTACCCCCTCTCCCCCAACCTCATCGTGCCCGAGAATCAGCCCTGGACCTCAGTGGCTCTTGCTCCCCTACCCCCGATCCAGGAAGAGCAGCCTGGCCTGTTGAGGGGAGGGGATTTGAGTTGCGCCCAGAATGGCGACAACCTCTCATGGCACACTGCTCTTGGTCAACTGGGGCCAGCTGCTGGCAGAGTCCCACTATCACGTGGGTGCCCGGGCACCTGACCATGACCCTTGCTGGCCCCTGGGCGTTCGGGTGAGCCGTATTTTAACCTCTTGGGAGAGTACCATTCAGTAGACTTGGTCAACGCAATCCCCACCCACAAGGCGCTTACTACAGTCTATGGCGGGGAGACAGACGTAAAATAAATTATGGATAAGGGGAACTGGCAGAGTGGAAGGATATGGACATAAGTGCCGAGGAGCCGAGGGTGGTGTGAATATCGAGGATCGGAGGGGTGCGGGTCCGACCGCATAGGTGACCTAGAGGGGAGGGAGGAGGGGAAATGAGGACTTCATTGGGGAAGGCCTCTTGGAGATTTGCTTTTAAGAGGGTTTTGATGGTGGGGAGAGCGGTGGTTTGTTGAATATCATCAGTGGTTTTTATTGAGCGCTGACTATGTGCAGAGCACTGTAATGAATGCTTGGGAGAGTAGGATACAATGCAGTTGGCAGACACACTCCCTGCCCTCTGCGAGCTTAGAGTCTAGAGGATACAAAAGGGGAGGGAGTTTCCGGCCAGAGGGAAGGCAAGGCGAGGGGCGGTGATGAGATAGATGAGATGGAGGCCCAGAAAGGAGGTCGGCATTAGAGCAGGGAGGGATTTGGGCTAGGTGGAGATGGGAGCACAGTGAGGCGCAGTCAGCGCCGGGCTCTTGCCCAGGTGGTGGACGTCCTGGTCTGTCTGCCTGCAGGCTCCCCCTCCCCCCCCCGGACTCCTAAGATGGTAAACTCGTTGCGGGCAGGGAATGTATCTGTTTATTGTTCTGTCATACTCTTCCAAGCATTTAGTATAGTCCTCTGCACATAATAAGCGCTCAATAAATACGATCGAATGCTGGACCGGTGGAACCTGGTCATCCCCGCGAAATCTCTTTTCAGCAAGTGTTCGCCTCTCCGAGCAAGCATCCCATGGACAGCAAAGGAGAGGAATCCAAGATCAGCTACCCCAACATCTTCTTCATGATCGACAATTTTGAAGAGGTGATGGGTGCCAGGGGAGGCCGCCCTCGCAGCCCTGGTTGTTTGGGAGATCGGGGACAAGGAAAACAAGCGGTGGGGGAGAATGCTTGGATCTGGGCCGTGGCTCCAACCCACCGTTAATCCACAACACAGCCTGTTGCTCCCCGGCTCATCCTCACCACGGTCACGGCGCCCCACGGTTAATCCACACCGTGGCTACAGCACACCACAGCTAATCCATAGTATGGCCTTAAGGGCACTTGGTGGTTAATCCACACTGTGTTCACAGCGCCCTGTGGTTAATCCATACGGTGTCTACGGCACCCCACAATTAATCCACAGTGCAACCACAGTGCCCCATGGTTAATCCACACTATGACCGTGGCTAATCCACGACACAACGCCCCATGGTTAATCCACACTGTGACCAGCCCACCCCCGTCCCTGTGGTTAATCCACATTGTGATTGAACTCCAACTTAGTAAATCCACATCGCAGTCACCTGTCCCACAGCTGGCCAACACCCCAGGCATTGCGGCCCGGGGCCAATCCACATTGTGGGCATTTTACCTCGTAGTTAATCCACAACACGGACATGGCTCCCTGCAGCCAATCCATCCTGCAGTTACTGTAACCCGCAGTTAATCCACACCACAGTCACTATGCCCTGCAGTAAATCCACACTGGACGGCGCACCCCGCGTTAATCCACACTGCGATCACTGCACTCTGCATTAATCCACACTTCGGCACTGCACCCTGTGTTACGTCACACCGCCATCTCCGCACCCTACATTGATCCACACTGCGGTCAATGCACCCTGTGTTCATCCACACCGCGGTCAGTACACTCCCAAGTTCATCCACACCTCAAAAATGAAGAGTGTGGGCTGCACCCCAGCTCCTCAGGCTGCACAGGGGCAGCACTCGGGTTGGGGGGGTTCAGTGTGAAGGCAAGGTGGCGGCTGAGGGTCCAGGCAGGGCCAGCGTAGAGGAGGTGGCGAGCAGTGGGGACAGGGGCCGGTAGGTAGAAAGGCAGAGGGGGCAGGAAAGGGGACCCGGGGTTCACCGAAGGGCCTTTCTTTCGTGGGGACAACTGCAGGTGTTCAGTGACCTGACCGTGGGCGAGGGGGAGATGGTCTGCGTGGAACTGGTGGCCAGCGACAAGACGGACACGTTCCAAGGGGTCATCTTCCAGGGCTCCATCCGCTACGAGGCCCTCCGGAAGGTCTACGACAACCGGGTGAGGCGGCTGCGGCCGTCTGGAGGAGGCCCGGGTTGGGGGCGGCAGCGGCAGGGAGCGGCTCGGTTGTCCCCGGAGTCGTGGGACAACTTCGTTTCAACTTTAGTATTTTTATGGTATCTGTCGAGTGCTTCCTATGTGCCAGGCACTGTTCTAAGCACTGGGGTAGATACAAGCTAATCAGGTTGGACGCAGTCCATTTCCCACTTGGGGCTCACAGACTTCATCCCCATAGATGAGGTAACTGAGGCACAGAGAAGTGACTTGCCCAAGGTCACACATTAAACAAGTGGCAGAGCCGGAGTTAGAACTCAGGTCCTCTGATCCCCAGGCCCGGGCTCTTTCCACTAGGTATCTCTGCCTCTCCCAGGGGCTTCTCTCTCTCACCCAGTGGCTCCGGGGACCAATAGTCACTTACCTCCTCTAGCAATAATGATATTGAAGTATTTGCTAAGCACTTTGTGGTAATCGCTGGGGTAGATACGCTATATTCATATCAGACACAGTCCCTGTCTCACTTGGGGCTCCCAATCTAAGGGAAAGAGAACAACAGTTATTTTAATCCCCATTTTACAGAGGAGGAACTGGAGGCCCAGAGAAATTAAGTGACTTGTCCAAGGTCACCCAGCAGGCATTTGGCAGGGCTGGCATTAGAACCTGGGTCCTCCAATTCCCAGTCACTCAGTCAGTCAATCGCATTTATTGAGCACTTACTGTGCAAAGCACTGTACTAAGTGCTTGAGAGAGTACATTATAAGAGAGTCTTTTAGACTGTGAGCCCACTGTTGGGTAGGGACTGTCTCTATATGTTGCCAACTTGTACTTCCCAAGCGCTTAGTACAGTGCTCTGCACACAGTAAGTGCTCAATAAATACGATTGATTGATTGATTGACATTTCCTGCCCCAACGAGCTTCCAGTCTAGAGGGGGAGACAGATATTAACGTAATTAAATTACAGCTATGGACCTAAGTGCTGTGGGGCCCATGCTCTTTCCACGAGTCCACACTGCTTCTCTGGGCCTCAGGCTCTTCATCTGTAAAGTGGGGGCAAGCAAGCAGCGTGGCCTGGTGGGCCTGGAAGTCAAGACCTCCCAGCTCTGCCCTTTGTGGCTGTGTGGTCTCGGAGCAGGTGCTTAACCTCTCTGGGCCTCCATTTCCTCAACCGTGAAATGGGGCAAAAGTGCAGCAGGGTCGGGAGACCGGGGTTCTGGTCCTGGCTGGGGATGTGGACCGAGCGGAGGGGAGGGGGCAGATGGGCGGGCGGTGATGGCAGCATCGGTCGTCCTGCAGGTGAGCGTGGCTGCCAGGGTGGCCCAGAGGGTGAGTTTTGGCTTCTACAAGTACCACCCCATGGAGTTCGTGCGCATGAAGGGGCCGCAGGGCAAGGGTCACGCCGAAATGGCCGTCAGCCGCGTGGCCACCGGGGACACGTCGCCCTGCGGGACGGAGGAGGGCTCCGACCCCGCCTCCCCAGTGCACGACAGGGTGAGTGTGCGGCGCGGGGGTGAGGCTCCATGGGCCGGGGTCATTGGCGGGGGGCGAGGGGATAAAGAGGAGGACCCGTGGGCACGGAGGGCGAGGCCCTACAGAAAGCTTGTCAGACCTGCCCGTTCAGTGATCTTGGATGAGTCATTTCACTTCTCTAGGCTTCAGTTCCATCATCTGTAAAATGGGGATTAAGACTGAGCCCCACGTGGTTTGTGTATAACCTGATTAACTTGAATCTACCCCAGAGTTTAGAACAGTGCTTGGCACTTAGTAAGCACTTAACAAATACCACCGTCATCATCATCAATGGTATTTATTGAGCGCTTACTATGTGCAGAGCACTCTACTAAGCACTTGGGCGAGTACAATATGACAGAGTTGGCAGATACGTTCCCTGCCCACAATGAGCTTTCAGTGTAGAGGGGGAGATAGACATTAATATAAATATTTTGTGATATATAATTTAAAGATATCTACATAAGTGCTGTGGGGTTAGCAGTGATTGGGTCTGATCTGATTGTATTGTATCTATCCCAGAGCTCAGCACAACATAGGAGGCACTGATAATAATTTTGGTACTTCTTAAGCACTTACTCTGTGCCCCATAGACTGGAAACTTGTCCTCTAGACCGTAAGCTCATTGTAGGCATGGAATGTGTCTGTTCTACTGTTCTGTTGTTGTATTGCATTCTCCCAAGTGCTTAGTACAGTACTCCGCACACAGTAAGCGCTCAATAAATATGATTGACTGATTGCTGTAAGTGCTGGGGTAGATAGAAGCTAATCAGGTTGGACATAGTCCCCGTCCCACACAGGGCTCACAGTCTAGTACCGGAGAGTAGGATTTAATCCCCATTTTGCAGATGAGGGAACTGAGACACAGAAAAGTTAAGTGACTTGTCCAAAGTTACATGGCAGACATGTGGCAGAGCCAGGATTAAAACTCAGGTCCTCTGACACCCAGGCTTTTTTCCACCGGGCCATAACAAAAACAGTTAACTTACTATTCTTGTTGATATCATTGCATGATCCCCCAGGGAATTTTTGTCTTTTTACTTTATCAATCAACTGTAATTCCTGAGTGCGTACTGTGTGGCGAGCACTACACTGAGCACTTGGGAAGGTACAGTAGTTAGCAGACGTGATACTTGCCTCAGGAGCTTGCAGTCTACTGTGTATGGAGCCCTGTAATGAGCATTTGGAAGAGTACAAAAGAATTATTAGACAAAAGCCCTTCCCTCAAGGAGGTTACAGTCATTGCGTGCAGGGCGGTGGACAATACCATACTTAGTAGACACGCTCTTTGCCGTAGAGGAGTGAACAATCTAGTGGGGAGGCAGATGCTGAAATAATTAACGGACAGGAGGAGGAAGGAGACAGGACGATAATAGCGATTGCAAAACATGTCATGTGAATAGTAAATGAAAAAGGAAAGTCTGACTTTGGAGACCCATAGGAGAATTGTTTCAGGGAAGGAGAGGGGAGTCAGTGGGGTTGGCTGGTCCATGCTGGGGCAGTGAGCCAGAGTCAGGGATTCATTCATTCATTCATTCAATCGTACTTATTGAGCGCTTACTGTGTGCAGAGCACTGTACTAAGCGCTTGGGAAGTACAAGTTGGCAACCTATAGAGACGGTCCCTACCCAACAGTGGGCTCACAGTCTAGAAGGGGGGAGAGTCAGGAGTGTGAATGGTAATGTGCTTGGTCAGTTGGGGAGAGTCGGGGGTTGGATGGTCCATAATAATAATAATAATAGTAATAATGGTATTAAGCGCTTACTATGTGCAAAACACTGTTCTATGCACTGGGGGGGATACAAGGTGATCAGGTTGTCCCTCATGGGGCTCACAGTCTTAATCCCCATTTTACAGATCAGGTAACTGAGGCACAGAGAAGTTACGTGACTTGCCCAAAGTCACACAGCTGACAAGTGGCGGAGCCAGGATTAGAACTCATGACCTCTGGCTCCCAAGCCCAGGCTTTTTCCACCAAGCCACGCTGCTTCTCTATGCTGGGTTCATGCTGGGTTTCTGGGGGAAAGTCAGGGGGGTTGGACGGTCCATGCTGGATCACTGGGGGAAAGTCAGGGGGGGTTGGATGGTCCATGCTGGATCAATCAATCAATCGTATTTATTGAGCGCTTACTGTGTGCAGAGCACTGTACTAAGCGCTTGGGAAGTACAAGTTGGCAGCATATAGGGACAGTCCCTACCCAACAGTGGGCTCACAGTCTAATCTGGATCACTGGGGGAGAGTCAGGGGTGTGGGATGGTCTGTGTTGGGTCACTGGGGGAGAGTCAGGGATGGAGCGGGAAGAGCCAGGGGTAGGGAACAATCCGTGGTGGGTCACTGGGGGAGAGTCCGGGGGTTTGGATGACAGTACCTCTCCCCTAGGATCCAGCCAGCACCGTTTTGCATTGCTGATTTGATTTCTGTTTCTCCCGGCGGCGCGGCCCCTCCTCGCTCCAGGTGACGTCGTTCAGTACGCCCCCCACCCCGGAGCGCAGCCACCGCCCCTCCTTCTTCTCCCCATCCCTCAAGAGGAAAGGGCCCCGCAACCGCATCACCGAGATGAAGAAGTCGCACTCGGCCAACGACAGCGAGGAGTTCTTTAGGGATGACGACGGGGAAGGTAGGCACCGTCGCCGGACTCGTCCCCGTCCTGCAATGCCCGGGTTGGGCTGGGGGCCCAGGGCGGGGGGCAAGGAGGGTGAGCTGAGCTGGGGGCAGGCCCCACACCCCCTCCGCTACGTCTGCTGGGCGGCCTGGCCACCCCTTTTGGCCTCCCTCGACCAGGAGGGATGATGACCCTGCCACCCTGGACCAAAGGTGGGTGAGTTGATGGTGGGAAGCCCTCGGGCCCCTGCCCACTCTGCGCCACAGCCTCCCTGGGCCCCCGTCTGCCTGGCATCCCCGTCGGTCAGCAGGCGTAGAAAGCAGCATGGCAGAGTGGATAGAGCCCGGGCCTGGGAAGCGCCAGGTCATGGGTTCTAATCCCAGCTCTGCCACGTATCTGCTGTGTGACCTTGGGCAAGTCGCTTCACTTCTCTGGGCCTCAGTTACCTCACCTGGAAAATGGGGATTGAGACTGTGAGCACCATATGGGACGGGGCCTGTGTCCAACTCGATTTGCATGTATCCACCCCGGCGCTTAGTACAGTGCCTGGGACATAGTAAGCGCTTAACATATACCATCATTATTGTTAGAGAAGCAGCGTGGCTTAGTGAAAAGAGCACAGGTTTAGGAGTCAGAAGTTGGGGGTTCTAATCCCGGCTCTGCCACTTGTCAGCCGCGTGGCTTTGGGCAAGTCACTTAACTTCTCTGTGCCTCAGTTATCTCATGTGTAAAATGGGGATTAAGACTGTGAATCCCGTGTGGGACAACCTGATTACCTTGTATCTCCTCCAGCGCTTAGAGCAGTGCCTGGCACATAGTAAGCACTTGACAAATACCATCTTCGTCATTATTATTATTGTTATTATTATTAATAATCCCATGCCCCCGGACAGCCTGTGCCCATAGTCACCCTATGTCCCCATTCACCCTGCACCCCCAGCCACCCTATGCCCCAGGTTTCCCGCACCCCCTACCAGCCCATGCCCACAGCCACCCTATACCCCCATATGGTCCATGCCCACCCCATGCCCCCGCCTGGCCCACGGCTCAGATTTCCGGCACCCGCAACCACCCCGTGCTCCGGTCTGGTCCAGGCTCCCGCTCCCCTCGCTGCCAGCCCATGGCCACAGCTGCCCTGTGTCACCATCTGGCCCGGGCCCCAGATTCCCCGCATCCCCTGCTCCCCGTGCCCCCGGCTCCCCTTTGCCCCCTCCCGGCCTGTGCCCGCTGACCTTCCCGTCCATCCCCACAGCAGATCTGCCACTCCCGAGCAGCCTGCGGTCGCGGTCCCTGTCGGGGACGGGGCGCTCTCTGGTCGGGTCCTGGCTGAAGCTCAACCGTGCGGACGAACGCTTCCTGCTCTATGCCCACCTCACCTACGTCACACTGCCGCTCCCGCGCATCCTTACTGGTCAGCGGGGGGTACCCTGGGGGCGAGGGGTGGACAGGGCACGCTCAGGGCCAGACCCGGGGGCAGAGGGGCAGGGGGCGGGCCGGGGGTAGGAGCTTGGAGCTGGGCGGGTGGAGGGCGGAAGGGGGCTCTCGACCAGGAGGGATGATGACCCTGGCACCCGCTCCCCTTCTCTGGGATCAGGACCAAGGGTGGAAACCATGAGTTGGTGGGGCGGCGGGGGGTGATGGGAAGCCCACCTGGGGCTCCAGGACTGTGTTCTCTCTCTCTCTCCCATCGGGAAAACCGAGGCCATTGAGACTGTCTCTGTTCCTGTCTCTCTCTACCTCCTTCTCTGGGCTTGGCTCTGTGCTTTCTGTCTTTGTCTGTCTTTTTATCTCTCCCTAACACCCTCTCTGTTGTCGCTCCCTACCTCCTTCTCTTTCTTTCCCTACTTCCTTCTCTGGCTCTTTCCCCACCTCCTCTCTGTCCTCTCCCTAAGTCCTTCTCTGGGCCTTTCCTGACCTCTTTTCTGTGCCCCCTCCCCTGTGTCTGTCCCTACCTCCGTGTCTATGTCTCTACCTCCCCGTCTCTGTTTCTTTCCCTCTGTACCTGTCTGCTTCCATCTCACCCTCCCTCTGGCTCTGCTTCTCACTCTCTGCGCCTCTCTCTGCCTCGCAGACATTCTGGAAGTGCGGCAGAAGCCCATCCTGATGACATAGAGGAGGAGGAAGAGGAGAAGGAGGAGGAGGAGAGACTGGTGGTGTGGTGCTGCCTGGAAGCTGCCAAGTGCCTACTGCTGCAGTGGTTTTCTGCACCAACACTACCACCTAGTATCCAGAGGGTGCACCTACATGGGAGAAAACCAGGGAGAGTCTCTCTCTCTCTCTCCATCTCTCTTTCTTCTTCTTCTTCCTCCCCACCTCGAAACCAGCCAAGCTCAAGTGCCTCTTTCTTCTTCCCGTGACGGGCCTCGAGTCCCACGCGCAGCCCTGCAGCGAAGCAGCACATCCAGTGTCCAGGCCGGAGGAGGATGCAACACCAAACCAGAAGTACCTGAGGAGAGAAAGAAGAAAAATCCAAAATGGCTCTATGAACAAGTGGTGGACAGTGTTTACTTTCTAACAGAGTGGACAGGGAGCGCTGGACTTGATGTGCTTTGTTCAGAAAGCCACGGTTCGCATTTCATAACGACATACCAATGAGTTCCCCCCCGCCACCGCCCCCCATCATCAGCCCCCTTCCCCGTCTGCCCGAGTGGCTGCGTGGGCACGGAGGGCTCAGCGGTGGTGACGAGAGACAACATTCCTCTGCCTCTGTTTGTGGCGCAGATTCTCCAACCTGTTTACGGTGGGGTCCCCCCCGCCCCCGTGCCCCCAGCCAAAGAGCAAGGAAATCAAAGTGAGACACCCCCCCCCACCCCCAAGTTGGCTGGAAAGGGCCGAGTGAGACCCTCACATCTCTGAGAACCGGCCACCCATCAGCTGGTCGGTCCCCAGGCCCGAGACCTCTCCGTAGGAGGTCGGTCCCTCTGTGGCCCATGCCCAGCCCCTGGGTGGTGGGGGTGGGAGATGCCCCGGCCTCTAGGGCTCCCCCCGAGAGGACCTGAAGGGGCTCCCCGGGTTTGGACGTGGCCCTTAAGGGCTGACCTCATCAGCCGTCCAGATGCATTCGAGAACAGAGAATTGGCTGTTGGAAGAAGTACGGGCAGCCTCTTCAGAATGCTTCCGGGGAGAGGCTTTTTTCAGGCCTTAGAGTGTTGCGCTGTGTGAGTGTGTGTGTGTGTGTGTGTCTGTCTGTCCATCCGTCCGTCCATCCTGCCCTTTCCCGGGACGGTCGTACTCGAGCCTCGTTCTTATTCCAGGGCGCAGGACCCTGGGCGGTCCCTACATGTCCATCTGTGTCCCCTCTCACCCCCAGCCCTTGGGCTGAGACCGTTCCACCATTAGTGACGTTCCCACGGGAGCCGATGATTCCCGAGGATCGATCGGGCCGGCCAGAGGCGGTTCGAGTCGGGTTTTCACTTAGCGCCGCCTGACCCCCAGCCGGTCAGAGCCAAGGGGGCGGGGCAGCGATGGGACTTGTTGAGCACCTCCTTGGGGGCAATGCACTGTACATGTAGTAGACATAGTAGTAGTAGTGGTGGTGTTTATTGAGCGCCCCTGGGGGCAGAGCATTGTAGTATTGGTATTTACTGAGTACCCCCTGGAGGCAATGCACTGTACTGTTATTTACTGAGCGCCCCTGCGGACCGGTCACTAGTATTGGTATTTAGGGGCAGGTCACTGTACTGAGCACTCCGGACTATGCCCCATCTGATTATCCCTTTCTTTCCCAAGGGCTTTGGCGCACACACCGGAAACCCTCGATCAATACCTTGATTGGGGAACCATCCCTTCCAGGAGCGGCAGCTTGGAAGCCAGGTGATGGGCACGTCGGTTTGTCCACCTCCCCAGCGGGCATGTCCCGTCCCCCCGGCAGGGACCCCGCGGGTGCCTCGCTCGCTCGGGCTCCAGGGCGTCCCAGCCTGGCGGTTTCGGGGCAGCCCAGCTGGACTGGAGGTTGGCATGGAGTTTCCACCAGAGCGGGCGCTTGTCCGGCTTTAACGCTCCTCCACCCAGCCCTGGCCCGTCGCTGGGCATCAGGCAGTGGTGGCCAGCTCAAGCCCCCAGAACCGTATCTCCTGAGCTGCTCAGCTCCGGGCACTGCTCCAGCAATGACGTGGGTTTGCGGGCGGGCAGTCCAGTGGTTGGAGCAGCTTGAAAATGTGTCGGAGGTGGGGAAGGAGTCCCCTGCAGCCAGCCCCCTACCTCTGGTCCAGGGCCAGATTGGTATCCTTCCGGGGGTCCAAAACCCCACTCTGACCTCAGGTGAGGGCCAGACCGGATCCGAGTTTTCAGCAGATCTGGGCCACCAGGCGAGGCTCTCTCTCAGAGCTCTGTGTCCTGGGCTGGCATCTCCTCGCTCGCTGTGCAGGGGGCTGCGGTGGCAAGAGGAATTGGAGCCCAAGGGAGGCCCCACTAGTTCTCACCCTGGGAATGCCCCCTCCTCACCTGGTGCCCCCCAGAACCGCTCCGTCCCTCAAAAGGCAAATGTCGTTTGGAACTCCAGATGGTCTTGTCCGCACGGCCCTGTGATGGGTCCAAGAATCTGCCAGCCGCCAAGCCCTGGGCTGGGGGGTGGGGGGCAGGCCTGTGGCAACATCTGCGGGGACCGGTGAGGGTCCTTACCTCCTGGGAGCTCTCCTGAGTCTAGCTGCCTCTTGGAGTAGCTTTGGGCAGTGGGCTCCGACCTCTTGTGGACCCAGGATGGGGGGCGAGAAGTGGTGTCAGGCTGGGCAGGAGGCGTCGGAAGGCCCCCGCCCCAGAACTCGCAGCCGGCTATGAAGGATGCGCTCTGTTCCGTGCCCGCAAAGCCCTGCAGTCACCATTCCAGGTCCCTCATGTCTCTCCCCTGCATCGGACCCTGCAAGGAAAGGTACAAACTGCCGGTCCCTGAGGCTCCCCAGGAAGTGAGGTCGCCCTAGGCTCACAGCAGCTTTCTGAGTTCCTTCTCAGAGAGGGGAAGGAAGGGAGAGAGAGAGTGACAGAGGAGGAGGAGGACGGGGCCGACAGAAGAGGGAAAACCCCCCAAATCGGTTGCCCTGTTGGGCTCTTGAGCCTGTGGATGGCAGGAGCCTTCCGTTCAGAAAATGTTTTTCCTTCAGCATCTGTTTGGGAAATCTGTTCTTCCGGCAGCACCAACCTGGAAACTGTATCTTTCCGTCAGCCCTGGCTGGTGGTGAAGGTGCAGGAGACCGGCCCCCTGTCCTCAGGGGATCGGCCGTGTCAGCCCAACCTCACAGCCGTCCTCCTGGTTTTCTCTTCAGATGATGGTGGGGCGGGGAGCAGGTGGCAAGGTAGCTCCCGGCGGCCGGTGC
Source organism: Tachyglossus aculeatus (assembly GCF_015852505.1). Lineage (NCBI taxonomy): Eukaryota > Metazoa > Chordata > Mammalia > Monotremata > Tachyglossidae > Tachyglossus > Tachyglossus aculeatus. Next base: position 58,337,075 of record NC_052079.1, read on the forward strand.
CTCACAAGGTCTTCCCACCCTGGCAAAGCCAGCATCGGGGGCAAACGGGTGAAGGTTCAGCCGGGGAGCTGAGGCGGTCCTTGATGTCGGTGCGATCGGGCTTCCGGAAAGTGGCCTGTCCATGAGAAGTGGGGCGCCCTGAAAGGGCTTTAGGCCACAGCTTTCCAAAGTCTCTAGGGAAAATGAGAGTCGAAGCGATGAGTTGGTGTCATATTTTAGGCTCTCGTTCCCACGGCAGCCTCGCCTAGGGATCCGGAGATGGTCACGGTAGCTTGTGTGTGATTGGTTCTTGGCAGGTTTGGGTTTTGAACATCCAGAGGCCCACCAGGCCACGCACACTCTGACGGGGAAGGGTAGGGAGCCTGAAGCAGGTACTTGCTGACTGAATTCTTTCATCTCAACCTCTTCTTTTCATCTCTCTTCCTCCCCCTCCTCTCCCTCTTTCTCACTCTTCTTTTTCTCCAGGGGCTGGAGAAATATTCCCTGCACCCCTGCCCACTTTTAAGACCTTTCTTTTAAAGTCACGTAAAACAAGCCGAAAATTCTGTGACCATTTCAGAAAGACTTTCACTGCTCTGATGCTTAAGCACTCAGTTTTTTTTCCTATTTTTTTTTTTTTAAAGAAAACTACGTTAGCACTATTTTGTTGCATCACCCCGATAGGAACAGATGTGTTGCTATGGGTAGGGATTTTTTTTTCCTTTCTTAAAATGAGTTTTCCACAGATTGAAGGCTTCCTCTAGTCATAGGACAACCAGCCCCTAAATTCTGCAGAAAGGAACCCTCCCACCCTTCCGTTTGATGGTTGTCTCCCTGCCCCAGCAGGGAAGCTGGGTAACTGTTTTAGCAGACTCTAGTGATGATGGGGACCCGCGGCCAAGGTGATCATGGCCGGTGGCTAGCTACTGGAATCGAAGCTTCAGTGCCAGCTTAGAGCCCAGATCGAGGTGACTCGGGTTACCCAGAAAGAGTGTCGGGGACGAGTTTGGCCGGTGGCATGGCAGGAGCAAGTGACAGTGGGAACGAGACTCCGAGGGGCCTTCCCAAGTCCACATTTGCGGTGCCCTGTGGGGAGAGGCCATCAACAAACCTTTCCTGAGGTCCCCGACCAGAGGGACAAGGGGCTCCTTTCCCTCAGGTGGGGGTCTTTCTGCTAGGCTTTGTGTCCCCCCGGTCCGCCCGCCTCTCCATCCATCCATCCATCCGTCTGTCGCCTCATCTTCCTTTAGGTGGCACGTTGTGTAGCAGCAGAGCAAATGACCCCAGAGGCATCCAGCCCTCTTTGCACTGGGGGATACAGAGCAGGTGGGCAGGTGGTGGGGGCTTCTACAAGGACTGGGGTAGGGGGGCCATGACTGCCTCATTGGCAGCCATCGATGGGGGGGGTCAGGCCGGGGATCAGCGGTGCGGTTTGTGCCCGGGCTCCCGAGGTTAAAGGTCATCCAACTAGACGAGTCCCCAGATAATGGCCTGGCCTGGCCTGGCCGGGCCGTGGTGATGTTGGCACCCCAGAGAATGGCCCGGCCAAAGTGATATTGGCACCCTCAGAACCCGGTGCAAACTCCCACTCTGAGCGGCTGTAGGGAACGACAGGATGAGAGCCGGGTCAGGGTCCCCAGACCAGGTTCACTCACCTCTGTCACCCAGGCTGCTTCTCCAGTGGGATGAAACTTTCCAGGTCAGAGGGTCACGCAGCCCTCAGGGGACGGAGTGGGGGTGGGGGTGGGGGGCAGCAGAAGCGGCTGCTTCCATTGGCGACTTTGTGGAGGGCAGAGATGGGGTCGACCCCCCGCCAAAGCCAAATCGGAAGGGAAAACGGCCTTGTTCCCCAGATGGCGTTCTCGGTCTCCGCCTCCTGTAGGGGATCAGAGCATGAACAGCTGGAGGTTTCTAGGGGGAGCAGAAAAGGGAGAGGGAGTTGAAGGCAACATTGATAAACAAAAAGTGATAAACAATGCCCCGAAAATAGCCTCCCCCCTTTCAGAACCTCCCCAAATCAGGACACTTGGTGTGAACATGTGATCTGATGCTGTCCGGCCTCTTGCCCAATGCGGGGTGTCAACACTGCTGTATAACTTTTTTCTGAAATGTTTCTCTAATGCCAATTAAAATCCGGTCATTTTAAAATAAATTTGCCTTCAAGTTTTACTCGTAGCCCATTTATTCCATAGACCCATGAGCTCCTCATGACCAGGGAACGTGTCTACCGACTCTGTTGTATTGAACTCTCCCAAGCGCTTAGTACAGGGCTGTGGACACAGTAACCACTCAATAAATACCATAGGTGGACTGATCGATTGCCTGAGATGGATGATAATTCCCATCAGAATGATGGGATCAGAGGCAGGGGAATGGAGCGGGTGATTTGAATCATCAATCTGTGGCAGTTAGTGAGAGCTTACTGTGTGCAGAGCACTATACTTAGCACAGTGCTCTCAGGATCCCACCGCTCCCAGCCTGGGATCGGCTGCGGCGGCACAAATAGTGCAGACACCTGTGCCCTGCCTCCTCTTCCTCCATCAATCAAATGTATAGAGGAGCAGCGTGGCTTAGGGGAAAGAGCCCGGGCTTGGGAGTCAGAAGTTGTGAGTTCTAATTCCGACATCTGCCACTTGTCAGCTGTGTGACTTTGGGCAAGTCACTTCATTTCTCTGTGCCTCAGTTACCTCATCTGTAAAATGGGGATTAAGACTGTGAGCCCCACATGGGACAACCTGATAACCTTGTATCCACCCCAGCGTTTAGAACAGTGCTCAGTACATAGTAATAATAATAATAATGATGATGGCATTAAGTGCTTACTATGTGCAAAGCACTGTTCTAAGCATTGGGGAGGTTACAAGGTGATCAGGTTGTCCCACAGGGGGGCTCACAGTCTTAATCCCCATTTTATGGATGAGGTAACTGAGGCACAGAGAAGTGAAGTGACTTGCCCAAAGTCCCACAGCTGACAATTGGCGGAGCTGGGATTTGAACCCACGACCTCTGACTCCAAAGCCCGGGCTCTTTTCCACTGAGCCACGCAGTAAGCACTTAACAAATACCACCACCACCAAATGTATTCAATGAGCACTTACTGTGTGTAGAACCTGGACGACAAGAAGCAGCGTGGCTCAGTGGAAAGAGCCGGGGCTTTGGAGTCAGAGATCATGGGTTCAAACCCCGGCTCCACCAATTGTCAGCTGTGTGACTTTGGGCAAATCACTTAACTTCTCTGTGCCTGTTACCTCATCTGTAAAATGGGGATTAAGACTGTGAGCCCCCCGTGGGACAACCTGATCACCTTGTAACCTCCCCAGCACTTAGAACAATGCTTTGTACATAGTAAGTGCTTAATAAATGCCATTATTATTGTTATTATTATTATTATTATTATTATTATTATTATTATTACCAGGCGCTTGGGAAAGTACAATATAACAGTTTACGTACATATCTGTAATTTTATTTAGTTGTATTGATTTCTGTCTCTCCCCACCCCTCAGATTGTAAGCTCATTGTGGGCAAGGAATGTCACTGTTTATTGTTGTATTGTACTTTCCCAAGCGCTTAGTACAGTGCTCTGCAAACAGTAAGTGCTCAATAAATACTATTGAATGAAGAGTAGGTAGACAAGTTCCCTGCCCTTAGTTTAGAGGGCTCAATTCCCACCATCTGGATTTCATTCTCTCCCCCGGGGCGAGCAGGCTCTCACCCCAAAACCTGTTTCCCAGAACCTTTGCTGACTTGTACTTCCCAAGCGCTTAGTACAGTGCTCTGCATCATCAATCATATTTATTGAGGGCTTACTATGTGCAGAGCACTGTACTAAGCGCTTGGGAAGTACAAATTGGCAACATATAGAGACAGTCCCTACCCAACAGTGGGCTCACAGTCTAAAAGGGAGACAGAGAACAAAACCAAACATACTAACAAAATAAAATAAATAGAATAGATATGTACAAGTTAGAGTAATAAATATGTACAAACATATATACAAGTGCACACAGTAAGCGCTCAATAAATACGATTGATTGATTGGAAGGACCTGCCCTCTTTGGCAAGCGGTTTGGGACAGACCCTCCCCCTTCCTCAATGCCCCCCCCAGAACCTCAAGCAGCTCCCATTTCTTCTCCTGTGAAAGCAGCGTGGACTAGGGGAGAAAGCCCGGGGCCTGGGAGTAGAACAGCTTGTTTGCTATGTGACCTTGGGCAAGCCACCCCCTTCTCTATACCTCAGTTTCCTTATCCATAAAATGGGTGTTAAATTTCACTCCCTCCTAGATTGTGAGCCCCACGTGTGAGATAGGGACTGTATTCAACCTGATTATCTTGTATCTTGCCCAACACTTAGTACAGTGTTTAGCACACAGTAAGCACTTAATACTGTAATTTAAAGACTCCTGATCCTGGGCTTCAAGGCTCTCTGCTCGCTGGCTCCTTCTTAATAAATAAAATAATAAATGATGACATTTATTAAGCGCTTACTTTGTGCCAAGCACTGTTCTAAGCACTGGGGAGGTTACAAGGCGATCAGGTTGTCCCACAGGGGGATCACAGTCTTAATTCCCCTTTTACAGATGAGGGAACTGAGGCACAGAGAAGTTAAGTGACTTGCCCGAAGTCACACAGCTGACAACTGGCAGAGCTGGGATTTGAACCCATGACCTGTGACTCCAAAGCCCGGGCTCTTTCCACTGATTCTCTGCTTCTTACCTACATGCTCTCCTCTCCCACCATAGGCCGGCTCCCACTCTGCCACTCTCAAGCTAATTTCTCATTTCCAACTCTCCTGCTTCCAACCTACTTTGTTCACCCTGTTGCCTCTGTGCTGAACTCCCTCCCCTGCTCTTAAATCCACCTCACCCCATCACCCCCTCCTGTGAGAGGCCAACCCCATGTCGCGCTGCTGATGTGGCCAGAGATAAATTGTGTTTATTTGTACTCTTTAAATGGTATCTGTGCTTGTTTTACAACCTCAGTTCAGCAGTGGCATTTATTGAATACTTTCTGCACGCTAAGCTGCATGGTTGGGAGAGTACAATACAGAAGTCAAGTTCCATGTAACCACATTCCCTGCCCAGGAGGAGCTCACAATCTAGATGTGGGCAGAGCAGGGACCCGTTGTTACTTGACCGTTTTGTCTTCTAACACACAGCCCACTGTTCTGGATGCAGGAGGGCCCCAAGCGGTGCTCAACTCTCCACCACCTTGGCCCACCCTCCAAGGTAAATGACCGGCCCAAGGCCACACAGCAGGCCACTGGCGGAACCAGCGCCAAAACCCGCATCTCCTGCCTCTTCACTCTCCCCTAGGCAACGTGACCCCACTTCGGTTGGGTGGCAGCTCCATTCCCACCCCCACACGTGTGAAGCCCGGACAAGAGCGAGGGCTCCAGGGCTGAACCTGCCCAGGCCAGAGATCTCAGCGAGAGCCAGCCCTCCTCCACTCTGTCAGAGCCCGGGGCCTCCTGGACCAACAGACACGGAGTGCGGTCCCTGCTCGAGCAGGGGTCGGGCCATGGGTTCCAGCACCGCCTTGGTTTCCGGGTGTAGAGGTGGCCGGCCAGAGCCCGGACAGCTGTTCTGAGCGCACTCGCCAAGAGATCAAACTCTGCGTGGTGGGTTTTTTTTGCAATTTATTCACATTTCACGGGTTTGTTACACTCCCGCCAGCTTTGGAATCAACGAGTTCACATTTTCGACTGGTATCAAAGTTTCCCCATCAAGAAAATGCCCCCAACCCTAATATTATAGTAATCACTACTGTTCAAGGGTAAGCTTTACTCCTGGGAGCGGAGACCATCCCTGGCTGCTGGAGCCTGGGAACACGAGCCTGGAAGAAATTTTAAGACGCCAAGACACTCACCTTCTCTGTCCCTCAGTTTCCTCATCTGTAAAATGGGGACTCAATACCTGTTTTTCCTCCTCCGACCGTGTAGTGCCATGTGGGATAGGGACTGTCTGCTCCTAAGGAATTGTATTTATGCTGGCAGCACAGAGCTTAGGGCTTAGCCCAGGGTAAGGGCTAATGAAAATCTCTACCATTATTGTGAGCATTTTGATGAGCACTGGGGGCATTTGATGCTGGGGGAGATGCAAGATAATTAGGTCAGACACACAGTCTAAGAGGAAGAGAGAACAGGTATTTAATCTCCAGTTAGGCGAAAACTGAAGCCCAGAGAAGTGTAGTGACTTGTCCTAGGTCACACAGCAGGCATGTGGCAGATAGGATGAGAACCCAGGTCCCCTGCCACCTGAGCCCATACTCTTCCCCCTAGCCAACATTGCCTCTCATCTCAAAGTTTCCATCCTCCCTTTGGCTAAGATGAGCAATGAGTCACCTGGCTACACAACTTACTCCATTTTCTAAACCCCTCACTGCCCACTGTGTTTTCTTTTTTCCTCTCTTGAATGAGCAGAGGCCCCTCGGGGTGAATTAAACCAGGCTCAGGTGGGCTCAGCACCGCAGCAGCTCCTGTGGAGAGCACCACATCAAGGCAGCCCGCCCGCACGACCCGTCGCCGTTGGCTGGGACAGGCACATTTTTGGCACGCGGCAGAAAGAGGCGATCAGTTAGACCTTCCTGCCATGGGCAATGGCTTCCCCCAGGGAAACAGCACCGTGTGACGGCAGAAGCGAGGACAGAGAAAAGCCATTCCAGCAGGAGTCAAAAGGGCACCACGGGCGGGCAGGGTGTCCTCGGCCTCACACGCGGCAACCAGCACAGAGCAGGACACTCCCCTGCAGGAAACGGGCCCTCAATAGCGAAATGCCTGCTGACCACATTTCACAGAGGCGTTATTGGTTTTAAAAAAACCTGAGTCCAGATGATGCCATGGGGAAGGCCACCCCCCCCCCCCCCCCGCCCAACAACCACACACACTCAAACGATCTAGGGTAACTTTCAAACTGTTTTTTCAAAATTAAGATATAGCTTTAAAGCGTAAATTCTTGGCACCTGCAAAGTAAATGCCCTTGAAGTAGTGTGGCATCAAAGTCTGTTGGTCACTCCTGCAATCCGGCAGCTGGGTTTCTCCAGAAGAAAGGGTAGCCCCAGGTGAAGTATTCTAAAACAAATTTTCTAAAACAATGTCAAGAAGGGAACCCGCTGTGATTTGACATTGGTTTCACATACCTCAGGACAGCTATAACATGCACTCTTTCACTGCGGCGCTACGCCTCAGTGACACACGGTCCCACTGAGGGTTGGTTACCTCGCCCTTTTCTCCGCTTTTACGCAACAACTTTAGCAGCAAAGATTTACTGGAAAATAAACCGGAATGTTAGGAATCTGTACATCTGAAAGCCAGTGTTAAAGCTACAGCAACCATACGTGTTTCTACTCTTGTTTGGACGGTGGGAGAGAAATGTCCAGAGAGAACATCATCATGATACTTTGCTGTCATTTCTGCTACTGAAGGAGCTTCCCCGAGGGCAGAGCTAAAAGGGGTTTCTACTTTTAGGTTGGGTAAGTATACACGTGGAAAACTTGCCTCTCTAGTTTATCTCCCAACTGGGAGAAAACAATGACCAGCCCTCCCCCCTCCAGCTCTCCCTGATTGTCTCCCCTTGGCCACAAGCAAGTCAGGACACAGTCGCTTTAGCTCCTGCCAGTTTTAGTGGGCAAGTTTGAGTAGAAGGCAGGCCCGGGACCAGCGCTGCCCTTAGCAAGCCTGCTGTTTGCTCAAAGGGCGAAGCCTGGGGGTCGGGGTGAACGCGAGCCCTCGGGAACTCAGCCTTCGAACCGAGACTTCACGCCAGCTTGAAGACTTCAATCGTGCGTCTCTCCAGAACCCAGAGCTGCAAGGGTCTCGCCGGAGGGGCAGGATGCCCCCAGCTTCGAAATCCCAAGTCTATGGACAGGGGTCCCCCTCCTGCCCACCCTACCCGTCTCCAGCTCTGACAAGCCTGGATTTCTCAGGGGAGATGAAGACGACGGTGCAATCCTTGCCGGGAGGGATGTGCTAGACACCCCCCTCCCTGCATCCAGAAATTCAAGGGAGGCAGGTCTTCGCGAGGACTGGCTCCAGAAATGGGGGGGAGCACCCATGCCCTGAAACACCCGCTCTGGCCAAGGTGGGCGGCAGTTCCCGGAGCCGAGATCGGCCGGGTAGGAGGCTGACGTGGAGAAGCTCGAGAGGAAGTCTTTGAGATGTTGTCTGGTCCACGTGAAGTCCCCGGGTGGCATCTCGTATTAGAAGGGAGGATACAGATTTTCTTGAGACTTTTTCCATGTTCAGTTAAAGCTTTTTATTGGCCAAAGTAACTTTGCCTCACAAAACCTTTGAGAAGATCGGTAAGTTCTCAGACTGTCAAGGTAGAAAGGTAAGAATAAAATGACTAAGGAACAAAGCAGCAAGTTGGCAAAAATTCTTCCTCGTGTCCACTTTCAGGCCTCCTTCTTCTCCAGTAAGATTTTGTGCAACTCGTCCGCGTCCTTGCTCGTTTTCACCCTGATCAGCATGGGGACAGGGACGGTCGCGTTCTTCTCGTTGATTGGAGGGTTGGGGACGCACACGATCAGAACATTGTTCTTTCCCGTTCTTGTGCAGGGCATCTTGGGGGGAATCAGGACGTTCAATAAGATGTTGCCTGGAGGGAAACAACAGGGACAAGCCCTTCAGTGGGCCCTGCTAGTATATCCGGTCCCGCGGCATTCCTGAGATTTGGGAAGCGGCGTGACCTAGTGGGATTAGTGGACCTAGGGACAACAGGGATCTCTCCCTCCTTTTTACAGATGAGGAAACAGAGGGCCAGGGAAGTTTAAGTGGTTTGCCCAAGGTCCCACAACAGGTGGAGCCCAGAGTAGAACACAAGCCCCCTGCTTCTTAAGCCCGTGCTCTTTCCAATGACTCACATTGCTTCTCACGCTCGGTTCTTTGGTTACATCGTTACTGGTTGTAGCAACCACGAAGGAAAAGGACCTGCTGCCTAGTATCTGTAATTTATTTTCTTGTCCTCTAGACTGTAAACTCGTTGTGGGCGAGTAACGTGTCTGCCAACCCTGTTGTCTTATACTCTTCCAAGCATTCAGTACAGCACTCTGCATCCACTAAGCACTTAATAAATTCCACTGATTGCTTGATCTGTAAATTGCTTCTTTCTAGGAACGTTATCAAACACAAGATGGATGGCCTGACAATCTTCTGTGTCTCAGACGATTTTGTGACAGGGACAAACGGAAAGTTGAAGATATTTGGCCTGGAAGAGGGATCTTCACCCCTGGCTGTGATACAGCACACTGATCATCAGTTAGTCTCCACTTGGGAATAAAGTCTCCAAGCTTGCCGATAAAACAATGGCATTTATTGAGTGCTCACTGTGTGCAAAGTACTGTACTAAGCACTTGGGAGAGCATAACACAGTTGGTAAATATTTTCCCTGCCGACAATGAGTTTACAGTCTTCACAAAACCCAAAAACATATGATTCAGAAAGACAGGAACCCCACTCCACCAAGAACAGCAGGTGAAACAGTATGTTCTAGTGGATAGAGTATGGGTCTGGAAGTAAGAAGGACCCAGGTTTGAATGCCGCCTCTACCACTGTCTGCTGTGTGACCCTGGGCAAGTCACGTCACTTCTCTGTGCCTCAGTTACCTCATCTGTAAAATAAGATTGTGAGCCCCATGTGGGACAGGGACCGTGTCCAACCTGATTGGCTTATCTACCCCAGCGCTTAGTACAGTGCCTGGCACATAAGTGCTTAACGAGTACTATAAAAAAAAGAGACTTCCGCTAGACTATAAGCTGCTTGAAGGCAGAGATTGTGTCTCCGCACTCTCCTGCAGCAACCTAAGTGCTCAGTACAGAGTAAGTGCTCAAGAAATGCTACCGCCTGCCCGCCTGTCTTCTCTGAATGGCCGATGTGACTAACAAAATGGCAGCTTGTGCACTTGAGCCAACCTCAGAGCAATATGAATATAAAAACTGCTGATCCCAAAGGAGGTGTTACCTTCCACAAGTAACAGATACAGTGTTCAGCAGTGGAGGCAGGGAACAAATCACCTCGAACCTAGGTCGTGGGAGAGGTCATGTCTCTGCCACTGCCAGCTACTCTCTGCCAACATCCTGTTTCCTGATAAGTTAGCCACCCCCACTTCACCTCAGTTTCAACGGGCACACATCTAAAGTCCAACCAGGCAGAGAAAGCAACCGTCGCTTCAGTCTCCTCCGTTTTCAGAAAGCTCAATAGCGTCTCCGAAGATAACCCCGGGGCAGGAAGCTGAGTTCAGAGCCGGGCCCGCCCCCCCGAGCTGGACGGCCCCCCCAGATCCAGATACCCACCTAGGTTGGTGTCCGCTCGCACCAGGAGCTGGGTCTTCTGTTTCCCCGCAGGTTTCAGGTGCAGGGTACCGACACCCTTCTCCTTATACTCGTTATCCTTCTTGTAGAATAGCTTACACCTATTAAAGAATAATAATTTTTAAATATAGTAAAAAAAGCTGGTGAGATTTTTCCTAGGTGGCTAAGGCAGGTTCTTGGTCTGGTGGGGCTTTTAAAGGACAGATGAGGGGACAGCCTAAGTGACAGAAAGCCAGCTGCATACAGGGCTCGATGATGGGCCCAACACAAGATACATACATGAGGAGGTAAGGAAGGGATGGAGAAAAAAAAAAAAATCATGAGCTTAATGAAGACAACCCAATGGTTTAACATGGGCTCCCGTAACAGAGCAGGTGAAATAGGTTTTGGATCCCCTGGCAGTGGCGGTGGGCCGACCAGCTCCTCGGCAATGCTAGTGTGGGGTCTTCAGGGTCCCGGCTCCCCGTTCTAAGAACAATCCCGAGCTCGGCAGAAGGTCAGGGGGCTGGAGCTGGAATGGTTTTTGTGGGGCCGCTGAAGTCAGGGGAGGGTCCTCTGGACCGGCTCCCCCATTCTCGGAGCCACTAGGATTCTCAGTGCCAGGGGAAAGCCTTTCTGAGGGAAAATGGGAACTTTCTTTTTTGTCACAGAAGCGACCAAGAAAGTGTCTCACACGTCTTGTTGCTGCCGTCGCACTGAGCCTCCTGTGATGGCATTAGACCGGAGCTTCCTGGAGCTCCGGTCCATGCCCTCGGCCACGGGGTGGACAACACCAACCCTCCGCCTTTCCTTTTCCACCTGTGGCCTTTTGGAGCTCCCAACACTACCCAAATCTGGGAGACCAGTGACGGCCCGGTTGGCGTACAGGGACTGGGTGTTCCCCAGAGGAAGCAACCCGGGGTGAGAGGGCTGACTCACTTCTTGGAGTAAAAGGCGTCTTCTTCCCTGACTTCATTAACGATCACTGTGGGCGGCTCCTCACTCTCCTCTTCGTCTCCACCTTTCAGAAACAAAACACACACACACACACACACACACATCTCCGATGAACCCCACACCGAACCGAGTCAACCCCTTTCCCGGGGCTCCTCGCCACCAGTCAAATACACCATCCCATAGTTCTGAACAAGCCCTCTGGATTTCCCTCACACTCAGGTCCAGAAACTTTAAAAAATACTCCTAGAAAACCAGGCAAATTTATCGAGCAGGATGCATCTTGCTCCTCTCTGAGCTCTGGAAACAAAAGGGAGGATGTTATCATACTTAAAAATAATTGTGGTATTTGTTAAATGTTTTCTATGTGTCAGGCACTGTTCTAACTGCTGAGGTGGACACAAGATAATCAGGTCCCACATGGAGCTTGCAGTGTAAGCAGGCGGGAGAACAGATACTGAATCTCCATTCTTCAGATGAGATAATTTAGGGCCGGAGAAGTGAAGTGGCTTGCCCAAGGTCACACAGAAGATTAGTGGCAGAGCCGGGATTAGAATTCTACAATTCAGGCAGAATTATAAATCCAAGCCTGAGAAAAGTTGAAAGAGAAAAAGTCCCTCCCATCCCCCTAGCTGAGAACTCCCTGCAAACACAATGACCAAGTGCCTCAGGCTCCTTGTTTCTGGTATGCCGCTGGGGCCCAATCGGCCTTGACCACGAAGAGAGTTTAGGAATTGTGGACAAAAACCCCAAAGAAAATGGCAAAGCCCGATTACGAGAGACATGCCCAGCTGGCAGTGGGAGGCCTTCTTAACTTTCAGAACATTGGGAAGGCTAGGCCGGTGACCACTGGACTCCTGAACCATGAGGAGCCTGAAACTGCTCCTCTAGCCATCGTGCCCTTTCTCCTCCCCACCTGGACTCTAGTTGTCCTCCCCTAGTCTGTCCCATTGCTCTGGAGTTTTTATAGCTAGCTCCATCTCATGTGACTGCTGCTCTCCCTTCCCCCTTCCTTCACTCTTAGGTTTGTAAGGGACTGTGTCTGTGTATTTTTTCCCTCCCTGTAATGCTTAGTACAGTCTTGGGCAAATCACTTCTCTGTCTTATCTGTGCCTCAGTTACCTCCTCTACAAAATGGGGATTAAGACTGTGAGTCCCATGTGGGACAGGGACTGGGTCCAACCCATTTAATACAGTGCCTGGCACATAGTGAAGTGCTTAATAATACCATAATTATTATTATTATTATTACAGGACTTGGCACACACTAGACACTTCACAAATACCATCGCAACTGCTGGAGCAGGCGGCCAATTCCAAGGATTTTCCCACAGCAGGGGAATTGCCAAGAAGCTTAGTCAGCAAGAGCTATGAGCACCACCAGCCATTCTGTCTCACTTAAGTCACCCAAACGATAAAGGCCCAAGTTCCAGGGGTGGCAACTCTTCCCCCTGCACAGGACTAACGGGTGATGGCAGATTATTGTTATTATTATGGTATTTGTTAAGTGCTTACTATGTGCCAATCACTGTTCTAAGCGCTGGGGTAGATACAAGGTAATCGGGTTGTCCCATGGGGGGGCCTCACAGTTTTAATCCCCATTTTACAGATGAGGTAACAGGCAAGAGAAGTTAAGTGGCTTGCCCAAGGTCTCACAGCAGACAAGTGGCACAGCCAGGTTTAGAACCCATGTCCTCTGACTCCCAAGCCTGGGTTCTTTCCACTAAGCCATGGCAGATCGCGCACTGTGCGGAGGAGTCAGAACTCCAACCTTCCAACCTGCGCTGGGCACTGCCCTTTGGCCTCGGCAGTCTCTTAGACTAAAGGAGCGCCCCAAAACGAGGCTCCGCGTCGTCCTCACTCACCTGCGCGGTCACTCCTGGCCCCCTCAGGCCTACTCTCCTGGGAGTTGGCGGAGAAGGGTGTGGAAGCCGGCTTCCCCTGGCCAGCGTCTTTGCCAAACAGGCCAGAGCCACCAGGGGAGAAGGAGAAGCTGGGCAGAGGACCAGAGCCCAGCGCGCCCAGGGCCGAACTGTCCACTTTCTTGCCAAAGTGGAAGGAGCCGGCAACGGGCTCCTCTTTCTTCTCAGCCCCGGTGTTGGCTGGGCCGTCGGCCTTGCTGCCGTGGAACAGGAAGGCAGAGCCCTGCTGCGGCCTGGCCGATCCGGGTGGCGGGAGCGGGCCCGAGGGTTTCCGGCTGCCCTCGCTCTCCGAGCCGCTGTCGCTGCTGCCTCCGGGCTGCTGCTCGATGCCCGCCAGGTACTTGGCGTAGTCCTTGAAGACCGGTGTCAGGTCGCACAGCGGGTTTGTGTTCACGTGTTTTACGATCCAGTCCCGGACGGAGCAGTTGAGTGCGGCCAGCTGTTTGTGGTACGCGCTGGCACCGCAGGCCCGGCCCGAGCCCCCCGATCCCCCTGCTGCCGCTGCCGACCCCTGACCATCACTGTTCGTTTTGGAGCCCGGGGTCTTCTTCTCCACTGGGGATGTGGCAGGGCCATTGGCCGGGCCTGAGCCTAGAGGTAATAAAGTGTTTGAGAAACCTCCTTGGACACAAACCACCTACGCTCTTTGGGCACTCCCTGCAGGAGAGAACACTGCAATAAAGTCGTTTTTTATTATTATTGGTATTTGTTAAAAGCTTACTATCTGCCAGGTACTGCGGTAGATACAAACTAATCAGATTGGACATAGTCCCTGTCCCACATGGGGCTCGCAGTTTCAGTCCCCATTTTACAGATGAGGTAACTGAGGCACAGAGAAGTGAAGTGATTTGCCCAAGGTGACACAGCAGACATGTGGCAGAGCAGGGATTAGAACCCAGGTCCTTTGGACTCCCAGGTCTGTGTTCTATCCACTAGGCTGTGCTGCTTCCCAAGGATACCAGTTGTCTACCTAGTTGGTAGATGCTTTCCCTGCAGTCCAGGAGCTTACACTGAGATGGTTATTGTACTTCCCCAAGTGCTCAGTACAGTGCTCTGAACTCAGAAAGACCTCAACCTCAATAAATACCACCGACTGATTGACTGAATTCTCACTCACCACCACGTTGGCTAGAGGTGATGCTGACTGACCTCGGGCTACCAGAAGTCCAGTACACCTGGCAATACGGAGGCCCAGTTCCATGACTTTGGGCAAGTCACTTCCCTTGTAGGTGCTTCAGTTTCCTCATCTGTAAAATAGGGATTAAGCACCTGTTTTCCCTCCCCCTTGGACTGAGAGGCCCATGCGGGACAGGGACTGTGCCCTAAGTCGTATCTATCCTGGTGCTTACTTAAGTGCTTGGCACAGAGTAAGGGCTTAACAAATATGGCCACAATCATGATTAATTATGGAGTGAAATGCTCATTAAGGTTCAAAGCCCCTCAAGGGAGCCGGTGAGATGGCTGAGATCTCCATCTGAGGCGATCTCCGGCCCCAAGAAAGTAGCTGAACAGTTGAAAAGTTCCCGACGGCCACTAATCGTGGGCCAGTTGCCCTCTTTTCTTTGCCCCAGCTGCTCAGAGTCTTCAGGAAAAAGGTCCCCAAGATGCTGTGAACAGGAATTTTAGCAACTGAACCCTTTTGCCAGTGCCCTCGTCAGGGGCTGAAGGAGAAGCAGGAGCATTCGAGGGGAGAGCTGCCAGCTGTTATCCTCTCCATGCCCCAGGCCTGGGTCTGGGCCAGGACTGACTCGCCTAGTGTTCAGTACACACTGCTGTTCAGTACACCACTTCCTCCTCCTCCTCCTGCCCCTCCTGCAGGACCTTCCTGAATGCTAGTCCATTTCGGCTCTGCCTCGGACTGCAAGAGCAGAAAGCTTGCCGGGTTTTTTTTTACTCAAGAAATAGTGATTTTCCTGGTTTTATGGTACCATGGATCAGGTTCTCCTCGCTCAACCCTACAGCCCCCGTCCGCTCGGGAAGTACCATGGGCAACCGGAGGACCTCAGCTGTCTTTGGCTAGTCCTGACAGAGGGCGTGAGGATGGTATCTGGTGGGGAGAGATGACTTTTAGGCTATAACAGGAACCTACCCTTGACAGGACTTACCAAATGATGAAGGCTTGGCTTCTGGAGCTGCCTTTAAATTGGAAAAGGTGGGGGTGCCTGAGAGGGTGGAGCCGCCACCACTGCCACCATTGGACAGTCCTTCCAAGGGCTTCCCTCCAGTGCCATTTCCAAAGCTGCCAAAACCTCCTCCTCCGGACGCGACCAAGCCTTTGAAGCCCTTGAATGCCCCTCCGCTCTCCGACTGAAACACAAACACACGCATCATCAAATTAATACACGGCTCTAAAGCACAGTACACATTCATTCATTCAGTCATTTTTATTGAGCGCTTACTGTGTGCAGAGCACTGTACTAAGTGTCAGTGGGCGATGATGATGATGATAATAGTAATAATGGTATTTGTTAATTGCTTACTACGTGCCAGCCACTGTTCTAAGAGCTGGGGTAGATACAGGGTAATCAGGTTGCCCCACGTGGGGCTCAGTCTTCATCCCCATTTTACAGATGAGGTAACTGAGGCACAGAAAAGTTAAGTGACTTTCCCAAAGTCACACAGCTGATAAGTGGCGGAGCTGGGATTAGAACCCGTGATCTCTGACTCCCAAGCCTGGGCTCCTTCCACTAAGCCACGCGGCTGACACCGCCTCCTGGCTGAGGGAGGGAAGATGGAAGGGTGGCCCGAGGCAACCAGACCCTGACCCGGAGAACCCCGACACTCTCGGTGGACCAGGAACCCCAAGACCAAAGCAGCATCAAATTAAAGCCTTCCATGGCACTGGAAGGAATTAATCTTAACTTTCACCACTGCATCAGCCCAACTCAAAGCTGCCTCCTTGCTCCTTAGATTTTAGCCAAATGTACTTGTTATCTTTGCTGTACCCTAACATGCTTCCAGAGGAGATGAAGCTGTCTTGAATTCAGACCCAAATTCAGCTTTTCTGAAGGGATTCCCCCTCCAACTCCTGCCTCCTCCTCTAAAACCGCGAGCAACCCCTTCCCACCAGAAGGCAGGCCTTGTCCGTAAAGCCCGGCCGACGCTGCTTGCACCCGGATTCCTAAAATGGTGGCGGGGCCCAGACACTCGGCTGCCTTGTCGGGGTCAGTAAGAATCTGCCATGCCCAGATCGCCCGCATGCCAGCGGAGAAGGAGCTGGTCTGCACACAAAGCAATGCGAGTGAGGGGGTGGCACATTCTGGCCACTGGCTACTCCTCCTCTACGAGCTAAGCAGGTGGGAGGACCCAATCTACCGGCCCAGGGCTGGCTGCTTGGATTGTCTTATGAGTCCTAACATCCCTTTTCTCCCGATTGTGCAGAAAGATACTCAGGACACCCTCGTCAGCCTCAACCCTGGAACTGAGAACGAGGAAGGGGGGCTGCTTTAGGGAAGGAATGAAGAGATTTTCAGGGTGAAGAGGGAGGGAAGCTCTGACCAAGAGCGGCCACAGACCTCTTCCGCTCCTGCCCGCTAAGGTGCCCTGAACCCAGCTCCCGCAGCCCCCCGAGACACCGAGTTCAAAGTACTCACTTCAAATCCAACGCTTCTGCGCTTTGCTTTTTTGATCGCTCGATTCTTCAAGACTTCTTCACTCGCTACTGAGAACGTTCCCACCTGAAAGAGTGCAAATGGAAAAAATCCATCACCTAGTCCTGAGAAGGGGAAAATGCCTACCTTTCAGAATTTGAAACTTCCCCAGGGGAATCACCCGACTGATGATGCATCCGAACCCACGGGGTCTCAGCTGAGGATCCGTGTCGTAATTTCCGAAGCTGCTGTGTGGCGGGGCAGGGGGAGGAAGGGAGAGAGCCGGCCTCACCGTCACCTCACCCTCCCGGCCACCGTCAACGCCAACGTCCCTGTTTCAAGCAGACACAGTCCGGTGGCCCCCGTGACTGACCTCACTTTCCGGCTCCCCTAGGACCCGGGCAGTTTCCTCTGGGGCCTCCCAGCCCCGGGTCGGCACCGCTACTCTGGCTCCATTGTTTCAGGATGGTTGGCCAGGGAGTGC
This sequence comes from Tachyglossus aculeatus, assembly GCF_015852505.1. NCBI lineage: Eukaryota > Metazoa > Chordata > Mammalia > Monotremata > Tachyglossidae > Tachyglossus > Tachyglossus aculeatus. The sequence continues at coordinate 58,354,287 of NC_052079.1, forward strand.
CCGGACCCCTTCAATGGCTACTATCAGGCACCCCCTGGGAGGTGCCCAGGGGAAGGAACGCCACGCTGGCGCCCAACTATTCTAAACGGCGCTGAGCGCAGGGATTCCCCGCCCCACGAGCAGCGGGACACCTCCCGTGTAGCTCTCGAATCCCCTAGAAGCCGACACGGGCCCCCGGCCAAGCCCACCGGCCAACGAGCACCTATACACCCAGCTCCGCCAGGTTGGCTTTCTGGGCCTAAGGGGACCCGTGACCGCCTAGTTCCTCCCGGCAGAGTCTACAGGGCCATGGGTGCAGGAAAAGGGAAGGACGTCAGTTAGGCAAACCCCAGGGAGCCATTCTTTACCTCTTCTACTTCTTCCTCCTGGTCCCAATTTCGGTCTGTCAGCTCCTTCTCTGCATTTCTCTTGGCCATTTTTCTAAACCAAAAACAAAAAAAAAACCAGAAGTAATGAAGCCTATTTTCTGAACTGGGTACTTAATTTTTATGATTAATAACCTGAATCAGGAACTAGTATGAACAGTTCAATACTCCAGCTCAACCATGTTAGCACTCCAAATCATGATTCTTTAAAAAAAAATTCTCAGCCACTTACTGGTGGGGGGAAGAAAGAGAAGGACCATTCTCTATACTGTACGCTCTTCGTGGGCAGGGAATGGGTCTGCCAACTCTGTTTTACTGGACTCTCCTAAGCGCTTAGTACAGGGCTCTGTACACAGTAAGTGCTCAATAAATATCACTGCCTGAAATACCATTGATTGATTCACTAAGAGGTGGCACGGTTCCAAATTATGAGTTGATGACTGAGATGATCACAAACCAAGAAAACCTACTCATCAGCACAATTTTTTAATGCAAATACTGAAGCAATATATATCACTCAAAAATGTCAGTGCCCTCAGAACCATTCAAATACCACTCCTCATGACCCGAGAATCTAAGATAGGTTCCTTCCTGCATTGACCAGGAATCTTTTCATAACCAAAACCCACTGTCAAGACCATCTTCTCAGGCAGTCAAGACTGTCGTACAAATACAACATTGTAGGCGAGGAAAACTTAATCGATGTTAAAACGGGACACCAAGCGCTTCTTAAAGCTACTAACATGACAGGCAGAAGCCCTTGCTGGTTGAACTTGGGCCAGTGAAATACTTCCAGGTGCTTAAAGTCAGAGCCTGAAACACGCACCTCTGAACTGCAATAAACAAAATAGCCTTGACCAAACAGCATATTGGGCTGCATTTGCTCAAACGATTAGAAGGAACATGCTTCGAGGTAAAAGATGTGGCTGTATAAACCTTCGAGGCTGGGTTTTGCAGTCAAATAAATACCCCTATAGGAGAGGTGATTCCTAACACAAGTCTGTCCTGTAATCCAAGGAACCACCTGGGCTAATAACTGGTTTTCTTTTCTAACCATGATTGGGCTAGATTCACTGGTTAGTGAGCTAGATTCAAACTTGGTTATGGTTTCTGCACAACCAATGCTCATTACAGATTAGAGAGCAAAACAAAACACCTTACATGGACATTCACCCTTAAATCTTCAGGCAATGAAGAGAACATCGCAAGTTGAGAATTTTTTTTTAATAATTCGTTAAGTGCTTACTACATGCCACGCACTGTACTAAATGCGGGGATAGATACGAGCTAAACAGGTTGAACAGAGTCCATGTCCCATGAGGGTCTCACATCTTAATCCCCATTTTATATATGAGGGAACTATGGCAAAGAAGGTAAGTGACTTGCCCTTGGTCACATAGCAGGCGTGTGGCGGAGCCTGAATTAGAACCCAGATCCTTGGACTCCCAGGCCTGTGCTCTTTCCACTCTGCCATTCTGCTTCTCTATTCTTCCAAGCTACAGAACAGGAGACTGGTGGCCCAGAGCTCTGCACAGAGTGAGCGCTCAACAAATATCACTGAAAGACTGAACCTTCCAGCAGTGCCCTTTGGTGGTAAAATGGTGTTTGCTGCAGGAATAAGTGAAAGAGCAAAGTCGGAAAGGGGAATGGCAGTGTGATCCGGGTTCAGTCCAGGATCAGCCAGGTCCTCTTCCCAATTTTGCCGGCCCCCTGGGATCACAGCCCAGAGAAGTAGCATGGTCTAATGGACAGAGCCAGAACCTGGGAGTCAGAAGACCTGGGTTCTAATCTTCCACCACTGGTCTGCTGTGTGCACTTGGGCAAGTCACTTCACTTCTCTGGGTCTTAGTTCCCTCTTCTATAAAATGGGTATTAGAGCCATGAGCCCCACGTAGGACAATGTGTCCAACCCAATCACTTTGTATCTGCCCCAGTGCTTAGTATAGTGCCTGACACATAGTACGTGCTTAAAATACCAAAAAACCCCCCAACAAAAATGTCTCAGACCTCAGCAGCAGTGGACATCACCGTCCGGTCAGCCAGAGGTACGTTCAACAGCCAAAGCAATTCCATCAAGGTTGGGAGGGTCTTTCTCACTTTGCTGTGAGAACCAAGGGAAAACCAAAGCCCAAAAAACCCAAACCAGACCAACCCAGTCGTCTTCTTCCCAAAGGGCCACAGCAGAGCCCCACCTAGCAGGAGCATCGAAGCAGGATCCCCTGCACACGAGAGGGAAGGCCCTTTAGGGACGGTGTCCCATTCGGACAAGGTGGGAAACCGATGTGGTGCTCACGGAGCATGAAGGCATTCATTCATTCATTCAAAATCATATTTATTGAGCATTTACTGTATGCAGAACACTGTACTAAGCGCTTGGCATGCTCCTCTCCCTTCCTCCTGCCCCAAGCAGGAGACCCAGGGCCACCAGGCTCCCCAGAAGCCCCTTTTTGGGGTCAGTCCACAGAAGGACCCAAAGACTGGCTTGCCCCCAGTTTATCCAAGATTGCTGAGGAAGCTCTGCAAGCTGCCGGACAAGCCATGAGGGACTCAACCCTGGTTGCAGGTAGTCAGAGACCAGGAAAAATCACAAATGGGATTTTAGGCTATAAGCACATAGAGGACTTCCCTCTCCTCCACCACGTGGGCCTGGGGCCAGGAGAGTCCCACTTGCCTGGAAGCGCTGCCCCCTCCCCCTTTCCCAGGAGGTCCATGGGCACTCAGATAGAAACTCCTTCCCGTCAGCCCTAAAGCAGTCAATCATCTTGTCCCCTCCCACCTTACCTCTCTGGTCTCCTACCACAACCCAGCCGCACACTTTGCTCCTTTAACGCCAACCTACTCACTGAACCTCAAAATCGACCTCTTGCCCAAGTCCTCCCCCAGCCTGGAATTCCCTCCCAATTTATATCCGACAGACCATCACTCTCCCCATCTTCAAAGCATTATTAAAATCACATCTCATCCAAGACCCATTCCCCATTTAAAGCAGTGTGGCTCAGTGGAAAGAGCCCGGGCTCTGGAGTCAGAGGTCATGGGTTCAAATCCCAGCTCCACCAAATGTCAGCTGTGTGACTTTGGGCAAGTCACTTAACTTCTCTGGGCCTCAGTTACCTCATCTGTAAAATGGGGATTAAGACTGTGAGCCCCATTTGGGACAACCTGATCACCTTGTAACCTTCCCAGCGCTTAGAACAGTGCTTTGCACATAGTGAGCGCTTAATAAATGCCATCATTATTATTAATAAAACCCTCATTTCTCTTACTCTCTCTCCCTTCTGCATGACCCTCACACTAGGATTTGCATTTTTTATTCACCCCACCATCAGCCCCACAAGACTTATGCCCATATCCATCATTTAGCTTAATGTCTGTGTCCCCCCTCTAGGCTGTAGGCACCTTGTGGGCAGGGAAGGTGTCCACCAACTCTGTGGTTTGGTGCTTTCCCAAGAGCTTAGTGCAGTGCTCTGCTTACAGAAAACACTCGATAAAGACCACGGATTGATTGAGAGACCTGACCCTGCTGCTGCTCTCTTACTGCCTAGTTCTGGGTCTCTGTTCCCCTGGGGGGGCGGTCAAAAGAGACAGAACAGAGAGAGGACTTGCTGCCTAATCCCGACAGAAGAAACAATTTTCCAAGCAACTCAAATTGGCAAAGGTGAAGCTGATAGCCTCTAGGCCGATTCATTAAAGAAGGCAGCAGATGGCCCAGTAGCTAGACTCGAAATGGGAAAAATCCAATTCCAGCCCTGACCACCATGCTAACTGTCAGAGCTCATTTGGGCACAGCACCATTTTTTTGCTAAAGGGGTTCCTCTTCCCGGAAAAGGAAAAAGACCCTGCTTAAAGGCTTTGTCATAAAGAAGACTGAAGGTACGACCAATAAAGGAGGCCTCTGGAAGAGCCATTTGACATTAAAAAGCGCTCTCTGAACTGTGCTTAATTTATTTGAGGCAAGGGGATAAAAAGCCAAACTCAAAGAGAAGCTGTGTGGTCTAGTGGATAGAGTCTGGGCCTGAGTGTCAGAAGGACCTGGGTTCTAATTCTGGCTCTGCCACTTGTCTACTTGTGACCTTGGGCAAGTCACTTCACTTCTCTGGGCCTCAGGTCCTTCATCTGTAAATGGGGATTCAATATCTGATCTCCCTCCTATGTAGACTGTGAGCCCGATAGGGGACCTGATGATCCTCTATCTAGCCCAAACACATCGTACGGTGCTTGATACACAGTAAGTACTTAAATACCACAATTATTATTATTTGTCTCTGGGCCTCAGTTCCTTCATCTGCAAAATGGGTATTAAGACTGGGAGCCTCATATGGGACAAGGACTGTGTCCAACCTGATTAGCTCGTATCTACCCCAGCACTTATTTATTCATTCATTCAATTGTATTTATTGAGCACTTACTGTGTGCAGAGCACTATACTAAGCGCTTGGGAGTATAGTGCCTGGCATATAAGCGTTTACCAAATATCATTTTTTAAAAAATGGTCAGCAAGAAGGCTGATAGAGTTAAGTCCGGACAGCACAAGTGGAGCACGTAAACAAGTTTCATTCGGCACCTCAGGTCAGTCCTGAACCAACTTGACACCTGTCCACATGTTTTGTTTTGTTGCTTGTCTCCCCCTTCTAGACTGTGAGCCCGTTGTTGGGTACGGACCGTCTCTATATGTTGCCAACTTGTACTTCCCAAGCACTTAGTACACTGCTCTGCAAATAGTAAGCCCTCAATAAATACAATTGAATGAATGAATGAATGAAGTCGATTACCAGTGATTTGGGAACTAATCAATCAGGCCTTTAGGCTGCTACCCTGCTCACTGACACCTTCATTGGGAGGGGTCGGAACATTCTGTTCCCTTGTTAAGCAGCCTTGAATAAAAAAATACATCTGAAGCTTGAAAGGACCTGTGGATTTAGTTTATCCATGTTTTCACTCTTCTGAGACTCAACACACCCGATGTTAACTTAAAAAAATAAAATAAATGAAAACCAAAGCTACCCCTTCATGTCCTTAAACACAGTGGCAGGGAAAGGCAGAAAGATTGTCTTATCGGTTATGTGATGTTTTTACTAAGGCAGTAGTTACACAAGGCAAAGAGCATAATACAAGCACTCTGGCGACACTATCGAAAAGGGCTTACAAAAACACCCCCAGGCCCACCTCAATTATCTACCATATTAACAAACTGAAGCAACAAGCTTATTAAGGGGTTTAGAATCCTCTGATGGAATTTCTGTAGCCAGTGAAAAATGCTCCGAACGCTGAGCATAAGAAGGGGATTTCTAAACAGGCTAAAACAGGTCATTTCCTCCAGGAGCACATATCTCTAGGGCTAAATGAGGTAGTCATATGGGAGGAAGGAGAGGAGGAGACAAACGATTGGAAGTCAAACCACTGGGTCTCCAGTCTTTACTGCTAAATATAGACCCTGGGAAGGTCCATCAATTAGTGATATTAAATATTAAACTCTTACTGTGTGCAAAGAACTATTCTAAGCACTTGGGAAAAGACAGTATAATAGAGTCGGCAGATGTTATCTCTGTCCACAAGGAGCTTAGGATCAGCCCTATCTACGGGATGCAATGGCAGATCCTGAATCCTTGGTACAGTTCAGCAGAAGGCTCATGTTCCCCGCCCTCAAGGGGTTTGTGATTCCATGAAAGAGCAGGCAGGGATAACCAACAGGAAGCAGCAAACTAGGCCTTGCGATTCTCCCAATTTCCAAGTGTGTAAATGGAGAAGCTTCCCACTAGGAACCACTGACAGGTGGTGAGTGTAGACGAGTTGGTGGGTGAAGCAACTTCAGGGGAGGGTGCTAATAAATCATTCCCGGCTTGTGGGGGTGAGGGAGGGGACAAGGTTGGTACAAGACGCTTTGGGGAGGTCCCACAAGCAAGTAGTTTGGAGAAACAGCCTGGCTTGGTGGAAGGAACACGGGCCTGGGAGTTGGAGAACCTGAGTTCTAATCTCGCCTCCGCCACTTATCTGCTGTGGGTCCGAACTGTTGCCGAATTGTACTTTCCAAGCACTTAGTACAATGATCTGCATACAGTAAGCGCTCAATAAATACGATTGAATGAATGAAGGGCCCATGTCGGGTGGGACCTGGGATCCAACTAAATCAGTCATTGGCATTTCTTGGGAGCTGAATCAGGCACTTGGGAGAAAACCGTAGGGCTGCTGGAGGTACTAACGGGCTACCAATCTAGTGGGGGAGGCAGACATAAAAATAAATTCTCCCTCTCTAGCCTGTAAACTTGTTGTGGGCAGAGAACACTCTCCCAAATGCTCAGTACAGTGGTCTGCACACAGTAAGCACTCAAGAACAGCATGGTCTAGTGGAAAGAGCCCGGGCCTGGGAGACAAAAGGACCTGGGTTCTAATCCTAGCTCTGCCCCTTGTCTGTGCTCTGCTATGTGGCCTTCGACAAGTCACTTCATTTCTCTGTGCCTCAGATCCCTCATCTGTAAACTGGAGATTAGGTCTATTCGCCCCATGTAGGACAGGGCCTGTGTTCAGCCTGACTAGCATGTATCACTCTAGCAGTCAGTACAGTGCCTGCCACACAGTAAGTGCTTAAACACCTTTTTTTAAAAAAGCACTTAGTAATAATAATAATAATAATAATAATAATAATAATAATAATGCTATTTATTAAGCGCTTATTATGTGCCAGGCACTGTTCTAAGTGCTGGGGTGGGTACAAGCAAACCAGACTGGACACAGTCCCTGTCCCACGTGGGGGCTCACAGTATCAATCCCCATTTTACAGATGAGGTAACTGAGGCAGAGAAGTGAACTGACTTGCCCAAGACTACGCAGCAGACAAGTGGCAGAGCTGGGACTAGAACCCATAATCTCCTGACTCATGCCCGTGCTGTCCATTCTGCCATGCTGCTTCGATGAATACCACTGATTGACTATAGGTAGAGGAAGTGTCCAAGTACACGTCAAAGCCTTATTGAAGGCACATCTCCTCCAGGAAGCCTTCCCTGGCTGGGCCCTACTCTCCTCTCACTCCCTTCCGCGCCGCTGAATGAATGAATTCTTTCATCCTCTGGCTCTTCCCCACGGAACATATGTAGATCTCTGAAGTTCTTTCATTTGTATAACCTTCTTGTCAATGCTTAACAGCATTATTAGTATTACTTATTCATTTAGAGCTTTTTAAAACAAGGTATCTAAGCCTCCTCCTCTACACTGTGAGCTCGTTGAGGGCAGGGAATGCGTTTGATGTTATAGTGTCCTCTCCCAAGCGTTTAGAACAGTGCTTTGCACCCAGTAGACTCTCGATTAATGCGATTAATAATGAATCATGCAGGTCCGTGCTGGGGGGGGTGAGCGCCTCAAGTAGAGAAGCAGCGTGGCTCAGTGGAAAGAGCCCGGGCTTGGGGGCCAGAGGTCACGGGTTCTAATCCTGACTCCGCCACTTGTCAGCTGTGGGACTTCGGGCGAGTCACAACTTCTCTGGGCCTCAGTTCCCTCATCTGTACAATGGGGACAAAGACTGTGAGCCCCACGTGGGACAACCCGATCACCTTGTATCCCCCCCCAGCGCTTAGAACAGTGCTTTCGTTCATTCAATCGTATGTATTGAGCGCTTACTGTGTGCAGAGCACTGTACTGAGTGCTTGGAAAGTACAAGTTGGCAACATATAGAGACGGTCCCTACCCAACAGTGGGCTCACAGTCTAGAAGGGGGAGACAGACAACAAAACAAGACATATTAACAAAATAAAATAAATAGAATAAATATGTACAAATAGAGTAATAATTACATGCAAACATATATACAGGTGGTGTGGGGAGGGGAAAGAGGTAAGGCCAGGGGGAGGGGGAGAGGAAGAAGAAGGCTCAGTCTGGAAAGGCCTCCTGGAGGAGGTGAGCTCTGCACACAGTAAGCGCTTATTCATTCATTCATTCATTCAATCGTATTTATTGAGCCCTTACTGTGTCAGAGCACTGTACTAAGCGCTTGGGAAGTACAAGTTGGCAACATATAGAGACGGTCCCTACCCAACAGCGGGCTCACAGTTTGGAAGGGGGAGACAGACAACAAAACAAGACATATTAACAAAATAAAATAAATAGAATAAATATGTACAAATAAAAAAAATAAATAAACAGAGTAATAAATACGTACAAATATACATACAGATATACAGGTGCTGTGGGGAGGGGAAGAAGGTAAGGCCGGGGGGATGGGGAAGGGGAGGAGAGGGAGAGCCATCAAATGAAATGACGACAAACTAGAAATAAATAGTAGTACAATTCACAGAAAAATATCAACTGCGTTTATCAATAAATTTTTCACTCGTGATTCTTATCCCGGGGCTGGGTCCCCATCATACTTATCAAATGCCATTATTATTATAATTATTATTTATTCATTCATTCATTCAATCGCATTCAATCTCCCCCTTCTCCATCCCCCCGCCTTACCTCCTTCCCCTCCCCACAGCACCTGTCTAACTGCTTGTACATATTTATTACTCCATTTATTCTATTTGTACATATTTATTCTATTTGTTTTATTTTGTTAATATGTTTTGTTTGGTTGTCTACCACAACTAGACTGTGAGCCCGCTGTTGGGTAGGGACCGTCTCTAGATGTTGCCAACCTGTACTTCCCAAGCGCTTAGTCCAGTGCTCTGCACACAGTAAGCGCTCAATAAATACGATTGAATGAATGAATTTATTGAGCACTTACTGTGTGTAGAGCACTGGACTAAGCGCTTGGGAAGGACAAGTCGGCACCATAGAGAGACGGTCCCTACCCAACAGGCCCTACTGAGAGCTTCAAGGCCCTACTGAGAGCTCACCTCCTCCAGGAGGCCTTCCCAGACTGAGCCCCTTCCTTCCTTTCCCCCTCATCCCCCTCTCCATCCCCCCATCTTACCTCCTTCCCTTCCCCATGGCACCTGTATATATGTTTGTACATAATTATTACTCTACTTATTTATTTATTTTACTTGTACCTATATATTCTATTTATTTTATTTCGTTAGTATGTTTGGTTTTGTTCTCTGTGTCCCCCTTCTAGACTGTAAGCCCACTGTTGGGTAGGGACCGTCTCTATATGTTGCCAGCTTGTACTTCCCAAGCGCTTAGTACAGTGCTCTGCACACAGTAAGCGCTCAATAAATACGATTGATTGACTGTATATATGTATATATGTTTGTACATATTTATTACTCTATTTATTTATTTTACTTGTACATATCTATTCTATTTATTTTATTTGGTTAGTATGTTTGGTTTTGTTCTCTGTCTCCCCCTTCCAGACTGTGAGCCCGCTGTTGGGTAGGGACTGTCTCTATATGTTGCCAGCTTGTACTTCCCAAGTGCTTAGTACAGTGCTCTGCACACAGTAAGCACTCAATAAATACGATTGATTGACTGTATATATGTATATATGTTTGTACATATTTATTACTCTATTTATTTATTTTACTTGTACATATCTATTCTATTTATTTTATTTGGTTAGTATGTCTGGTTTTGTTCTCTGTCTCCCCCTTCCAGACTGTGAGCCCGCTGTTGGGTAGGGACTGTCTCTATATGTTGCCAGCTTGTACTTCCCAAGCGCTTAGTACAGTGCTCTGCACACAGTAAGCGCTCAATAAATACGACTGATTGATTGATTGCTGGGTAGGGATTGTCTCTATACGTTGCCAGCTTGTATTTCCCAGGCGCTTAGTACAGTGCTCTGCACACAGTAAGCGCTCGATACATACGACTGATTGATTGTTGGGTAGGGACTGTCTCTATACGTTGCCAGCTTGTACTTCCCAGGCGCTTAGTACAGTGCTCTGCACACAGTAAGCACTCAATACATACGATTGATTGATTGTTGGGTAGGGACTGTCTCTATACGTTGCCAGCTTGTACTTCCCAAGCGCTTTGTACAGTGCTCTGCACACAGTAAGCGCTCAATACATACGATTGATTGATGGATTGTTGGGTAGAGACTGTCTCTATACGTTGCCAGCTTGTACTTCCCAAGCGCTTTGTACAGTGCTCTGCACACAGTAAGCGCTCAATACATACGACTGATTGATGGATTGTTGGGTAGGGCCTGTCTCTATACGTTGCCAGCTTGTACTTCCCAAGCGCTTTGTACAGTGCTCTGCACACAGTAAGCGCTCAATACATACGATTGATTGATTGATGGATTGTTGGGTAGGGCCTGTCTCTATACGTTGCCAGCTTGTACTTCCCAGGCGCTTAGTACAGTGCTCTGCACACAGTAAGCACTCAATACATACGATTGATTGATTGTTGGGTAGGGATTGCCTCTATATGCTGCCAATTCGTACTTCCCAAGCGCCTAGTACAGTGCTCTGCACACAGTAAGCGCTCGATAAATACGATTGATTGATTGATTCGGGGGGCCAGAGCCACGTGGCCGGTCGGCGGGGAGAGGAGAGGTGAGGCAAGGAAGGCTTCGTGGAGGAGCGGTGGATTCTGGGGGGGATGTTGGGTAGGGACCGTCTCTCCATGCGGCCGACGTGGACTTCCCAAGCGCTTAGTACAGTGCTCTACACACAGTAAGCGCTCAATAAATCACCAATCGCCTTTATTGAGCGCTTACTATGTGCAGAGCATCATCATGCAGAGAAGCAGCGTGGCTCAAGAGAAGCAGCGTGGCTCAGAGAAGCAGCGTGGCTCAGTGGAAAGAGCACGGGCTTTGGAGTCAGAGGTCATGGGTTCGAATCCCACCTCCGCCAATTTCAGCTGTGTGACTCTGGGCAAGTCACTTCACTTCTCTGTGCCTCAGTTCCCTCATCTGTAAAAACGGGGATGAAGACTGTGAGCCCCCTGTGGGACAACCTGATCACCTTGTAACCTCCCCAGCGCTTAGAACAGTGCTTTGCACATAGTAAGCGCTTAATAAATGCCATTATTATTATTATATCATCATCAATCGTATTTATTGAGCGCTTACTACGTGCAGAGCACTGTACTAAGCGCTTGGGAAGTACAAACTGGCAACATCTAGAGACAGTCCCTACCCAACAGTGGGCTCACAGTCTAGAAGGGGGGGGGGGGAGCACTGTACTAAGCGCTTAAATTTTACATCAGCCTTCCAAGTTGACTTGTTCCAAGCCCTCTTGCGAATTTACCATTTATTTCAATTATCATACCGGACGGGCGATTTGAACCCGGGTCTCCGGCCTTTCAAGGCTGTTACTTTCCCTCTGAGCCACGGCAGTTCTCACAGTCATAAAGACGATTGATTGGGAGGGGGAGGCCCGGCCTTTCTCCTCTCCTCATGGAGCCCGCCCCGCGTCCCCCGTCCCCGACTACCTGCACGTCGTCTGAGGCGACCGGTCCCCGCCGGCTGAGGCGACGAGTCCGTGGAAACGGCGCTGCCGGTCGCTTCCGGTGCGGGGGGGGGGGAGGGGCCGGGGGCGGGGCGTTGGAATGAGCCCCCCCCCGGGGGCCCCTTCTCGCTCGCCTTCCCGCCCTCAGGCCTCACAAGAAGCCGGGAAAGCGGCGGGGCTCCCCACCGCCATCTTGCAGGGCGGCCGCTCCCCCTCTTCGCTTCGACCGGGGAGCGGGAGGGAAAGGGGGAACACCAGAAGGGAGGGCGGTGCCCGCCTTCTGCGCAGGCGCCGCCGGGGCCCCGACGCCTTTCCCCTCTCGCGCGGGCTTTTCCCCCCCTCCCCCCCGCCCCACGAGGCGCACGCGCCGGGCCGGGGACTGCGCACGCGCGACGCGGGCGGGCGGGAGCCGAGGGGGACCCGCGCGCGCGCGCGCGCGCGCCGGCCGTTGGAGAGGCCGGGTCGCGTGACCCCGGGGCGCGTCTGCTATTGGTCCAGCGGGGAGGGGGCGGGGCCCTGCATTTTACAACCCGCCCGGGATCCCGAAAAACGCTGAGGAAGAAGGCGGTCTCCGAGGGGGGCTTTGCTCATTCATTCACTCATTCATTCATTCATTCATTCACTCATTCACTCATTCATTCATTCCTATTTATTGAGCGCTTACTGTGTGCCCGCCCAGTTCTACGCTGAGGAGGAAGGCGTCATCCATTCATATTTATTGAGCGCTTACTGTGTGCCCAGTTCTACGCTGAGGAAGAAGGCGATCTCCAAGAGGGGCTTAGCTCATTCATTCATTCAGTCAGTCAATCAGTCAATCAATCAATCGTATTTATTGAGCGCTTACTGTGTGCCCAGTTCTATGCTGAGGAAGAAGGCGATCTCCAAGAGGGGCTTAGCTCATTCATTCATTCAGTCAGTCAATCAGTCAATCAATCAATCGTATTTATTGAGCGCTTACTGTGTGCCCAGTTCTACGCTGAGGAAGAAGGCGATCTCCAAGAGGGGCTTAGCTCATTCATTCATTCCTATTTATTGAGCACTTACTGTGTGCCCGCCCAGTTCTATGCTGAGGAAGAAGGTGTCATTCATTCATATTTATTGAGCGCTTACTGTGTGCCCAGTTCTACGCCGAGGAAGAAGGCGATCTCCAAGAGGGGCTTAGCTCATTCATTCATTCATTCGTATTTACTGAGCGCTTACTGTGTGCCCAGTTCTACGCTGAGGAAGAAGGCGATCTACAAGAGGGGCTTAGCTCATTCATTCATTCATTCATTCATTCATATTTATTGAGCGCTTACTGTGTGCCCAATTCTACGCTGAGGAAGAAGGCATCATTCATTTGTATTTACTGAGCGCTTACTGTGTGCCCAGTTCTACGCTGAGGAAGAAGGCGATCTCCAAGAGGGGCTTAGCTCATTCATTCATTCATTCATTCATATTTATTGCGCGCTTACTGTGTGCCCAGTTCTACGCTGAGGAAGAAGGCGTCATTCATTTGTATTTATTGAACGCTTACTGTGTGCCCAGTTCTACGCCGAGGAGGAAGGCGCTCTCCAAGAGGGGCTTAGCTCATTCATTCGTTCATTCATTCATTCGTATTTATTGAGCGCTTACTGTGTGCCCAGTTCTACGCTGAGGAAGAAGGCGATCTCCAAGAGGAGCTTAGCTCATTCACTCATTCATTCATATTTATTGAGCGCTTACTGTGTGCCCAGTTCTACGCTGAGGAAGAAGGCGTCATTCATTTGTATTTATTGAGCGCTTACTCTGTGCCCAGTTCTACGCCGAGTAAGAAGGCGATCTCCAAGACGGGCTTAGCTCATTCATTCATTCATTCATATTTATTGAGCGCTTACTGTGTGCCCAGTTCTACGCTGAGGAAGAAGGTGTCATTCATTCATATTTATTGAGCGCTTACTGTGTGCCCAGTTCTACGCCGAGGAAGAAGGCGATCTTCAAGAGGGGCTTAGCTCATTCATTCATTTATATTTATTGAGCGCTTACTGTGTGCCCAGTTCTACGCTGAGGAAGAAGGCGATCTCCGAGAGGGGCTTAGCTCATTCATTCATTCATTCCTATTTATTGAGCGCTTACTGTGTGCCCGCCCAGTTCTATGCTGAGGAAGAAGGCATCATTCATTCATATATATTGAGCGCTTACTGTGTGCCCCGTTCTACGCCGAGGAAGAAGGCGATCTCCAAGAGGGGCTTAGCTCATTCATTCATTCATTCATATTTATAGAGCGCTTACTGTGTGCCCAGTTCTACACTGAGGAAGAAGGCGTCATTCATTTGTATTTATTGAGCGCTTACCATGTGCCCAGTTCTACGCCGAGGAAGAAGGCGATCTCCAAGAGGGGCTTAGCTCATTCATTCATTCATTCATTTATTCATTCATTTATTCATTCGTATTTATATAGCGCTTACTGTGTGCCCAGTTCTACGCTGAGGAAGAAGGCGTCATTCATTTGTATTTATTGAGCACTTACCACGTGCCCAGTTCTACGCCGAGGAAGAAGGCGATCTCCAAGAGGGGCTTAGCTCATTCATTCATTCATTCATTCATTCATTCGTATTTATTGAGCGCTTACTGTGTGCCCAGTTCTACGCTGAGGAGGAAGGCGATCTCCAAGAGGGACTTAGCTCATTCATTCATTCATTCATTCATTCATTCATTCATTTGTATTTATTGAGTGCTTACTGTGTACCCAGTTCTACGTTGAGGAAGAAGTTGATCTCCAAGAGGGGCTTAGCTCATTCATTCATTCATTCATTCATTTGTATTTATTGAGCGCTTACTGTGTGCCCAGTTCTACACTTCTAGACCAAGCTCCTTGTGGGCAAAGAATAATTATAATAGTATTTGTTAAGCTCTTACTACAGCGCTTAGAACAGTGCCAGCACTTAGAACAGTGCTTTGCACATAGTAAGTGCTTAATAAATGCCACCATTATTATTATTATGTGCCAAGCGCTGTTCTAAGCGCTGGGAACGTGTCTAATTGTTCATTCAATCGTATTTATTGAGCGCTTACTATGTGCAAAGCACTTGGGAAGTACAAGTTGGCAACATGGAGAGACGGTCCCTACCCAACAGTGGGCTCACAGTCTAGAAGACTGTACTGAGCACCGGGGTGGATATAAAGCAAATCGGGTGGGACACAGTCCCTGTCCCACGTGGGACTCACAGTCTTAATCCCATTTTACAGATGAGGGAGCTGAGGCAAGGAGAAGTGAATAGTGACCTTGCCAAGGCCACACATCAAACTAAATTGTACTTTCCAAGAGCTTAGTACAGTGCTCTGCACACAGTAAGCGCTCAATAAATATGATTGAGTGACTGAATGAAGTAGTGGGGGCAGGATTAGAACCCAGGACTTTCTGACTCCCAGGCCCATGCTCTATCCAGTACGCCATGCTGCTTCTCAGTCTACCAGTAGTGCCCTTTCCCAAACGCTTAGACCATTGTTCTGAACAGAGTAATGGCACAATTCACTCATTCAATCATATTTATTGAGCGCTTAACTGTGTGCAGAGCACTGTACGAAGTGCTTGGGAAGTACAAATCGGCAACATATAGAGACGGTCCCTACCCAACAACGGGCTCACAGTCTAGACGGGGGAGACAGACCACAAAACAAAACAAGTAGACAGGTGTCAATACCATCAGAATAAATAGAATTATAAAAATATGGAACGCTTCACGAATTTTGTGTGTCATAAATACCATTGATTGATTAGTTAGATCCTGGAAGAGTGGTCCATGCAGAGTCACAAGTAGACAGGTGTCAATACCATCAGAATAAATGGAATTATAAAAATATGGAACGCTTCACGAATTTGTGTGTCATAAATACCATTAATTGATTAGTTAGATCCTGGAAGAGTGGTCCATGCAGAGTCACTGTGCGGAAAGTCAGAGGGGTTGGCTGGTATACACAGGGTCACTTCGGGGGGAAGAGTCGGGGAGTGGGATGGTCTGTGTTGGGACCTTGGAGAATGTCAAGCAAGGAAAGAGGAGGGTCAAATCAATCAATCAATCAATCAATCGTATTTATTGAGCACTTACTGTGTGCAGAGCACTGTACTAAGCCCTTGGGAAGTACAAGTTGGCAACATATAGAGACAGTCCCTACCCAACAGTGGGCTCACATTCTAAATGGGGGAAGGAGTTGGATGGTCCATACAGGGTCACTTAAGGGAGAGTCAGGGGTGTTGGATTATAATAATAACTGTGGCATTTGTTAAACACCTACTATGTACCAGGCACTGTACTAAGCACTGGGGTGGATACAAGCAAATGGGGTTGGACACAGTCCCTGACCCACATGGGGCTCATATTCCCACTCCCCATTTGACAGATGAGGTAACAGGCACAAAGAAGTAAAGTGATTTGCCCAAGGTCTCACAACAGTCACATAGTGGAGCTGGGATTAGAACCCATGACCTTCTGACTCCCGGGCCCGTGCTCTATCCACTGTGGTCCATGCTGGGTCAATCGGGGGGGAGTCAGGGATGCGGGGGGTTGGATAGTCCAGGCTGCATCATTGAGGGAGAGTCAAGGATGGAGCAGGGAGAGTCAGGGGTGTTGAATGGTCCATGCTGGGTCCTTGGGGGAGAGTCAGAGATGGAGGAGGAGAGTCAGGGGTGTTAGATGGTCCATTTCTAACCACAAGGGTGAGGATCCCAGAGCCCCTTTCAAAGACAGAGGCAAAGGTTGGTTGGACCTCAGGGCAGAGACAGCTGCCTGGTTTGATATCCTTTTAATTTGGTTGTTTAGTTTTCACATAGTCATTCCTAAATAAATTTGCCCAAGTATCTCTGAAAGGTGCACGTCTGAAATAAAAACCCGGCAAACTGGCCCGAAGGTACGGGTAACTGATACCCACTGAACACTGTCTCTTCTGGGAGATTCTGAGCCTGCAGTCCTGGAGTGATCCACATACTCCACAGTACGCTTCTTCTGCTCTTGTGCATGAGCTGCGGAGAACTGCTGGAGAAAATCCAGACTATTTCATCTATAAAATTGAAACCATCAGAAGTGGGCTCCCTATTCTTACGTGCTTAGTATGTGACAGACACTGTATGAAGTGCTGGGGTAGAGATAAGGTAATCAGGTTGGACACAGTCCCTGTCTCACATGGGGGTCACAGTCTTAATCCCCATTTTACAGCTGAGGCAACTGAGGCCCAGAGAAGTTAAAGGATTTGCCCAAGGTCACACATCAGACAAGTGGTGGAGGCAAGATTAGAACCCAGGTCCTTTTGGCTCCCAGGCCTGTGCTCTATATTAAGCACTTGGGAGTGTAAGCTATAACAGATTTGTGCTGTTTTACAAATGTTCCCTGCCCACAAGGAGCTTACAGTTTTACAGTCTTACTCCTGCTCCCAAACTCCACTAGTTTTGCTGGCAGACTGGACGCTGGTTCTCAAAGACTCCACTCCTCAAATCGGGACTATCATTCTGAGGGAGAATTGCCCCTGAAAAATGCCATCAGTAGGATTCATTCATTCATTCAATCGTACTTATTGAGCGCTTACTGTGGGCAGAGCACTGTACTAAGTGCTTGGGAAGTACAAGTTGGCAACATAATGCCGCAGTATGATAATTGGTTTAAAGGAACACTTCGCTACATTCATTCATTCATTCAATCATATTTATTGAGTGCTTACTGTGTGCAAAGCACTGTACTAAGCGCTTGGGAAGTACAAGTTGGCAACATATAGAGACGGTCCCTACCCAACAACGAGCTCACAGTCTAGAAGGGGGAGACAACAGATAACAAAACAAAACATGTGGACAGGTGTCACGTCATCAGAATAAATAGAAGTAAAGTAAAAAGAAGTAAAGAACTAAATGATCTCCCGTCTTCTAAAGGGCTGCTTTAAATAACTTTATGGAAATTATTTCTAAAATTAAAGCCCTTACAATCACCCACGGAGAGTAGAATCCAGTCAAAATTGGTATGGAATCTCTGAGGAATGCACTGTTCCAACAGCACCAAAAGATACACTGTGTCACAAGAATTCTTTGACGACTCAGAGAATCCTCCATTTAAGTTTTCAAGCCCACACACTGGCTCCTGGTGGGAGGGGTTGCTGGCTAACTTAAAAGGAGATGTCAACGCCAGCAAAATAAGTCACTGCATTGGGGGGAGTATTGGAAGACCAGTGTTCATTTATATTCAAATCGATTCATTTGATCAGAGGAGCAGCGTAGCCTAATCGAAAGAGCCCTGGCCTGGCAGTCAGAAGGACATGGGTTCTAGTCTGCCTGTCTGCTGGGTTACCTAGGACAAGTCATTCGCTTCTCTGTGCCTCAGTTACCTCATCTGTAAAATGGGGATTAAGACTGTGAGCTCCACTGGGGACCCAGACATTCTCCAACCTGACTGCCTTGTATCCTTCCCTATGCTTAGTAAAGTGCTGGGCACATAGTAAGTGCTTAATACCATATAAAAAAATCAAGCAATTTAACAGAATTAGCTATAGAGTTAGCATCCTCGAATCTCCCCTCAAGGAGCTTACCATCAATAAATGGTATTGCGAGCTTACTGTACTAAGCGCTTGGGAAAGAAGAGAATGATAGGGTTGGTAGACATGCTACCTGCCCATAAGAAGCTCACACTTCAGTACGTCTTCAAATTATATATTATAAATTACTCATATTAACGTCTGTCTCCCCCTCTAGACTATGGGCTAGTTGTGGGCAGGGAACACAGCTTCTTCTACTGTACTGTACTCTCCCAAGTACTTGGTACAGTGCTATACACATAGTAAGCACCTAATAAATATGATTGATTAATTGATTGATTAATAGAAGAGGAAATTACAAACTCACAATCCAGGGACTTTACAATCCCTGTGATATGTGTGTGTGTGTGTGTGTGTGTGTGGAGTGTGTGTTCATTCACATGGGAAGCTGAGGCTCAGCGAAAACATGTGATTTGGCCAAGATCATACAACTTGTCAATAGTGGCTAGAGGATAGAACCCAAGAGTCCAGCACCTAGGCCAGGGTTCTTTCTGCTCAGACCCTCTACTTTGAATTCCAAGTTTCACTTTTTGGAATTTGCCTTTAAAGGCTTTGCAAATCACCGTTCTAGGCCAGGCAAAGCCAGTTTAGTGGGAAATGAGGTTTAGAAGTTAGATGGTCCGAAGGAAAGGGTCAAAAATGGTCAGTGCTCTTTTCTCCATTTCTGAGCCTTTCTGAACCCCAGGTTCCACTGGTGAGAATGAATAATTTTCAGGAGAAGCTGCTCACTGCTTTTGTGAGGAATGATCTAAAATGTCCTACAGCTTCAAGTTTAGAAAAATGTCAAGCAACAGTATGCTTTAGGCCCATTTTGATGGGCTTTCTGAAAATTCCCCATCCTTCAGCCTTCCTTCAAAGTACAGAAAGACGAGAGATAATTCGTTCTTCAGGGCCGTCCATTGCAGAACAGTTTGGCTATTATTAGCCACTAACCCAAGCGATGGACTGTAATAAAAAGCCTCTCATTAGGCACGTTCCCCATCTCCAGTTAGCATTTCTGCATCTCTCGGGGGCTGTCTCAAGCACCTGAAGCTTCTGCTTCCATGCGTGGCACTTTAGGGCTTACTGAACGTGTCTTGAAAAAACATGAAGCCGCTAACATCGGACCGGCTTTGGGGGTATCGATCGGAGGCTTGATTGAGGCAGTGAAATGTCAGTATAGTGGGGCTCGTGGCATTTCTGCCCCGAAATGCCTGCCCGAGGCAGCCCTTGTTGCCAGGCTTTGAAGAATTCCTTCTGCCACAGAATGTGCTGTCCACTGAAACCCTGACCATGAAAAGCCTCCTTTGGGCCGGGTAGGTGGGTCTGGCCTGGGCCAAGCCTTCCTTAGCCTGGCCCGGTCTAGCCCTGACCAGAGCCAGCATCAAACAGGAAGTGGTCGGAAGCTCACATCACTTCACGAGGTTCCCTTTGAGGTGACAGGGATTGTTTGTCCGTGCCCTGTCAGTCAATCATATTTATCGAGTGCTTACCATGTGCAGAGCACTGTAATAGGCCCTTGGAAGAGTGCATTATAACAATATAACAGACACATTCCCTGCCCACAGTGAGCTTACAGTCTAGAGAAGCAGCATGGCGCTTTGGTGACCAAGCATTCTTTTTTTTTTTTAATGTTTTTTGTTAAGTGCTTACTGTGTACCAGGTACCATACTAAGTGCTAGGATAGATACAAGCGAAACAGTTTGGACAAAGTCCATGTTCCACTTGGGGCTTACAGTCTTAGTCCCCATTTTACAGACGAGGGAACCGAGGTCCAGAGAGGTGAAGTGACTTGCCCACGGCCCCACAGCAGAATCCCAGGCCTAGGCTCTATCTAGGCCATGCTGCTTCTTGATTCGGTTGGCTCGTCAGAATGGAGTGACTGTGGCCCCCGCTGCTTGGGTATGTCTGTTTATTGTTCATTCATTTGATCATATTTATTGAGCGCTTACTGTGCGCACAGCACGACACTAAGTGCTTGGAAAGTACAATTCAGCAACAAATAGAGATAGTCCCTACCCAACAACGGGCTCATAGTCTAGAAATGGGCTCACAGTCTAGAAACATTATATTGTACTCTCCCCAGGGCTTAGTACAGTGCTCTGCACACAGTAAGCACTCAATAAATACGATTGAATGAATGAATTGTATGAATGGGTGGACCCAGAGCCCAGAGAGATGGGAAGGTAGCAGCAGCAGCAAGTAGGTGAACACCCACTCCCCTCCCTCTCCCTTTCCACCTCTCTTTTCTTCCTGGAGAAGCAGCAGGGCCTTGTGGAAAGAGCCTGGGCCTAGGGGTCAGAGGACCCGAGTTCTAATCCCAGCCCTGCCACTTGTCTGCTGGGTGACTGAGGGCAGGTGACTTCACTTCTCTTTGCCTCAGTTCCCTCATCTGCAAAATGGGGATTCAATGCCTGTTCTCCCTCCTATTTAGGCTGTGAGCCCCAAGTGGAACCTGATTATCTTGTTTCTATTCCAGGGCTTACTTAACACAGTGCTTGATACATACTAAGTATTTAACAAAAGCTATTATTATTATAAATATCACTATTATAAGGAGCAGAAGAGAGAAATTAATAATAATGATACTATAATATTTCTCTCTTCCCCTCTCCCTTTTTCTCCTAATGATAATAGCGGTATTTGTTAACTGCTTACTTGGTGGCTAATACTGATCTGAGAATAAGAAGGTAGCGAGATTGGCCACAGTCCTGGGAGGGAGAGAGAGAGCACAGGAAATTTATCACCAGTTTACAGATGTGGCCCAGAGACGTGAAATGCCTTGCTCAGGGTCACCAGCAAGTTAGGAGCTAGAACCCCAATCTTCCCACTTCCCTCTCCAGCCTCTTTCCCTCCAGCTCACAGCACCTTTAAAAAGGCCACAAGAAAGAGCCATTGTCCAAGGAGGCAGTACTGCCTAGTGGATAGAGCACAGAGCTGGGAGTCAAAAGGACTCAGGTTCTGATCCCAGCTCTACCACTTGTTTGCTATGTGATCCTGAGCAGAGCAGGTCACTTCATTTCTTTGTGCCTCAGTTACCTCATCTGTAAAACGGGGATTAAGTGTGTGAGCCCCATGTGGGACAGGGGCTGGGTCCAACCTGATTAATTTGTATCTACCCCAGCACTTAGAACAGTGCCTGGAACATGGTAAGTGCTTAACAAATACCATTAAAAAAAAGAAAAACTTGGCCAGGAAGAAATATAGTAATCCTACGATAATACCCGCAGAGAATGATAATACTACTACTACTAATCATATGGGATCTGTTAAGTGCTTACTTTGTGCCAAGCACTTAACTAAGCACTGGGGCAGACGCAAGTTCATCAGGTCCCTCATGGGGTTCACAGTCTAAGTAGGAGGTAGTACAGGTATTGAACTCCCATTTTGCAGATGAGGTAACTGAGGCACAGAGAAGTGAAGTGACTCACCCAAGGTCACTCAGCAGACAAGTGGCAGAGCTAAGATTAGAACCCAGGTCCTTTGACTTCCAGATCCGGATTCTTTCCACCAGGTCATATGTTGTACTGGGGAACAGACACAAAGAGCTATTTGTACATTCCATTAGGAGAACCCCATTTATTTCTAGTAAAAATCATTATCCGGTCCTTCCCGATACTAATAACCATGTTACTTGGGGGAAGAAAAAACAGTTTAAACTTAGCCTGCCTCTCTGTAATGCTGAGAGATAAGCAGAGGCGGTAATGAGCTCTCCTGTGAAGTGCCTGAGAGCATCAGGATGCATCTGATTCCCTGAACTCTGGCCATGTCAAGGGGCGGATACGTAGTCATAACCTTTAGCTAGGAGTCATTTCCTGGCTGAACCCTGTAATAATAATAATAATAATGATGGCATTTGTT
The DNA here is from genome assembly GCF_015852505.1 of Tachyglossus aculeatus. Classification (NCBI taxonomy): domain Eukaryota; kingdom Metazoa; phylum Chordata; class Mammalia; order Monotremata; family Tachyglossidae; genus Tachyglossus; species Tachyglossus aculeatus. The sequence continues at coordinate 58,376,353 of NC_052079.1, forward strand.
TAGCGCTTACTATGTGCCAAGCACTGTTCTAAGCACTGGGGAGGTTACAAAGTGATCAGGTTGTCCCACGGGGGGCTCACATTAATCCCTATTTTACAGATGAGGGAACTGAGGCCCAGAGAAGTTAAGTGACTTGCCCAAAGTCACACAGCTGACAATTGGCGGAATCGGGATTTGAACCCCTGACCTCTGATTCCAAAGCCCGTGCTCTTTCCACTGAGCTACGCTACTTCTGTACTCTGGGCAGGTACCACCTGTAAGACATCGTCGGTCTCAGCGGGGAAGCTCCCTCCCTCTAGCAGGTGTTTGGAAAGTGGGTCAAATCTCCCCCACTTCAGAATCAATTGACCACATTTATTGAGCACTTATTGTGGGCAAAGTAATAATAATAATAATGGCATTTATTAAGCACTTACTATGTGCAAAGCACTGTTCTAAGCACTGGGGAGGTTACAAAGTGATCAGGTTGTCCCACAGGGGGGCTCACATTAATCCCTATTTTACAGATGAGGGAACTGAGGCCCAGAGAAGTTAAGTGACTTGCCCAAAGTCACACAGCTGACAATTGGCGGAACCGGGATTTGAACCCCTGACCTCTGATTCCAAAGCCCGTGCTCTTTCCACTGAGCTACGCTACTTCTGTACTCTGGGCAGGTACCACCTGTAAGACATCGTCGGTCTCAGCGGGAAGCTCCCTCCCTCTACCAGGTGTTTGGAAAGTGGGTCAAATCTCCCCCACTTCAGAATCAATTGATCACATTTATTGAGCACTTATTGTGGGCAAAGTAATAATAATAATAATGGCATTTGTTAAGCACTTACTATGTGCAAAGCACTGTTCTAAGCACTGGGGAGGTTACAAAGTGATCAGGTTGTCCCACAGGGGGGCTCACAGTCTTAATCCCCATTTTCCAGATGAGGGAACTGAGGCACAGAGAAGTTACGTGACTTGACCAAAGTCACACAGCTAACAATTGGCGGAGCTGGGATTAGAACCCATGATCTCTCACTTCAAAGCCCGGGCTCTTTTCCACTGAGCCACGCTGCTTCTCTAAGTACTGTACTAAGCACTTGGGAGAGTACAATACAACAATAAATGGACACATTTCCTGCCCACAACGAGCTTACAGTCTAGAGAATGTCTTTCTACTTTTTGTACAACAGGCAAAATGTAAAAAGATGCCTAGGAGGTAATCAATCAATCAATAGCATTTATTGAGCGCTTACCATGTGCACAGCACTGTAATGAGAGATTGGGAGAGTACAATATAACAATAAACAGACACATTCCTTGCCTATAATGAGCATACAGTCTAGAGGTGGAGTGACAGACATTAATATAAATTAAAAAATTACAGATATGGACATCAGTGCTGTGGGGCTGAGGGAGTAGTAATCTCAAACTGTGTTCAGATTATTTTTATTAATAATAATAATAATGATGGTACTTAAGCGCTTAATAATAATAATAATGGCATTTATTAAGTGCTTACTATGTGCAAAGCACTGCTCTAAGCGCTGAGGGGATACAAGGTGATCAGGCTGTCCCACGTGGTGATCACAGTCTTAATCCCCATTTTACAGATGAGGTAACTGAGGCACAGAGAAGTTAAGTGGCTTGCCCAAGGTCACACAGCAGAAAAGTGGTGGAGCAAGGATTCAAACTCATGACCTCTGACTACCAAGCTTGTGCTTTTTCCATTGAGCCATGCTGCTGTTGTTAATTGTTTACTATGTGTCAAACATGGTTTAAGCACTGGGAAAGACACAAGATAATCAGGTCAGACACAGTTCCTGTCCCACACAGTGTTCACAGTCTAAGTACAAAGGAGAACAGGTATTTAATACCTATTTTACAGATAAGGGAACTGAGGCAAAGAGAAATGAAGTGACTTACCTAAGGTCACACAGCAGAAAAGTGGCAGATCTGGAATTAGAACCCAGGTCTTCTGAATCCCAGGCTATTTCTACTGAGCCTCGTTGCACCTCTATTAATAATAATAATAACTATAAGGAGTGGTGAGCAGGGAACATGCCTATCAACTCTGTGTTTATGGTACTCTCCCAAGTGCTTAGTACAGTGCTTTGCATACAATAAGCACTCAATAAATACCATTGATTGATTTATTATTAGTAGCAACAAGAATATCATTTCTTAATTGTTTACTATGTGCTATATGCTGGAATAGATACAAGGCTATGAGATCAGTCATTATCTCTTTCCCCACACAGAGGCAACAATCACTGAATGGTATTTGTTAGGTATTTGTTATTATCAAGGGCTTTCAAGTAAATACCAGTTAATGGTATTTACTGAGAGCTCAATAATAATAATAATAATAATAATAATAATAATAATGGCATTTATTAAGCACTTATTATGTGCAAAGCACTGTTCTAAGCGCTGGGGAGGTTACAAGGCTCAATATGTGCAGAGCACTGTACAAGAAGTGCTTAGGAAAATATAATGCAACAGAATTGGTAGATATGTTCCCTGTCCACAAGGAGCTTACTATCTTATCCCCATTTTGTGGAGAAGGAAATGGAGGCCTAGAGAGGTTAATTGACTTGCCCAAGGTCCCACAACACACCAAGGTCAGAACTGGAACCCAGGTCTGCTGACTTGCGGCCCATGGCTCTCTCCTCTAAGCCATGCAGCCTCCCACTCTTTTGTGGTATTCACTTACTATGTACTGTACTAAGCAGTGGGGTAGATACAAGGTAATCGGGTTGGTTACAGTCCATGTCCCACATGGAGATCACAGTCTTAATCCCCACTTTACAGATGAGGGAACTGAGGCCCATAGAAGCAAAGTAACTTGCTCAAGGCCACACAACAAACGAGTGGCAGAGCCAGGATTAGAAACCAGGTCTTTCTGATTCCCAGGTCCAGGCTCTATCCACTAGGCCACACTGCTTCCCAATGTTAGTAAATTAATGTTAGTGAGGGATATGTCTGACTCCCAACCCAAACCACAGTGGTCCTTGAGGACACCAAATACTGGACATTCCTTTAGGTGTGTATGCCCGTGGACCCTATGGGAAGATGGTCAAGGAGAGTCACTGGTGGAGAGCCTAAGGGGTTGAACAGGCTTCCGTTTTCAATTAGAAGCAGAGTGCCTAGTGGAAAGAGCACAGGGCTGGGAGTCAGAGTACCTGGATCCTAATCCTAGCTCTGCCACTTATCTTCTCTGTGACCTTGGGCAAGTCACTTAGCTTCTCTGTGCTTCAGTCAATCAGCTGGTCAGTTAATCGTATTTATCGAGCACTTACTGTTGGCAGAGCACTGTACTAAGCTTTTGGGAGAGTACAGTATAACAATAGAACAGACATATTCCCTGCCGACCTCAGTTCCCTCAGCTGTAAAACGGGGGATTCAATATCTGTTCTCCTTCCTACTTAGTCTTTGCGCCCCATGAGTGACAGGGACTATGTCCAACCTGATTATCCCTGATTATCTTATATCTACCCCAATGCTTAGAACAGTGCTTGACACTAGTAAGCCCATAAAAGATACCATAAGCTCCTTATGGGCAGGGAACTTGAGAAGTGGCATCATGGCATAGTGGATAGAGCACGGGCCTGGGAGTAGAAGGGCCTGAGTTCTAATCCTGGCTAAGCCCCTTGTGTGCCGTGTGATTGGGCAAGTCACTTCACTTCCCTGTGCTTCAGTTACCTCAGCTGTAAAATGGGGATTAAGACTGTGAGCCCCATGTGGGACATGGACTTTGTCCAACCTGATTAACCTGTATTTACCCCATGCGCCTGAAACATAGTAAGTGCTTAACAAATAGCGTTATAAAGGACCTGAGTTCGAGTCCAAGCTCCACCACTTAACTAGAGTCACAACGAGAGAAGCAGCGTGGCTCAGTGGAAAGAGCCCAGGCTTGGGAGTCAGAGGTCATGTGTTCTAATCCTGCCTTCACCATCTGTCCGCTGTGTGACCTTGGGCAAGTCACTTAACTAGAGAAGCAGCATGGCTCAGTGGAAAGAGCCCAGGCTTGGGAGTCAGAGGTCATGGGTTCTAATCCTGCCTCCACCATCTGTCAGCTGTGTGACCTTAGGCAAATCACTTAACTTCTCTGGGCCTCAGTTACCTCATCTGTAAAATGGGGATTAAGACTGTGAGCCCCTCATAGAACAAACTGATTACCTTGTATCCCCCCCCCCCCAGCTCTTAGAAAAGTGCTTGGCGTGGCTCAGTGGAAAGAGCCCGGGCTTTGGAGTCAGAGGTCATGGGTTCAAATCCCGGCTCCGCCAACTGTCAGTTGTGTGATTTTGGGCAAGTCACTTAACTTCTCTGGGCCTTAGTTACCTCATCTGAAAAATGGGGATTAAAACTGTGAGCCCCCCGTGGGACAGCCTGATCACCTTGTAACCTCCCCAGCGCTTAGAACAGTGCTTTGCACATAGTAAGCCCTTAATGCCATCATGAATTAATTAATTAATTAGTAAGCGCTTAACAAAAGCCATCATTACTTAACTGCTCCGGGCCTCAATTTACTCATCTGAAAAATGGGAATTAAGACTGAGCCAAGCGCTTAATAAATATCATTGATTGATTAGATATTAATTATGATTTTTAGAAAAAAAAATCTTTCCTTCCACTGTGGGCTGGGGGAATGATTTTCACCGGCTGCCGCTAGGCGGCGGCAGGCCAGGCGATGCTCCACACAAATCTCCACTTCAGTCCGTCCGTCAGGGGGATGTACTGAGCGCTTATAATGAGCAGAGCGTCCTGCAGCAAACAGCCACCTATTCCACGCTGATCGTCACCCCTGGCTAAGGAGGAAGGGCGGGCACAACCGGCTCTAGGGCAAATAACCTCCTCCAGGAGGCCTTCCCAGACTGAGCCCCTTCCTTCCTCTCCCCCTCGTCCCCCTCTCCACCCCCCATCTTACCTCCTTCCCTTCCCCACAGCACCTGTATATATGTATATATGTTTGTACATATTTATTTCTCTATTTATTTATTTATTTATTTTACTTGTACATATCTATTCTATTTATTTTATTTTCTTGGTATGTTTGGTTTTGCTCTCTGTCTCCCCCTTTTAGACTGTGAGCCCACTATTGGGTAGGGACTGTCTCTATATGTTGCCAGCTTGTACTTCCCAAGCGCTTAGTACAGTGCTCTGCACATAGTAAGCGCTCAATAAATACGATTGATTGATTGATTGATATTTGTTAAGCACTTACTATGTGACATGCACTGTTCTAAGCACTGGGATGGAAACAAGCTAATCATATTGGACACAGTCCCTACCCCAAGTGGGATTAATAGTCTTAATCCCCATTCTACAGATGAGGCATACAGAAGTGAAGTGACTTGGCCAAGGTCACACAGCAGACAAGTGGCAGAGCTGGGATTAGAACCCAGGTCCTTTTGACTCGCAGGCCCGGGCTGTTTCTACTAGGCCACGTGGCTTCCCTGTGACTTGCTCAAACCACCTGTTCAAGTGACCCATTCAAACCAGCCCCGGCTTCAATTCCAACCTGCCCGTTCAAACCACACTCAGCCCCAAGTCCAGCTGGCTTTTTCAAATCACCTGCAGCCTCAAAACCAAGCTTTCTGTATGTACCCCCCTCAACCTCAAATCCAAGTGTCCCGTTCATACCACCCCCGGCCTCAAATCCAAGCAGCCTGTTCAAATCACCACCAGTCCCAAATTCCAGCCTCCTGTTCCGATGAAGATTTATATTCATTTTGGCTTCTGTCCACCTCAGCTGTGTGATTATAATTCTTTGCCAATTCAGGATAGCAACTTGCGTGTCAAACGAAAACAGCTCAGTTTCCCGAAACAGACCGAGTCCATTTGCAGAGAATCACAGTCACCCAGTCCTCCTGTGGCTTCAAATTGTAACACCATTTGCTGGCCAGTCCAGGAGACTTATAATCTGATCTAGCTCAGAAGAATCGGACAGCTTTGGAGACAAACCTCTCCTTCCCTTCTTCCCTCCTAAATTGAAAAATTCTTCCATTCAGTCCACCCTTCTCTTCTTTCCCCTGTCCCTCCTCCTCCTCTACTCAGCTCACACTTTGTAAATGTCTAGTAATATGCCTGAAATCAATGGCATTTAAGTGCTTGGCACATAGTAAGTGTTTAGCAAATATTATTATTACTATTAGTATTAATCCATGTCTATGAGGTAAAAAGCACTAAGCTCCTACTTACACAGAGTTCGTTACGATGTCCCTACTGCATACATAGCACCATACTGGCCACTTACTGTGTGCAGAATGCCATACTGGGCTCCTAATATGTGCAGAATGCTATACTGAGCACCTCCTATGTGCAGAATAAAGAGGAGGTAGAGAAGGAGGAGATGCAGGAGGCGGACAAGGAGTAGAAGTAGGGGGAGGAGGAAGAGCAGGAGGAAGAGCAAGAGAAGGAAAAGGAGCAGGACTATTTATTACTAAGCTGGTAACAATGATTAATCATGACAAGCAAAAATAGCTACTAAAAATTCCACCACCCACTTGCAAATTTTTCCAGGAAAGATGAAAACATCCCCAAGGGGAAGGTATCTAGGGAGCCAAGTGGTCAGGGAGTAATTTTTTTCTGTCCAGAGCCCTTGGGAAGAAAAAACAGTTCTGAAAACTCAAGTTTTGGGGAACCCTCCTGGGTCTACACATCCTCTGGTAATAGAGAGCAGACTCAGGGGAGGGGGCAGAACCAGAAAGGGGATGTGACCAGGAAGAGATGGGGGTCTGGGAGAGACCAGGAGGAAGGGGAGAGGAAGCAAAGGAAAAGGTAGAAAGGAAAAGTGAAATTGTCCACTGGGCCTATTGTATTGCCCTCTCCCAAGAGCTTAGTACAGGGCTCTGCATGCATTAAGTGCTCAATAAATACCACTGTTTCCCAACAGCCAGTGGCCCCCATTTTGTGATTAAAGCTGAGTTACTAGAGGCAGGATCACCCACAGACACCGTCCCACAACCCGCAGTCCAAGACACCCAGAACTCTGGGCTCAGACCCAGAATGCCAGACCCCGAGCGTGCAAACAGACCCTAAGACCAAAAGCAGGAGGACACAAGTGAGTACCTAAGGGTGACTAGCAGGACTTGGGGGCCAAAGTGTCCAGAGGGCACTGACTCACTCCCTTGGACTTACAAGGGAGTGCCATCCACTTCCTTCTCTGCCCACATGGTCCACTGCACAGGCTTAGTATGTGCTGATTTGTTACATTCTCTTGGCACGTTACATACACTTGGCACATCTAGGTATAGTGTCATCTTTGCCACTGAGCATGTCTGGTTGCTATGGCAAGGGCATAGGTCGGCTAATAGGAAGCCACCTCCTCTGATCTCGGCCTGGTCTCTGGTCAATTTCCAGTTGGTGCCATCAAATCTATCTCACTATTGTCTCTGAGAGTCCCTGCCTCTTAACACAGAATTCTACTGGTATCTTGGGGGCAGGTTTCCCTGAAAACAACCCCACCAATGACTTTTCAACAACATCCCTTTTTTCCCCCAGCAGAAAGGGAGAAAGAAAGCAGAGTGGGAGAAAGGGCAAAATCACTTGTGGCTACCTTTGCTGCTGCTTCCATCCATGCTGGTGATGGTGATCTAGGGGTTGCCCTGTTCAGATTGTCCCGATTCCCCCTGGAAAACTCCTGGTTGTGCTACCAGATCCCAGGAACCCTGGCTGAAACCCCAACAGAAATGGCCTACCCAGGGGTGGGGCATGAATGTGTGGGATTTACTCTCCTCCTTTCAGGCCAGGGAGAGCAGCACCATCTGTGCCTCAAGGGAAAAAGCCCGGGCTCTGGAGTCAGAGGTCGTGGGTTCAAACCCTGGCTCCCCCAATTGTCAGCTGTGTGACTTTGGGAAAGTCACTTAACTTCTCTGTGCTTCAGTTACCTCTTCTGTAAAATGGGGATTAAGACTGTGAGCCCCCCGTGGGACATCCTGATCACCTTGTAACCTCCCCAGCACTTAGAACAGTGCTTTGCACATAGTAAGTGCTTAACAAATGCCATCATTATTATTATATTATTATTATTATCTGCCAATCAGACACACTCGGGGCCAATCAAAAAGGCTGGTATCAATTTTGGAATGTACAGTGCTGACATCCCAGCCTAGGCCGGCCCCCCTGGGGCTTTCAGAGGTCCTACATCAGTAACCAGAAAAATAAATCAATGCTACTTATTAATCTTTTGATGTCTGTCTTCTCCACACTAAATTCCTTGTGGGCGGGGAATGTATGTCTTCTTTCAGTTCTTTTTTCCCGAACATTTAGCCCAGTGCATTGGGCCCTATGAGTGCTCGATAAATATAATCACTCTCAGTACTACTACTACTAGGGTTAATACTACTACTATGGGAAGCAGCATGGCGTAGTGGATAGAGCACGTGCCTGGGAGTCAAGAGGTCATGGGTTCTAATCCTGGCTCCTCCACTTGTCTGCTGTGTGGCCTCGGTCAAGTCACTTCACTTCTCTGTGCTTCAGTTACCTCATCTGTAAAATGGGGATTAAAACTATGAGCTCCACATGGAACAACCTATTACCTTGTATCTACTCCAGTGCTTAGGACAGTGCTTGCCACATAGTAAGTGTTTAACAAATACCATAATTATTATTAGGATCACTTCCACTACAACTACTAGCCCTAATTTTTGAATCCCCTGTTTTTCTGTGGATAACTCTGCTGAAAACATTTTCCCTGTTTCTTAGATTGTGAGCCCTGTGAAGGCCAGGAACCTTATCTAATTCTCATTCATATATTCTATCCCAGCACTTAATACAGTGCTTTGTCCACAGTCAGCACTTAATAAATACTATTACTACTTGTCTTGTCTTGTCTTATGCCATCGAGTTGTCTCCGACCCATAGTTGTCTCCGACCATGGACACATCTCTCCCAGAACACCCCACCTCCATCTGCAATCGTTCTGGAAGTGTATCCACAGAGTTTTCTTGGTGAAAATCCGGAAGTGGTTTACCATTGCCTCCTTCCACACAGTCAACTTGAGTCTCTGCCGTCAACTCTCTCCCATGCCACGGCTTCCCAGCACAGGGGAGTTTCAACTTGTAGTAGATTGCCTTCCACTCACTAGCCACTGCCCATGCTAGGAATGGAATGGCCAGGCCTCTGCTTGACTTTTCCTCCTGTAGTTGAGAATGGTAGGGTACTGGAAACTCTCCAGATGCGACTCTGAGAGGGGACTATTACCACGACCATTCTGAGTTACATGATCAGGGGATTTCCTTCTTAGTGGAAGTAGGCAGGGGCTCAGAGGGGCGGGACCTCTCTGATAGACTGGTGTCCTAATTGATAGGGATTCGAATGGCAGGGACTCTAATGGCCACGGAATTTCTGATGGATGGGAACCCTAATGAACTGGGACACTGATGGACAGGGTCTCTGAGGGACATGGACTCTGATGGACAGGGACATTAAGGGACAAGGGCTCTGATGGACTGGAATTCTAATGTCCAGGGACTCTGTTGGACAAGAACTGTGAGAGACAGGGACTTTGAGGGACAGGGACCCTAATGGATCTGTACCCTTTGGGCATTAGCTCTTCCCCCTTCCCTCAGCCCCACAGCACTTATGTACATATCTATGAATTATATATTATAAATGAATTATATATTTACATGAATGTCTGTCTCCTCTTCTGAACTGCAAGCTCTTTGTGGGCAGGGAATATTCATTCAATCATATTTATTGAGCACTTACTGTGTGCAGCACACTGTACTAAGCGCTTAGGACAGGGAATGTGTCTACCAACTCTGTTTTATAGTGCTCTGCACACAGTAAGCATTCAATAAATACCATTCATTCATTCAGTCGTATTTATTGAGTACTTACTCAATACTAAGCATTTGGACAGTACAATACAGCAATGAAGAGAAACAATCCCTGCCCACACACGCTTACAGTCTGGGGGCGGGGGGAGACAGATATCAGTACAAGTAAGCAGGCATCAATATAAATAAATAGAATTATAGATCTATATATAAGTGCTGTGGGTAGGAAGGGGGGAGGATAGCAAAGGGAGCAAGTCAAGGCAATGCGGAGGGGAAGGACAGCTGAGGAAAAGGACTTAGTTTGGGAAGATGTCTTGGAGGAGATGTGCCTTCAGTAGGACTTTGAAGGGGGGGAAGACGGGTTGTTTGGTGGATTTAAGGAGGTAGGGTGTTCTGGGCCAGAGGTAGGACGTGGGCCAGGGGTCGGTGGCGAGACAGGCCATTGATTAATTGATTGAGGAACAGGGACTTTGAGGGGCAGGGATTCCGATGGACAAGGACTCTGAGGGACTTCGAGGGGCAGGGACTCTGATGAAATGGGACTCTAATGGAGTGGGACTCTGATAATAATGATAGTATTTGTTAAGCACTTATGTGCCGAGCACTGTTCTAAGCACTGGAATGGGAACTCTGATTAACTGGGACTCGGATGGGGACTCTGAGGGACTTTGAGAGGCAGGGACTCTAATGAAGTGGGACTCTAATGGAGTGGCACTCCGATAATAATGATAGTATTTGTTAAGCGTTTACTATGTACCGAGCACAGTTCTAAATGCTGGAACGGGGACTCTGTTGAACTGGGACTCTGAGGGACAGGGATTTTGGAGGATAGGGACTTGAATGAACTGGGACACTAAATGGAGTGGGACTCTGATGGACAGGGACTCTGAGAGACAGAGACTCTGATGAGTTGTAAAGCAGCATGGTCTAGTGGAGAGAGCAGGGGCCTAGGAATCAGAAGGACCTGGGTTCTAATATCCACTTTGCCACTTGCTTGTTGTGTGAACTTGGGCAAGTTGGTTCAGTGGAAAGATCCCGGGCTTGGGAGTCAGAGGTCATGGGTTCTAATCCTGACTCCACCACTTGTCAGCTATGTGACTTTGGGCAAGTCACTTAACTTCTCTGTGCCTCAGTTACCTCATCTATAAAATGGGGATTAAGACTGTGAGCCCCATGTGGGACAACCTGATTACCTTTTATCCCCCCCCAGCGCTTAGAACAGTGCTTGGCACAAAGTAAGTGCTTAACAAATACCATTATTATTATTATTACTTCACTTTTCTGTGCCTCAGTTTCCTCAACTGTAAAGTGGGGATAGCTGTCCTCCTTCCTACTTACACTCTGTCTGACATAATTAACTTGTACGTACCCTAGCTCTTAGAATGGTGTTTGACACATAGTAAGCGCTTAACAAATATCATAAAGAAAAAGCACATCACCTACAAAAATGGGTATTTTCTGGTGAGGAAGCAATGACTTCTTTACATCAGTCAATCAGTGACATTTTTTGAGTGCTTACTGTGTGCAGAGCAGTCAGTCAATCATATTTATTGAGTATTTACTGTATGCAGAGACCTTACTAATAATATTAATAATTATGGTATTTGTTAAGCACTTTACTATGTGCTAAGCACTGTTCTAAGCGCTGGGATAGATACAGGGTAATCAGGTTGTCCCACGTGGGGCTCACACTTTTGATCCCCATTTTACAGATGAGGGAACTGAGGCACAGAGAAGTTGAATGACTTGCCCAAGGTCACACAGTAGACTAGTGGCAGAGTTGGGGTTAAAATCCACGTCCTCTGACTCCCAAGCCAGTGTTCTTTCCAATAAACCACACAGCTTCTCCACTAAGCAATTGGGAAAGTTTAATATAGCACTAATATAGCATTCCCTGCCCATAATAATAATGATGGTATTTGTTAAGCGCTTACTGTGAGCCAAGCACTGTTCTAAGCGCTGGGGTAGATACAAGGTAATCAGGTTGTCCCACATGGGACTTACAGTCTTTACTCCCCATTTTACAGATGAGGGAACTGAGGTACAGAGAAGTTAAGTGACTTGCCCAAGGTGACACAGCAGACAAATGGTGGAGCCTGCACAATGAGCCTGCAGTCTAGAGGGGTAGACAGTCATTAATATAAATACATAAATTATAGCTATGTATATAAGTGCAGTAGGGCTGGGAGGAGGGGTGAATAAAGGGAGAGCACTGTACTAAGCACTTGGGAGAGTCCAATCCAACTGAGTTGGTAGACCCGTTCCCTGCCCACAAGGAGCTTCCAGTTTAGAGGGACATCACACAGACACAAGCGGCCAAAGCCCCGAGAAGCAGCAGGGAACAGTTCTGTTTTCCTGCTGAGCATGACCATCCTTGGCTTCACCAAGCCCGACCTGATTTTGACCCCCGACGATCAAACCACAGCCAGCCCTCAATCCTTCACAGATGGATTCTCCACTTCTTGGACAATCAGCGGCTGATTTATTTTTAAACATTCCCTAAACAGGAGGCTGCTTCATCTCTGGTTTTCTCTAACTGGGCTGCGGTCACTTCGACCAGTTTCGTCTATGGCTGTGGATCTGTCTGACCTTGGGATATTTGATATTCGCCCCTCCCCTAGCCCCACAACACTTAAGTACATATCTTTAAATCATATATTATACATTACTTGTTTATATTCATGTCTGCTTCCCCCTCTAGACTATAAGCTCATTCTGGAGCAGGGGAACGTATCTGCTAATTCTCTTGTACTCTCCCAGGTGCTTAGTACAGAGCTCTGCAGAGAGTAAGCACTTAATAAATATCATCGACTGATTCTTTGGTCCTGCTAGGAAAATTCTTGCCTGTATCTAGCCCTTTGCTGCACCTCTGTCTGGCGTTGCATAATAATAATAATAATAATGGCATTTATTAAGTGCTTACTATGTGCAAAGCACTGTTCTAAGCGCTGGGGGAGGTTACAAGGTGATCAGGTTGTCCCCCGGGGGGCTCACAATCTTCATCCCCATTTTACAGATGAGGTAACTGAGGCACAGAGAAGTCAAGTGACTTGCCCAAAGTCACACAGCTGACAATTGGCAGAGCTGGGATTTGAACCCATGAACTCTGACTCCAAAGCCCGTGCTATTTCCACTGAGCCACGCTGCATGCCCTGCACTCGGGGCTCCAGTGGGAAGATGACTGGCAGGCACTAGAATAAACTCCTCCATGCAGGGTCTCCTTCTCTCAACACCCGGAAGTAACGGGACCAAGGCTCATCTTGGGGAAGCAGTGGGAAGAACCCGGGGTAGGTGTCAAAGAACATGGGTCCTAATCCCGGCTCCTCCACTTGCCTGCTGGGTGATTTTGGGCAAGTCACTTCACTTCACAAGAAGCAGCGTGGCTCAGTGAAAAGAGCCCGGGCTTTGGAGTCAGAGGTCATGGGTTCAAATCCAGGCTTCGCCATCTGTCAGCTGTGTGACTTTGGGCAAGTCACTTAACTTCTCTGGGCCTCAGTTACCTCATCTGTAAAATGGGGATTAAAACTGTGAGCCCTCCGTGGGACAACCCGATCACCTTGTAACCTCCTCAGCGCTTAGAACAGTGCTTTGCACGTAGTAAGCGCTTAACAAATACCATCATTATTATTATTATTATTCTCTGGGACTTAGTTTCCTCATTTGTAAAATGGGAATTCGATACCTGTTTTTCTTCCTAGTTAGACTCTGAGCCCATATGGGACAGGGCCCGTTTCCAACCTGACTATCTTATATCTACCCCAGCAGTTAGTACAGTGTTTGGCTCATAGTAAGTGCTTAACAAATAGAGAAGCAGCGTGGCTCAGTGGAAAGAGCCCAAGCTTGGAAGTCAGAGGTCATGGGCTCTAATCCCAGCTCCACCACTTGTCAGCTGGGTGACTTTGGGCAAGTCACTTAACTTCTCTGTTCCTCAGTTCCCTCATCTGTAAAATGAGGATTAAGACTGTGAGCCCCACGTGGGGCAACCTTGATTACCTTGTATCCTCCCCCCCCCTCCCCAGTACTTAGAACAGTGCTTGGCACATAGTAAATGCTTAACAAATACCAACATTAGTATTATTATTATTAAATATCATTTTTTTTCAACAGGGCATTCCCTCAGGGGCCCCACAATTCCAATTCCTGGCTCTCTCCAGTCCTTTGATCCAAAACCACTTCCGCTTAGTGCCAAGACAGATTCCGGGACCACTTCCCTCTACTGCCCCCACTGGGCTCCAACTATCTCTCCTGTTTTGGATTATCCGTTATTTTATTTTATCCAGACCACTTCTTTCCTTCCTTCCATGCTGATGATTGAGAGTCGACTGAAGTCCCTAAAAGATCTTCATTGATGTTTATTTTCCCCTATAACACATCCCTCCTAACTGCCAAAAAAAGGAGTCATCAATCTCAGGGCTTGGCACGGAGGAAGGATTTAAGAAATATTCCTACTTTTGTTTGGGTGTGGTTGGGGGGAGGCGTGTGTGTGTGTGTGTGTGTGTGTGTGTGTGACTGTGTGTGTGTGTGTGTGACTCTGTGTGTGTGTGTGTGTGTGTGTGTGTGACAGAGTGTGTGTGTTTTTAGGCAATCATCTAGCCTAGGTCCAGTTTGGATACTGCCTGTTTCTCACAATCAACTTTCCGCTGTTCTGGAACTCTGAAAACTCAGAGATGAAAGAGTCAGCATGTCTAGAGGGCCATGCCTGCCCTGATTTGTGGTTCCACAGGGGACAGTTGTGAAGCTTTGTCCCGTGATGTTTCCACAGGACCGTGGAATCCTGCCGGGAGACGAGTTCCGTCGGAGCAGTGTCCTCCTCGAGGCTTGGATCGGGGCTGCTAACGGGGGCTATTTCCGAACAGCGTCCCATGACTCTCCTTCCTCTATTTATACGCACAGCCCACTCAGCGTGACGACGACCGCTGTAAATACGTTTCCATCTGCACCCTCTATTTCAGTCAATCAAGGATTCCAGATCCTAGCAGGTTGTTGTGACTTTTCTATGATTCCAGGTTCCGCATTCACCAGTTGGCTTTCTGCAGGAACCAGGCCTCTCCCGAGCACCTACAACAGTCCACCAGGCCCCGTCAGGGCTCAATCAATACCTTCACCACTGCTGACCAGATAGTGTTCCCCTTAAATCTCATTTTAAATACCTTTTCCCCAGAAGCATCACATCTGCTGACTCACACTCATTCCCCGGTGGGCCCCTGGCGGGACATAGATGGCATCCGATCTGATTATCTCATGCTGGGAGGTGGCATGGTGGACCAGAAAGAGCACGGGACTGGGATCCAGGAGACTGAGGGTCTACTGCTACCCCTGACCCCGATCTGCTGTGTGACTTCTGGAAAGTCACTTAAACTCTCTGGGCTTCCCTTATAATCAATCAATCAATCTTATTTATTGAGTGCTTACTATGGGCAGCGCATTGTACTAAGCTCTTGGGAGAATGTAAGAGAGTTGGTGGACAGATTCCCTGCCCACAAAGAGCTTACAGACTAGAGGGGGAGATGGACATTAATATAAATAGTTGAATAACAGATATGGACATAAGTGCTGTGGGAAGGAGGGAGTAAAGGGTGGAAATCCAAGTACAAAGGTAACACAGAGGGGAATGGGAGAAGAGGAAATGAGGGCTTAGTAGGAGAAGGCCTGTTGGAAGAGATGTGCTTTCAATAGGGCTTTGAAGGTGGAGAGAGTGATCGACTGTCAGATGTGAAGTGGGAGGGTGTTCCAGGCTAAAGGAACGCCCTCATCTGTGAAATGGGGATAAAATTCTTGCTTTCCTGCCCTCTTAAACTGTGTAGGGCAGGGACTGGGCCTGATCCTTTAGACTTTAAGCTCGTGTTGGTCAGGGAATGTGTCTGCTAATACTGTTTTATTGATGTACTCTCCCAAGTGCTTAGTAAAGTACTCTGCAAATAGCAAGTGCTCAATAAATTCCATTGAGTGATTGACTGATTGATTAATCAGTCTGATTCTTCGAAGCTGGACAGTGAAAAAACAGGATAGAAAGAACATCGATTCTTTTGAAATGTGGTGTTGGAGAAGGCTTTTAAGAATACCCTGGACTGCCCAAAAAACAAACAAATGGATTTTGGAGCAAATTAAACCAAAGTGGTCTTTGGAAGGCCAAATGACTCGATTTATATTAGCATATTTTGGACTCATAATCAAGAGGACTAATTCTCCGGAGAAGACACTAATGTTAGGAAAAGTCCAGGGAAAACGTGGAAAAGGAAGACCAGCAGCTAGATGGATCGAGACCATAACAATGATAACGGAAGAACCATTAGAGAGGTTGCGGATTATGGCAGAGGACAGGATGTTCTGGAGAAAGTATATCCATGGAGTCACTATGAATCATAAAGGACTCGATGGCACTTAATAATAATAACCACAGAGACCAGCACAGCGCTTATCACAGAGTAAGTGGTTAATAAGTACCATTCAAAGAAATAAAAGAAGAGCATCTGACCTTTTGATTTCCTGACTGATCTTCTGTTACTCTGACTTTCTGACCTTGGCAAAGACTGGGTCTTTCAGCTGGCTGACCATGTCCCAGCAGTAATAACCCCTCTTTATCCAATCGACTAACTCTTGTTGGATTGGCTTTTGCTCGCAGCGCCCATTTCTACCTGAAGACGGAGGGGGTCATGTTTCTGTTTGAACTTTCCTAAATTGCTTCTTACACCAATGCACTTCCATAATCCACAGCGAGGGTCCTGAGCAGAGAGAGGTTTCTGACATCTCTCTGACCAAATGGATGAAATAACCTCAGTCCAATGGTGGCTCGGCCCCAGAAATGTCAGACAACACAACAACATGAACCATAACCTCCCACTGGGTACGAAAATGTATGTCACTCCTCTTCTAACCTATTGTCTCTCCGTTTCCAAATATTCTACGAGATTCATCTGTGCCCTTCGGACATTTGATATTTGCCCACTCTCAACCCCACAGCACTTACGTACATATCTATAAATTATATATTATAAATTATTTATCTATATTAATGTCTGCTCCCCCTTTAGACTATAAGCTCATTATTATTATTATTATTATATTTGTTAAGTGTTTAACATGTGTCAAGTGCTGTTCTAAGTACTAGGAAAAATGCAAGTTAATCAAGTTGGACACAGTCCCTGTCCCACATGAAGCTCACAGACTAAGCTGTGGGTAAAAATCATGTCTACCAACCTGTGGTATTGTACTCTCCCAAGCACTTAGTACAGCGCTCTGCACACAGTAAGTGCTCAGTTCAAAAAACACCATTGATGATAAGGATGAGGATTTATCCTCTCTGCTGAATGGGTATCCAAAATGGTTTTACTGGCAAAGCACTGAACCCTTGACAGTAATAATAATAACAACAATACTGTTGAAGCACTTACTATGTGCCAAGCACTGTACTAAATTTTGGCGTAGATACAATACACTCAGATCAGTCCCGGTCCCCAGTGGGTCTACCAGTCTAAGGTGGAGGGAGAGGAGGTATTTCATCCCCATTTTACGGATGAGGATACTGAGACCCAGAGAAATTAAATGACTTGCTCGAGGTAACATGGCAGGGACCGGAAACCAGAAGAAGTGGATTTCCATGCCGCCTCTGCTACTGGATGGCCGTGAAACCCTCGGCAAGCAGTTTAACCTCTCCGTTTTCTAAACGAGCTTCATCTTCTCTCAAGTAGAGGCGGTGATCTGCACCCCTCCCAGCCTTCAGGGATATGGTGAAGATTGGTGGGAAAATACCTTGGGAAGCGGTGGCCCTGTTCCCAGCCCTGTTCTCCCTCCTCCTTAGACTGTGAGCCCCACGTGGGACAAGGACTGTGTCCAACCTGACAATATCATACCTACCCCAGCGCTTAGCACAGCATTTGGTACAGAATGAATGCTTAAAAGCTACCCCAGTTATGACTACTGCTACAGCACTGGACTCTAGAAAGTGCCTATGGAATCTGCATCACTGCAGTCAATGCATTCATCCATTCGATCAATCGTATTTTCTGAGCTCTTACTGTGTGCAGAGCACTGTACTAAGCGCTTGGAAAGTACAATTCAGCAATAAAGAGAGACAACCCCTGCCCACAAAGGGCATGCCCTCATGAGCCTTTGCGGCCGAGGCGGGAAAATGCCTAGAGTGACCGGGGGTGGGGGCGTGAGGCCTCTGCCGATTGATGCCCGCCTAGGGAAAGCCCAAATTTTGGACCGTTAGGTCCGGAACGAAGAAGCCGGGCGAGCAAAGGGCTACTCTTCCAAAGTTCGTCCTCCCACCATCTCTGTGCAAACACAATAAACTACCTACGGTGACTCAACTAGGTTAAGAGCCAACTCGTTTCCCTGCCAAATGTGCTGACTTATTTTTAACGCAAATGGGTTGGGAGGGGGAGGTGCGGGAGCGGCCGGTAGCTTGCGTTTCTTTTTCCTCTGCTCACTGAGACCCTCACCCCCGCACTCCAAATCCGTTTTCCCAAGTGGATTCCCGCCCCCGCAGCTCTCCCCACGCAAAAGGCCGGTGGGAGCTCTGGGAGTAGTTACTGAGCGCCCCCGGGTTGCGCGGCGCTGTACTGAGCGCCTGGGGAGGCCGGCCCCAAGAATAAGCTGGGATCCCGGCGACGGAGGAAGCCGAGAGAGGGACCTGTCCAAGGTCCTGGGCCGAGCCAAGAGGAAGGAGGACCGGACCTCCCAGCTGAGGGTCACCCCCGCCTCCGCCCGGTCCGGTCTGGTCCATCTTTGGAGGCCCCCGGCCCCCAAGTCGAGTCCGGCTCTCCCCACCCTAAAGAAGCAGCATGGAGGAGTGTGCTTGACTGTGAGCCCGTTTTTGGGTAGGGATTGTCTCTATCTGTTGCCAATTTGTACTTCCCAAGCGCTTAGTACAGTGCTCTGCACATAGTAAGCGCTCAATAAATACGATTGATGATGATGATGATGATGATGATCTGTTGCCGAATTGTAATAATAATAATGATGGCATTTATTAAGCGCTTACTATGTGCAAAGCACTGTTCTAAGCGCTGGGAAGGTTACAAGATGATCACGTTGTCCCTCGGGGGTCTCACAGTCTTAATCCCCATTTTACAGATGAGGTAACTGAGGCCCAGAGAAGTTGTGACTTGCCCAAACTCACACAGCTGTCAATCGACTGAGCAGGGATTTGAACCCATGACCTCTGACTCCAAAGCCCGCGCTTTTTCCACTGAGCCACACTGCTTAGAACAGTGCTCTGCACACAGCAAGCGCTCAATAAATACGATTGAATGAATGAATGAGTGGCTAGAGCCCGGGCTTGGGAGTCAGGAGGTCATGGGTTCTAATCCCGGCTCCGTTACTTGTCTGCTGTGCGACCATGGGCAAGTCACTCCACTTCTCTGGACCTCAGTTTCCTCATCTGTAAAATGGGGATTGAGACTGTGAGCCCCGCGTGGGACAGGAGCTGTGTCCAACCCAATTTGCTTGAATCCACCCCAGCACTCAGTACAGTGCCTGGCACATAGCCCTTAATAAATACCATACTAATAATAATGATTATTATTGTTAATTATTATTACCCCTGGCTTCCCCACCCCCGGTTCCCCCACCCACAACTTCTCCAAGATGAGGCGTACTCTCCCAAGCGCTTAGTACAGTGCTCTGCGCACAGTAAGCACTCAATAAATACGATTGAATGAATGAAATCGGGGAAGTTGAGAGGTGGGCGGGACTGACAGGTGGGAGGGCCAGAGGTAGGCGGGGTGGAGAGTTGGGTGGGATTGGGAGGTGGACGGGATTGGGAGGGGGAGAGGCTGGAGGTGGGAGAAGCTGGGAGTTGGGTGGACTGGAGGTGGACGAGGCTGCAGGCGGGAAGGGGCTGGGAGTTGGGAGGGGCTGAGAGGGAGAACAGAGATCTTCTCCCCCTTTTACAGGGGAGGAACTGAGGCCCAGAGAGGTGCAGTGACTTTCCCGGAATCACACAGCAGGCGGAGGCCTAGAACCTGGGTCTCTGGACTCCCAGTCCTGTGCTCTGCCCCTGGGTTGTGTGAAGCACCTGAGATGGACACTCGCAAGATAATAATAATTTTGGTATTTGTTAAGCACTTACTATGTGCAAAGCACTGTTCTAAGCGCTAGGGGAGATACAAGGTAATCAGGTTGTCCCTCATGGGGCTCACAGTCTTAATCCCCATTTTCCAGATGAGGTAACTGAGGCACAGAGAAGTTAAGTGACTTGCCCAAAGTCACACAGCCAATAAGTGGCGGAGGCGGGATTAGAACCCATGACCTCTGACTCCCAAGCCCTTGCTCTTTCCACTGAGCCATGCTGCTTGACTGGACGCCATGAAGAACAGCGTCCAGTCTGGGTGGGGGGAGGGGGTGGCGGCGGCAGCTGCCAAAGCAGGCTCTCCACCCACGTCCAATTCAGCAGGAACGGTGAGTTCTAGGGATGGCCAGGCCTTTGGCAGAGGCCAGGCGGGGGCCCAGACATCATTACAGACCATCCCTCTGTCTCCCGGGAAACACCGGACACGACCGTGGTTCTTTTTTCCTGCCACCGAAGAGACGCGTTCTCTGCGTTTGTAGTCCCAACCGCTCCGGGTCAGAGAGAGGAAGGCGCCGAGAGTGAGGGGAGCAGGGCTGGACGGAGCCTGTCTTCCACCGGGAGCTGTGGACAGAGCCTGGGCACCGTCGGGAAGTGGGGAGAAAACAACGCAAGGAGCAGAGGGTGGTCTCTATGCCAAGCACGGGGACTAATAATAATGATAATGGTATTTGTTAAGCGCTTACTATGTGCCAAGCACTGTTCTAACCTCTGGGGTAGATACAAGGTCATCAGGTTGTCCCACATGGGGCTCACAGTCTTAATCCCCATTTTATAGATGAGGTAACTGAGGCCCAGAGAAGTTAAGTGATTGCCCAAAGTCACACAGCTAACAAGTGGCAGAGCTGGGATTAGAATCCATGTCCTCTCACTCCCAAGCCCGGGCTCTTTCCACTAAACCACGAGTGGAACGCCCTGAAGGCAGATTGGAGGGGAAGCAAGGGTCAAGGAAGGGTCAAGGAAGGGTAGCCCGGAGCAGGTCCTGGGTCAGGTTAGGCTCCAAGCATTGGGTATCTTCAAGACACTCCACCATTAGAGAGGAAGCTCCTGGGGGCCAGAGAGTAGCCCTTTCACTCCTGCTGTACTGGATGCTCTGGGGTAGAGGATCAGGCAGCTGCAGAAAGAGAAAAAAGTCTTTTTTATAGCAGTTGTTAAGGACTTATTATGTGTCAGGCACTGCACTAACTGCTGGGGTAGATACAAACTCATCAGGTTGGACACAGTTCATGTCCCACATTAGGCTCTCAGTCTTAATCTCCATTTAACAGATGAGGTAACTGAGGCCCAGAGAAGTGAGGAGCAGCATGGCCTAGTGGATAAAGCCTGAACCTGGGAGTCAGACTGACCCGGGTTCTAATCCCGGCTCTGCCATTTGTCTGCTGGGTGACCTTGGGCAAGTCACTTCACTTCTCTGGGCCTCAGTCCCTGTTCCACATCGAGCTCGCAGTCTCAATCCCCATCTTATAGATGAAGCAAATGAGGTCCAGAGAAGTGACATGATTTACCCCAGGTCGCACAGCAGACAAGAGGCAGAGCCGGGATTAGAACCCAGGTCCTTTAGACTCCCAGGCTCAGGCCCAAGCCACTAGGTCACACTGCTTCAAACCCCCCATGTTTGGGATCTGCCTTGGAACTTTAGTGGGCCTGCGTTCTGCATTTGAAAGATGGCTTTTTTCCAGATGAAAATCGTGGAGCTGTGGCAGGATTTCTGGCCTACTCGAGTCCAGGGGTTTGGTGGAGGACCACGGCAAGCTGTGGGAATGTCAGCCTCACCAGGCATCTGGCAAAATTGAGTTCCTTCAGCCCTGCATTACTACCACTACAAAGCGTACTGATTAAGCATTTACTATGTGCTAAAATGATCAGATTGGACACAGTGCCTGGAGCCCTTAGCGGACCCACAGTCTAAGAGGGAGAGCAAGTCTAAGATCTTACCCCCATCTTGCAGATGAGCGTGAGGATGAAGAAGGCAAAGGATTCCTTTCCATCAGTTATTTGCATTCGCAGCATGGGTCCAGTTTCCCTCCGGCTCTGTCCCTGCTGCTGAGCACTGGGCCGGGGCTCAGAAGTGGTGCCCCTGTTCGCGGGGATCCGGGCTGGGAGGATAAAGACCCTGGATCAAGGCGGGAGATTGTGGAAACCTTCTAGATTCAAGCAGATTTGGACAGACTTCCAAGTAGTGTGACGAAGCAGCATGGCCTAGTTTCCACCAGCCTGGCCTAGCAGCCAGGCCTGGGAGTCAGAAAACATGGGTTCTAATCCCGGCCCTGTTGCTTGTCTGCTGTGTGACCTTGAGCAAGTCACTTCACTTCTCTGGGCCTCAGTTACCTCATCTGGAAAATAGGGAGAGAGACTGTGAGCCCTACCTGGGGCAGGATCTGTGTTCAACCTGGTTAGCTTATATCTACACCAGTGGTTAGTACAGTGCCTGGAACATAGTAAATGCTTAATCACAGTTACCACAGTTAATATTACTTACTTCCCCAAAATGGTACCTCTGACATCACATGATACTATATGTCCAGCAGAACACATGTGAGATCTCTGTGTCTGGGATCCATGAGGTGGTCCACCTGATGGTG
Source organism: Tachyglossus aculeatus (assembly GCF_015852505.1). Taxonomy (NCBI): domain Eukaryota; kingdom Metazoa; phylum Chordata; class Mammalia; order Monotremata; family Tachyglossidae; genus Tachyglossus; species Tachyglossus aculeatus. The sequence continues at coordinate 58,398,766 of NC_052079.1, forward strand.
ACAGGTATGGAGACCCCAAGGGAATAGTATTATTTTAGTGTCTGTCTCCCCATCTAATCTATAAAATCCCATCTAGATTGGAAGCTCATTTTAGGCAGAGAACACGTCTCCCAACTCTGTTACAATGAAATCTCCCAAGCACTTAGTACAGTGCTCTGCACATAGTAAGCACTCAATAAATAATAATAATAATAATAATGGCATTTGTTAAGCGCTTACTATGTGCAAAGCACAATAAATACGATTGCTTGATTGATTCATTTATTCATTCAATCATTTATTCATTCAATCATATTTATTGAGTGCTTACCTTGTGTTGAGCACTGTACTAAGTGCTTGGAAACATCAATTCAGCAATAGAGACAATCCCTGCCCACAACAGGCTTACCGTCTAGAAGGGGGGGGGGGGGGGTGACAGATATCAAAACAAGTAAACAGGCATCACTAGCATCAATATAAATAAGTAGAATTATAGATATATACACATCAAAACAAGTAAGCAGGCATTCATATAAATAAATAGAATTATAGGTATGTACACAAGTGCTGTGGGGCGGGCGGGGGGTAGAGCAAAGGGAGTGAGTCAGAGGGATGGAGAGGGGAGGGGGAGCTGAGGAAAAAGGGGGCTAAGTCTGGGAAGACTGCTTGGAGGAGGTGAGCCTTCAGTAGGGGGGAAGTGTGATTATTTGGTAGATTGGAGGAGGGAAGGCATTTGGGGCCAGAGGTAGGACGTGGGCTAGGGGTCGATGGCAGGACAGGCGAGAACAAGGCACAGTGAGAAGGTTAGCACCAGATTGTGGGCAGGGATCGTGTCTACCAACTCCATTGTATTGTACTCTCCTAAGCAGTTAGTGCAGTGCTCTGCACACAGTAAACACTCAATAAATATGAGGGACTGACTGATTCCCAAATGCTTAGGTACAAAGCTCTGCACATGGTATGCACTCAATAAATACCAGTGACTGATTTGACTGGTTGAATGAATGAGAATGGCAAATTCTGGGCTGTGGTTTCACAGAGAAACAGAAAAAGCATGGAAGGACAAGGGAAAGGGGAGGAACAGGAAGAGAGGAGGGAGGAGAGAAGAGGAGGAAGAGAGGAGGCATAGATGTGCATTGAGAGTTAAACATCCCTCTGTCTGGCAAGTTGGAGTGTCCCTGTTAGCCCTGCATGGAGCTAGGTCAAGGAGACCAGGAAGAGAACAAGGGACTGGGCTAAGAAATTGCCAGAGATGGTCACACAAGTTCTTCTCTCCAAATACCAGAGTGGCTCATCTTGAAATATCTTGGGAAGCTGAATGGCCTAGTGGATAGAGCATGGGCCTGGGTGTCAGTAGTAGGACCTAGATTCTAATCCTGGCTCTGCCACTTGTCTCCTGAAGGGCCTTGGGCAAATCACTTAACTTTCCTGGGCCCTCATCTGTAAAAAGGGGAGTAAGGCTGGGAGCCCCATGTGGGACATGGACTGTGCCTAACCTGATTAGCTTGTACTCCGTTGCTTAGTACAGTGTCTGGCACATAGTAAGCACTTAAAAAATACTATAAAAACACCTGTCGTCCCTCTGTCTCAGAATCAAACTGGATACAAAGTGTAGAAGTAGGTCGCTTGCCTGCTCAGGTGGTGCACTGTGGGTAGATTATTATTATGATAGCATTTGTGAAGTGTTTACTACGTGCAAAGCACTCTTCTAAGCGCTGGGGAGGATACAAGGTGATCAGATTGTCCCACGTGGGGCTCAGTCTTCATCCCCATTTTACAGATGAGGTAACTGAGGCACAGAGAAGTTAAGTAACTTGCCCTAAATCACACAGCTGACAATTGGTGGAGCCAGGATTGGAATCCATGACCTCTGACTCCCAAACCCGTGCTCTTTTCATTGAGCCACACTGCTCACAGAGGGAGGGTGAGAGCCTGGGGGTGTCTAGGACAGGAAACTTGCCCACTCCTCAGGCTCCTTCCAGAGGGAAGCTCATTGTGGGCAGGGAATGTGTCTGTTTATTGTTATATTGTACTCTCCCAAGCAGCAAGTACAGTGTTCTACACACAATAAGCGTGTTTACATCAGTAAATATGATTGAATGAATGAATGATGAACGAAGCTGGTGACTTCAGCTGGAGCCCAGCCAATGGCAGGGGAGGGATTGAGCAAGGAGAAAGGCTTGGGGAAGAAGGGGAAGAAATCCCAGAGCAGGAAGGAGAGATAGTTCCAGCTAGTGGGGTTCTGACAGGGCAGCAAGTAGGAAGCAGGAAGCAGGAGACTGAGATTTTCCTGGAAGGCTGAGTCAGAAGTCAGTCAGTCAGCCAGTCAGTCAGTCATATTTACTGAGCTCTTACTGTGTGCAGAGAACTGTACTAAGCACTTGGGGAAGTACAGTAGAACAATACAACCGACAGATTTCCTGCACACAACGAGCTTCCACTATAGAGCAACTGGGTCAGGGGATCCAGGTCAGAGTTAGCAGCAAGTATCAGACAAAGGATAGTTTGAATAATGTAATTAGTTGTATTTATTGAGCATTTAATGTGGGCAGAGCAGTGTACTAAATGCTTGGGGCTTATAATACAACAGAGTTGGTAGATACGTTCCCTGCCCATATGAAGCTTCCAGGCTAGAGGGATGGGTTGTGTATTATTTCCAACACCACTAGCTCTCCCCTTTTCATCCCTCTTCACTGGTTCTCACTAGTGACCCAGTGTGGACCATCCAACACCCTTAACTGTCCCCTCCCCATTCCTGACTCTCCACCAGGGACCCAGCACGGACCATTCCACACCCCTGACTCACCCACTCTCATTACATCCATATTTCATCCCATCTTCAGCACTTAAGCACCTATGTATACTTTCTGTTTACTCAGTAGGTACTCAGTCAATACCTTGATTACCACTGGGTTATTTGCCTAGCTCGTGATCTATTTGATTCTTTCACCATTTTTTAAAAAACGGTATTTGTTAAGCACTTACTTAAGTGACAGTACCTAAGTACTATGTGCTTGGGAAAAGTACAATGGTCTCCCTTCTGTTAAACTCTGCCACAGACCCTTCCTTCGGTGCTTCACACTCGATGGTTATCTTGTATCTACTATGAAGTTTAGTACAGTGGTTTGAACATAGTAAGTGCTTAATTGCTGTTATTATTACTATTATTATTATGAGAGCATTCACTACCTGGGATGGATGCATCACTGAACCAGAGACCGAAGTCTGAGTTACTGAGAGAGCAGAGCAGTAAAGGGGTAGATGTGTGAAGACAGTGATCTGAAAACAGTAAGTACTCAATAAATACGACTGAATGAATGGAGTATTTTCAGGGTGTTATCTCGTACTGGGGACAAGGCTGAGCTTTCAGAATTCATTCCTAGTTTGTTCTACACCTAAGCTAGAGATCTGCTGAAGTGTTGCAGTGTGGCCCTTATTGAGCTCCTCCTGCAAATCATACGCTGCACTAAGCATTGCTGACTCTTTTTGACATTCACATACATGAAGCCCTCCCAGATTTGCCCTTCCTGAATCCCCTGGAAAAGTCTCTGTCCTTAGTTGAAGGGCCTTGGAGTTAGGAGATAGAGGAGGGGGAAGAGGAGAGAGGGAGGAGAGAAGGAGGAGGGTGATGTCTAGTCCCAGCTGGGTCCCTGGCCTGCTCTGTGACCTCGGAAAAGCCACTTATCCTCTCTGCTTGTCAGTTTCCTCATCTGTAAAATGGGAATTCATTATCTGCTTCCCTTTCCTTTTAGATTGCCACATTGCAAGCACAGGCTAAGTCCCATAACTACTCCTCGATCCCATAACTAACTACAAAACTGACACTTTCCATGTTGCATTGGTCATGCTCCATGCAAGGGGTTTCTGATACACTCTGAGGGTCTTCACTGTCTCCACTTCCAAATGCCCCAACACTTGAATATTGATAACTGAGGTGTTTGTTAAGGATTTACAATGTGCCAAGCACTGATAGGTACGAGATAATCATGTTAGACATAGTCCCTATCCCAAATGGCATTCGCAGTCAAAGGGCGAGGGAGACCTGGTATTTAAACCTCATTTTATAGATGAGGCAACTGAAGCCCAGAGAAATGAAGTGATTTACCCAAGATCACACAGCAGAAATGTGGCGATGCCAGGATCAGAACCCAGGTCCTCTGACTCTCAGGCCCCCACTTTTTCTTTGGTTCTGGATTCCAAAAGCCCAACTTGCTTTAACTTCCCTTGGACAAGTCTCTGACTTCTAACTTTTCCCACCCTCCACCCAAACCCTAGGTCATCAATGAAAAAAGCTGGGGCAAAAAGCATAATTACTGGTGCAGTGTTCCACAGAGAGTAAGCACTCAATAAATACCATTGATGATGATGATGATGTTAGAATACAAGTTTAATGAACTTAAAATCATTAAGCCCTAATGGATAGAGCATGGGCCTGGGAGTCAGAAGGATCTGTGTTCTAATCCTGGCTCCACTTGTCTGCTGGGTGACCTTGGGCAAATCATTTCCCTTCTCTGGGCCTCAGTTGCCCCATCTGCAAAATGGAGATTAAGATTATGAGTCCCTTGTGGCACAGGGACTGTGTCCAACCTGACTGTCTCGTATCTACCGTAGCGCTTAGAACACTGCCTGGAAAATAGTAAGCGATTAGCAAATACCATTAAAAAAATTTTCCAAGAAAAGGGACTCTGCATTTCTGAACACTACCTTCTGCAGTAAAGGCCACTTAGAATATTTAAGCAATGGATGCCTCCCTCCACCCCCCCACCCTTTTTTGGTTCATAAACAATGACAGCTCTCGGGTGTTGGGTTTTTTTTTTGCCATAACCGTACTCTAAAATTATACTTAATTTAAAAAAGCTCTCAAAAATATAACCGTGTGATTTTTTTTCCCTGAAACCAGAACAACATGCTTTTGCCCAAGATTTTCCTTTTTTTTCCTAAAACCTTTAGGGAGGAGGCATTATAATGTGGTTGAGCATTCGTTCATCCGGTCCGACGCTTGAGCGTTCATTTTTCTTGCCTGATCAGTGCCCCCAAAACAGATGATCCAGTCTTGAATACGTAGGATATAAAACGTCGCTAGCTAGTGCCCCCTCCTACCTCCCCAGCCGAGAAAAATCCAACAACACGTTCACCCAGATAGCTCCGTTTTTCATTCACTTTTTTTACTTTTCCGAGGACGAGAGTGCGTTGAGTTGTTAGAACTAGGTTGGGAAGGTAGGGGAGGGTTTGGGTAGGGAAAGTTAAAGCAAGTTGGGCTTTCGGAATCCAGAACCAAAGCATTCATTCCCCTTAATCTGTCCCCGTTTCAGGCAGCACAACAGCAGCTGATAGACCCTCGACCCAGATTTAATTGGTGATGAAAAACCGCGATTTTCAGCAGCAAAGCCACTGGCAGTGAAGTTGGGATTCCCCAAAAGAACCTCTCTTGAAACCAATAGCCAGGCCGAGATTTTCTTTTGGGGGGATGCAACTGATTCCCCTCTGACTTCTCGACTCCCACTCCCTTTTCCCATTCCGAATGGCTGCGAATGGGGAGAGAGAACTTCCCATTCACATTCAGGGGAACGGTGCGCCCACCATTTGAATTGCAAGGCATCTTTTGGGGGAGGGGGGACCGCTGGTGGGGGCACTTCGCCACGGGTAATTTAATTTTTTCAAGGACCAGGGCTAGAGGACAGCGAAAGGAAGGCTAGAGGAGAATGGAAAGGGGGGAGCAAGAAAGAGGAAAGAGGTAGGAAGAGAAGTAGAAAGGAAAGGAAAGAGGGACGGGGGTGGGGGGGAAGGGGGGAAGAGGAAAATTCAATGATCCGCCCATCGCCAGTTTGAGACCTTCCATTATAACGCTCCCCAGGCCGGGGTGGGGGTGGGAAGAGAGGGATATGGGAGCAGAAGTCTTTCTTCTAGGTAGCGGTCCCGAAGGGGGGAGGAATTGTGGCGGGGTGGGGGGGGCGGGGAAGCAGCAAACAGCTTTCCTCCAGCACCTCTTGGTCTGCAGCAATCAGAGGCTGGGCTGGGGCGAGGGGGAGTAGGGAGGGGAGAGGAGCCAGAGAGGCACCCCTGATCCGCCTCCCCCAGCCTCCCACTGACCACCCTCCTCCCTCTGCACTTTCCAAGTTCCCGTTGCTGAGAGTTTCGGACTCTCTCCTCAGCACTCGGTCTCTCTCCTTCATCTGTCTCTTCTCTCTCCCCTCTTCTTTCTCCCTCTCTCCTCTTCCTCCTCCTTTCTCTCTCCCCCTTCTCCCTTTTTGTCTCCCCCCCCCCACGTCTTTCCTCCTCCTCCTCTCTCTCTCTCTTTCCTCCTGCTTCTCGCTCCCCTTCTTCCTCTCTTCCACTCCCCCTTCTCTTTACCTCTCCCCTTCTCTCTCCCCCTTCGTCTCTCCCTGTCCTCCTCCTCTCCCTTTCTTCCTCTCGTCTCTCTCCTCCCTCTTCATCTCTACCCCTTTCACTCTCTGTCTTTCTTCTTGCTCCCTTTCCTCCTTCTTCCCTGTCCCCTTCGCCCTGTCCTCTCTTTCTCTCCCTTCTCCCTCTCCTCTTCTCTCTCCCCCTTCTCCTTCTTCGTCTCTCCCCCCTCCTTTCTCTCCCTTTCTTCCTTCCTTCTCTCTCCCCCTTTTGCCTCTTCGTCTCTCCCCCCTCTTCTCTCCCTGTCTTTCCTCCTTCTCCTCTCTCCCCCTTCTCTCTTTCCTCTCTTCCCCTCCTCCTCCTCTCTCCCTCTTCGTCTCTTCCCCTCCTCTTCCTCCTCCTTTCTCTTTCTCCCTCTTCTCCCCTTCTCCTTCTTCATCTCTCCCCCTCTTCTCTCTCCGTCTTCCCTCCTCCTTCTCTCTCCCTTTCCTCCTTCTTCCCTGTCCCCCTTCTCCCTCTCCCCTTTTCCAGTCCTCCTCCTTTCTCCCTCTCCCTTTCTCTCTCTTCGTCTCGCTTCTCCTCTCTCTCCTCTTCTTCTTCTCTCTCCTTCTCCTCTCCCCCTCCTCCCCTCCGTCTCCAAGCACTTTTGTTGTTCTCTCGCGCACCGCGGAGCATCAGTGCGCATGTACTTGGCGGGGGGTTGGGGTGGGGATGGGGGGGGCTGGGGGTGGGGAGGGGGAGGATCCTGTTAGTTCCCCATTTCCCTCCCCCTCCCCCCGCCACTGCCTGCTCCATCCGGGCACTTCCGAATTAGCATTGACAGCCGAGGCACAACTTTTTCCCGAGGCCAAGTGAAATCAAGGCGCGGGCTGAGGAATATAGTCCCTCCCGTTTCAAGTCTCCCTGGTCCGGAACGCTGCGGCTGGGGTGGCTGGTGAAGGGGGCAAAGCTAGCCTCCGGGCGGGCGACCTTGGGCGTCGGCTGCCTCTGGGGGAGGGGTGTCGGGGGGAGCTAAAAAAGGGGGGGGATTGGAGGGGAATTTTTCTCTCCATCCCCCCCCTCCAATCGGTGGAAAGGGAATGATGATCTCGGGTCCCTCCATCCCTCCAGCCAAGAGTCGAGGGAGAACTTGCTTTGAAGACTGAGGGGTTGTCCCGATTGTTCCCGCCGGCCTTCTCCTGCCTTTCTTCCTCTCTCCCTGGCGTTTGCATTGGCTTCTTGCTCCCCCTCCCCCTGCTCCTCCCCCTCCTCCTCCCCTCCTCCCCCTCCTCCTCCTCCTCCTCCTCCCCTCCCCCAAACCAAAACAACTTCACACTGGGATCGCGGGGGAAAAGTGAGCTCCAAGTGGTTGACAAGTTACGGGGATGGAGCTGCAGAGCTTGCAGGAGGCGGCGATCCAAGTGGAGATCCAGTGCCACCAGGTAAAGAGGGGCGAGGCCGAGGCCTGGAGGGGAGCCTCCAACCGGACAGACCCCGGCGTCCTGGAGCCCCCCGAGGGGGCCAGCGGACGGGCAGCCCGGGGGCTGGGCTGGACTCCAACAGGCCTGGAGAAGACGGGTCCAGCGGCCGGGGGCGGGGGGGGGGGGGGGGTCTGGTGCAGGGGTGGGGAGAAGTGGGGAGGGGGTCGGCCGACCCTCCTCTCTCCCTCCCCCGGGCTCCCTTTCCCCATGGCAATGTCGCCCACCGGGAGAAAAGTAGCTTTGCAGATTGTTTGCCCTGAGTTTGTGTTTTTGTTGTGGTCGCGGCGGCTGAAGGGAGCTGGAGTAATATTGCGGCTGGAGCTTGTATGAGTGTGTGTGAGTGTGAGTGAGTGTGTGCACCGGGTGTGTATGCGCGTGTGTGTGTGTGTGTGTGTGCGCGCGCGCGCGCGCGTGTGCGGGAGAGATTAGGACGAGACTTGAATATTTATGAGCTTTTGCTTGAAACTGACTCGCTGTATTTACTTGCCTCTTTGTTCATATACCCCCTCCCCCTTTTCTCACACACACACACACGCACACACTCACTCATTTTTTTTTAACAAAACCCCTTAAAGTTGAAACAGTTTCTAATTCCTCCATTTCGGGCGATCTTTTTTTTTTTTTTAATAGAAACTAGTTGCACAGATGAAGCCAAATCCACAGGTAAAATGCAGATGGTGCTGACGTTTCAGTGTTTTATCCTGGTGCATTGAGTGCTTTGGTGTTGGGACAGGAAAATGAGAAACTTTATCAGTAAAGAGATCTCATTTTGTGGTTTGCTCCGAGTCTTCCGCTACGGGTTGCCTGTATGTGTGTATGTATTTGTGCGTGTGTGGTTTTAGAAGGCTTTGGTGTGTGCATGTGTGTGTGAATGTGAGCGAGTGTGAGTGTGTATGTGTGTGTGCGCGCACGCGAGTGTGTTGGGGAGAGATTAGAGAGGTGGGGGGAAGGAATCGTTTGCGTTTTAACCAATTTGAGATCGCAAGTTTATTCTTTACAGAGGAGTTAACACCTCTTCTGAATATGCATTCTATTGCCATTTTTGCAGAACGGCGAGCTTAAGAAACAAATCCGAGAAAAGCAATTAAGGATAGCAGCTCTAAATGAAAACCAAGTAAGAATGGATTCATTCGCTCCTAGATGATTGGGGCTTGCGCCTGTCCTTTCGCAACACCCGAAAAAGTGTCTGCGTCAGCTAAAAATACCGAGAGCAGGGAATAAGAGATGCATTTTCAGAGCCCATAAAGTTACATTGTTGCTTCTCTCTCCGTCTCTGTCTCTCTCCCTCTCTCTCCCTTTTCAACTCTCTCCCCTCTCCCTCTCTGTCTCTGTCTCTCGGAAGAAAGGAATCCGGGTTTTACTTTCCTCACGACTAAGAGAGGGATGTTAATATTGCCTCCCCCCACCTCCTCCAAAAAAAAAAAAAAAAAGGAGAGAGGGGGAGAGGAGAGAAGCCGGACTTAAAACGTAGAAAGAACAATTTTTGAGGCGTCCATTTTGAGTTTGTCGACATGTTTCAGGAATATGGAAAATTCTCTTCTGTCGGGTTACTTTGCACGCGGACGCCCCCGAGCAACGTGGAGAGGGAAACTTGGGGATCCGGGGCGGCCGGGGTTACGAGGCTCAAGCCAGTTCTGGTTCCCTTCGCAAAACGCGTTTTTACGGATGACTTTTTTACATCTTTCTCTCCCCCCCACTCGCGCCCTCCACCTTGCCATTGTCTCGTTTCGTTCCAAGCTGGCGCGTTGGAATTGATTGATTGATTCTGGTCGATCTGTGCCACTTTTCACTTTTTTTCTGTGTCCGCGATGGTGGAGATTAGAAGCGGGTTCCAGAAGGCCGGAGCGGAGAGGGGTGCGGGGGGCGGGACGGGACCCCCGCAAGACCAAACAGCTGAGAGCGCTCCGCTTTCCCCCCCGCAAACTTTTGATTTTTAGCTTTTAAAAAGTTCTCGGGGTGGGGGACTCAGGTGCCAGGCTGGGGAGGGGGGGTCCTCCCTCTCCTTCCTCCCTCCCCGGTCCCCCCTGCCCTCTCTCGGGGAGGCGGAAAGTTGTGTCCAGCGCGGTGGAGGAGTTGGGCCGGGGTCTGCGGCCGGCCTCTTTGGGGACTGCGCGTCTTCAGCACCGTGAACAGAGACCCGAGAAAGCGCGGCCCCGCCGCTCTTCAGCCCGGCCGGCGCTGCATGCCGCTGCACGCCACTGCACGCCACTGCACGCAGCCCCTTCCCACCTCCCTTCCCCAACCTCTTCCTCCTCTCCTCCTTCCCTTCCCCTCCCCAAACTCTTCCTCCTCATTCCTCCCTTCCCCAACCTCTCTTCTTCCCCTCCCTCTTCCCTTCCTCAGCCTTTCCCCTCTCTCCTCCCCTTCCCAACCTCTCCTCTTCCCCTCCCTTCCTCAATTTCCCCCTCCCTTCTTCCTTCCCCAACCTCTCCTCTCCCCCTCCCTCAATCTCTCCCCTCCCTCCTCTCTTTCCCACCCTTTCCTTCCCCCTCCTCCTTTTCCCAACCTTTCTTTCCCCCTCCTCCTTTTTCCAACCTTTCCTTCCCCCTCCCTTCCTCAATCTTTCCCCTCCCCCCTTCCCCAACCTCCCCTCCCTCCCACCCTCCTCCCTTCCCCAATCTCTTCCTCTTCTCCCCCTCATTCTCTTCCTTTTCTCCCTTCTCGCTGCTCCGGTCTCTTCCTCGACCCCCTCTCCACTTTCGGCACTTCTGGTGTAAAAGCCCGAAGGGGATCTGCCGGCTCGCAACCTCCCCCCCCCGCCCCCCCCCCCCCCCCCGACCGGCTCTTCTCCTCTGGTCCTGCTTCTCCTTCTCCTCCCCCTTTCCTAGCCCGGAGCCAAGAACTTTCAACCTGGCATCTAATCCCGCGGGGCTTCTGCAGCTTTCCAAAAGCTCTTTTGGCGGAAATGGGACCTGACCCCTCCCGCCCCCTCCCCATCCCTCCCCCCCTCCGCATCCCTCCGACTGCCTGTCCCCCTCCCCCATCCTTTCCCCCCCACCTCCTTCCTCCCCCGGCCGAATCGATCGCGATTCCTTAGGAATGCAGCCGAGCGACCCGGATTCCAGCGCCAAACTTGGTCCGGCGGCGCGGACTGTTATTAATGAGAACGCGATTGTCAGTGCTGCTGATTGCAAAGCCGGCTCCCCCTGCCCCCCCCCGCCCCCAGACCCCCTTCCCCCACCCGACCCCCGACCCCCCGACTCCCTCTCCCCAACGCCAACGGGAGGCTAAGACTTCCAACCCCCCGGTCCATGAAGGCACCTCAGCTTTTACGTTCTTTATGCGTTTATTTCTCGGAGGGAGAGGAGAAGAGGAGGAGCAAGGTGAAAGGAGGAGGAGCGAAGGGGAGGAGGAAGAAGAGGAGGGGAGGAGGAAGAGGAAAGGGGGGAGGGGAAGGGGGGGCAGGAAAAGAAGAAGGATGGTTGAGGGTGGGGTGAGCCGCTATTTTATTTCGAAGCCTAGCGAAAGTTATAAAGTGTTGGCGAAGGTGGTCGGAGAGGAGGAGGAGATGGAGTGGGCCATTTCGGTGCACGGAGGGGTTCACATTTATTTTTCTCCTCCACCCCTCGCCCCTTACTCAGGATTCCGGATCCGAATTTGTCAAACCCCCCTGGGCTTGGCAGTGGAAGCTTCCATTTTGTGAGATTGGTGGAGGGCGGGGGTGTGTGTGAGGTGGTGGGGGGGGGTCTCCCTTCGGGCTAGAACATGGAGAAAACTCTGCAGAGTTTGGAGGAGGGGGCGATCATTACCATTTTGATTGCTTTGATGCCATTTTTGGAGGGGGAGGGGTTAGACTACCCTACTCTGTAGAGCACAAAGATGGTTAATCACCGTAGAGCATCAAATCCGATACTTTCTCTTTTCAGGCCAATCTCACACTACACACTAGCTAAGAGCCGTTAAGCCTTTATATATTTATTTATTTTGAGGCTGATTGGCCACCGTGCAACAACCGAGATAGAGGATTCAAAAACTACAACCAAAAATCCCGAAATCACAAACCAACTCAAGAAAGCTGGTAGCGACGTCTGCCACAGAATATGAAAATAGTTTTCCACAATTTTAAAGAGGAGAGTAGGTGGTATGCGTTTGATTCCCCCCTACCATTGTGGCAACTCTTTCAGGGCTATTTACATTTTTATGGTGGTAGTGAAAAGAGAAGCTATTTATCATATGTCACGCTGGAATTTAGAAAAGGCAGAAAGACGCGTTTAAAAATAGTGTTAGAACAACGAAGGAACATCTTGTGGGGAAAGAGGGCATGCCGTTTCCAGCCCTGACCTTTTTTTGTATCCAAAATCGGGAAGTAAACAAAGGCAACACATTCCCCTTTCTTCTGAACTTTATTTTTTTTTCTCACTTAGAAAGTGCTAAATAACTAGAAATTAAGATGTTGGGACAAGGCCTGATTGTGGCCTTATACTGTGAAACTCTCATTTGTAGGAGCGAGACCCCCCAAGTGCTGGGCTTTTTTTCTTTCTCCTTTCCCCCTTTGTGACATTTTATGTGGCAAGGAGGGAGGGGGTGGGGAGAGGTGGGGGGCGGGGGAAGAGTGGTCCAGCATGTTAATGAACCGGCGGCATTGTCTCTCCCAGGGTTGGGCAGGCCACCAATGAAAGGAGTTTGGAAGCTAGCACTGCTCACCTGGCCTCCCTTGGGCAGAGTTTGGTTAAGATTGGTGATCCTGGGCCACAGCCGGGATTGACTTGTGGGGCAGGAATCTTTTTCCTTGTTTGCTCTCCCTATTGTGTCGCCTATGCACTTTTTTATAGTATTTGTTAAGCGCTTACTGCCTGGTAAGCACTGTATTAAGCGCTGGGGAAGATACAAGCTAATCAGGTTGGACACAGTCCCCCATCCCACGTGGGGCAAACAGCCTTAATCCCCATTTACAGGTGAGGGAACTGAGGCCCAGAGAAGTGAACTGACCTGTCCAAGGTCACACAGCAGACCTGCGGTGTAGTCAGAATTAGAACCCAGGTCCTTCTTACTCCCAGGCCCTGGTTCTATCCACTTAGCCGCACTGCTTCTCATGCAGAAACCTCTTTTCTTGGGACCTGGTAGTCAAAACAGAAAGATAGAGAGTAATAATAATAATAATAATAATGGTATTTGTTAAGCACTTACTATGTGTGAAGCACTGTTCTAAGTGCTGGGGGGAATACAAGGAGATCAGGTTTTCTCACGTGGGGCTTACAGTCTTAATCCCCATTTTACAGATGAGGTAACTGAGGCACAGGAAAGTTAAGTGACTTGCCCAAGGTCACATAGCTGACAAGTGGTGGAGCCGGGATTCAAACTCATGACCTCTGACTCCCAAACCCATGCTCTTTCCACTGAGCCACACTGCTTATAAGTGAGAGTGGACTTATTTGCACTTGGATATGCACCACTTAATCACTTTGCCTTTTACCCCAGTCCTGCAGAATTTATTTATATATCCACCTGCAATTGATTTTAATGTCTGCTTCCTTCTCTAGGCTGTAATAATAATAGTAACAATAATAATTATGGTATTTGTTAAGTGCTTACTATGTGCAAAGCACTGCTCTAAGCGCTGGGGGGATACAAGGTGACCAAGTTGTCCCACGTGGGGCTCACAGTCTTAATCCCCATTTTACAGATAAGGGAACTGAGGCCTAGTTAGGTGACTTGCCCAAAGTCACACAGCTGACAATTGGCAGAGCCAGGATTTGAACCCATGACTTCTGACTCCAAAGCCCTGGCTCTTTCCACTGAGCCACGCTGCTTCTCTCAGCCACACTGCTTCTCCGTAAGCTTCTTGAGGACAGGGAATGTGGCTAACTCTATTGTACTGTTCTTTCCTAAGCACTTAGTACAGTAAGTGTCAATAAATGGCATGCTGATTGATGGAGTCATTAGAGGAAGAAGGTCTGAGGGAGGAAGGTGTGGAGGAGGAAAGTCTGGAGAAGGAAAGTCTGGAGGAAGAAGGTGTGGAGGAGGAAGGTATGGAGGAGGAAAGTCTGGAGGAGGAAGGTCTGAAAGAAGAAGGTGTGGAGTAGGAAGGTGTGGAGGAGGAAGTTTTGGGGGAGAAAGATCTGGATGAGGAAATTTTGGAGGAGGAAGGTGTTGGACCTGGCCTGACTCATTCCCTTAAGACTCCCTCCTCCTCAAACATGGCCAAACGCATGGACACAGGGAAACAACACAGCATAACCCCATATGTCCAGAGAATCAAACATGAAAGTCGGCAATCGCTGTTTTACCCAGTAGCAGTGCACAGGTAGGAGTTGAGCAGTTATGGGGCAGGGCACCATACTGGGTGCCAGGGAAGTACAAATCGGGGATGAGACCTGTTTCCTGACCACAAGGAGCTACCATTCTGCTTGGGGAGGTGGATATAAAATATTTACAAACTGGACAATCAGAATGAACCGATTGACTGTCTAATTTATTATCCATATATACATAAGCGCTCCATTCATTCATTCATTCATTCAGTCGTATTTATTGAGAGCTTACTGTGTGCAGAGCACTGTACTAAGCACTTGGGAAGTACAAGTTGGCGACATATAGAGACGGTCCCTACCTAACAACGAGCTCACAGTCTAGAAGGGGAAGACAAACAACAAAACAAAACATGTGGACAGGTGTCAAGTCATCAGAATAAATAGAATTAGAGCTAAATGCACATCATTAACAAAATAAATAGAGTAGTAAATATGTAAAATGGAGTAATAAATCTGTACATACATATATACAGGTGCTGTGGGGAGGGGAAGGAGGTAGGGCGGGGGGATGGAGAGGAGGAGAGGAAAAAGGGGAATCAGTCTGGAAAGGCCTCTTGGAGGAGGTGAGCTCTCAGTAGGGCTTTGAAGGGAGGAAGAGAACTCGTTCGGCGGATGTATGGAGGGAGGGCATTCCAGGCCAGGGGGAGGACATGGGCCAGGGGTCGACGGCGGGACAGGCAAGAATGAGGTACAGGGAGGAGGTTAGCGGCCACTAGATTGTTTGCTCCTTGAAGGCATTATCCTCTCCCCAGCTCTTTGTACAGTGCTCTCCACAAAGTAAGTGCTCAGTAAATACTATTGATTGTTTAATTGATCCAGGATGGGTTGAAATAAGACAGGGTTGGAGACATTCTCCTGGGCCTATTTGTTAGTGCTCCATGTGGTGGCAAAAAAAATCTTCTCAGCAACAGGTAAAGATTTGGGGGATTTTTAAAGTAGAGATGGAAGGGCAGACCACTGACAGGAGTGCTGCCCAGTGGAAAGAGCCTGGGGCTGGGTGTCAGGAGATGTGGATTCTAATCCTAGCTCTGCCAGTTGTTTGTTGTGTGGCCTTGGAAAAAGCCACGTAACTTCTCTGTGCCTCAGCTTCCACATCTGTAAAGTGGGGATTAAATATCTGGACTCAGTCTCCTCTAAACTGTGAGTCCCATGTGAGGCAGACATTGGCCTCACCTTAAATCTTATATCTACTTCAGTGCTTAGGATGTATCACTGAAGCAGCGTGAGAAGCAGCGTGGCTCAGTGGAAAGAGAACGGGTTTGGGAGTCAGAGGTTATGGGTTATAATCCCTGCTCCACCACTTACCAGCTGTGTGACTTTGGGCAAGTCACTTAACTTCTCTGTGCCTCAATTACCTCATCTGGAATGGGGATTAAGATTGTGAGCCCCATGTGGGACAACCTGATTACCTTGTATCTCCCCCAGTGCTTAGAACAGTGCTTGGCACATAATAAGTGCTTAACAAATACCAAAATTATTATTATTATTATCATTATTATGTAGTAAGCACTTAACAAATGCCACAGTTCTTATACGTCATTATTTCAGGTCTTTAGAAAAGCAAAAGAAAAAGAGAAATGCCTGTATTCACCATCAAAATTCTATCATAAAATAATCATTTCCCAGTTTGGATGGTGGTGCCGGTCTGATTTTTTTTTTCATGGTATTTGTTAAGAGCTTACTATGTGCCAGGCACTGTACTAAGCACTGGGATAGACACAAACTAATCTGATTGGACAGAGTACCCTTGCCACAAGGAACTCACAGTTTTAATCTCCATTTTACAGAGGAGGTAACTGAGGCACAAAGTAAGTGACTTGTCCAAGGTTACAGAGCAGACAAGTGGCAGGGCTGGTATTAGAACCCAGGTCCTCTGTCTCCCAGGCCTAGGCTCTTTCCACTAGGGTACACTGCTTCTAGAAAGGAAACTTGAAAGGAAAGGAAGCCTTGAAAAAAGACTTGCTTTTCCGGAAGCCACGTGGGTATCAGCTGGTTTCCAGTTCTCTTCCAAAAGGCAAAGAAAGAAACTTTCCTTCCACGAAGGAATCAAAAGACACATTCCCAAGAACCAGCACACATAGTAAGCAATGAATAAATGCCACAGTTATTATGATTATTATCATTACATGTTTGATGCTCATGTGTGGCCTCCCCGGTTTCTGGGCCACTGTTCTCCGCTGGCACAAGAAGCTGGCATCATTGCTGGGGACCCAGCTGGGGAGCCCCTGGGGTGGCACAGGAGAACCCCACCCTCGCTCAGGATCCACATGAAGTCATTCATTCATTCAATCAATCGTATTTATTGAGCACTTACTGTGTGCAGAGCACTGTACTAAAAGCTTGAGAGAGTACATGATCACAATGAACAGACACATTCCCTGTCCACAACGAGCTTACAGTCTCATCAACACCACCATCTTGAACTGGATTCTGGGGGCAGTGGGAAACCCAAGACCAGTGTTTCTCAAGGCCCAAACAACTTTTCTTGCTGCCTTCCAAATCGGTAGATGGGAGGGGCTGGCTGGATAGTAGATTTTATATCCGTTTGACCCAAACCCTTAGGCCCTCAAACGTCAGGGGATGTTAAATCTGTTGTCCTCTTCCAAGCACTTAGTATAGTGCTCTGCACCTGCTAGGCATTAAATCTTCTAGATGGATGGATGGATGGATGGACAGACAGACAAACTGATGGTGGGAAAGAGAGATGGATGGATGGTCTGGTGGATGGATGAAGGGATGGATTGACAGAAGAGTGGATGGATGGATGGGCTGGCGGACAGACTGACAAAAGTATGGGTGGATGGATAGGTGAATGTGTGGATGGATGGGTGGATGGATGAATAGATGGATAAACAGATGGAAGGTTGGACAAAAGAATGGTTGGGTGGATGGATGAATGGACAGACTGGTGACAGGATGGATAGATGGATAGATGGATCAGCTGATGGAAAGAGGGACTAGGTATGGATGATGGATAGATGGACAGACGGACTGATGGAAGGAAGGATGGATGGATGGAGGGGTGGTTGGATGGATGGATGGATGCATGGGCAGCTGGATGGAAGGCTGGCTGGCACGACAGATCGGAGGATGAACGAAAGGATGAGTGGATGGACAGACAGGCAGACAGATGGATCAGATTGAGTTCTGGACTGGTCATCCAACACTCTGTCTCGGCTCTCCAAAAGGAGCCACAGGACCGGCTATGGGGACAGGGTTTAAGATTTTTGCTGTGCTGGGGGATCGGAAGGACATTGTCAGGCTGGACAGAGTGGCTTTTGGAGAGGAAGTTCAGAGCTGCGGGTGGATCTGGCTGGTGGCCCCCTGGCAGCCGGGGAGAATCCACGTCCCGGACCGGCTACCCCCTTTGGCTTTGCCCTTCCCTGACCCGCCCGAGCCTGCCACCCACCGTGGACCAGGGGCAAGAGTGACTGTGACGTCTGTCCTAAACCGTCCACTTTGATACTTGAGCTTCTTCAAACACCTGCTGTCAGAGCAGCACAATTGATTTCAATTAACTTTGAATTTCTTCAATAAGACGACTCTTATAATAACTCCAGTAATCCCATGGTGTCTCATTAGAGGAGCTGGCTAGGGTGATTATCCTTGTGATTTAGCAAGCTTTCCCCTCACAAGGCTCTTTGTCTGCTCCAAAGGAGGAATCGCAGGGACAATTGCCTTTCATTTCGTGGATGCTGTTCGAAGAAAGAGAGAGGAGAGAGCGGCTACCCCTTCCACATCGGAAAGTACCAAATGCAGACTCCGAGAACTGGGTGTTTGTTCTCCGATCTCGGCTGCTTTTGGGTCACCTCCACCCAGAGTGCTTAAGGGGAGATGATGCGCTCTGCAGCCACTTTCTCACTTCTTGGGCACTTTTACCACTGGATTTTTTTTCTAGTATTGGGAAAGTGCTTACTATGTGCCAAGTCTGTTCTAAACTCTGGGGTAGATACAGGTTAATCAGGTCAGGCACAGTCCTTGTCCCACATGGGGCTCACAGTCTAAGTAGGAGGGAGAACAAGGATTGAATCCCCATTTTACAGTTGAGGGGACTGAGGCCCAGAGAAGTGAAGTGACTTGTCCAAGGACATGCAGCAAACAAATGGCAGCTCCAGGTTTAGAACCTGGCTCCTCGGACACCCAGGCCCGTGCTCTCCCCACTAGGCCACAGTGTTTCCCACTGTTTCCCACACTGTTTTCTCCTCGGGTCCACCTCAGTCTCCAGTTGGGGCATCCATCCCTTCAGCCAGCAGGGTGATTTTTCCCAGCACTCTTTGTCCTGGTAAGAATAATGACCCTAATGGAGCTATCTCTTAAGTACTTACTCCGTGCCGGTCAGTCGTATTTACTGAGCACATACCGTGTGCAGAACACTGTACTAAGCGCTTGAGAGAGTACAACAGAACAATAAGCAGTCACATTCCCTGCCCACCGTACTAAGCTCTGAGCTCTGGAAGAGATAGAAGATAATCAGGTTGGACACAGCCCCTCACCCACATGGGGCTCGCACAATGTCCTTCCTGCCCTTCAGGTGAAGAGAATCTCGGCCCAGCTCCTTGATGCGATTTTGGGCTTAGAGAAGCAGCATGGTGTAGTGGATAGAGCACAGCCCTGGGAGTCAGAAGGTCAAGGGTTCTAATTCTGGCTCTGCCACATAATAATGATGATAATAATAATAATAATGTTATTTGTCAAGTGCTTACTATGTGCCAAGCACTGTTCTAAGCGCTGGGGTAGATACAAGGTCACCAGGTTGTCCCATCTGGGGGGCACAGTCTTAATTCCCATTTTACAGATGAAGTAACTGAGGCACAGAGAAGTTAAGTGGCTTGCCCAAGGGCACACAACAGGCAAGGGGTGGAGGCAGGATTAGAACCCACGTTCTCTGACTCCCAAGCCCATGCTCTTGCCACTAGACCATGCTGCTTCTCTTGTCTGCTGTGTGACCTTGGATAAGTCACTTCACTTATCTGGACCTCAGTTACCTCATCTGCAAAATGGAGATTGAGACAGTGAGCTCCACGAGAAAGGGACTGCGTCCAGCCCATTGTGCTTGTATCCACCTCAGGCAATGTATCCACCTACATTGCCTGGCACATAGTAAGTGCTTAATGAATACCACAATTATTATTATTATTATTATTAGCTCTCCTTCCCGGCATGGTAAGGAAGGGCTTCCTCATCTGGTCAGGTGGAGGGTGGACACTGGCCGGGCCCGGCTGTGGCAAGCTGGCAGGGTTACCGGGGTGGGTTGCGGGCAGGAGGCAGAGATGGGGAGCAAGACTGGTCCTCCGGACCAAGAGGAAACAGGAAAGAGGAGGCGGTGGGGCTGGTGGGAGATGGGACCGATTCCACACATATTCATCTTTTGGAGGAAAGCTAAGGAGTCACTATTTCAGGCCGACTGAGAGGCCACGGGCCACAGTCTCGTCACCTTCTGCCCTCTCTGTCCCCCACCGGCCCTCTCCAGAATCTGGTAGCCAATTTCTAAGCCAGGGCCTGATGAGGGTCAGGGGATCGCTCTCTGTCTTCCCTAGTCGCTCAGGAGAGACAGAACCCACATAAGCTTTTTTCTAAAGTGGCTCCTTGCAGGGTACCCCGGGAAATTGCTGATGTTGCTGAGCTTGAGTTGATCGCTGACCCCCTCACCCTCCGACCACCAGCGGCCATCGAAATCAAAGCCTTGCTGCGTTTCTGCCTGTTTCCATCATTAGCATGCAGAGGGGGTAGGCAGGGAAAGTGTCTGTTTATGTTTGGATTGGACTCTCCCAAGTGCTTAGTACAGTGCTCTGCACATAGTAAGCACTCAATAACTAAAATTGGCTGATCAACTAGAGGGTGGGGATGGGGGGTGGTATTTAGTCCTTCTGATAGGTTAAAGGTTGGGTCTCTGCGACCCTGTGGCTGGAAGTCCTAAACACAGAGACTGAAGTGACTGGTTTGGGCCTGGGAGCCATGTGAGGGTGGGTAGTGCTACTTGAAGAATGGGCTTGATTTTGGGGTGCTGGGGAACCTGAGTGTAAGCTCCTCATTCCCCCATCCCCCCATCTCCCTCTTCCCCTGATCTCTCCTGTCCTGCCTGCCCCTGCCCACCCAAATCTACCCCATTTTGGGGGTCTAACTTAGAGGAATTTGGAACCTGATGCTGCATTGTGGG
The DNA here is from genome assembly GCF_015852505.1 of Tachyglossus aculeatus. Lineage (NCBI taxonomy): Eukaryota > Metazoa > Chordata > Mammalia > Monotremata > Tachyglossidae > Tachyglossus > Tachyglossus aculeatus. Next base: position 58,418,955 of record NC_052079.1, read on the forward strand.
GGTTTCTTTTGGAACTGGCTAATTGCCAACACCCCTTCAGGGTCATACCTGGAGAGTTCCCAGTACTCTACCAGTCTCGACTACGGGAGGGAGAGCCAGGCAGAGACATTTCCATTCCATTCCTTGCTTGTGCAGTGGCTAGCAAGTTGAAGACAATCTGCTACTAGTCAAAATTCACCTGTGTTGAGCAGCAGCAGCGTGGGAGAGAATCAAGGGTGAAGATTCAAGTCTACTGCGTGGGAGGAGGCAACGGTAAACCACTTCCGTATTTTTACCAAGAAAACTCTATGGGTACACTACCAGAATGATTGCAGATGGAGGTGGGCTGTTCTGAGAGAGATGTGTCCATGGCATTGCTATGGGTCGAAGGCGACTTGAAGGCACAAGACAAGACAAGAATCACCAACATCCTACCGCATGACCTTGGGCAAATCACTTCACTTCTCTGGGACTTAGTTTCCTCATCTGTAAAATAGGGATTCAATTCCTGTTCTTCCTCCTATTTTGACTATGAGCCCCATGTGGGACAGGGACTGTGTCTGACCTGATTACCTTGTATCTATCTACCCCAGTGTTTAGTATAGTACAGTGCTTGACACATAGTAAAGTGCTTAGAAATATATAAAAGAAAGCATCTTGCAGGTTTGTCTCTAGCTGGCTGTGTGACCTTGGGCATTTCAGCTAACTTCTCTGACCACACTGCTTCTCTATGCTGTGCTGTGCTGTGCTGTGCTGAATCTGTGCTATGTATGGCCTTGGCCCAGTCATTAAGACTTAGAAACCAAAACTCTTTGTGGAAGAATCAGCCCTGGAAGCAGTGTGGCCTAGCAGAAAAAGCATGGTGGTCAAGAGATCTGGGTTCTGATCCTGGCTCTGTCACTTACCTGCTGGGAACCTTGGGCAAGTACTTTATTGTTTGGGCCTCAGTTTCCATGTCAGTAAAACGGGGTTAAATATCAGTTTTCCCATCTCCCTTAGACGGTGAGCCCCATGTAGGATGGGGATTGTGTGTGGTTGTATTACATTTTTCCCAGTTCTTGTCACATAGTACGTGTTTAACAAATGTCACAATTTTATTATCATTATTATTCCACTGCTGGGGCAGTGGGCCAAAGTATAAAGTCGACCCTTTATCTGATTAGCATGAGTCCAGCTAAGGGCTGTACAGGTTGCTGGGACTTCCTTGCAGATCTGCCCACATAGATCATCATCAATCATATTTATTGAGCGCTTACTATGTGCAGAGCACTGTACTAAACGCTGGGGTAGATACAAGATCATCAGGTCACACACAGTCCCTGTCCCACGTGGGCCTTACAGTCTAAGTGGGAGGGAGATGAGGAAATGAAGCCCAGAAAAGTGAAATGACTTGCCTAAGGTCACAGAGCAGGCATGTGGTGGGTTAGATTTAGAACCCATGTCCCCTGACTTCCAACCCCATACTGTTTCTGCTAGGCCATATTTAAACCAGACTGGCTTGCAGACCAACTGGCCCGTCCTGCTTGTTGATTGGACTGACTGCCACAATTTTCCTTTTAATGAATCTCTCCAAGCCTCTCATGATCGCCTGTGGATCTGTAGGCCAATTGAAGCTTTTCTTAGGAACCGAAGAGCAGAGGATAGACCTGGGCCTCTGAAATGCACCAGTTAGGGAGGAAAGAGAGAGAGAGAGAGAGAGAGAGAGAGAGAGAGAGAAGAGAGAGAGGGGAAGAACAGAGGGCTTTTGATATCATTCAGGCGGAAAGCCAATATGCGCATGTAAATGAGCCTGAAAATGTAATTAAAAATATATACATATTGGGCCTGTGATACGGAATTGAATATGAGCCGCAGGTTACAAAGTGACAAGGGACACTTCTGATGGGCCTCGTGTCCCCAGCTCTCCTGAGATATGAAGGCCGCCTCCACGTTATTAAACTCGCCCCCGATCACTCTGCCTCCACCATCACCACCCCCTCCCCCCGTCACCCCCTGTCCCTGGTTGGGGAGGGGATGTCAGTACCTCAGGCCCTGGGACCTCTCCTGAGAAGGATGTTGGAAGGACCTGAAAAGCAGCATGGCCTAGTAGAAAGAGTCTGGGCCTGGGAGTAAGTGGACTGTAGTATTATTATGATGTTGATCATTATTATTATTATCACCAATATTATTATTGTTGTTGTCCTGATATTTGCTAAGCACTTACTATGTGCCAGGTACTCTACTAAGCACTGCGGTGGATACAAGGTTGTCAGGTTGGACACAGTCCCTGTCCCACATGGGGCTCACAGTCTTAATCCCTATTTTATCAATGAGGTAACTGAAGCACAGAGAAGCAAAGTGACTTACCCAAGATCACATGGCAGTCAAGTGGTGGAGCTGGGATTAGAACTAGGCCATACTGCTTCTCAACTGTGTCTCAATCAATCAATCAATCAATCAATCAAATACCCCAATGGTATTTGTTGAGTACTTACTGTGTGCAGAGCAATCAATCAGTCAATCAGTGGCATTTATTGAGTGCTTACTATGTGCAGAGCACTATATTAAGCACTTGGGAGAATACAGTACAATCAATCAATCAATCAATCATATTTAATGAGCGCTCACTGTGTGCAGAGCACTGTACTAAGTGCTTGGGAAGTACAAGTTGGCAACATATAGATACAGTCCCTACCCAACAGTGGGCTCACAGTCTAGAAGGGGGAGACAGAGAACAAAACCAAACATACTAACAAAATAAAATAAATAGAATAGATATGTACAAGTAAAATAAATAGAGTAATAAATATGTACAAACATGTATACATATATACTGGTGCTGTGGGAAGGGAAGGAGGTAAGATGGGGGGATGGAGAGGGGGACGAGGGGGAGAGGAAGGAAGGGGCTCAGTCTGGGAAGGCCTCCTGGAGGAGATGAGCTCTCAGTAGGGCCTTGAAGGGAGGAAGAGAGCTACCAACACAGTTGGTAGACATGATCCCCGCCCACAAGAGGTTTACAGTCTTCAGTGGAAGACAGACATTAAAGTAGACTAGGGACAGGGGAAATAGTACTGCATAAAAATATTTCCGTAAGTCCTATGGGGCTGGGGCAAATTTCAAATCAATCAGTGGTATTAAGTGCTTACTGAGGGTGGAGCATTATACTAACTGCTTGCGAGAGAACAATGGATAGGATTGGGGCAGCAGTGACCAGGGCTGCAGGGGAAATGCAGATTGGGGGTCCCAGAGGTTGAGTTAATGTCCATCACTTTCCAGATAGATTTTGACCAATTGAGCACTTTCTTCCCAGGTAAACAAACTCCTACTAGATTGCAGGCTCCTTGAAGGCAAGAAATGTGTCTACCAACTCTGTTATATTTTTATATTGTACTGTCTCAAGCACTCAGCGCAGTGTTCTGCACACAGTAAGAGTTCAATAAATATGATGGATAGATTGAAAAAATACCAATGGTCGGTTAATCTAAGGTGGGGGGGTTCCCTCGAAATCAATCATTTCTATGTTTATATCCCCTAGGAGGGTGGATATTCCTCGTGGTGAAGAAATGTATCTCACATTTCTCACACTTGTACCTTCTCAAGCACTCGATTCAGTGTGCTGCACTCAGGAGTCTAATAAGTATTATTGCAACTGCTGTTACTCCTCCTCTTCTTCCTCTTTCTCCTCCTCCTTCTCCTTCTAGTACTAATGCAGTCAATGAATGATTATGTACTGAATACCTTCTGAGGGCAGAACACTGTACTAAGTCCTTGGCAGACCACATCAGAAGCAATACAGTGTTCCCTGACTGCAAGGCACTAACAGTCTAGTGGGTGACAGATAATCAAAAAGTATTTACAGCAGGAGGAAGAATAAGGTTCAAGTAGGCAGGAAAGGAAATTTTAGGATGAAATGTAATAATAATATTAATATTGGTATTTGCTAAGTGCTTACTATGTACTAAATGCTGGAGTAGATAATAATAATAACTGTAGTTCTTGTTAAGGACTTACTAAGTGCCAGGAACTATACTAAACTCTGGGGTAGATACAAGATAATCAGGTTGGATATTGTCCCTGTCCCACTTGGGGCTCACAGTTTTAATCCTCATTTTCCAGGTGAGGAAACTGAGGCATGGGGAAGTTAACTGACGTACACAGGGCCACACAGAAGGCAAGTAGCAGAGCCTGGATTAGGATCCATGTCCTTCTGACTCTCAGGCCCGTGGTCTATCTACTCAGCCACACTGCTTCTCCTGACTCCAAGGCTCATGCTCCTTCCACTGGGCCACACTGCCTTCCCACCCTCTTACCCCGGCAGCAGATTTCCATGAAGATATTGTGACTATTAATCAATTTAACTTTAAATGAGCATAATCACTTCCTTTAAAACACAAGCCTGCGTGTGCACAAACCCCCCAATCCTTCCCGTCCCACAGGGAGTTGTCAAACTGCTATATTTTTCTGCTGGAAATTTGATACGCAGAAAACGTAGACACTTCGCATTTGCCGCCTGCCTGCTATTGCCAAAAGTTTAGGTTCTCGTGGTTGCCAGGAAGAGAGAAGAGCGGGAATCATGTTCATCAGCAGAATCTGCATCTAGGACAAAAATTCAACCTGGGTGGATTCACGCTGTACAAGCTACTCTGGGCCCCTGTCTGTGGGGTCTGCATTGTACAAACTGCATGCGGCCCCTGTATGGAGGCTTTAGTGTACAAACAATTTTCGGCCCCTTGTGGGATTTGCAGTGAGCAAACTAGACGTGGACCCCATATGGGTACAAACAGCTTGCAGCCCCTGTGTGGGATTTGCAGTGCAAACTGCACACGGCCCCTGTTTGGGATCTGCAGCGTACAAAGTGCCCGCAGCCCCTGTAGGGGATCTGCAGTGCCCAGATTGCAGGAGGGCCTCTGTGGGATTCTCAGTATACGTTATCAGGTGCCAGGCAAGAAACACCCATGAAAGTCATTTCCAGACTTCCAACGTGGAACCGCCTATTTGGAAACTTTCCATGGCTGGTCTTCCAGGTAGCTTTCAAAGCCTTCCAAGTGGCTGTTCCCTGGGGTTGATTAGCCCCCACCCCTTTAAAAGCCCTGCCCCTACCCTCGTCCCATGCTCACAGTGACTAATTGATAACCCCTGCCCGCTGGTCGGACCCTGGCCATCTGGACCATTTGATGCTAACCTAGCACCCCATCTTCCACCCCAACCCCACCTGGTCCTGAATGAAGCACTTGGTAGTGCTTGTACAGTGCTCTGCACACAGTAAATGCTCAATAAATACCATTGATTATTATTATGGTATTCGTTAAACAGGTACTATTTTTTATGGTATTTGTTAATCACCTACTGTGTGCCAGGCACTGTACTAAGCTCTGGGTAGATACAAGACAATCAGGTTGGGAAACAGTCCATGTTCCACCTGGGATTTACAGTCTCAATCCTCATTTTACAGATGAGGTAGCTGAAGCCCACAGAAGTTGTGACTTTCTCAAGGTCACACAGCAGGCGAGTGGCAGGGTGAGGATTCGAATCCAGGTCCTTCTAACTCCCAGGCTCGTGCTCTATCCACTAGGCCATACTGCTTCTCTTCTTATGTGTCGAGCTGTGTCCTAAGAGCTGATTGATTGCATGGCTGGAGGGGAATGGGTTTAATTTAATATAATTGAATTTAAGCGCGGTATTTATTTAGTGTTTATTATGTGCTCAGATTGGACATATGCAGATCGCCATCTAAGGGGAAAGGAACAAGGATTTTTAACAGTCATTTTGCAGATGACGAACTGGAGTCCCAGAAATGTGAAGCAACTTTCTCGAGGTCCCCCAGCAGGCTCGTGGTGGACCTGGGCTTCCAACTCAGTCCTGCATTCTTTCCCCCGGAGTGCACTCCTTCTGGTGCATTCTCCTGGAAGGTGGAGGAGAACGCAGGCCCTGTCCGCTTGGTCTTCTCTCCCGCGGTTGGCAGGCCGACTCTGGCGGGGAACAGAGAGAGACCCTCCTCGGGTCTGATCGGGGAGGGCGGCCGCTTCCCGGAAAGCCTCCCAGGGGCCGAGGGGAGTCCGAGATCGAGTCGCCTCTCGGAGTGGGGACTCAGGGACTGAGGTTCAGCAGTAGAAAGAGTGATGAATAGTGATACTTCTACCTCATGGCTGCAGCGGTCCTGGGGCTGGATCTCCTGAGAAGGAGTGCGGGAGTGCGGTCTAGTGGATAGAGCCCGGGCCTGGGAGACAGAAGGACCTGGGTTCTAATCCCGTCTCCTCCACTGGTCTGCTGACTGACTTTGGGCAAGTCACTTCACTTCTCTGAGTCTCAGTTTCCTCATCTGTAAATGGGGATTTAGACTGGAAGCCCTATGTGGGACAGGGACTATGTCCAACCTGATTTGTTTGTATCTACCCCAGCGCTTAGAACAGTGTCTGGCACATAGTAAGTGCTTAACAAATACCACAATTATTATTGCTATTATCATTATTATTATTATTAATACTTATCATCCCTGCCTGCAATGAGCAAATGAGATATTGATGCTTTCATCGACTTTCAGATTCAATTTGGCACAATCATGTGGTGAATAATTTGGAATGAAGAGGAAGGACAATTGGCTCTTGATGGCCTGTCCCATTAAAAGTGAATAACAAGGAGGATGGGTGGGTAGGGTTGAAGTTGGGCGGTGTCGGGGGGATGGAGGGATCACCCCACCAGCAGAAGGAAGGCTTGACTCCGGCCTCGGTTTCAGTCTTGTCCCTTTGCACATCGTGATCTGACCCAGAGAGTGTCCTCAGAGGCATGCAGTCCCTCAATCAATCCATCAACCCATTTGCTTTTCACTCAGCCAAGTCAGGGCAGGGTGCCACCATACTCTTACTCCCTACCATGCACTGCTTTTGTGGGCATTGGGGGCAGTGAAAGAGATACGTCAATGTGGCATCGTCGGTCAAGTTGGAATGTGCCGGGATGATAGGATCAGTTGGGACGTGACCCCGCCTCTGGGGGATGGTTGGGGATTCTTGCAGTGGTTTTGAGGACATCCTCATGGGGAATATTTGCCTGGACGACAGCATCGGTTGCTGCTCTGGGACCCAGCAGCCATTAATTTCCCAACAAAAGTTTCTAGAATGGGCTTGGCATTCAGTAGGCATCAAATACAGCACTCGGCACACAGTCAGCCTTCAGTACAGTACAAGCACACAATCAGCATCCAATACAGCACTCTGCACACAGTCATCATCCAGTACCGCGCTCTGCACACAATCGGTGTCCAGTACAGTGCTCGACATACCGTCCTCATTTAGCACAGTACACCGTCAGCACCTAGGACAGCTCTCTGCGGACAGTCAGCATCCAGTAAAGAGTTCTGCACCAGTAGGCATCCAGTACAGTGTTATGCCTGAAGTAGTCGCTCAGTAAATACCATTGACCGATTGATTGAAAGTTGGATCGGGGTGTCTGAGAAGCTCCTAGGGGGCCAGTGGTCTTCCCTCCGTGGGCCCCAGAGTCAGAGGTCCCAAGTATTCACTCGTGGAGTTGAGCGTTTCCTCTGAGCCTCTCCAGAAAACATTCTGAGACTCTAATTGCATTAGTTGGCACTCGCCCTGACTGGATTATATTTCCAGACAGCTGGATTAATGAATAAATCAAATCTCAAAAGAAGAAAATGAAAGTATGAGTGAAAAGGAATTAGAAATGATTGTAGAATTAGAATGAGATGAAATGCGCTTAAGTTTTATACTTGCATAAACTGGCCTGCCCAGGTTTCTTATGCGTTTGAAGGCTGTGAATGGGTGAAAGTTAAATTGCCAGTTTCGGACACCAAATCGGTTTAGCTACCGGGATCTTTTTCAACCATGAAACCTGACTCATTCAACGATGTTCCATGGCCACGAGGGTATTAGTGTGTTGTCTCTGGAGCTGTCAGGCTCATTTTGGTTGTTGTTGGAATGGGAGGAGAAGGAGGGAGGAGAAAGAGTTAGAGCTATTTATTCAACACCCACTAGGGGCAATGCACTGTACAAAGTGCTTGGGAAAGTACATAAGCTCGAGACATGAAGGAAAACCTCGAGGTCCTTTGGAATGGAAACAATTATAATACCAATTACAATGATCAATCATATTTATTGAGTGATTACTGTGTGCAGAGCACAGTGCTAAGTGCTTGGGAGAGTACAATGAAACAATATAACAGACACATTCCCTGCCCATAACAAACTTACAGTCTAGAGGGAGCTTACAGTCTCGAGGGAATAATACTTTGATATTTGTTTAGCGTTTTTATTTTCCAAAGTGTTCTTGTCTCAGTGATCTCAGGTAATCCTTAAAACAACTTTGTCAGGTTGGGAGACGATGGTAATACTATCGCCATTTTACAGTTGAGGAAACTGAGGTCCAGAGAGTCCTGGTCCCATGCTTTCTACCCCAGGGCATATGGCAGACCAAGTCACTGTGGTTAACATGACACCTTTGGTTACCCTGGTAACATCGTAGCCCTGGTAACCCTGGTTAAGATGGCAGCTGTGGTTAATATGGCAGCCTAGTTTACTGCGGTTAATGTGGTAGTCGTGGTCCCCGGATTAATATGGTAAATCCTGGAGACCCTGGTTAATGTTGGCAGTTGTGGATTCCGTGACAATGTAGCAGCCACAGTTACTGTGGTTAGTATGGCAGCCGTGGTCACCGGCTATTACGGTAGCCCCGGGAATCACGATAATATGGCAGGCCCTTGCCAGCATTTTTGGTCGGGCTGTTACTGGAGACCTGAGCTGGGCTGCCAGGGAAGGAAGCAGCGTTAGCACCCTGAGTTCTATAGAGGAGTGCCACACTGGAACACAGAAGATCTGGGATCGAACTTGAGCCCTGCCTCCAGCCCACTGTGTGGTTTCAGGCAAGAAACTTCACCTCTCTGGGCCTCAGTTCCCTCCCCTGTAAAATGAGGATAAGACCCCTTCTCTCCCTCCATCTTAGATTGGGAGTCCCATGATGGGAGCAGGCTCTGGGTATGGTTGGATTATCCTCCATCTACTCCAGTGCTTAGTATAGTGCTCCTCACATTGTAAACACCTGATAAATGCTGTCATGTGTGAGTCATTCTCCTGATAAGCCAAGTCTTAATGAACTTGGACTTCGTAGACTATTGGTATTCTGGAGTTGGGTATCAGTCTCGGTCTTTTTTCACTTTACAGTGAACTCCGGGAAATCCACGAGTGTTTAAAATCTGCTGGAGGAGACAGGGAGCGAATTAATTAAGCATTTTACTTGTAACTCTTCAACTTGAGGTCAGATCCTTAATTATGAGCATTTCCACTGAGAATTAGAAGAGAAGGAAAGAGCACGATCTGTTGGGAGCTACGGGGAATGGTCCCCAGGACAATCTAACCACTTAGAAAGTCAATAATAAATGAACTATTTTTTTTTTAACAAAAACCTACACCGCCTTTCACTAAAAGCCTGTTTAAATAATTGAGCTCATAAAAATATGGGCTTTAGGTAGGGATTTTAAGCTTTACCTAATTAAGAGCATTTATAAAATGTCCCCAATGTGGAGACTGGGTATTAATGAGGTAGAACATTATTGAAATTTTCCCTTTAGATTCTCATTCGGAGAAATAAGATTTCAGCTCATGATTACAAGTTCTAAAATGAGGTGAGAGGAGGGGAAGATTAGCATTTAGCAATCCAGGATGGGAGAATGCCCCTTATTCTGTCAAAGGTTTATTTTGGAGGCCCATGACCACTTCTCCAAGGTGACAGGACAAGTCTGAGGTTTTTTGTTTTTTTTTTAAATGGTATTTGTTAAGCACTTGCTTTCTGTCAGGGACTGTACTAAATGCTGGGTAGATTAAAGATAATCAATAGGACACAGTTCTTGTCCTACAAAGCATTCAGTCTTAATCCCCATTTTTACAGATGAGTTAACAAGCACAGAAAAGTGAAGTGACTTGCTCAAGGTCACACAGTAGAGTAGTGGTAGAGCCGGTATCAGAACCCAGGTCCTTCTCACTTCCAAGACCTTGCTTTTTGCATTAGGCCACACTGTTTCCCCGCCGCCATCCCCAGGATGTAGGCAAACACGGGGTTCTTCTGCCTAGCATGTGTGCTGTGTCAAGGAGCCAGAGTCCCTCATCCCTGGAATCAGGGAGGAAGGTGCGCGGGTCTTGGCTGGTGGCCTGAGGAACCGGTCAGTGTTCCTGAGAAGGGGCAGGCCACCCTGGGAGGTAGGGTCAGCTAGGCCTTCTCCTGGATGTGGGATCTCTCATGGGGGCAAGGCTTGTCTTCAGGACCACTACCAACTCTATTGTGTTGTACTCCCCCAACCGCTTAGTACAGTCCTCGGTCAATCAGTCAATCAATCATTCATATTTATTGAGCAGTTACCATGTGCAGAGCACTGTACTAAGCACTTGGGAGAGTACCACGCAACAATATAACAGACATATTCCTTGCCTACAATGAGCTTATAGTCTAGAGGGGGAGACAGACATTAATGTAAATAAATAAATTACGGATATATACATAAGTGCTGTGGGGTAGGGAGGCCGTGGTGTGGGGTGAATGAAGGGAGCAAGTCAGGGTGACACAGAAGGGAGTGGGAAAAGAGGAAAGGAGGGCTTAGTCAGGGAAGGCCTGTTGGAGGAGATGTGCCTCCAATAAGGCTTCGAAGGTGTGCCGAGTCATTGTCTATAGGATTTGGAAAGGGAAAGTGTTCCAGGCCAGGGGCAGTGCGTGGATGAGAGGTCTGAGAGATCAGCCCCTCCCTCTGATTTTCCCATCACTGTAGACAGAACCACCATCCTTTCTATCTCAAAAGCCCATAACCATGATGTTATCCTCAACTCCTCTCTCTCATTTAACACACGTGTTCAACCTGTCACTAAATCCTGTCAGTTCAACTTTCACATCACTAAGATCTGTCCTTCCAACTCTATCCAAACTACTACCACGTTAATCCAAGCTGTAATCAAGCCTGCCTTGATTACTGCATCAGACTCCTTGCTGACCTCCCTGCATCCTGTCTCTCCCCACTTCAGTCCATACTTCACTCTGCAGGCTCAATCACTTTTCTTCAAAAACATACAGTCCGTTTCCCCATTTCTCAAGAACCTCCACCTCTTCATCAAACAGAAACTCCTTACCACTAGCTTTAAAGCACTCAATCCCCTTGCCCTCTCCTACCTCACCTTGCTACTCTCCTACAACAACCCAGCCTGCAAACTTCACTCCTCTAATGCCCACCTACTCAGTGTACCTCGATCTCTTCTATCTCACTGCAGACCTCTGTCCACATCCTGCCACTGGCCTGGAATGCCCTCCCTCTTCTTATCCTACAGCCAATTACTCTCTCACCTTCAAATCCTTGTTGAAGGCACATCTCCTCCATGAGGCCTTCCCTGACTAAGCCCTCCTTTCCTCTTCTCCTACTCCTTTCTCTGTCACCCTGACTTGCTCCCTTTATTCATCCCCCCACCCTCAGCCACACAGCATATTTATGTCTGTAGCCATCATTTATTTATTTCTACTAATATCCGTCTCCCCTTCTAAACTGTAAGCTTGTTGTGGGCAGGGAACGTGTCTATCAACTTTGTTATATTGAACTCTCCCAATCACTTGGTACAGTGTTCTGCACACAGTAATTTCTCAATAAATATGATTGATTGATTAATTGATCCAGGGCCAGGGGGTCCAGAGGTCCAAGGGTGGGGATCAAGGGGAACCAGATCCAGGGTTGGTTTTTGTTGTTGTTGTTGTTTGTGTGTTTAATGGTATTTGTTAAGTACTTTCTATGTGCCAGGCACTGTTCTAAACACTGGGGTAGATACAAGATAATCAGGTCTGACGCAGTCCCTTTCCCACATGAGGCTCACAGTCTTAATCCCCACTTTACAGATGAGGTAAATGAGACACAGAGAAATGAATGCTTGCCGAAGTTCACACAAACAGATAAGTGATGGAGCCAGGATTAGAACCCGGATTTAGGGAATCCAGGGGAAACTGGTCCTAGAAATCCTGCAGATCCAGATCCAGGAGGGCCAAGGAATCAAGGAAACCAGGTTCAGGGGGATCAGGGATCCAGGGGAACTGGGGGAATCTGTAGATTCAGGGGATCCAGGGGATTGGATGATCCGCCAGAGGGCCAGGGATTGCCCCTGCACCGAAAAAGCAGGAGAAGTGAGAAGCAACATGGTGTAGTAGATAGAGCCCAGGCTTGGGCATCAAAGGACCTGGGTTCTAATCCCGATTCTGTCACTTGTTTGCTGACTGACTTTGGGCAAGTCACTTCACTTCTCTGTGCCTCAGTTACCCCCTCGATAAAATGAGTATTAACATTGTAAGCCTCACTTGAGATATGGATTGTGTCCAACTGGATACACATGTATCTACCCCAGCACTTAGTACAGTTCCTGGCATGTAGTAGGTGATCAACAAATACCATTTAAAAAAAAAGGAGGCAGGGGGTTGCCTTTCAGGACTTCTCTGAATCCACCAAAGTAGCCACTTATATTTGTTTGCAAATAATCAATAAATCAGTCAATCAATGGTATTTATCAAGTGCTGACTGTGTGTAGAGTGCTGTACTAAGTGGGAGATTACATTATAACGGTTTACAATCTAGAGCAGGAGACACACATCAAAATGAATTATGAATATGTGCCTAAGTGCTGTGGGGCTAACAGTGGGATGAATACCGAGTGTTTTAAGGGTGCAGAGTGATTATTTCATGTTCTTACCCCATAAAACTTAAGTCCATATCTGTAAATAATTTATTTATATTTGTGTCTGTCTCACCATCTAGACTGTAAGCTCTTTGTGGAAAGAGAACGTACATACCAACTCTATTATGTTGTGCTTTCCCAAGCTGCACACAGTAAGCCCTCAGTAAATTCATTCATTCATTCATTCAATCGTATTTATTGAGAGCTTACTGTGTGCAGAGCACTGTACTAAGCGCTTGGGAAGTACAAGTTGGCAACATAAATATGACTGATACAGATCTAAGCGCACAGGTGATCAATCTGAGGTCTTCAAAAATTTGCCTAAACAACCGTTATTGATCCTTGGGCTAGGTTAAGCCATATCCATGACCTGTTCCAAGTAGAATTCCGGTTTCACTGTGGATTGCTTTATTTCTAAGACTTTATTTAATTGATGTAATTAGAAGCATCGATTAGAAATGAAACAATTTAACTGCAAAAGGACCGCAGGGTAAGAACAGGAAATGCAGCGTTACTTAGAGAGGAGGGCAAAGGGATTTACTGGGTGCCTTCTGAGCACAGAGCACTGTACTGAGTGTGTGGGAAAATGCAGCAGCACCACGAGATACATTCCCTGCCCACAAGGAGCTTCCGCTCTGTCGGAGGGAGCCGGACAGGGAACTCTCGGCCTGTGGTTAAAGCCGAATGAATAAATTTAATATTCCCTCAAAATATACGTGTTTGTGACATCACTGCAAGAGATACCTGTGGGGGCTGACAGGACAAGGGACACAATAGTAACTGTGATATTTGTTAAGCACTTACTATAGTGCCAGGCACTATACTAAGTGGTGGGGAAGACTTCCTGGAAGAGGAGGAGGGATTTCAGTAGGCTTTGAATTCTGGGGAAGTTGAAGATTGGTCGATTGGGGGACACCAGGGGAGTTTCAAGACTGGAGGTGGGGGACAGATAGAGTAGGCAGGGGGTCATTGGGGGGATGGGAGTGAACAGCCAGCATTCACACTCTTCATTAACAACAATAAAAAGAGGTATTTGTTAAGCACTTACTATGAGTCAAGCACTGGGTAGCTACAGTACCCAATACCTAGATCAAAGTCTCCACCCTACATGAGACTCACAGTCTAATCCCCATTTTACAGATGAGGAAATTGAGGCCCCAAAAAGTGAAGCCCTACAGCAGACAAGTGGTGGAGCTGGGATTAGAACCCAGGTCCCCTGAGTCCCAACTCTGCGCTCTTTCCACTAGGCCCCACTTTGTGTCATATGCGACTGCTGCTTTCTTCCAAGTTTGAAGCTGGGCCTTTTGCTCAGTCCTCGGAGGCCCTGCCCCACCACCAGGCCTTGGCCAGGATGGTCAGCCCAGTGCCCTGGAAGCCCTCGGATGCAGCGCCCGCTCTGCGTCTGCTACAACGATCATTTTGTTATGGGCGAGGAATGTATCTGCTCAATAGAGAAGCAGCTTGACCTAGTGGGTAGAGCCTGGGCCCAAGGATCTGGGATCTAATCCTGGCTCTGCCACGTGTCTGCTGGGTGACCTTGGGCAATTCACTTCACTTCTCTGGGCCTCAGTTCCCTAATCTGTCAAGTGGGGATTGAGATTGTGAGCCCCATATGGGACAGGGAATGTGTCCAACCTGATTAGCTTGTATCCACCCCAGCACTTAGAATAGTACCTGGCACATAGTAAGTGCTTAACAAATACCACAATTCTTAATTCTGTTGTAGTGTCCACTCCCAAGTGTTTAGCACAGTGCTCTGTACATAGTAAGCACTCAATAAATGCCAATGATTGATTGATTAAAGAATATGGTCAAAGCATTCACTGGAGCTTCTGGGGCAGATAAGAGAGCCATCAGAGGGCTCCAGTTCCGGTTAAGACTCCCGAAGGAAAGGGAAGGCTATGCTGACCAGGGCAGAGGGAGACATTTTTCCATCCGGTTCCGTTGTCTGGTTGGGAAAGCAGCCTGGCCTAGCGCAGGGAGCCCAAGCCTTGGAGTCAGAGGACCTGGGTTCTAATCCCAGCCCTGACACTTGTCTGTCATGGAACCTTGAGGAAGTCACTTCACTTCTCTGTGACTCAATTTCATCATCTGTAAAAGGGGGATTCAATACTATTATCCCTCTTACTTAGAATGCCCCTTGTGGGGCAGGGCCCGTGTCTGACCTGATGATCTTGTCTTAGTGCAGGGCTTAGTGCAGTGGTTGGCATGTAGTAAGCGCTTAACACATACCACAATTATTACTATTCCTCTGCTACTGCTCAGCATGGCTTCTCTCTCCTGGGAAGGTTTGGCAGGAGGGAGAGGGGCTGGGCCTGGAGCTGACAAATCCTCTCAGTCAGGAGGTCCTCCAGCAGGCAGATGGTGGAACTGGGATTAGAACCCAGGCCCGGAATCTTTCTGCTGGGCCATGCTACAAGTGGAATAAATCAGAATAAAATTGAATTACACTTACAATGAACTACACAAACATACAGAAGGGATGAGGGTCTATTTAGCACCATAAGCGGAGAGGTGGCTGTTGAGTTGATACGGTCTGGGATGTTGGGAATTAAGCGGGGAAGACTTCCTGGAGGAGGAAGCAGGTTGAGGACTTCTGTAGCTGCCCATGAGCTCTTTGTGGCTTAGTGACAAGAACCCGGGCTTGGGAGTCAGAGGTTGTGGGTTCCAATCCTGTCTCCACCACCTGTCAGCTCTGGTGACCTTGGGCAAGCCATTTCACTTCTCTGTGCCTCAGTTACCTCATCTGTAAAATGGGGATTAAAAGTGTGAGCACCACGTAGGAAAACCTGATTACCCTGTATGTACCCTAGCGCTTAGAACAGAGCTTGGCACATAGTAAGAGCCTAACAAATTCCACAATTATTATTATTACTGAAGCTTAGCTTTGGGAGGCATAGGAGAAGAATCTTCCTTTTTTTAATGGGCTGCCACAGGCTACCATCAGTCATGTCCGCTGTGTGAACTTGGGCAAGTCACTTCATATCTGTGTGCTTCGGTTCTCTCCTCTGTAAAATGGGGATTAAGACTGTGATCCCCATGTGGGAAAGGGAATGTGTCTGACCTGATTACCTTGTCAGTGCTTAGCACAAAGTAAGTGCTTAACAAATACCACAATTATTATTACTATTAATAATAATCAGTCAACTAATCAATCGGTTAATCACTGATATTTATTGGGTATCTACTGAGTCCCAAGAAAGGACAGGGGAGGTGTAAATTTGTGTAGTGATTAAAATAAACCATTCTGCCCACACCACTCCTCATCATTACACATTCTTCCAGGACATCAACTGAATGAGTTACAGCTTCACACGTTAAAATAACATCTGTTTTCTCCTTGTTTCTTAAAAAAACACAAAAAACACCGTTTTCAGAGCCTAAGCAGATAGTTCTGAGCCTTACCACATAGCTGTGCTCTCTCCCACAGTCTGTTTCATGGTTTTGGAAATTAAAGTGTAATTACACTCGAGAGTGAACGTCTGCTTTGACAGACCTGCAGTTCTTGCTCCCCCATCATCTACTGGACCTGGAAACAGTCCCTCCTTGGATTTCAGTTGGTTCTTACCTATCCTCTTTTTTTATGGTGTTTGTTAAGTGCTTACTATTTACCAGCACTGTACTAAACGCTGGGGTAGATACAAGCTAATCAGGTTTCATTCATTGTCATATTTATTGAGCACTTACTGTGTGCAGAGCACTGTACTAAGCGCTTGGGAAGTACAAGTTGGCAAAATATACAGTCCTTACCCAACAACGGGCTCACAGTCTAGAAGGGGGAGACAGACAACAAAACGAAACATGTGAACAGGTGTCAAGTCATCAGAATAAATAGAAGTAAAGCTAGATGCTCATCATTAACAAAATAAAATGAATAGAATAGTAAATATGTACAAGTAAAATAAATAGAGTAATGAATCTGTACAAACATATACACAGGTGCTCTGGGGATGGGAAGGAGGTAAGGCGGGGGGGATGGGGAGGGGGAGAGGAAGGAGGGGGCTCAGTCTGGGAAGGCCTCCTGGAGGAGGTGGGCTCTCAGAAGGTTTGACACAGTCCCTCTCTCAGATGGGGCTCACAGTCTTAATCCCTATTTTCCAATGAGGTAACTGAAGTTTACAGAAGTGAAGTGACTTGCCCAAGGTCACACAAGAAACTAGTGGCAGCGACAGGATTAGAACCAGATCCTTCTGATTCCGAGGCCTGGGCTCATCCACTAAACCATACTGTTTCTCAACACCCTGGAAGTTCAGTAGGTTTTTGTCACAGCAGATGACCAGACGGTTCACTGCTTCAACTCCCCACAGTGGCACTAAGTAATTTGGATGTTGTTTAGACAAGCGTTTCATTGGGAAAAATTCCAAAAAAATACAGTGAAGCTCTCTTGTTGCATTTATACTAAAAATAATTAGCGGGCCACTTGGGCTAATCTATTTTTTATTGGATCTACCCCCAAGAGCCCGTGGGTGAGGGAGTCATTTCAGGATCGTCATCAAACTCTGCAGAAACATAAGGCTTCCTGTCAAAAATTTGAGGAGGAGCATGGCCTAGTGGAGAGAGTCCAGGCCTGAGAGTCAGAGGACCTGGGTTCTAATCCAAACTCCCTTGTCTGCTATGTGACCTTGGACAGGTTGTCTAACTTCTCTGTGCCTCAATCTCCTCATCCCTACTTAGACTGTGAGCCTCATGTGGGACAGGGATGGTGTCCGTGTCCGACCTGATTACCTTGTATGTACTTCTGCATTTAGAACAGTGCTTGACCCATAGTAAGCACTAAATGAGTACAATAATAATAATAATAGTAATAATAAAAATAAAATTTTGGCAGTGAGCGCTGTTGCTAAGACCTCATTACCCCTACTCACCTTCTGACTGTTTCCCAAATCACAGATTTTAAGAAAGACTCAAACCAAGAGGAAGCCATGCACAAACCAGTTGGAAGGTCTACCCACTGGGTTGCTGGAGATTTATTTTGACCTCGTCACTTTCTAAGTGATTTTTTTCATCTCAAGTTCCTCCCTTGCCCTGTTACCCACATGGACTGTGAGCCCCATGATGAACAGGGACTGTAGAATAATAATAATAATAATGGCATTTATTAAGCACTTAGTATGTGCAAAGCACTGTTCTAAGTGCTGAGGTAAATACAAGGTAATCAGGTTGTCCCACATGGGGCTCACAATCTTCATCCCCATTTTACAAATGAGGGAACTGAGGCCCAGAGAAGTGAAGTGACTTGCCCAAGGTCACACAGCAGACATGTGGTGGAGCCGGGATTAGAACCCATGACCTCTGACTCCCAAGCCCAGGCTCTTTCCACTGAGCCACCCTGCCCCTAATGATCATTGTGGTATTCGTTAGTTGATCACTAGGTGCCAAGCACTGGGATAAGCACTGGGGTAGATACATATATTCAGAGGGGACATAGTTCCTGTCCCACTTGGGGATCGCAATCTAAGGGTGGGGTGGGGTGCAAAACAGTTTTCATCTATTATTTTCCTGTCCACCCCAGCACTTAGTACAGTGTTTGGCACATTTTGTCTTGTCTTATGCTGTTGAGTTGTTTCTGACGCATAGTGACTCCATGGACACATCTCTCCCAGAACTCCCCACCTCCATCATTCTGGTAGTGTATCCATATAATTTTCTTGGTAAAAATATGGAAGTGGTTTACCATTGCCTTCTTCCATTCAGTAAACTTGAGATTCCTCCCTTGACTCTCTCTTATGCTGCTGCTGTCCAGAACAGGTGAGTTTTGACTTGTAGCAGATTGCTTTCCACTTGCTAGCCAATTCCCAAGTTAGGAAGGGAATGGGTATGCCTTTGCTTGATTCTCCCTTTCATAGCCGAGACTGGAGGAGTACTGGAAACTCTCCAGCTGAAATCCTGAGGGGGGTCTGGGATATAGAAACAATAAATACCTTCAATCCGTCAATGGTATTTATTGAGTATTTACCATGTGCAAAGCACTATACAAAGCACTTGGGAGAGTACAATACAACAGAGTTAGCAGATCAGTCATATTTATTGAGTGCTTACTGGGTGCACAACACTGTACTAAGCGCTTGGGAGAGTGCAACACAACAGTATAATGGATACATTCCCTGCCCACAGAGAGCTTACCTTCCCTGACAATCGGGGCCTCTTTACTGGATAACGACAGTATCGTGATGCTGAAATTATGGAGCAGTAACTGTCGACAGTCAGCTGTAGAGCCCCTGTGCCCTCAAATTCCCAAGATTCCACACATCTCATCTCATTCCTGAGAAACAGCATGGCTTAGTAGAAAGAACATGATTCTGGGAGTCAGAGGATCTGTTTTCTAATCTCACCTCTGCTACTTGTCTGCTGTGTGGCCTCAGGCAAGTCACTTCACTTCTTTGTGTCTAAATTACCTCATCTGTAAAATGGGGATTAAGATTGTGAATCCCATGTGGGATAGGGACTGTGTCCAACCTGATTACCGTATATCTACCCCAGCCATTAGAACAGCGCCTGGCACTTAGGAAGTACTAAACAAATATTATTATTATTATTGAAAATGGACACATTTTCATGTAGCATTTATAATAATTATAATAATGGCATTTATTAAGCGTTTCCTACGTGCAAAGCACTGTTCTAAGCGCTGGGGAGGTTACAAGGTGATCAGGTTGTCCCACAGGGGGGCAGTATTAATCCCCATTTTACAGTTGAGGTAACTGAGGCCCAGAGAAGTGAAGTGACTTGGGAACAGGAGTGGCTAGAGGAAATGTGGACTGGCTGTAGACTTCAGGTGTGGTGTTCAGCAGCTATTGTAGCCCCTCCTGGTCAACCCTAGGGGAGAAAACAGAAATCACCAATGTTTTCCAGTTTGCACGATAAGCAATCGATGGATCAATCAATGGTATTCATTGAGCGCTTACTCTCTGTTCCCCGCAGTCAGCTCTGGATCTGGTGATTCTGGGCCCTGTCCCATCCTGGGGTCCTGGCATCCTGCCCCCAAGGAGGACAAAGGGGATTCACTTGGATGGTCAGTGTTAGAGCATGTTGAAATGAGATCTCAAAGTGGAACAGAAATGACCTTCTTTCAAGCAGGGGAGATGGTGAGTTGGTGGAGGTGGTGAGGATAGAGGTGGGGGGACAGCGAGTTTGGGCAGGTGGGGGTCTCAGAGGTTGTAAAAACGCAGGACTCCTGAAGGTTTGAGTCATGAATGGGAGCTCCTTGAAGCCATTCCTGGCGGTAATGAAGGCAGCAATTTGATTTCAGCGGTGGAGAATAATAAAGTGCATCCCCATTCCGGTGAAAGTGGTGCTTATGTTCTATTAATATTTATTAGCATGGGCGATAGGGGAGAGGGGCTGCAGTCTTGTCTCTGCATCCCACATTCTGGGGGAGATGTGAGACCAAGAGGGAGCCAGACAGGGGTGGGAGCCAGAATAGTCGGGGACAATGGGACCTGGACCCGGGGGTTGGCTGATTGGCCAGGTGGCTGGTTGGCTGAATCGTTGTCTGGTTGTCTGGTTGAGTGGCTGATTGGTTATATGGCTAGATGGTTGGTTGGTTGGCTAGTTGTTTGGTTAGCTGTTTGGTTGTTTGTTTGGTTGGCTGGCTGGTTGGTTGGCTAGTTGGTTGGCTGGTTGGTTACCTGGTTAGCTGGTTGGTTGGTTGGTTGGCTAGTTGGTTGGGTCGTTGGTTAGTTGGTTGGTTAGTTAATTTGTAGGTTGGTTGGCTAGATGGCTGGCTGGTTGGTTGCCCAGTTCATTGGCTGGTTGGTGGGTTGGTTGATTTGTTGATTGGTTGGTTGGTTGTTGGTTGGTTTACTGGTTGGTCGGGAGGTTGGTTGGTGTGCTGGTTGGCTGGATGATGGATGGATAATGCTGGCCAATCCACATCCTTGTAAACTATCCCTGAGTAGGTGGTGGTGAAAGTAACACCATTATTTCTCTAATAGGACAGAAGAGAAGTCAGCAAGGAAAGCTTCTGGCCATATCCAATTCTGTCCAAAGTCAACATTGAATTGTGCAGGGCAAACAGGACCAGATAGGTGAGCCAAGATGGAAGATGCATAAAAAGAAGTAGGAGTGATCATATTAGCATTTATTGAATGCCCTCTTTGTTCAGTACAGTGCACTCTATTAAAGGCTTAGGAAATTGTTAGCTCCTGGAGGGCCGGGATAGTGTCCATCAACTTTGCTCTGCACACAATAAGCACTCAATAAATACCACTGATTGCTTGAGAATTCAAGCAAGGAAGTGACTCCCAACATTCTCTCCCAACAGGTTGCTTACACTCCATCAGAAGAGACAGAAATATCAAAACATTTTTTCTGATGTCACAATCTTGTATCTGCTTGTATAGCCGACACTCCTTTTCGAGGTCACAAGCTTCATGTGGGCAAGGTGACTCCTCTCTCTCCTCTCTGTAGTCAGACAGTCAATTGCATTTATTGAGTGCTTACTGTATGCAGAGCACTGTAATAAACATTTGAGAGAGGACAATACAATAAATATTATGTTTAAAATTCAGTGAGCACATGCTCAGTAAATTCTGTTGATTGATCAATTGATTGGAGGTAGTTTCTTTCCCCCCTGTTTTCATCTTCTACAGGATTTGATCTAAAAATGATGTGGCAGAAAAAATGTCTAAAGTCTTTTCCAGATCATTTCTGGCACAGGTTGAAGGACACCCCGCGAAAATCACCCAGCCCCTAAAAATAGCCTAGGAGGGCTCTCAAAAGAATAGAGTATGGGTAGAGGGTCCTCCTGCTTTGAGAGAGAGAGAGATAGAAAGGGAGAGAAGAGAGGAAAGGGGAAGAGAAAGACAGAGAGAAAAGGGGAGAGGAGACAGAAAGGAAAGGGGGAGAGAGCTAGAAAGAGGGAGAGGGAGAGGCAGTGGGAAGAGAGACAGAGAAGCCATGGGCCTAGTGGAAAGAGCACTGACTTGGGAGTCAGAGGACCTGGGTTCTAATCCTGGCTCTGTCACTTGTCTGCTGTGTGACATTGAGCCAGTCACCTCCCTTATCTGCATCTCAGTTTCCTTCATCTGTTAAATGGGGATTCAAGACGTGTTCCCCCTCCTACTTAGATGGTGAACCCCATGTGTCCGACATGATTATCTACCTCAGGTCTTAGGACAGTATTGGACATGTAATAAGTGCTTAAAAATACCATAAATAATAATAAAGTAATAAGGGAGAGAGGGGCAGAGAGAGAAAGGAGAGTGAGAGAAAGAGAGGAAAAGAGGTGGGAGGGAGAGAGAGAAAGGAGAGAGGGAGAGAAAGAGGGAGAGAAAGAGGGAGAGAGAGGGAGATACCTGTTTGACCCTTACAGTCACTCTTAGCTGAACGCTGCTACATACACAAAGGGGACCAAAGTTGATCTTTTTCTTCCCAGTCATAAAGTGCAAGCCCAGGACCTTCACATGCTTCCAATACCGGCAAAGTTCGAGATGCAGGGTCTGCACGTTAGGTATAAGCGCTTAGGGCAGTGCTCTGCACACAAAAAGCTCTCAATAAATTGTATTTATTGATTAGGGAAGAGGCAACGAGTTGTAGTAGAAATTGTATTTATTAAGCACTTTATGCAGAGCATTGTACTAAATGCTTAAAGTGGAAATTAGACACAGACTCTGTCCCTCGGGGGTCACTCATAATCTAATAATAGAAAGGGGAGAGAGGACTATTGACAGATACATAAGAAGAGATGAAACACAGCACAAAGATAGCATGAAGTCAAAATTAAAGTCCCGGAGGGCAATGCGGCAGAAGGAGCAGAATTCCTGACTCCTAATGGCTCAGAGTCCACAGTCACAACCACGTCCACAGTGATCACCACAGCAGCTGCTGCCACAGTCTGTCGGGGACTTTGTGGCGGTGGCCCCGGGCTGCGGCTGCTTTTCTCCATCTTTCCAGAGTGGTGGAAGGAGGTTTGTCGGGGATGCAGAGGAGAGCTCACTGTGGGCAGGGAATGTGTCAGTTATGTTGTTATGGTGTACTCTCCCAAGTGTTTAGTACAGTGCTGTGCACACAGTAAGCGCTCAATAAATCTGATTGACTGACTGAGAGGCAGAGGCAGGGTGGTGAAAGAGTAGAGAATGCCACTGAGGATTCTGAGAGCTGTGCTGGGGGGGGGGGGGGGTGGCAGGTACCCAGAAGAGTTATAGGACCGCCCGATGGGGATGTCTGAAGCACAATCAGTGGCAGCTCAAGTCTACATGGGCAGACTGCGGTGCCCGGGGATGCTGGGAGCAGTGCCCTGGGAGCCGTGACAAAGCGATCAGAGCTGGAAGGCTGCACTAAGTGCCTCGTGTTTCTCTGAAGCAAAGTCAAGGTTGGCCTGCTGAATTCCAGTTGGAAAGTGAATGGAACAGGGGTGAAGAAACAACGGGGAGAAAAAAAAAACCTACAATGACTTCAGTGAATATCCATTCAGGTTAGGCGTTTTCATCTTTGTGGTTGCCATAGCGATACGTTCCCCTTGTCACTATCACATTAAAAATCAATTCGGTAAACCTGTTGTCACCGATATGGAACGTAGAACAGACAAAAACAATTTTTAAAGTAGCTTCAGGTGTCTTCTTTGCGCCTGGAAGTGGATTAGATGTTGGAGATGTGCATGTACTGAAATAAGAATGACACTGGAGAGAGGGAGGAAGGAGGAGGGGGCTGAGGGACGGAGGGGACGGGAGGAGAGCTGACGTGGGAGAGGCTGAAAGTGAGTAGTGTGGAATTCCCCCACCCCTCAATTTGGAAGGAGCGTCCAAATCCTCCCCCGCCAGCCATGGTCTGGTCTGGTCTTGTGTTTAAAGGTGATGGCAAAGATGGGATGTCAGAGGGGGTGAGCCCAGGGCCGGTGACGAAGTCTTTAGGAGGCAGATCCTACACGGAGGTATTGAAGGGGAGTGGGAGTGACACTCTCCATTCCTGCCTGGCGTGTTCCCTCCAGGGTGTGGGGGCAACTGGCAGGTGGGGAAGCTGGGGCACTGTACTCGGAGAGGGGCATGGGGCCTTTTTTAGTGCAGGGCCTATTGATGAATGGTCACTTAGGGGGTCGGGGATGGAGAGGGGAGAGTCAGGGGTGTTGGATGGTCCCTCCTGGGTCTGTGGAGGAGAGGCAGGGATGGAGAGGGGGGAATCTGGGGTGTTGGATGGCTTGCTGGGACACTGTGGGGAGAGGCAGGGATAGAGAGGAGAGAGTCAGGGGTGTTGGATGGTCCATGCTGGGTCACTGGAGGAAAGTCAGGGGCGGAGAGAAGAGAGTCGGGGGTGCAGGATGGTCCATCTCCAACCATGAGGGTGGACAGAAGGTGGGTATCCAGGAGGCTACCAAGGACTTGTTTCCTCCCAATTTCCTGGTCCCAGTGCTGCTGCAGGAGGCTGAGTTGTATGCTGGCCAGCCACAGGGCTGACCCAGCAATGTGACCGGATGCCTTGGTTCCAGGACCTCATTGGTGGTGGTCAGGGCCTGACCCCTGATCCACAGGCTCATGCCATGGAGTTCATCCAGCCCCCAGGAGCTCCTCTCCTTCCTCCCACCAGTCTATTGGCCTGCACCAACACACCTAAAGCCAGAGGTTCATGCTGCTGTGGTTTCCCTTCAGCCTCCCTCCCAAGTGCTTAACACAGTGCTCTGCACACATCAAGTGCTCCGTAAATAACACTGAATTTATTTCCATTTATATCAATTACTGATTGAATGATTAAATAACGTTTTCTGGGTTCTTTGGCTGCAGAAACAGGGGAAAAAGTCATCCCATTCCAAACACCAGACATACGTGGAACTTCCTACTATTTTTGCTCTATCTCTAAGTCTGACCTAAAGGAACAAGGAGACCCCAAGTTTCGGTGGATCTCAGATAGAGGAGAGATCTGAAGTTGTCTTTGACTTTTATAGTCTTTTTTTATTAAATTGCTTAGAGTGCTAAATGTAGTAATAAGAAACTCATTTATCTTGACAAAAGTGCTGCTATAAACTATCCAGCCCTCATAAAATAACCTTTTAAATGATTGTTTCTGCTGGTATCGATAAATTCAGACAAAGTGCTTAAAGGTCAGGCATTGCCAGAAAGAAAATGTCTTTTCAGCTTGTTAATTAAAGGTTTATAGGGATGTGGAGGAACCCGGGTGCTCTGATGCAGGCAAGGGGAGGAGAATGATGGAAACAAGCCAGAAGCTGCTCGAGGGCAGGGATCATGTCTACCAATTCTGTTCCATCGGGCTCTCTCAATCGCTCAGTCCAGTGCTCTGCATGCAGTAGACTGGAAACTCTTAGAGGGCAGGGATCACGTCTACTAACTCTCTATTGTATCAGACTCTTTCCAAGTGCTAAATACAGTGCTCTGCCCACAAAAGACTGTCAGGTCCTCAAGGGCAGGGATCGCAAATACCAACTCTATTTTACTGGACTCTCCCAAGCACTTAGTTCAGAGCTCTGATTACAGTAGACTGTAATAATAATAATAATAATAATAATAATAATAATAATAATAATTTTGGTATTTGTTAAGTGCTCACTATGTGCAGAGCACTGTTCTAAGCGCTGGGGAGGATACAAGGTGATCAGATTGTCCCATGTGGGGCTCACAGTCTTAACCCTCATTTTACAAGTGAGGTAACTCAGGCACAGAGAAATTAAGTGACTTGCCCAAAGTCACACAGCTGACAAGCTGTAGAGCCAGGCTTTGAACCCATGACCTCTGACTCCCAAGCCCGGGCTCTTTCCACTGAGCCATGCTGCTTCTCTATAAGATCCTCAAGGGCAGGGATCATGTCTACTAATTTTATTCTGTTGGACTCACCCAAGCTCTCAGTCCAGTGCTCTGCATGCAGTAGACTATAAGCTCCTCAGGGGCAGAGATCACATCTGTGAACCCTATTCTACCAGACTCTCCCAGGCACTCAGTACAGAGCTCTGCCCACAGTAGACTGAAAGCTTCCTTCTTGAGGGAGGATCATCTCTATTTACTCTATTACCCTCCCCCAAGAGCTCAGTACAGTGCTTTGCACACAGTTGACTGTAAGGTCCTTGGGGTCAGAGATCACATCTACTCACTCTGTTCTCTGAAACTTTCCCAAGTGTACAGTGCCCTGCTCTGCACAGGATAAGCGCTCAATAAATACCACTGATTGATCAATTGGAAGGACAGAGGGATTGTCAAGAGGAGAAGCCCAGGTTACCTTCTGATCATAAGAGGGTGGTTAACAGAGAGCAAATTTGGAATCATGAGAGGAGAAAAACCCACCATTGTTGTAGAAAATCAGTGGGGCTGAGAATCATGATTGGGGTGAAAGTTTCCCGGGTAAATGTTGGAACCGTGATTGTTTCTCCCTGTGCCTGGAGCTCTGACCTTTAAGAGCACAGAGATGATTGGCGGGGACAGGGATCAGGGCAGGTGATGGACACGCAGACATGGGGTGATGTCACCCCCAACTCTGTGCTGGTCTGTGAGGGGTCCCTGGCACCTCTCCCCCACCCCTTGATCCAGAGGGCCCTGGTCTTCATGAACCCAGGCACTATGTCCAAGGCTTAGCACTCGATGGTGGGAGCCAGGGAGGAGGGGTGCAGGACACCGGGGACACCAAAAATGGGCAGAAAGTCACCCGGAACTGCATCTGAACTGGACAAGGGGTGAACCAGTTGGAGACCAGACCATCCCTGTGATGTCACACCGGGTGACTGGTCACCTTGTGGATGGGGTGCAGACCATCGAGAGACCAGGCCATCTCCACGATGTCTCACCAGATGACTGGTCACCCTGCGGACAGGGAGCAGATTGGCCCGAGACTAGACTCTCCCCATGATGTCACACTGAGTGACTGGTCACCTTTCAGACAGGGGCCAGACCAACTGGAGACCAGGCATCCCCATCATGTCACACCAGGTGATTGGTCACGCTGTGGACAGGGGGTATATGAGCCTGAGATGGGACTGTGCCCATGATATCACATTAGACACCTGGTCACCTTGTTGGCAGGCAGCAGGTAGGCCAGAGACTGGACAGTGCCCGTGATGTAACCCTGGGCAAAGAGCTGCCCTGTCCATGTGGGGACATAAGTTAGGGATTGTCACTGAGAAAGTTGTAGGCAAGAGAAGGGCCAGCAGTCAGTCAATCAATTAATAGCATTTATTGAACACCTCCTGTTTGCAAAGCACTGTATGGAGCTCTTGGGAGAGTGGGTGGACAGGATCACTGCCCTCAGAGAGCTACAGTCCACTTCAAGCCAGCAGGCACTCAGCAGAGTGCTCTGAACCCAGGTTGGGGGCAGGCCGGCCCCTGGGGAGCTGGAGGAGTCCAGAGGTCCCTGGAATCCGAGGTTGGAGAGTCAGGCAGGCTAAGCCAGGTATTTCCCCACTCCAGAGCTGGCCAGAAAGGGGGGCCTTGTCCCCATCCAACCAGACGGACTCAATACCAAACCAAAGGCAAAACTCGGGAGCCGTGCTGCACAATGCTGAGCCATGCAGTGTTGTGCTATGTCGTGCTGAGCCATGCTGAGCTATGCTAAGCTGTGCTAAGCTGTGCTGCACCATGCTGAGCTGTGCAGTGTTGTGCTGAGCCATGCTGTGTTGTGCTGAGCCATGCTGTACCGTGATGTGCTGTGCTGCCAGAAACCAACTTGGGGTCCCAGGCCAGGATCCCGGAGTTGGGGTCAGCAGCCGCCTTGGCAACTGATGGACATTGCTGTGTGCTCTCTCTGGTCAGTCACCCTGACACTGATCCCCAGGGAGGATGAGTGAGGTCAGGGGCTGGTGAGGGAAGGCCAGAGGCTTCTCCACTTGTTTTCATCGCCGTGTGACACAAGCAGGTTCTGGCAGCTGGGCCCAACATGACTTTAATCCTCTCTCTCTCTCTCTCCCTCTTTCTCTCTGCTCCACCGTTTCCCTTCTGCAGGCAGTGGGCCCCTTCGCCACCAAAGCGCCCCTCAAAGTTCCTCAGGTCAGCTCCTTGCAGAGGTTGGCGGGACAAGGACCAGCAGTGCTACCTCAGGTAGAGCAGGGGCGGAGGGGTCACTCTCTCCGTCGTCTTTCTCCCTCCTCCCCCCTTCTTCCTCCCTCACCTCCTCCAGTCCCTCCTCCTTCCTGGGCTCTGGTTCTGCTGAGCCAGCTGCCACACACCAGTAGGCCCCGGGCCCAGGGGCACACACAGTTGGATTGGGTGCGTCATTAAGCCGAGGCCCCTGAGGGGGTGGGGCACACAGAGCCGCCTCGTGCATACCACAGGCCGAGGGCCCATGGGGGCACACCCAACCAGCAGGACCATAGGAGCATGGCATAGTGGATAGAGCAAGGGCCTGGAAGTTGGAAGGTCATGGCCGGCTCTGCCACTTGTCTGCTGTGTGACCTTAGGCAAGTCATTCACTTCTCTGGGCCTCAGTGCCCTCATCGGTAAAATGGGGGTTGAGACTGTGAGCCGCACGTGGGACAGGGACTGTGTCCAACCCAATTTGCTTGTGTCCATCCCAGCACTTAGAACAGTGCCTGGCATATAGTAAGCACTTAATGAATACCACAATTGTTAATTAACAGGCCCCGATCCTGGAGGTGGTGGGCACACATGAAGCAGTATGGCATGCACCATTGTGCTGAGGTCCGTGGTAGAGCTGCAGGCACAAGAAGTCATACCAACAGGCTGAGGGCCCTGGTGGTGGAGAGGTCAGACAGAAAGGTTCATTCTACCACCCCTGCCCCCTGGCTTCCAGAATTCCTCAATTAATCAGTGGTATTTATTGAGTGCTTACTGTGTGCAGAGCACTGTACTAAGTGCTTGGAAGAGTATGGTATAACATAGTTGGTAGACACATCCTCACCTTGATTCATGGGAGGTGGGGCCCCCGAGCTGGTTGGGGCAGGTTATTGGCTCTTCCTCCTGACTATTACCCCAATGTCCATCAGATAGGAGGCTGGGGTCCTGGCCCCTGGAGCTGGGAGGATTGAGCAAGCAGTAGGGGAGTTGGGGTAGGGGTAGGGGACACAGGTCAGACTCAGCCATGGACCTGGCCACCAACTGGCCATGGACTCGGCCACCAAGCAGCCATGGACTGACCACAGGCCCTACCATGGACCTGGCTACACGCACCTAGCAAGGACCCAACCTCAGGCCCTACCATGGACAAGACTATAGACCTGACCAAGGACCACAGATGGGGCCACAGACCCGAGTGAGGACCACAGACCAGGCTACAGAGCCGACCAAAGACCCGGTCACCGGCCCTACCACGGTTCAGGCCACGGGGTCGGCCAAGCACCAGCTTTGGGCCTGACCATAGACTGTCTATGGACTGATCATAGACCATCCAGGAAGCCCCAGCATGTAAGCTGCCAACTCAGCTCCTGGGGTCAGTCGGTCATCAGTGGGCAACAGTGGGCAGGAGCAGGCAGGAGTGGGCAAGAGCAGCAGTGGGCAGCAATGAGAAGGAGTGGGGAGCATCAGGCAGGAGTAGGCAGGAGTGGGCAGAAGCAGGCAACAGGCAAGCAGGAGAGGGCATCAGCGAGACCCAGCGTGCAGGAGTGGGCGACAGCAGGCAGCTGCAGGCAGGAGTGAGCCATGCGGAAGGGGGATTTTGCTGGGCAGGAACAGCCTGGAGTCATCGGCAGCCACTGTCTGGAGTGCAGGCCCTGGAGCACATGGGCCCTGGAGCACGTGGGCCCCATACCACTTGAGCCCCGCAGTGGGGAGTGGCAGCGTTGCCCGGCCCCCCGGGTGAATGGAGCCAACAGAGGAGATGCCATTTAAAACAGAGACTCCACTTAGGGGCATGGAGGAGCCCAACAATGGAGGTGACCCCTGCCCCAGAAAAGGATGCTTCAGTGCCTGGAAGGAAGAGAGCGCAGGACCTGGAGTCTGGTGACTAGGGTTCTAGTCCCTGCTCGGCCCCGGCCTGCTGTGTGACCGTGATTGAGTCATTGAAACTCTCTGGGCCTCGTTCCCCTCCTCTTTTCAGAGGGGATCAAATAGATCCCTGCTCTCCCACCCTCTTAGACCAGGAGTCCTATGTGGGACAGTGACTGTGTTCAACCTGATCACCCTGTATTGATCCTAGCTCCCAGTCCAGGGAGCAGCACACAGTAAGCATTGAATGGACATCAACTAGGAAAAAAAAGTGTTCTAGCAAGGATGAGCCAACAACTCCTTCTGCCACCACTGTCTCCACTACACGGGTCTTCCCAGGGTCAGGAGGATGTTTGCAGTTGATGGCAGTGGCCTCATGGGGCCCCGGTTCGGGGCAGGTGGCACTTCCAGCCTCCTCCCTGGCTTTCTCCCTGGCCGGAAGACCGGAAGCTCTGATTCCACCCCCTGTAGGAAGGTCCTGTGGGATCAGTTTCGGCAGTTCCACGGCTGAACCAGGCCCCACCTCAAGGGACCGGCGGGGTTCACAGGCCTTGAAGTCCCAGCCAGCTGGGCCCACATTGACCCTCACACCTGCAGCCCCGGTTCATTCATTTATTCATTCAATCAATCGTATTTATTGAGCGCTTACTGTGTGCAGAGCACTGTACTAAGCGCCTGGGAAGTAGAAGTTGGAAACATATAAAGACAGTCCCTACCCAACAACAGGCTCACAGTCTAGAAGGGGGAGACAGACAACAAAACAAAACATGTAGACAGGTGTCAAAGTCATCAGAACAAATGGAATTAAAGCTAGATGCACATCATAAACAAAACAGAATAGTAAATATGTACAAGTAAAATAGAGTAATAAATCTGTACAAACATATACACAGGTGCTGTGGGGAGGGGAAGGAGGTAGGGCAGTTCTGAGAGGGTCCCTGGTCAACTTGGACAGTGGGTCCCAAGGTGAAGCAGCCACGCCCACGGTCATTGCAACAGAGGGGGGAACTCTAGCACTGGGCTCATTGACTCCAGCCTCCACCCTTTATGCCCTCGTACTCCGGGGGCCAAGGACTTGCTCAGCTTCCCCAGACAGCAGCAGGGCCAACAGTGAGGATTCGGCCGGCTGGCCAGCCTGAGGGGGGCACTGGCTGGAACCAGTCACCAGCAGGCTGGCCATGCAGAGGATAGAGGTGGGGAGCGGCAGAGTGACTCTTTAAGCTGCCTCCATTTGAGACCCAGCAGCTCCTAGCTCCTTCAGGAGCGCAGGTTGTGGCTTCTGGCCAGGAGCCACCAGCCCTGTTTTGGCCCGGTAACCTTGGTGTCTGGTGGCCTAGACACATCAGTGCTGTCAGATGGCTGTGTTCTCCCGGTCTCCAGCTTCTTTAGGCCTCCAGCCTCTTCCAGCCTCTAGCCTCTCTTGGCCTCCAACCTCTTCCTGGCCTCCAACTTCACCCAGTCTTCAGCCTCTCCTGGCCTCCTGTTTCTTCTGACCTCCTAGTGCTCCTGGCCTCCTGTTTCTTCCGACCTCCTAGCTCTCCTGACCTCCAACCTCTCTCGGCCTTCAGCCCCTCCTGACCTCCTGCATCTTCTGACCTTCTAGCTCTCCTGGACTTCAGTCTCTCTTGGCCTCCTGGATCTTCTGACCTCCTAGCTCTCCTGGCCTCCAACCACTTCTGGTCTCAGTTAGTCTGCCTGTCTCCCCCCTTAGACTGTAAACCCCACAAGGGCAGTGGCCTGTGTGCCTTACTTCTGGTGAATGCTCCCAAATGCCCAGTACAGTGCTCTCTATTCAATTGGTGCACAATAAATACCACTGGTTGATTGATCAGTAAATATCACTGATTAGTCAACTGATCTGTGAATGCCATCGATTGATCAGTAAATGACACTGACTGATCAGTGAATGCCACCAATTGACCAGTGAATGCCAACTGATTTGACTGATCAGTAAATGAAACTAATTGATCAGTAAACTCCACTGATTAACTGATCAGTAAATGCAACTGATTGATTGAATGTTCAGAATGGGAGGGGCCAGAACCCCATATGCCCTATTGCTGCTGGGGAGTGGGCTGACCGATCAATGGCTCTGGGAGTGAGGTTGGACTCTCAATCTGTCCATCCACTGGGAGTCTCAACCAATCAATCCCACCGTCAGCCTCACTCCCCTCCTCTCTATGTCTGTGCCCCCATCTCTCTCCTGCCTCTCTCTGTCGCTGCCCACCCCCTTCCTCTCCCGCTGCCTCCAGGTTAGGCCAAAGACCGTGATTCCTGACAGCCTGCCGGCACCCCCGTGCCGGGACCGTCCTTCCAAGCAGTCTCTGGTCTTCCAGAAGGCCACCGTCGTGAGCACCAAGAACCCCAGCCCAGCCCTCCCCACCGCCAACAACACGGTGGGCCATGGCCAGCCCCCAGGCAGCCAGTCTCCACCCGGCACGGCCCCGCTGACCAGCCCCGGCGTGGCCTTGGCCATCATCTCTGCTGCCCCCAGCCGCACGGTCCCAGGGGCCCCCGGAGCCCCCGCTGGCCACGACGATGATGCCGCCCCGGGGCCGCCGCCTCTCCTCCTCAGGGCCGACAGCAAGGTAGGACCGGCAGGAGGGCTGGTTTGGGGCTCCACGCACCAGCGTTCCAGGCTGAGGGAGCAGGGTCCAGAGAGGGAGAGACAGCACAGTCTTATGGGGACATCCCTGGACTGGGAGTCTGTTCCCCTGAGTTCCCAGCTCAGCACCCAGCCTAGTCCCTGACTCTGGGCCTGCAGAATGGGGAAAAGAGCCCCACTCTTCCTCGCATCCCCCACCCTCCGCTCTCCCTCTGGGACCCCCGTGGGCGAAGGACTGGGTTATCGCCCACTCCCTTCTGTCTTCTTGACTTACTCCCTTTGTTCATCTTCCCTCCCAGCCTCACAGCACTCATGTCCAAATCTGTCATTTATTTATTTCTAGTCATGTCTGTCTCTCCCTCAAGACTCTAAGCTCGTTGTAGGCAGGGAACAAGAAGCAGCATGGCCTAGTGGATAGAGCACAGGCCTTGGAGTCAGAAAGTCATGGGTTCTAATTCCAGCTCTGCCACTTGTCTGCTATGTGACCCTGGACAAGTCATTTCACTTCTCTCAGTTACAGTTACCTCATCTGTAAAATGGGGATTGAGACTGTGAGCCCCAGGTGGGAAAGGGCCTGTGTCCAACCCCATTTGCTTGTGTCCACCTCAGCACTTAGTACAGTGCCTGGCACATAGTAAATGCTTAACAAATACCACTATTATTATCATTGTTCTATTGTACTCTCCCACGTGCTCAGTACAGTGCCCTGCACACAGTAAGCACTCAATAATTATGATTGCCTAACTGACTTGTTCCGGGACTGGGCTTGGCTCAGCTCTTGTCCCAGAGGGTTGCCGGGGTGCCCATCAGAAATCAAGGCAAACGATTTTTCGCGGGAGGGTTAGGGACCCTACCCCAGGCCTCGTGGTCCGCCTGGTCTAGGGGCTGCCGGGGCGGAAGAGCCGAGCTTGGCCCAAGGTGTGGGTGGGGGCGGGGGCAGGCATGGTGGCCCGTGCTCTCTAAACTCCCTTAATAATAATAATAATAATAATGGCATTTATTAAGCGCTTATTATGTGCAAAGCACTGTTCTAAGTGCTGGGGAGGTTACAAAGTGATCCAGTTGTCTCACAGGGGGGCTCACAGTCTTCATCCCCATTTTCCAGATGAGGGAACTGAGGCCCAGAGAAGTGAAGCGACTTGCCCAAAGTCACACAGCTGACAAGTGACGGAGCCGGGACTTGAACCCATGACCTCTGGCTCCAAAGCCCGCGCTCTTTCCACTGAGCCATGCTGCTTCTCGCTGTTTCCCTCCTCCCAGGTCCTCCTCATCCAGCCGCAAGTGCAGACCCAGCCCAATGGCAGCAAGGTGGAGCCCAAGAAACCCTCAGAAGAGGCAGCTCAGGGAGTCCCGGCCACCAAGAGGAGCAAGGAGGAAAACCCAGAGGTCAAACAGCAATTTCATTACCCTCCCCCCTCTTCTGATCCCCCCAATGGGGCAGTCAACGGGACCCCCTGGGCTCTGAGATGGTGGTGGCGGCGGCGGCCGTGGCGGTGGTGGTGGAGGAGGAGGAGGAGGAGGTGGTGATTGTGGGATGGATAGTGGTGGTAATGATGGTGATGATCTTGTATCTACTCCAACGCTTAGTACAGTGCTTGGCACAGAGTAAGCGCTAAGCAGATACGATTATTACTGTTATCATTCTCCTTATTATTATTATTCTGGCCCAGTTGGGCTGATGGGACTTGGGTAGTCCTGACTGTCAGCGAGCCTGCCTTGGCTGTTGGCCAACAGCGAGGAGGGACACCGGGACGAGACCCAGAGTCTTATTGGTTTGGGGTTTCCTGGTCACGGTCTAGCCACGAGCCCTCCTAGAGACACTGATGCAGGTCTTCATGTCTACAGAGTAATAGTCACTAGCCAACTGAGAAGCAGTGTGGCCTAGTGGAGAGAGCACGGTCCTGGGAGTCAGAAGACCTGGGTTTCTAACCCCGGCTTCACGAAGTGTCTGCTGTGTGACCTTGGGCAAGTCACTTAACCTCTCTGGGCCTCAATTACCTCAATGTAAAATAAGGATTTAATCGCTGTTCTCCCTCCTACTTAGACTGTGAGCCCCCTGTGGGACTGGGACCTGATTATCTTGTATCTACACCAGCATTTAATACAGTGCTTGGCAATCCATCAGTCAATCAAGTGCTTAATAAATCCCACAATTATTATAATTAAGAGATATAATTTCACTTGTCCTTGGGGCCTAGTCACATCTATATGAAGCATATAGATTTCTAGGTAAGGAGATTCATTTTCATGATTCTGATTTTCCATTCCAATTCATTCATGGTATTTATTGAGCAACTACCATGTGCAGAGCACTGAACAAGTCACTTGGGAGAGAACAATAGTAGATACAATTGCTGCCCTCGAGGATCTTACAGTCTGCTGGGTGCAGAGCACTGAGTGTGCTAAAGTACTTGGGAGAGGACAATAAAGTTAGGAGACAAATCCTTATCCTTGGGAACTTACAATCTACTGTGTGCAGAGCACTGAACTGTTCACTTGGGAGGGGACAGTAGTTGAAGACATGATCCCTGCCCTCAAAGAGCTTCCAATCTAGGGGAGAGGACAGAAGCAGGGGACAGAAGTTGCATGGCCTAGTGGATAGAGCGCAGGCCTCAGAGTCAGAAGTACCTGAGTTCTAATTCCAGCTCTGTTGTTTTGTCTGCTGTTTGACCTTGGGTGAATCACTTCACTTTTCTATGCCTCAGTTACCTCATCTGTAAAATGGGAAATAAGACTATAAGCCCCATGTGGGATGGGGACTGTGCCCAATCTGATAAGCTTCCCAGTGTTTAGCACAGTGCCTGGCACATAGTAAGCACTTAAAAAATACCACTAAAAAAGAAGATGACAGTTCAATAGTTTGGAGATGGGAAGAAGGAGGCAAGGAGGATGTGTACCTGAATTAGCAGAAAAGCAATGTTGGCTCAAGGGAAATGGACACATTCCACCCAGATTCTCTGACACCAAAACCTTCCCCCCTGCCACGGGTGATTCCCCTGGGTGGACACAGAAGCCGGTGGCGACCCTGACTCTTTTTTTTCTGTTTCTTCCCCTCAGAAAATCGCCTTTATGGTGGCACTGGGCTTGGTCACCACCGAACACCTGGAAGGTAAGCACGGGGGTCACCTGCCCCTGGGGCCATTCCAGCATTGGGAGAGGTGGCTGGGGGATGAGGTCCAGCTCCTTGGCAGACAGCCCCTGCCTCTGCTCCCTTCCACTGTGGTCTCAGGGCTGAGATTGGCTTACCTGTCCATCTGTCCATCCTTCCATCCATTCGTCTGTTAACAAACCAATCAGTCAACTGGTCGGAACCTGTTTGACCTGGACTGATTTCCCTATTTTCCAAGGGTCTGACTTAGTTCTCCCCAGGTTTCCTCCGTTGCCTACAGCTGATGAGACACTCTGCTTTTCTCCGCTCCAGACAGAGAAAACCTGGCCAGTTGGGGAGTAGGGTCTGGGGTGGCCCCAGAGGCT
Source organism: Tachyglossus aculeatus (assembly GCF_015852505.1). NCBI lineage: Eukaryota > Metazoa > Chordata > Mammalia > Monotremata > Tachyglossidae > Tachyglossus > Tachyglossus aculeatus. The sequence goes on from NC_052079.1 coordinate 58,454,501, forward strand.
GCTGGGCTTTTCCCAAGTGAATGACTGAGAAGAATGGAGCACTTGGGTTGCCCCTGCTAGTTCTCCCCTGCCCCTGCCACTTCCTTGGTCCCCCTTGTCCTCGGAGAGGGGAAGGGGCAGAGTCGATTATATTTGTCTCAGCCGGGCTAGAGGCAGGAGAAACCCAGGCAAGGGTCAGAAATGGAGGCTGGTTCTTTGAAATCTGCTGTCTTGTAGTAACACCCCTTGTGCACTTTGGTACTCACACCTCTTATGTCCATATCTGTCATTTTAAAATTTATATTAATGCCCGTTTCCCCCTCTAGACTGTAAGCTCGTTTTAGGCAGGGAATGCATCTGTTTACTGTTGTATTGTACTCTCCCAGGGGCTTTATACAGTGTTCTGAACATAGTACATGCTCAGTAAATTCGATTGACCAACTGACTCTGGTATCCTCACCACATCTCCAGGGGCGGGGAGAGCAGGGGACTCGTCCCCCTTTTAAAGAGGAGGTAGCAGAGAACCAGAGAGAGAGAGTAAATGACTTGCCCGAGGTCACCCAGCAGGCCAGGGACAGAGCTGGGACTAGATTCCGGGGCCCCTCCACTCCTCACCCCAAATTCAAGTCTGTCCACCGGACCATGGTCATATTTGGATCAGGATCCCATCCCCAACCCTTTCCACTCAAGAGAGAGAGAGAGGCATCAAGCAACTCTGCCACCTGTGATGCAATCCCCGTTGGCCAGAAGCACCAGGTCTCTTAGCGGGCAGGCAGAGACACCCCCGTAGGCTCTCACCTGTGACCAGTAGTCCATTGGACCATCACTTCCACACCACCCTGGGCATCACAGCCCTGCAGTTCTGCCAGCTCTGGATTGGACATTCTGAGCCCGCTTTGCGCTTTGCTTTCCCAGCGGACCCAGGCCTTGCTCATCCTGTGTCTAGGCCCAATCAGAGCCTTCCCAGTCGCACCAGAGGAGACCCAAAAAGGTGACTCCCTGGATCTAGCCCTGCCCCCAAGGCCCCCCAGTTAAATGGATTTCTGAGGAAGCCCAGGGGAGCATTGGAGAACTGCCCTGCCATGGTCCAGTTGAATTGTGGTAGCCAAAACTGAGCCCAGCACCCCAGGGGTTATTGGGAGTTCGGTCACACCAAGGGTGGGTCAGCCAATCATTCAATTGTATTTAAGGAGCACTCACTGTGTGCAGAGCACTGTACTGAGCACTTAGGAGAGTACCATATAACAATAAAACAGACACATTACCTGCCCACAAAAAGCTTACAGTCTGGAGACTGTTGAGTCTGGCATCTGAGTTATCTTTGAATGGATGAAACCAATCAATCAATCAATGCTATTTATTGAGAGCTTACTTTGTGCACAGCACCGTACTAAGTGCCTGGAAGAGTACAGTATGTCAGAATTTGTAGTCACATTCCTTGTGTGACCTTGGGCAAATCATTTAATTTCTCTGTGCCTCAATTCCCTCATCTGTCTAATGGGGATTAAGACTGTGAGCTCCATTAGGGACCTGGACTATGTCCAACCTAATTACTTTATATCTACCCCAATGCTTAGAACAGTGCCTGGCAAATAGTAAGCACTTAACAAAGACCACTGAAGCAAAAGCAAAAACTAGCTGGCAGTCTAGAGAAAACCAACCAATGCACACCATCCAAAGAAAAATATTTAGTGCAAGCTACCCAATGAAAACCACCTCATAAAAACCACCCATTGAAAACCCTCCAATGTAAAACTGCAGTGAAAGCCATCCAATGAAAAGCACCCAATACAAACGACCCAGTGCAAACTACCCAATGCAAGGGACCCAAAGCATGTTTGTTTATGTGATTGCAGAGATCCAGAGTAAGCGCCATGAGCGGAAGCGAAGGAGCACGGCAAATCCAGCCTACAGCGGGCTGCTGGACTCTGAGGTAATGCTGCCTTCCCTCCCTCCTTCCTTCTTATCCCATCCCATCCCATTGTGGGAATACCCTGCTTCCTTCAGAGAAGAGCAGGTTGGAAAATGCTCACGCCCCTTGTTCCCAAAAAGGCGTGGATGGGGAAGCAGCATGGCCTAGTGGAAGGAATTCAGGCCTGGGAGCCAGAGGATCTGGGCTTAATCCCAGCTCCACCACTTGTCTGCTGGTTGACACTGGGCAAGTCACTCCACTTCTCAGGGCCTCAGTTCCCTCTTCTGTAAAATGGGGATTAAGGCTGAGAGGCCAATGTAGGACAAGGACTGTACCCAACCCGATTAGCTTGTATCTACCCCAGTGCTTAGTACAATGCCTGGCACATAATAAGTGCTTAACAAATAACATTAATAAAATAAAATAAAATAAAATAAAATAAAGCAAAGCTTCAGCATCCTCTGTGGTACCTTCCAGAAGATAAAGTCACAACAGACAGAGTCTAAGGCTGGATCCTAGGTTGGATGAAGTGTGAGGGATGAGGAGGAGACATGAGGAAGGAGAAGCAACATGGCTTAGTGGATAGAGCATGGGCCTGGGAATCAGAGGACCTGGGTTCTAACCCTGGCTCTGCCACATGTCTGCTCTGTGACCTTGAGCAAGTTACTTCACTTCTCTGGGCCTCAGTTACCTCATCTGGAAAATGGCCATTAAGAGTGTGCACCCCATGTGGGACAGAGACTGCATCCAATTTACTTGTTTCTACCCCAGCAGTTAGAACAATGTTTGGCACATAATAAGCACTTAACAAGTACCATAATTATTATTAGTTATGGAGGAAGAGGGAGGAGAAGGAAGAAAAGATTCAATCATCTACTCCCAAGGGCCAGCAGAAGTCTGAGATCTCTGTAGTCAAGGGTCTGAAACCCCTGCTTACCCTAGCCCTCTGAGCCTCCTCCACAGCCCTGCCCCGGTCTTTGCAGCACCCTGGCCTCCACCTCAGACTCCGGCCCAACCCCTGACCAGGACGCTGACACCCCGAGTCAGGGGGAGGGTGCAGGGGCAGGATCAGACGGATGGGAAGTCAAGAGACAGGGCTGTAACCGGGATTCATCCAGCAGGTGGTTGACGGCTACCAGCTTTTTTCTGTTAAGAATATGTTCCTCCGTCTTCTCTGCTCTCTAGTCTTTTGTGTACAGAGCACTGTACTGGGTGCCTGCTGTGTGCAGATCACTCTACCCAGCGCTTAGAACAGTGCTTTGCACATAGTAAGCGCTTAACAAATACCAACATTATTATTATTATTACTGGACTCCTACTGTGTGGAGAGTGCTTTACTGCCCACCTGCTGTGTGCAAAGCACTATACCGGGCTCTTGCTGTGTGCAAAGCATTATTCTAGGCACCTGCTGTGTGCAGAGTGCTCTACTGGGCTCTTCCTGTGTGCAGAGTGCTGTACTGGGTGCCTGCTATGTGCAGAACACTGTGCTAAGCGCTTTCCCTGAAGCATATTTTTCACCCTCAAGGGATGGTGCCCAAGGGGGCGGTTGGGGGGGCTCCACCCTTCATGAAGTTCCTCCACCCTAACCCGAGTCTCCCCATCTTTTCTCCCTGCAGAGGAAGCGACTGGCCCCCAGCTACCTGAACAGCCCCTTGTTCCTGCCTGCCAGAGGTGAGCATAGCCATCCAGGACCCCGGGGCTGCCGGCGGGGGTCTGGGCTTCCCGAGCCAGCATGGGTCGGGGTGCTCGGTGCCCACTGGGGCCCGCGGAGGGTCCAGAGCTTCGTGGGTGCCAGCGCTCCGCCCCTCCTCCCCACTGGTGCAGAGCCATGCCCGGGGCAAGGACACCCGGTCCCTTTCCCCCTACCCTCCCCAGCCCGACTTATGGGGACACCAATGAGCAGGGAGCGGTGGACTCTGGGGTCCCTCCTGAGCCCCTGTTCCCAAATGCTTCGGCCCAGTGGGCTGTGTGTCATACAAAGGTTTTCTCCCAATGGTCCCGATCACTCCGGCTCCCAGCAGCCATCTGGCTCCCGTCCTCCTCCCCAGGCCTTCCCCTGACCTCTCCACCTCACTCCCACCCCTTCTGCCGTGCTTCCACTGGGTGCCCAGTGCTGGGGGCAGACCCAGGGCGGTCAAATAAGCACGTGTCTCCTGGCTGGGGAGGGGATGGATCAGGAATCAGGTCGAAAAGCCACGGTCCAGTTAATGCTGCTGGACAGCCACCCCTGGGACAGCCCAGCGGAGAGCAAGCAATGCCCTCTCCAACAGGGAGGAGCAGCAGGGGATGTTGGGTGATTCAGGTGACAAGTGAGAGAGTCCCCGCAAAATAGTTGACAAAATCTTTGTTCCATAAGGAATTGGCCTCTAGACTGGAAGGTTGTCTACCAACTCCTTTTTTATTGTACTCTTCCAAACTTTTAGTACATTGCTCTGCACACAGTAAGTCTTAATAAATACCATTGACTGACTGATCGATTGACGGAACGGGGCCAGTAATCAGCTGGTTGCCTCAGCTTTTCTTGTCTGATTCAGTCACTGGTACACACTGAGGACCTACTGAGGACTAGGCACTTTACTGAGCCCTTGGGGGAGTTCAGCAACTGCAGCAGCAGCAGGGTGTATGGCCTCTGGCCTCCAAGAGTTCGCACCCTCCTGGGGAAGACCAACACCAATGATTTAGAAATAGTGGGAGCAGGATGGAGAACAAGGCTAAGGCAGCCAGTGGCATGAATATACCTTCTGAAATGTAAATCCTCTACAGTAGCTACAGAAAATGGGCTGCCCTCATCCCATCCTTCTACATCCCGCTCCATCCCACATCCGTCCCTATTCCCACTCCTGCTCCTGCTCCTGGTCTCACTCTCATCACACACCCATTCTGGCTACCCCACCACCACCCCCACTTGTTCCTGCTCCCATCCTGTTACTGCTTCTGCTCCTATCCCATTTCCACCTCTGGACCAGCTCCCATTCCAACCTGCCCCTGCTCTCACTTCCAACTTGTTCCTGCTCCCATTCCACTCCATCTAACCCCCACACCTGCTCCCTCTCCATTCTAATCCTGCTCCTACTCCCATCCTGCCACTGCTCCCACTCCCATTCTGTTCCTCCTCCCACTTCACTCCATCCCACCCCCACACCTGCTCCCTCTCCATTCTGTTCCTCCTCCCACTCCCATCCTGCCCTTGCTCCCGCTCCACTCCATCCCACCCCTGTCCCTGCTCCCACACCCATCCCTCTCCCCCTCCGCTCAAGTTACAGTGAGGCTGAGGGTTGCCACTGGTTGCACTTATTTCCAACCCATTAACATGTTCTCTGCCCTTCCTTCACGTGCCAGCCAATGAGGATCCCTGCTGGAAGGTACGTTCTCCCTGAGTGTCCGGCGGCGGGGGCAGCGGGGGCAGTCTCTGGGGGCCGGGCCCACCAGGAGGGCGGGACTCTGCTTGGGCCTCTCCCCTGATTAGCCACTACACCACATGGCCCCAGAGTGTCCCCCGGGGGCCCCAGGGTGATGGCACCCGGCCCCAGCCATAGCTCCAGCCCCGGGTCGCTGTGCCTCCAGAAACAGGTTGGGGCCAGTGAATGGCAGGGGCCTCTGGAAAATAGGTGGGGGCTGTGCATAGGCCCCAAACCAGATACGGTCAGAGCTTTGTCCCCTGCCAGGCCAGCAGCCGGGCCAGGCCAGCAGGGGTGAACCCAGTGGGTCCAGACATGTGGTTAACTGGAAGTAACCTGCCACTCTGGCCAGTTCCGGAAAGGGCAGCCGGGACCTTCCTTCTCTCTCCCTGTCCCAGGCAGCCCTGCCACATCCCCGGAGGCTGCCACAGATGTACTCGGGGGCAGATTCATCATCATCATCATCATCGGCATCATAATTATCATCATCGTACTAAATGATTACTGTGTGTCAAGCAGTGCTCTAAGTGCTGGGGTAAATGCAGTTTAATCCCCTTTATACTGTAAATTCATTGTGGGCAGGGAATGTGTCTGTTGATTGTTTATATTGTACACTCCCAAGCTCTTAGTACAGTGCTCTGCCCATGGTAAGAGCTTAATAAATACAATTGAATGAGTGAATGAATCAGGTCAGACACAGCCCCTGTCCCACACGGGGCTCACAGTTTAAGCAGGAGAGAGGACATACACTGAATCCCCAGTTCACAGATGAGGAAACTTAAGCATGGAGAAACAAAGTGATTTGTCCAGGGTCATACAGCAGGCACTGGCAGAGCCAGAATTAAAACCCAGATCCTCCCTCCACTCCCCTCCCCCTGTTGTGAGGACTCTGACCTAGGCGTGAATATTGTCTGCTTCTCCTTGAGAAATCTATGAACCAGGGCCAGCCTCGGAACCAGGAGCTTTTCAACTCAGAGATCCCTGCATAGGCGGACATCTTAGCAAAGAGCAACCAGGTTCTTACCCGTATGTTTGAAACACCCCTACCAAGCAGTCTAGAAACGGAAGAGATTCAGTCAGGGTCAGGGTCTCCTCTGGCCTCTGTGTTACCCCATCCGATAGGGCCAAGAATTGTTCTGGGGTTGGGGGTGCTGCTGAAAATCTATTTCAAAGACCCACCCCCTTGGGCAAACCCCAGGAAACAGAACTGAAGCTATAGGGTTTGAGCTGGGCTGACCTTGGGCCCCAGTTGACCTGGGACAGATCTGGATTCACTGGTCAGCTGCAACCAGCCACCCTTGTCCCACCCCCTAGCCGGGTGGCTCAGTCTAATAACTGGGCCTCTCTTTCTGATCCAGAATGTGCACTGTACGAGTTGAGTTCAGGTCCCACAGCATTTTGTGACCTGTAGTACAGACATTCCAGTGGATTCCCTCACCTCCCTCTTCTCCGCTGCTCTTACAGTTGCACCAAAGGAAGGGGAAGACCCAGCCAGTGTGGGGCAGGGTCTTCTGACACCAGCCAATAGAGCCTGGTGGCTCTGGCTATGCTGGGCCTATTCCGGCACTGCAGATGGGACAGTCACTGGAGGTCCTGTGGAATTATCCTTTCTGTGGAATGGGCCCTGGGATTCCCCTGCTTTTGTTTTTTTATTTTTTAAAAATGGTATTTGTTAAGTGCTTATTATGTGCCAGCTGCTGTACTAAGCGCTGGTCATGGTGCTCGGGGTTTGGGGGAGAGAGAGAGGAGAGTGATGGTGGTGTATTTAGAGCTAGTGAGGCAAGTATTGAGAGCAAGTGAGTGGCTGAGCTAGCTTGTTTCCAACTTTAGGAGAAGCAGTAGAAATGTAGAAAGCCCCTTCGAGCAGTTGGTAAATGGACAGCAAGTCTTTGATCTTATCCCCTGTTGAACAACATGATTCAGTTGTTGATGGTATGTCCTCAGTGCAGAGCATTATGCTGAGTGCCTACTGAAGATAGAGCACTGTTCTGAATGCCTTATGAGGGTAGAGCACAGTCACCAGTCACTACCACAAGTTGGACCTTTGGCTCAGTGTCTCAGCCGTTAGCTGCCTGACTTGGGAACTTTGGCTTGGCAATGTGGTGGGACTTTAGTTAGAGTGGAGGGAGACCTCCTTGCCTCTGTGGAGCGTGAGCAAGAGGGTGGAGAAATACATGGACAATGGTATATTTCCCCCTGGAGGCAGGGGGACGGACTGGTTGACCTCTTTGGGCCTGGGATTCACTGTGGTCCTTTTCCTCCCACCTTGGGAAGTGAAAGTCTGGGGCCTTGAGGGGCTTGGGGCGAGAGGAGGGGGAGCTCAGAGGGCCAGCCAGGGAGAGGGTTGGGGAGGGCAGGATTGGGGTGGCCGTGAACCATTCCCCCACCTCCCTCGTTGCAGAGCCAAGTCCCGCGTGACGAGCACTGCACTACCTGCAGGCGAGGAGCCAATCTGCAGCCCTGTGGCACCTGCCCCCGGGCCTTCCACCTGCAGTGCCTGGACCCTCCGCTGAGAACCGCACCCAGGGGCCTGTGGGGTTGCCCAACCTGTCAGCAACAGGTACCATGGGGTGCCGGGGCGAGGGGCATGAGGTGGGGGCCTGGAGCAGAGGGGTGAGGGATGGGGGATGGGACAGGGGAACCGAGGCATGCAGCGGGGGAAGGGGATCCAGGAGAAGAGAGAAGGAAAGGAGAGGTGGGAGGACAGGCCAGGGGAAAGATAAGAAGGGCAGCTGAAGGGAAAGTGGTGAGAGGGGAAAGAAGGGTGGGAGGGAGGAAGTATGATGGCTCACCAATGGGCAGTATTTCACCATTCATTCATTCATTCATTCATTCATTCAATCGTATTTATTGAGCGCTTACTGTGTGCAGAGCACTGTACTAAGCGCTTGGGAAGTACAAGTTGGCAACATATAGAGACGGTCCCTACCCAACAATAGCCTCACAGTCTAGAAGGGGGAGACAGGCAACAAAACACAACATGTGGACAGATGTCAAGTCATCAGAATAAACAGAAATAAAGCTAGAAGCACGTCATTAACAAAACAAATAGAATAGTAAATATGTACAAGTAAAATAAATAGAGTAATAAATCTGTACAAACATATATACAGGTGCTGTGGGGAGGGGAAGGAGGTAGGGCGGGGGGGATGGGGAGGAGGAAAGGAAAAAGGGGGCTCAGTCTGGGAAGGCCTAACCTTCCCTGACCCACATGGGATTCACACTCTTAATCCCCATTTTACAGATAAGGTAACTGAGGCCCAGAAAGGTGAAGTGACTTGTCACATAGCAGACAAATGGCAGAGCCGGGATTAGAACCCAGGTCCTTCCGACTCCCAGAGCCTAAGTTCATTCATTCATTCATTCAATCATTCATTCAATCGTACTTATTGAGCGCCTACTTAAGCGCTTGGGAAGTACAAATCGGCAACATATAGAGACGGTCCCTACCCATAACAGGCACAGTGCCAATGGTCCATAGTGCAGACAGCCCACAGACAGTCAGCCCACATCCAGTGTGGACAGCCCATAGGGTGGATAACCCACAGTGAGGAGACCCCACAGTGAGGCCAGCCCACAGACAGGATAATCCGTAGCATGGATAACCCACAGTGCAGGTGGCCCACAGCACGGATAACTCACAACACGGACAACTCACGGTGCAAGTGTCAGCGTTGGGGCACAGGCCTCTTGACCAAAGAGTGGTCCAGGAGCCAACTAGCTCTCTTGGCCATTCCAGGGCCAGGCAGGCCTTGGGGCTAGGTGGGGGAGGGCGTATGGGCCTGCCTCACTCTCTGCCGGTCCCCATTTTCAGGCATTAAAGAAGGAAGATGAGACGGAGCCCTGGACTGGGACTCTGGCCATCGTTCACTCGTACGTCACCCACAAATCAGGTAATGACTCCAGCCACCCCTGGAAACCAAGGCGGGGTGGGAGGTGGGCCGGGCTCCAGAGAGAGCATGAGGCCAGGGGGAGGGGCGGTCAGGGGGATGAGCCTGATGAAGGAGTATACAGAAGAGCCTCAGAAGAGCCTCTATAGGCTTGGAGGGGGTTAGATGCTCCCAACTGTCCACAACCCTGAACCCCAGATTCTATTCTCATAGTCCCGCTTCGAAGTCCCCGGGAGCCCCCCAAGGGTAGGAGGGTAGTTAGTAGCTGAGCAGACCAGAAGGGCCTGGGCTTTGGCTACTGTTCTCCTCTCCCACTCACTTAATACAGTGCTCTGCACCCAATAGGTGCCCAGTACAGCGCTCTGCACACAGTAGACACCCAGTTTAGCGCTCTGCATGCAGGAGCCTAGCAGTCCACCTGTCTGCTCAAAGCAGGTGTCCACTACAGTGGTCAGTTTGGAGTGCTGTACTAGGCCCTTCTAGTGAGCAGAAGGCACTCGTCAGTGTACAGTACAAGTGGAAGACCCAGGTCCTTGTTCATTCATTCAATCATATTTATTGAGCTCTTAATGCGTGCAAAGCACCTTACTAAGCGCTTGGGAGAGTGCAATATAATAATAAACATTCTCTGCCCACAGTGACCTTGTGGGCTGGGAGCACATCTACCAACTCTGTTAAATCAAACTCCTCCAAGCGCCTAATACGGTGATCAGCACACTGCAAGCGTGCAGTAAATATGATTGATGATTGATTGGGTGGATGGGGGAGGCCGTTGGGGTGGCTGACACTGAGGTTGGCCTTTGCTGGCAATTGAAGCCAAGGGGCCCGAGTTGGCCCGACGAGTGAGCACAAGCAGATGCCCGATTTGCTCCTGAGCGGGGAGATGGGGGGTGTGCCGGAGCACCGAGGGCTGGCGTGGGAGGGGAGGGTCAAGGGTCGCAGGGGCCAGGGGACCACTGTCCGCCCACCCCCCGCTCAGCGGCCGGCCCCGTGTTCTGCAGCCAAAGAGGAGGAGAAGGAGCGCCTGGTGGGCAGGGGCGGCGAGCTGCAGAGCCAGCAGCGGCAGCTGGAAGAGCGGGCACGGCTGCTCGGCGGAGCCGTCCAGGTCAGACGCCCACGCGACCCACCCCGGGGGCCCAGGGCCCAAGGCCCAGAGAGACTCACAGCCCCACCCGGGGGCACACAGCGGGCCGGGGCGGAGCCGGGCCTCGGACCCGTGGCGGGTGGCAGGGTAGGGGGAAGCCCAGCGGAAGGGGGAAGGCCCCGTGCTCAGCGCCCCCGTCTCCCCGACAGCGATGCCTGGAACTCCAGACCGGCCTGCTGGCCCAGCGCAAGGGGGCTCGATCCTCACTGGACCGTCTCCACACCCTCCTCAGGCTGATCCACAGCGACCACATGATCCAGCTCACCATGACCACCACCACAGCCGCCGCCTCCTCGTCGTCGTCCTCCTCCTCCTCTGCCGTCACCTCATCCTCCTCCTCATTGCTGCCCGGACCCTGGATCAAGACCCCGCCCGCCCCCATGGCCCTGCACAAAGCCTTGCAGCCGCCGCAGGCCAGCAACTGACCCGGCCCCCTGCCCACGGGGGACGGAGCGCGGGGCCGAGTGACCGGCGGGAACTTCGGGTGGCCCCCGTCCTTGGCCTGGGCCTCGCAGCTGCTGCTGGTGGGGGCGGCAACGGTGCCCTGCCCTGTCTAGCTGCAGCACATCACCTCCCCCTCACCAGGGAGCGTCTGCTGGCTTGCCCCAGCCTGAGCGTGGGGACCACCCAGATGGGGGAGAGGTCTTGGCAGGGGTCCACTGCTCAAGGGCAGGTGCCGGATCCCGAGACGGTAGAGCTCATTGGCTGGCAGAGGTAGGCACGGGCCTGAGGGCAGTGTGGAGGGTGGAAGGGGTCGGGCAGGAAACAGCTACCTGGGGTCCCCTCCCCACCTGCCAATCCAGTGGCCATCAGCTGGTCTGCCCCCGCTTTTTGCCCAGCCAGCAGGCCCTCATCCTAGGCACTCAAGGAGGAGCCCCACAGGAGTGTGGGGCTGCCGGGTCTCCCTAGGCCGGCACTGCCGCCAGTGGGCACGAGGCAGAGCAGGGCTTGGGGATCCGGAGGGGTTTTCCTGCTGGCACCGGCGTCCATCCATCCACCCATCCATCCGTGCAACCTGGAGCATTTGAACAAGGCTGACTCCGCCAGTGACCCCTTTCCGGCTGCACAGTTGGGCTCTGCCCCCCTGGGAGTTTGTGTACAGGGGGGAAGTGGGGTGGTGGGGAAGGAGCCAGCGGGTGGAGACTGTAGGTGGGGGATTTTTACCATTCGATTTTGGGGTTGGGAACCCTTCTTTCTTAAAAAACAGCCAATAGATCTAGTCTGTTTGCTTTCCTTTTCTCGCCTCGCCAGTACAGACACTATGCCAAAAAAGAACTTTACATTTTTGTACTGCGTTTTTATTGTGACGGGTGGAATGTAGAGGGAGGGAGAGAGAGAGAGAAAGTGTGTGTGTGAGAGAGAGAGAGAGAGAGGGTGACCTCAGGCAGCGCAGACAGACCTCGGGTGGCATGGACAGACCTCGGGCGGCCGAGAGTGGATCAGGCCCAGTTCAGGGGAGGGAGAATATCCCAGGGTTTGGTGGACGGAGAAGCGGGACCAACCAGTCCACGTGCTCAGGCATCAGCAGGTTGGCCTGGCCCAGGGAGGCCTCTCAGCTCCTCTTTCACATCAGCATCTCAGTACCAGCACTGCCGCCCATCCCACCCCCAGCCAGGCCCCCGTGCTGCCCCCCTCCCCCGGCCGGCCCCGAGCTCCAACTCGCTCGGTGCCGGGGGGCCCCTCCACCCATTCTCACAACTCCGGGAGAAACTGTGCAGAACTAGACAAATCTATTTTAATACCCAAACGCTGGGTCAAACCAGATTTTTATATTCTTTTACGGACGAACAAAGAACGGAGAAACACAAGGGAGCAGCTGGACCCCGGGCACCGGGCAGGCATCCGAATGGGGCCAGGGCCGCGGCTCCCCGGTCACCGGTCAGTCCCCGGGCACTGGCCAGGCATCCGGACAGGGCCGGGGCAGCCGGTCAGAAGGCAGTGGGGAGCCGCGGTTGAGGCCGAGGGAAGTTCTTGGACTGTTGGAGGTGATGGAGTAGGGGCCTGTCCAGGGGATAGTGTGTGCATAGGAACAAAAAGCAGTGTTTGTCTTAAATATGCCAATGTAGTGTTCTTCTCGATGATGCATTAAACTCGATTGACAGTTCCATAGCTCCGATGGCCTTGGTGTCTGTCTTGGGGGCCACTGGGATGGGGGTGAGGGGCAACCCCCTACTCGACAGCAGCCTGGCCCACTAAAGGGGTCTCGAGAGGACCTTTTGGCCTGGGCGGGGGGATGTAATGCTGCTAAGGAGGGGGGTGCTGCCTTGCTGCCATCCATATTCCACGAGGGTGGGGGTAGCAGACTCCTCACCACCGACAAAGCTCATGATCTTCTAGAACCTGCAGAAACCGCCAATGACCACGGGACCCATGGCCTCCGTAGCCACTGCAGTCTTCCCCACCTACGTTGGCCACATATTTTCCCAGTTCACTGCCATGCCCATCCCTCTCATCCAGGTGGCCCCTCAGTGCCAGCCTTCTCCATAGAGCACTCAGCCCTCTGCCCAGGGAGGTGCCCAGCAGCCCGTCAGTAGTATAAAGATCAAGCCCGGTTTTTCCCTGCACACTCCCTTCTCGCCGACAGGCTGGTGGTCTCTCACCCTCCCATGCCACCTTTGCCGATGGGCTACCAATCTTTGGTTCCATAAGATATACTTTTTCCCAGCATTTTCTTCCTCCTTACCCTAAGTGGAAAGCCTACGTTCAGCAACAGGAGATCTGCCTCCTCTGAACTAGATAATCTGCTGGATTTCCGATGGAAGGATTTTCCAGACACAAATAGGCAATAAAGCTCTTCTCCCACTCCAACTGGCAGGTTTTTTATTTTTAATAATGGTATTTGTTAACTATTAACTATGCGCCAAGCACTGTACTAGGTACTGGGGTACATACAAGACAATCAGGTTGGACACAGTCCCTGTCCCACATGGGGCTCACAGTCTTAATCCCCATTTTACTGATGAGGTAACTGAGGCATGGAGAAGTGACTTGCCCAAGGTCACACAGCAGACAAGTGGCAGAGACAGGATTAGAACACAGTTCTTCTGACTCCTAGGCCCGTGCCCTTTCCACTAGGCCATACTTCTTCCACAGGATGGTGATTAATTACTAAAGGTTGCACACCACCCAGGGGTCCTAGAAATACCCCTGACCCTTCCCCCTAGATGGATGAGGGTCATCTGAGCACAATCAAATTCACACGATCAAGCAATAGTGGGGAATGGTGAGAAACCCAGACTGTAGTTTAGGCTGTAAGATCATCGTGGGCAGGGAATATATCTACCGACTCTGTTATATTGGACCTCCCAAGCACTTAGTACAGCGCTTGGAGTACTGTGTTCTGAACACAATAAGTGCTCAATAAATACCAGTGACTGATTGATTAGGCAAAGAAAGCAGCATAGTCTAATGGCTAGAGCCCGGGCTTGGGTGTCAGAAGGACCTGGGCCCTAATTCCACAGCTCTGCCACTTGTCTGCTGTGGGACCCTGGTCAAGTCACTTAGACTGTAAGCTAGTTGTGGGCAGGGAATGTCACTGTTTATTGTACTGTAGTTTCCCAAGTGCTTAGTACAGTGCTCTGCTCTCCATAAGTTCTCAATAAATACGATTGAATGAATGAACTTAACTTCTCTGCACCTCAGTTACCTCATCTGTAAAATGGGGATTGAGACTGTGAGCCCAACGTGGGACAGGGACTGTGTCCAACCTGATTACCTTGTATCTACTCCAGCGCTCAGTACAGTGCCTGGCACATAGTAAGCGTTTAACAAATGCCGTAAAAAAGAGGGGCCAGACGCAGGGGAAAGAGAAATAATAGAAATACTGTGTTCTTTCACAAGCTTTTGCTTCTGGGGTTTTCTAAGGGCTTTAATCAATAATCACCTCATTAGTCACTGCCTTCTGTGGCTACAACAATGACTCTTTTTGCATTTCAAAGACTTCACAGTAGCACAAAAAATAATGAGGAAAAAGGAAAGAAGCCCATCTGAGGTGTATTATTCCTTCTTTTATTCCGTTTGCCTCTAGAAAGGTTTATGAAGTTTGGAACGTCAAATCTCCTAGTTCCAGGATAATGAACCAAGGGTGGGAGGGCCGGGATTTCGGCCCTTGTCCGCTCTTCCTCATCAAAGGCTTTGAGAGGCTCCCGGGCCCATGGACAGAGCGACCCCTCCGCTTCCTGAGCCTGGGATGGCGACTCAGCTCATCTGGGTCCTGAGAGGGGGAGGCTGGAGCCGGGATTTGGGAACAATATCTGACCGAGCTGAAATGCCGCTGTTGATTTGTTTCTTCAGTGAAATGAGGCAGGAACAGGGTTCTTCCTGATTATTCCAGAAAAGGTTTGTGTCTGTCCACAGATGCCCGGCACTACAGGGGCAGACTCGAGCTTCTCCCCTTCCCCTTCTCTCTCTCCTTCCCTTCCTCCTCCTCGCCTTCTCTCTCTGTTCCTCATTCCTCAGCTCCTTTCTCTCCTCTCTCTGCTTCTCCGCCTCTCTCTTCTCTCTCCTACCTCTTCTCCTCCTCCTGCCCCTCCTCTCCTCTAGACCATCTTAGTCCCCATCTTCAAAGTACTAACTGTATTGAATAGTAATAATACTGGTGGTGTGTTAATCACTATGTGCCACGCACTGGGCAGAGGCCTCTACAGGATAATTAGATCGGACACAGCCCCCACCCCAAAGGGGGAGGAGGAGGACTCTTTGGCAAAGTCCTGTTGGTGGCATCCAAAAGTGCCAAGATCCAGATTTGGGGGATGGCTGGAGTGAGGGAGAGTTGGAGACTGGTAATTCCTAGTCCTTGTGGCTCATTCTTGTCCCTCTCACTGTGGACCCCCCAAACCTTCACCCACCCTCCAGCCTCGAACTCCCTCCCCCTTAATAGCAGACAGATCACTGCTCTTCCCACCTTCAAAGCCTTCAGTACAGCGCTCTCCACCCAGCAAGGCGCCCAGTACAGTGCTCTGCCCCAAGCAGGTGGCCAGCACATAACCCTCTCCCAACTGAGGGCCCAGCATGATACCCCATCTGTCAGTGCACTGGGGGAGGAGCAGATCCTGGGTGGTGTTTCCACAAATGGGATTTAATTGAAATTTCCACAGGAAATCCAGGAGTTTCTGTTACAGGGGAACACAGGCCCAGGCAGTCCCGATCTTCCTTGGGAGCAGGTTGGGAGCAGAAGGAACTGCGTAAACACGTGAAATTCCAGGGTTGCCTCTCCCCAGGGCAATGCCCCTGTAGGCCCGAGCTGTAGGCCTGACCGGAGGGCAAGGGCTGGGCCAGGAGACAGCTGTCCACCCTCCGTCCTAGTTTCTTCATGGCCCGGGTCTGGGCATCGGAGGAAGGGGAGCTGCTTGGGGGTGAAATGCCAGGATCCGGTGCTCCCTGGAAGACCCAGGTGCTTCCTGTATCCATCTCTGCCTGTTGGCCCACCACAGGTGCCCAGTGCAGTGCTCTGCCCACAGCCGGTGCCCAGTACGGTGCTCTGCCCACAGCAGGTCTCCAGTACGGTTCTCTGCCCACAGCAGGTGTCCAGTATGGTGCTCTGCCCACAGCAGGTGCCCAGCACAGTGCTCTGCTGTTCCCCCCACCCCAACCCACGGTGCATCCACACGTCAGCGTCTCCGTGCATCAGCCGAGCTGCGTGCACACAGGTGCGGACTAGAGTCCGGCCGGGGCCGCCTTCACACGACGCTCTGCCGACCCCCATCCAGGCAGACCTCTGCCGGGCCGGACCGGCCCCGGCTGAAGTCGATGAAGATCCCATCCACCTCCGAGTCAAGGGATTCCAGGATGCGATCCACGGCGAGCTCGGGGCTGGAGGACGGAGCCGGGCCCAGGGCCGGGGTCGGGTCCTGGGGGGGGGTCGGGGCCGGGGGCTGGGCCGGGCGGGGCCGGGGGCAGGCGAGGCAGGGCCTGGAGCTCTGGGCAGGATGCCATCTCAGACAGGGAGCGCTTCCGGCCGGCCGGGACGCAGCTGGGGACCGGACCCTCGGCCTCGAACTCCACGACGGGCATCAGCAGCGGGTGGTTGTAGCTCTTAGAGCGGCTCACGGCACTCTTGGACAATGCCTCACCGGGCTTGGGGCGGCGGGAGAACCGATTCTCTGCCAACAGGCCCGACAAAGCCGTTACCCTGGGGCCCGGCCAGTGGGGCAGCTTGGGATGGGGCTGACCGCCCTCACCGGCCACCTTTCCATGGGTCCCGGGTCCAAATCCAGCCCCAGCCACCCCGGCCACCCGCCCTGGACCACCCGCCATCTGCAGCCCGGCCCGGACTCACCCAGGAGGCAGGAGTGTGTAAAGGGCCCGTCACTCGAGTAGAGTCCGTAGGTGCCCAGGTAGGGGGAAACTACTTTCTGCACCAGCGTCTCCAGCTTCAGGTACTCCTCCGTGACACCCTGGGACTCATGCACTCCCTGGAGGAGAGAAACCAGGCGGTGGTCAATCCGTGGGGGGACCCAAGCTGCTGCCCCAGCCGCCTCCCTGCCGTGGCGCACGCACATCCAGGCTCCATCATTCATTCATTCATTCATTCAATCGTATTTATTGAGCACTTACTGTGTGCAGAGCACTGTACTAAGCGCTTGGGAAGTACAAGTTAGCAACATATAAAGACGGTCCCTACCCAACAACGGGCTCACAGTCTAGAAGGGGGAGACAGACAACAAAACAAAACATGTAGACCGGTGTCAAAGTCGTCAGAACAAATGGAATTAAAGCTATATCCACATCATTATATGGATGGATACAAGGATGGGATGGATACAAGGTGATCGGGTTGTCCCACGTGGGGCTCACACTCAATCCCCATTTTACAGATGAGGGAACTAAGCCCCAGAGAAGTGAAATGATCCGCTCAAGGTCACCCAGCAGACAATCGACTGCAGAAAATCAAGGAATCTGTCCCCTAATTCTGTCGTAGTGGACTCTCCCAAGAGCTCTCCCAATGCTCCGCACTTACCGACCACCCCGCCCGACAGCACATACTAAGTGCCCAGTCCCCACAGCGCTTATATACTTATCTGCAATTTATTTATATTGATGTCTGTCTCCCCCACTAGACCTTATGCTAACTGTGGGCAGGGAATGTGCCTACTATATTGCCCTCTCCCAAGCGCTTAGTACGGTGCTTCTGCACACAGAAGCAGCGTGGCTCAGTGGAAAGAGCCCGGGCTCTGGAGTCAGAGGTCATGGGTTTGAATGCCGGCTCCACCACATGTCTGCTGTGTGACCTTGGGCAAGTCACTTAACTTCTCTGGGCAGGCAGAAACTCCTCACCCTGGGCTTCAAGGCTGTCCATCACCTCGCCCCCTCCTACCTCACCTCCCTTCTCTCCTTGACCAGCCCAGCCCGCACCCTCCGCTCCTCCGCCGCTAATCTCCTCACCATACCTCGTTTTCGCCTGTCCCGCCATCGACCCCCGGCCCACGTCATCCCCCTGGCCTGGAATGTTGCCAATTTGTACTTCCCAAGCGCTTAGTACAGTGCTCTGCACATAGTAAGCGCTCAATAAATACGATTGATTGATTGATTGATTGATTGATCATTAACAAAATAAATAGAATAGTAAATATGTACAAGTAAAATAGAGTAATAAATCTGTACAAATATATATCCAAGTCCTGTGGGGAGGGGAAGGAGGTAGGGCGGGGGGGGATGGGGAGGAGGAGAGGATAATGTACTGCCCAGGCCAGCCCTCACCCCGACTCTCTCCCTCTCCACTCCTGACTCTCCTCCAGTGACCCAGCACGGACCATCCAACATCCCTGAGTCTCCCCCAGGGACCCAACACACACCATCAACACCCTTGACTCTCCCCCACCGACTGAGCACGGTCGCCCGTCCACTAATCTGTCCAACCCGCTGTGGACCTGCCGGTGCTGGCCCCATGCTCACCCCGTGCTCACCCCGCACTGACAGAGCCATATTTCCCGTTCGTCTGAACCCACCATTCTCCGGCTCCCTTAGGGTCCCTCTCCCTGTGGGAGGGGTGGGATTTGTGGAACCTTAATTCGGTGTAAACTCCAGGCCGGTGTCCTCTGGGCCTGTGTCACCTGGTGCTGGGGCCTGACTTTTTCGAGCACGTAGTCGTGCGGAAGAGCTGAGGGAGGCGCGGGCGGGCTTTGTGTCGGGCACCGTGGGGCCGGGGGATCGGGGGTTCGGGGGTCCACCCGGCCCGGACAGGGTGGATCGCCCCTTCTCCGGGAAGAAGCAGCGTGGTTCAGTGGAAAGAGCCCGGGCTTTGGCGTCAGAGGTCATGGGTTCAAATCACAGCTCCGCCAATTGTCAGCTGTGTGACTTTGGGCAAGTCACTTAATTTCTCTGTGCCTCAGTTACCTCATCTGTAAAATGGGGATTAAGACTGTGAGCCCCCCATGCGACAACCTGATCACCTTGTAACCACCCCAGCGCTTAGAACAGTGCCTTGCACATGGTAAGCGCTTAATAAATACCATAAAAAAAAAGAAGGCGCGATGCGGGGAGAGCCGCGGTTCGGACGGCGGCCACCAGGTGGCGCCCTGGCCTCAGCAACGCGCCGTCGGAAAGGTCCAGGCCCCGTCCAGTCGATGGAAGAGGAGGAGGGAGGGAGGAAGAGGGAGGAGGAGGGAAGAAGGAAGAGGGAGGAAGAGGGAGGAGGAGGGAAGGAGGAAGAAAGAGGAGGAGGGAAGAGAGAGGAGGAGGAAGAGGAGAGAGGAGGAGGGAGAGGGAGGAGGAGGACTAGGAGGAGGCCCCTATCTGTTCCCCAGGGACCAGCTTTCTCGTGTTCATTCATTCATTCAATCGTATGTATTCATTCATTCAATCGTATTTATTGAGCGCTTACTGTGTGCAGAGTATTGTACTAAGCGCTTGGGAAGTACATATAATCCAACGCTTAGAACAGTGCTTTGACATAGTAAGCGCTTAGCAAATGCCATTATTATTATTAAAGACGGTCCCTACCCAACGACGGGCTCACAGTCTAGAAGGGGGAGACAGACAACAAAACAAAACGTGCAGACAGGTGTCAAAATCGTCAGAACAAATAGAATTATAGCTATATGCCGGGACCAGCGAGTCAGTCAATTGTATTTATTGTGCACTTACTGTGTGCAGAGCACAATAATAAGCACTTGGTAGGCAGAGAAGCATAGTGGCTCAGTGGAAAGAACATGGACTTTGGAGTCAGAGGTCATGGGTTCAAATCCCGGCCCCGCCAATTGTCGGCTGTGTGGCTTTGGGCAAGTCACTTAACTTCTCTGGGCCTCAGTTACCTCATCTGGAAAATGGGGATTAAGACTGTGAGCCTCCCGTGGGACAACCTGATCACCTTGTAACCTCCCCAGCGCTTAGAACAGTGCTTTGCATATAGTAAGCGCTTAATAAATGTCATTATTATTATTATTATTACAATATAGTAACAGGTGCATTCCCCCACCCACAACGAGCTTAGAGGGTTTACAACTCACAAGGTCTGGACCAACCCACTTGAACTTGCCCGCTCCCAGGGACCAGGTGTCCAGTGGACAGCATCGAGCCTGTCCCCTCCTTCTCAGAGCCACCCACCAGCGAGATCCCACCGAGGGAAACCAGGCTCCACCGACTCCCACCCTGGGGCCTGACCATCCCTGGCTGATCCCGCACTCTGGCATCTGTTAGCCCGGGGCAATGGCGGGGAGGCAGGCGGCCGACCCCGCCGGGGGCAGGAAGCAGCTGGCGGAAGGTACCGGAAAGTGAAACCGCTTCAGCCGGTTCCCGTAGCTCGTAGCCCCAGTCCCCCTGCGCTGCGGGCAGAGACCCGGGCGGGAAGGAAGGAAGGTGGGCCCGGGCCGGGCCGTGGATACCTTGACAATCACCTCTGGGCCATTTGTTAAGTGCTGACTAGGTGCCCAGCACTATGCTAGGCACTTGAACAGATACAAGATAATCAGGTTGGACACAGCCCCTGCTCCACAGGGGCTCACAGTCTAATAATAATAATAATGGCATTTATTAAGCGCTTACTATGTGCAAAGCACTGTTCTAAGCGCTGGGGAGGTTACAAGGTGATCAGGTTGTCCCACAGGGGGGCTCACAGTCTTAATCCCCATTTTCCAGATGAGGTAACTGAGGCCCAGAGAAGTTAAGTGACTTGCCCAAAGTCACACGATTGACAAGTGGCGGCGCCGGGATTTAAACCCATGACCTCTGACTCCAAAGCCCGTGCTCTTTCCACTGAGCCACGCTGCTTCTCTAAAGAATAGGAAGACCGGGTATTTGATCCCCATTTTACAGATGAGAAAACCGAAGCCCAGAGAAGTAAAGTGACTGGCCTAAGGTCCCACAGCAGGGGACACAGCCGGGATTAGAACCCAGGTCCTCTGATTCCCAGGCCTGAGCTCCGTCCACTAGGCCACGCTGCTCCTCAAATATTAACTGTGTGTCAGCGATGGGCCGAAACTGGAACAGGAAGTCACAATCTTGGTCACTTCCCAATTTCGCTTCCCCTTTTTCTGGTCAAGGGAAGGAGGCCAGGGGCTCGGGCCCCTCCACTGCCCCCACCTACTCGGTAAAGGTGGGTAAGAGAACACAGCTGACCAGTGGCGCTACTACCTGTGGTTGGCCCACCGAGAAGAGGGAGGCAAGGGCAGAGAACTAAGCAGACCAAGGAAACAAACACGCTTGAGCAGAGGTGAAGAATACTTAGTGGTGGGGTGGGGAATAATTTTGTTTGCCTTGGAGATCTGAGGTCTGGACAGGCACCTACCACTCTGTCTGGCCTGTCCCCAGGGGTCCACCCATGGCACAGTCCGCACTGCCACACCCGGCTGGCCGCCCCATGGTGGAGACAGCAGATTCTCCTTGACTGCACCAACCAATTAATCAACCGTATTTACTGAGTGCTTACTGTACACGGAGTGCTGTACTAAGCACTTGGGAGATATGAAACAACACTTTAACAGACTCCTTCCCTGCCCACGATGAGCCTACACAAGCATCCCCTCACCATGGGAACCTCATCTCTTACCATGCAGGCCAACAGGCCGCGGGTGTCCCGGAATCAGCCGGCCACCCCAGCCCCCGCCTCTTCTGCTCTAATCAATCAATCATATTTATTGAGTGCTTACTGTGTGCAGAGCACTGTACTAAGCGCTTGGGAAGTACAAGATGGCAACATCTAAGGCTTTGGAAGGACACTCCCTAAGGCAGGATACGGTTACAGCTGTCCCCCCCGCCTCCTGTTGATCAATTGTCAAGATTTACCGAGCACCTACTGTGTGCTAAGCACTCTGTTGGGTGCCCTGAAGAGTGCCTTGGAAAAAACTCTACCCCCTACTCCCCTCCAAATCCTTGCTGGCCTCTTGATGATAGTGGCATTTACTATGTGTCAGAAACTGTTCTAAGCTCTAGGGTGGGTCCAAGACAATCAGGTGGACACAGTCCCTGCCCCACATGGGACTCACAGCCTAAGTAGGAGGAAGTAGGATTGAATCCCCATTCTTCAGATAAGGAGACTGAAGCACAAAGAAGTGAAGTGTCTTGCCCAAGATCAACCAGCAGATGAGCGGCGGATCCGAGATTAGAATCCAAGTTCTTCTTACTCCCAGGCCCAGGCTCTGTCCATTAGGCCACTCTGCCTCTTGGCTTGTGGAATTTACAGTCTAATGGAGGGGGCAGGCAGGCACAAATTACCTCTTGGTTCTCAATACTGGGGGGCTGGGGTGTGTTTGAGAGTGTGTGAGTGTCTGTGTGAGTGTGCCGAGGATGGGGGCAGATCCCGACGGCCAAAGGAGGCAGTGTGGGGTGGGGTTGGAATTAATGGGGGAAAGCTTCCTGGAGGAGGTGGGGTTTCAGAGATCTTGAAGATGTGAAAGAGCTGGAGGGCCCATCAGGGAGGGAGCCCCAGTTGGGAGAAAGGGAGGGGAGTGGAAGAGTCTAGAGCAAAGTGGGCTTGGGAGGAGTGAAGAGCGAGCTGGGGAGGGCTGGGAGGACAGAGCAGACAGGCGCGATGAGGACAGCAGTTGGGCAGGTGGCTGGAAGCTGATGGTCAGGAGACTGAGGGAAACATGAGCCGGGAAGGGAGGGGTGGGGGGCCAAAGGGGGCGGCAGGAAAGGGATTGGGAAGGGGAGAGGGAGGTGGAGGCGAGAGGTGGGATGAGACAAGAAGCAGGAGGCAGGGGAGAGGCAGGAGAGAGAGGGAGTGGCAGCAGGCGAGAGGGGACAGGAAAGCAGACGTGGGGCTGTGTGTTCTCCGTGGGGCCTCCTGTGGCCCCGGGACAGCTGGGCTCCGTGACTCACGGTTTCCAGCAGCGGCAGCTGAAGAACAACAGAATCCGTATCCGGGGCACAGTCCAATGAAAACGTCCTTGATGTGGTTTCGGTCCAGCCGCAGCAGCCCTGGATGCTGGCCAGCGGAAAGCCCCGGACCGTCCTCTGCGGTCGGACCATGACGGGAAAGGTTTGAGGCCAGGAGCGGCCGGGCCCCAGAGCCAGGAGAGAGCGAGCAACTTCTGGGCCCATCCCCGGGGCCACCCCCGGACCCGGAGCAGTCTCTGGGTGGGACCAGATTCTGGCATTCGAATTAGGGAAATGATTAAGAACCTCCTGCATGCCAAACACTCTGCTGAACACTGGGGACAAACAGGAAAATCAGATGGGACATAGTCCCTGCTCAGCTCGGAGCTCCCAGTCAAAGAAGAAGGGAGAGTAGGGGTCTTTTCCCCATTGTTCAGATGAAGACAATGAGGCTCAGAGAGGCTGAACAACCTTTCCAAGGTCTCAGAGCAGGCTGGGGGCGGAGCAGGAATGAGAACCTCTGTCTCCTGGGTTTTCCCCCCTCTGCGATCTGTCCACTTTTGTCCACTCAGACCAGGCTCAGAGGGAGTGGTTGCTTTTCTCTTCTCCCACTCCCTTCTGTGTCGCCCTGACTCACTCCCTTTATTCATCCTCCCCTCCCAGCCCCACAGCACTTATGTCCATATCTGTCATGTAGTCATTTCTCTTGTCTGTCTCCCTCTCTAGACTGTATGCTCCCTGTGGACAGGGAATGTGCCTGTTTATTGTTCTACTGTACTCTCCCAAGCGCTTAGTCCAGTGCTCTGCACAGGGTAAGTGCTCAATATATACGATTGCCTGACTGACTGGTGAAGAGAGGGGCCCGGCCGCTGGTCTGGTATCTGAGGCCGGACCCATGTCCCTTCGAGCCAATCCCCTGCATCATACGCCATGGGCACCAGGGGCTCCCGGGCCCTGACCAGGGTCTGAGGCTGGGAAGGATAGGGCGGGGGCCTGTCCAACAGGAAGTGGGCAGAACTAGAAGCAGGCTGGGACTGGGGAAGACCTGGGGGGAGGTCGGGGTCTGACCAATCTCTGTCTGCCACCCCTATTACCTGTCTGATGGGAGATGGGCTGTCTGGCTGCAGGTATCTGTTTATTGTTCTATCATACTCTCCAAAGCACTTAATACCATGCTCTGCACCCAGTAAGCACTCAATAAATATGATTGAATGAACTAGCAGCAGGCTGGGACTGGCACATATGATCCATCTGCTCCTTGGTCAGAGCTGGGGCCTCGGGCCACAACCCCTGCCTGTTCCTTCTGCCAAGGGGTCAACTTTCAGCCCCCCGGGACACTCTGCTGCCCAACTCTCGGTACCTCGCTCTCTACTCTCCCTCCTCCATCCCCTCAGCTTTGGTCCCCACTCCCGCCGACAGCTCCCTTTCCTGGGTTCTAATCCCATCTCTGCCGCTAGTCAGCTGTGTGACCTTGGGCAAGTCACTTAACTTCTTTGTGTCTCAGTTACCTCATCTGTAAAATGGGGATGAAGACTGAGCCCCACGTGGGACAACCTGACTACCTTGAATCTATCCCAGCGCTTAGAATAGTGCTTGGCACATAGTAAGCGCTTAACAAATACCAACATTATTATTATCAAGTGCTTACTATGTGCCAGGCACTGTACTAAGGGCTGGGGTAGATACAAGCTAGTTAGATACAACACAGTCCATGTCCCCCATGGGGCTCACAGTCTTACTCCCCATTTTAAAGATGAGAGAACTGAGGCCCAGAGAAGTGAAGTGACTTGCCCAAAGTCACCCAGCAGACAAGTGGCAGAGCCAAAATTAGAACCCAGGTCCTTTGACTCTCAGGCCCGAGCTCCTTCTGCAAGGCCACACAGCTTCCTGAATGCCATCTTCTTCAGGAAGCCTTCCCCAATAGACTCCCACCACCATAATCGCATCAACCTTACTGCCAACGTTAGCATGTGGGGGGAGCTTCACCGACCCTCAGCACTGAGGGGTGTGCACACTTCTCAGCCCTTCTTCCATTGGGCTACAACATTTTTCTCCCACAGGATGAGCTGCCCGACCCTGGTACATGGACTGCTGCGAGACCAGTGCCCCTAATGTCCACAGAACAATTAGCAAACGTGGAACAAATGTGACTATTATTCCTATTAATTGCACTGCTTCCCCAAATCCCATCCCTGCAGAGGGCCTGGGGCCCTCACAGGAGCCAGAGAGTGGCAGGGTCAGACAAACAGAGGGAAGCACATCTCTCCTAGAGCAAGATGAGCATGAAGTGAGCACTGGGTGAGCACGGGGTGAACACAGGGAATCCACTCCCATAGGGAGCCAAGCAACTGGGATCACTGGCAGGTCCACAGACGTTTGGATGGACCCAAGACAAGCATCTGCACTGGGTCACTGGAGGAGAGTCAGAGATAGGCGGAGGAGAGTCAAGGGCATTGGATGGTCCATGCTGGGTCACTGGGGAGAGTCAGGGGCGTTGGACAGTCCAAACTGATGACTGGGGGAGAGTCAGAGGTGTTGGATGGAGCATGCTGGTCACTGGAGAAAGTCAGGGGTGTGGGATGACCCATCTCTAACCATGAGGTGGGTGCCCAGGTGGACAACCAGCACCTGACCATTCCACCGCTGTCAGAAGTGAAGCCCCGTGTGGACTCTGGGAGGCTGGAAGGACACTTCCCACGCTGCAGGGAGAGAGTACGAAAGTGCAGCGAGCAAGCAACGTCTGAGCCCGAACGGGCAACAAGCGAGCCGACACTCACCTGGAGGACTAGCAGCATCTGGACCACAGCTGGGGGCACTCGGGCGCGGGGTCGTGCCAGGGCGTCGCCCAGCCGCACGTTGAGGGCGATGATGTCCCGAAAGTGCAGCAGGGCCCGCTGGCGCAGAGGGGGCTCCTTGCCCTGTGGGAGTGGGGGGAGGGGGAGAGAAGACGTCAGCCCCCCACCACTCCCAGCCCAGCCACATACCGCCCTACAAAGTCCTTCCAGCCCCGGGAAGCATCAATCAATCTATCAATACTCAATCAATAATCAATCAGCACTTAGTGTGTGCAATGTACTATGTGCTTGGGAGAATACACTATAACAGAGGGGGTAGACACGTCCCTGGCTACAAGGAGCTTCCAGTCTACGGGGGCTGTAATCGGCCCAAAATCGACCAGCACCCAGAGTCCCCTAGGGCTTGCAGCGATATGGCTCGGAGACAGGGGCATAGACAAGGTGACAATAGGGCTGGTGGACAGAACGTCGGGGGTGGGAGCTGTACTCTGTATACCACACATTCCCAAGTGCTTAGTACAGTCTGCTTAAACACAGAAGACTGTAAACTCCTTGAGGGCAGGGATCATGTCTACTAACTCTCTCATACTCTCCCAGACTTGGCACAGTGCTCTGCACACAGTAAGCACCACTAGGCCATTCCTTCATTCATTCAATCGTATTTATTGAGCGCTTACTGTGTGCAGAGCACTGTACTAAGCACTTGGGAAGTACAAGTTGGCAACATATAGGGACGGTCCCTACCTAATAGCGGGCTCACAGTCTAGAAGTCAGAGTCTAGGCCAGGCTGCTTCTGTGCAACTGCCACAGAATAGAGCAGCAATAGAGCACAATAGAGCAGCAGCATGGCTCAGTGGAAAGAGCACGGGTTTGAAGTCGGAGGTCATGGGTTCAAATCCCGCCTCAGCCAATTGTCAGATGTCTGACTTTGGGCAAGTCACTTAACTTCTCTGTGCCTCAGTTACCCCATCTGTAAAATGGGGATGAAGACTGTGAGCCCCCCGTGAGACGACCTGATCACCTTGTAACCTCCCCAGCGCTTAGAACAGTGCTCTGCACATAGGAAGTGCTTAATAAATGCCATCATTATTATTATTAATTGCCTGATCGACTGATTGGGTCCAGGGGGCAGGAGTGAGCTGACGGCTCAATTTCTCGACTAGGAAACAGCTGCATCAGCAACTGCCCCTACCCCCCTCCCCGCCCATCTCCTCCCCGGGGGCAGCTGCCCCTGCCACCGAGACGCCTCTTCCAGTCGGACTGGGTTCCCTCCCCATCCCATCCAGGTCGGGCTCACCTGCACTGGGTAGAAAATGGCCTGCAGCGTCGGCAAGGCGTGGCCGAAAAAAAACTCCCAGGTTTCCGCCAGTGAATCCAGCAGCTTCTGGCCTGCAGGGGTAAGGGTGGGGGCAGGCGGATGAGAAGTGTAGGAGGGAGCAGGGTCAGTGGAGTCAGAGTAAGACTCGGAAGAATCAGTCTGTCAGTCAGAGCAGCCACAGGCCTGGCAGCCTATCAATCCATCCATCGGTGGTACTGACAAAAGTGCCTCTCAGCACTTATACTATATAACTTATACATATATCCTTAAATTGTTTATAGCGATAACTGTCTCCCCCTTTAGACTGTAAACTCGTTGTGGGCAGGGAATATGTCTACCAACTCTGTGGTATTGGAGTCTCCGAAGCGCTTAGTACAGTGCTCTGCAGACAGCAAGCACTCAGTAAATATCATGGGTGATACTGACCAGGCATTCGGGTGCTAAGATTGACCTGTGGTGTTCAGAAAGGGCGAGGTTACTGACTCAGGGCTTCTTCCGTGCCAAGAGTATCCTTCAAAGCCCTACTTCCCTTCAAAGCCGAACTGAGAGCTCACCTCCTCCAGGAGACCTTCCCAGACAGAGCCCCCTCCTTCCTCTCCCCCTCCTCCCCCACCCCTCCTTACCTCCTTCCCCTCCCCACAGCACCTGTATATATGTATATATGTTTGTACGTATTTATTGCTCTATTTTATTTGTACATATTTATTCTATTTATTTTATTTTGTTAATATGTTTTGTTGTCCGACTCCCCCTTCTAGACTGTGAGCCCACTGTTGGGTAGGGACCGTCTCTATATGTTGCCAACTTGTATTTCCCAAGCGTTTAGCACAGTGCTCTGCACACAGTAAGCACTCAATAAATATGATTGAATGAATGAATGAATGAAAAAGTTGGCATTGTCAGTGGAAGCAACTTGGCCTAGTGGATGGCGACCGGCCTGGGGAGTCAGAGGACCTGGGTTCTGTTCCCGGCTCCGACGCTTGTCTGCTGTGTGACCTTGGAAGAGTCACTTCACTTGTCTGTGCCTCAGTTACCTCATCTGTAAAATGGAGATTTAATACCTGTTCTCCCTCCTACTTAGACTGAGCCCCATGTGGGACATGGACTGTGTCCAACCTGATTTAACTTGTATCTACCCCAGAACTTAGTACAGTGATTGACACATAGTAAGCGCTTAACAAATACCAATTTTTTAACAAAAACAAAAGCACTGCGCTAAACGCTGGGACAGACACAGGATAACATGAATGAACACAGTCCTGGTCCCTCATGGGGCTCACAGTGTAAGAGGGAGGAGGACCAGCGATTGGATTCCCATTTTATAGAGGAAAAAACTGAGGCCCTGAGAGGGAAGGGGCAGAGCTGGGACTAGAACTCGAGGTTCTGACTCTCCGACCCACATTCTGCCTACTGAACCCAGAGCTCAGCACAGAGCAAGAACTTCACAAATACCATTTTGATGATCTCCTGCTGACGGCTACGCCCTCCCACTCTTTCTAAATACTCTGTGTGTGTTGGTTTGTCTGCCTGCCTCCCCCATTGGTGTGTAAGCCACTCCACAGCAGGGCACGTGGGCCTTGCTGCCACTGAACTCTTGGACTTCACCCAAGCATTTAGAACAGTGTGGCGCCCACGAGAAGTGCTCAGTGAAAACCGCTCATTGACTGGTTGATCGATCATTTGACAGGTGGAGGTGGAGACCCCTTCTCCCCCAGGGCTCCATCCCCCGCAGACCCTCCCCTGGGTCAGCCTGCCGCGGAGGCGGGCAGCAGCAGGCGGCAGTGGAGGGGGGATGACCCGGGGGAGGGGGCGCAATGTGGATGGGTCCCGGCCCACTGGGAGGCACCTGGCTGTGGGGGACCCCGGAGGTCTCGGCAGAGCAGGATCCTGGAGGTGGGAGGGGCATCCAGCCCCCGAGCACCACAGCCAGGGCCCCTTGGGTGTCCAACTTACCTTCGTAAAAGTGGACCTTGTCTCTGAGGATCACCATGCCCTTGGTCAGCAGCTGGTTCTGCAATGACACAACAGTCACGTAATGGCCCCCGCCTCGACGCCGCTCAGAGACAACACACCAAGACAACCCACAGAGATACCCCTCAGAGTCACTGCCCAGAGACACCTTAGGGAGACACTGTGCAAAGATGTCACGTGGAGACACTGTGTGGAGACACCACGCAGAGACACTGGGAGGGGTCCATGGCCTCCCCGGGCTGGGCGAGCATCCCAGACCCCACCTCAAACTCTCACCTGCAGGTACTCCGTGAAAAACGACCCCAGCTCTGTCTTCAGTAACTGCCTGCGGCCAGAGGGAGAGGAGTCACATGAGCATACGGCCCCTCAAAATTACACCGGGCGACACAGCCCCTGCCCCCTCCCTGTCGGCTCAACCCCAAGGGCCCATGACCCGAACTGGAGGCCCAGCACAAACACGGTGGCAGTGGGGGAGGGGGAGGAGAGCCAAAGCAGAGAGTCCAGTATGGGGGCAGTGTATTAGGGTTCGGCCCCCCGGCCCGCCGCATGACCTTGGGCCTGTACCCTAACCTTCTGGGATCTCAGGCTCATCCTCTTTACAACAGAGAGATGGTCCCTTGCTCTCCCCACCCTCAGACTGGGAGCCTCTGGGGGACCCAGTACAGTGCTCTCCACACAGTAGGTGCTCAATAAATGTGATTGAATGAATGAATGAATGAATGAATATCCTGTTTTGGGGAAGCAGCATGGCTCAGTGGAAAGAGCCCGGGCTTTGGGGTCAGAGGTCATGGGTTCAGATCCCAGCTCCGCCACTTGTCAGCTGTGTGACTTTGGGCAAGTCACTTAAATTCTCTGGGCCTCAATTACCTCATCTGTAAAATGGGGATGAAGACTGTGAGCCCCCATGGGACAACCTGATCACTTTGTATCCTCCCCAGTGCTTAGAACAGTGCTTTGCACATAGTAAGCGCTTAATAAATGCCATTATTATTATTATTATTATTATTATTATTATTATTATTCTACTGCAGTGCTCAGCACAGCGCTTGGTGTAGAAGAAGCCCTGAATCTTAAGACTTCCTCAGGGGTAGTAGTTGGAGGGAAAATCATCTCCCTTTGCCCTAAATCAATGGTATTATTGAGCACTTACTGTATGTACAGTCCTTTTCCAAGCGCTTGGGGGATGGTCTGATAAAACAGAGTTGATAGACAGGACCCCTGCCCACAGGGAGCTGATGGCCTGGAGGTGCAGGGTTTCCACCTGGGGTGAATTCACCACTCTGGCAGGGGAGCGACTCTCTGCTTGCTCTGCTTCTCCAAGGTCCAGAAAAGCTGGGATCCTCAGCAGAGTTATACAGCAAAATCTGTCCCAGAGCCGAAGTCAGCGAACAGGAACTCTGGCTGCTTTGGAGCCACTGGGCCGAGACGGAGCCCCGGCAGGGAGGAGGCAGTTGAAACTCTCAGCCCGACCCTCTCTATGCATCATCGAGGCAGGTGGTGGGGACACAGGGGGAAGCAGGAAGCAGGAAGCCGGAAGCCAATGGATCCCTCCCCCAGGCAGATTCAGGGGCCGAGAGGGAAGCCCAGTTCCTTCCCCAGTGTAATGGCGTGGAGCCGTCCCTTCCTGCCCGGCACTCCGGGCCCAACCCGGACACAAGACCTGATCGCCCCCAGACAGGAGATCTCACCCAAGCTGCATCCTGTGCTCGCCCCAGCCCCTCCCTGCCCCCCTCCACCCCGAGAGGCAGCCGACTCACAGTGGGCAGGGAGCGTGTCTACCTACAAACTCTGTCATAATGTACTCTCCCAAGCCCTGCACACAGTGGGTACTCAAGAAATACCAATACCATGACACATCACGGCTCTGAAACGTCCATGAGGCCTCAACTCCCTCAACCACCAAATTCCTGTTCCTCGGCTACTTGCTAATAAGAATAATAATGATAATAACAATCGTGGTGCTTGGTAATCAATCAATCGTATTTATTGAGCGCTTACTGTGTGCATAGCACTGTACTAAGTGCCTGGGAAGTACAAGTTGGCAACATATAGAGACAGTCCCTACCCAACAGTGGGCTCACAGTCTAGAAGCGTTTACTATATGCCAAGCACTGTACTAAGTGCTGAAATCTGATACAAGGTAATCAGGTCCCACACAAGGCTCACAGTCTAAGATAGGAGGGCGAACAGGTATGATTCCCCATTTTGCTGATGAGGAAGCTGATCAACCAGTCGTATTTATTGAGCGCTGTACTCAGCACTTGGAACTGTGCCCAAACTGACTAGCTTGTATCTACCCCAGTGCTTAGTATGGCACCTGGCACAAAGTAAGCATTTAACAAATACCATAAAAGCCAAATATTTTAGTGTCCGTCTCCCCTGCTAGGTTGCAAAGTCTTGGAAGGCAGGGATCTCCTCCCCCTCATACTGGGAGCTCCCTGTGGGACAGGAACTATGTCCAACTCAACTATCTTTTTTATGGTATTTATTAAGCTTCCACTATGTGCCAGGCACTATACTAAGCACTGGGATAGATATAAGCTTATCAGGTTGGGCACAGTCCATGATCCACATGGGGCTCACAATCCTCATTCCCATTTTCCAGATGAGGAAACTGAGGCCCAGAGAAGTGAAGTGACTTGCTTAGGGTCACACAGCAGACAAGTGGCAGAGCCAGGATTAGAACCCAGGCCCTTCCTCTTTCCACTAGGCCATGCTGCTTATCTTGCACCTATTCCAGAGCTTAGTATCATGTTTAGCACAAAGTATGTGCTTAGTAAAATATCACAATCATCATCACCATCATCACCATCAGGATGACTTGTTTAAAACTGCTGGCAGAATCTCCCCGACTGGGACTTGGTTATTATTATTATTATTCTAACATTTATTCAGTGCTACTATGTGCCCCTCTCCCATGTGCTCAGTATAGTGCTCTGCATTCCACGGGTGCCTAGGACACATGACAGATTGACCGTGGCTTCCGGACCAGTCCAGCTTGGAAATTTTAGACACATCTACAGGCCAGTCAGCAGATCCAGGAGTGGGATAACCAATGTTTCCAGCGATGGAGCCATGAGGATGGGCAGGAGGGAGAGCAGACTGCCTCAATGCCGACAAACAGAGGCCAGATCTGATGGAACTGGTGCTCTGGGCGGGGTGGGGAATCCACACAGAATCAACAGACACCTCTGCCTCAGGGAGGGAGGGAGAGCCCCTGCCTGCTCTACCTCTACCATCCAAGGCTGGGTGGCCTTGGTTGAGTCGCTTTACCTCAGTGGGTCCCAGCTTCCTCCTCTGTACAGTGGGAAGAAGATCCCTGCCCATCCCCCTAACCCCCCACCTTTTTTATGGTATTTGTTAAGCGTTCACTATGTGCCAAGCACTGTACTAGGTGCTGGAGTAGAGACAAGATAATCAGGTTGGATGCAGTCCCTGTCCCACATGGGGCTCACCATCTTAATCCCCATTTTACACATAAGGTCCCTGAGGCACAGAGAAGTGAAGTGACTTGCCCATAGTCACATAGCAGACGAGTGGCAGAGCTGGGATTAGAGCCCAGGTCCTTCTGACTCCTGGGCCCGTGCTCTAACCACTAGGCACACTGCTTCCCCTTAGACCTTCCCCTTCCCCTTAGCCCCATGTGGGACAGGGACTGTGTCCAATCCAATCATCTTGAATCTACCCTAAAGTTTGGCACAGTGCTGAACACATAGTAAGTGCAGTAACCACAACTGAACTAACTTCAGCCAAAAGCCCAACTCGGGCCTGCCCAAAAGAGCTCAATCAGCCTCCACTTCCCCCCGGCATGCCTGGACCCAGTCCAGGGGAGCAGACTTTGACCTCTGGTCAATCATGGCCAAGGTGAAAATCACCAGGGGGCAGAGCCAAGCTAGTGACCACTGACAAACTTCATTCAGTGGCACATGTGCCAACTGAGAACTGGAACAGCTTCTCTGACAGTGCTCATCAAGGGTCACCGGGGCCCCAGGTAGATTCTATTTCACCTTACTGGGAAGCAGCATGGCATAGTGGATAGAGCAAGGATTTGGGAGTCAGAGGTCGTGGGTTTGAATTCTGGCTCTGCCACTTGTCAGCTGTGTGACTTTGGGCAAGTCACTTCACTTCTCTGTGCTTCAGTTACCTCATCTGTAAAATGGGGATTAAAACTGTGAGCCTCATGTGGGGCAGCCCGATAACCCTGTATCTACCCCAGCGCTTAGAACAGTGCTTGGCAAATAGTAAGTGCTTAACAAATACCATCGCTGTCACCTTTCTTTCTATAATAATAATATTAATGATGGTATTTGAAAATTGCTGACTATGTGTCAAGCACTGTTCTAAAGACTGGGGTAGATACAAACTAGTCAGGTTGGACACAATCCCTGTGCCACCTGGGGCTCACACTCTTAAACTCGACTTTACAGATGAGGGAACTGAGGCATGGAGAAGTGAAGTAACACAGCAGACAAGGGGCAGAGCCGGGATTAGAACCCAGATCCTTCTGACTCCCAGGCTGGGGCTCTATCCATTCGGCCACGCTGCTTCCACAGGGGCCCAAGGGGTCTCCCCATGGCTCCTGGGAACTGATCCAGAGGCCTGACACACCTGGCTACTTTGACACTCACTCAGGGACTCACCCCCTTTATCTCTCCCTTCCTGAAGTGCAATTATTGTAGTGTCTGCCTCTCCAAGCTAGACTGTGAGCTCTGTCAGCTCCAGGAATAACTGTAATTGTGATATCTGTGAAGCACTTACTATGTGCCAATCAATCAGTCAATCAATGGTATTTATTGAGTGCTTACTGTGTGCAGCACACTGTAAATAAGCGCTTGGGAGAGTACAATAATAACAGATTTGGTAGACATGTTCCCTGCCCACAACAAGCTTACAATCTAGAGAGGGAGAAAGACATTAATATAAATAATTTAATTATGGATATATGCTATGCATTGTTCTAAGTGCTGGGGTAGATACAAGATCATCAGGTCCCACATGGGGCTCACACTGTAAACAGGAGGGAGAACACATCTTGAATGCTCATTTTACAGATGAGGGAACTGAGGCACAGAAAAGGGAAGTGACTTGCTTTGGGCAGGGAACGTATCTGTTTATTGTTCTACTGTACTCTCCCGAGAGCTTAGTACAGTGCTCCACACACAGTTAGTGCTCAATAAATACGACTGACTGACTGACAAGGTCACACAGCAGACAAATGGCAGAGGTAGGATTGGAATCCAGATCCTCTGACTCCCAAACCCATGGTTTTTTCCATTAGGCTACACTGCTTCAGACACTTTGAGAGTCCTACTGGGAGCAGAAAACTGGATTGGGCTCCTGCTGTTTGCAGGGCTCCGTACTGGGCACCTGTGTACAGAGATCAGGACTGGGCACCTACTGTGTACAGAGTGCTGGATTGGGACCTACTGTGTTTAGAGCAGTGTACTGGGCACCTAGTGAGTTCAGAGTGCTGGATTGGGCACTTACTGTGTGCAGAGTGCTGGACTGGATGCCTGCCATGTGCAGAACAGTTTGCTGGGTGCCTGTTGTATGCAGAGGGAGAGTGCAATAGAGGTAAAGGACCTTTCATTCTAACAGGGGACTCAGACACACAATTCTTCACAGAAAGGAGAAAAAGGGAACCAAAACAGGCCTGTTACCTGTCTCCCCCTTCTTGACTGTAAGTCCGTTGTTGGGTAGGGACCGACTCTATGTGTTCCCGATTTGTACTTCCCAAGTGCTTAGTACAGTGCTCTGCACACAGTAAGTGCTCAATAAATACGATTGAATGAATGAATGAATGAATGAATGAAAGCTTCAGCAGGAAGTTGGTGAGTACAGAAATGCCAAGGGTAGGCAGGAGGCCGGGCCGCAGAGAAGGGAGGATGGGAGGATGGGTCCACAGAGAAGGGAAGACGGGAGGACGGAGCCATAGAGAAGGGTGGATGGGAGGATGGGGTCCCAGAGAAGGGCAGCCAGCAATTCAACCTGCATGCTCAATCTGTCACCAAATCCTGTCATTTCAACCTTCACAGCATCACCAAAATCCGTCCTTTCCTCTCCATCCAAACTGCTACCCCACAGATCCAACACATCCTATCCCACCCTGACTACTGCATCAGCCTCCTTGTTCACCTCTAGACTGTAAACTCGTTGTGGGCAGGGATTGTGTCTGTTATACAACTCATTTGGCCTCTCCCAAGTGCTCAGTACAGTGCTCTGCACAGTCAGCACTCCATTCTAATCCCAGCTCCTCCACCTGTTGTGTGACCTAGGGCAAGTCACTTCACTTCTTTGTGCCTCAGTTCCCTCATCTGTAAAAGGGGGATTAAGACTGTGAGCCTCACGTGAGACAACCTGATTACCTAGTATCTACCCCAGTGCTTAGAACAGTGCTTGGCACATAGTAAGTGCTTAACAAATACCATTATTGTTATTATTATTATTATTATAAATAGCACTGATTGATTGACTGATCCCCAGGGAAGCACTCCTGAAGGAGATGGGGACAGCTTTGCTCAGGCCTAGCTGGGCTCGTAGTTCACCTGCTGGCCGCTGTGACTCCCATCACTCGAGCTGCTGCCGCCGCCGCCGCCAGGACCACCAGGACCATCAGGGCCGCCCGACTCACCTGACACCCTCGTTGAGGTTGTAGAGTCCGTGCTCCGGGAGGCCTTTTCGCTGAAACACGGCAATCACCCCGTGCTGGATGCTGCCAGAGGGGGAGATGGAAGGGGAGGGGGTCAGAGCAGGGAATGTGAACCCAGGAGTTCTGCCCAGGGCCCACCTCCCTGCTTCTCATTCCCCGCTCCGTGGGTCCCAGAGGGAGGAACAAGAAAATCCCTTCTACAGAAAACCACCTCACCACCGCCCTGCCTCCTCCAGCACCCTGACTTCAGGACAGGTCCAAGGAGTTAGGCCAAAGCCTCCAAAACGCCATCTCCTCCAGGAAGCCTTCCCTACTGCTTCCCAACCCCTGGTCATGTCAGTCCAATGGGCAACCCAGCCCAGCATTGAGGTACTCTTGTGCACACACTGACTTGCATAATGATAACAATAATAATAATAATAATTATGGTATTTAAGTGCTTACCATGTGACAAGCACTGTTCTAAGCACTGGGGTAGATACAAGGTAACTAGGTTGTCCCTTGTGGGGCTCAAAGTCTTGATCCCCATTTTACAGATGAGGTAACTGAGGCCCAGAGAAGTGAAGTGACTTGCCTAAGGTCACACAGCAGACAAGTGGTGGAGCAGGGATTAGAACCCATGACCTGACTCCTAGGCCCTTGCTCTACCCAGTATGCCATGCTGCATATACTCAGTTATCCCCCAGTTTATCCTGACAGTCATGTTCTTTCCTCTAGACTGCAAGATTGCTGTGGGCAGGGAATGTGTCTATTATATTGCTGGGTGGTAATAATAATAATAATAATAGTAATGGCATTTCTTAAGCGCTTACTATGTGCCAAGCACTGTTCTCAGCCCTGGTCTCTCCGAAGTGCTTAATACAGTTCCCTGCACACAGGAAGCCCTCAGGAAATATGATCGATTGATTAATTCCTATTTTCCCGTGGGGGAAAGGATGTGGACAGGGTCAACCCTCACCTGTTCCAGGTGACGTTGGAGAAAGCCCGGTGGGGTGGCCCAGCGCGGGCGGTGGTGGCGGCCCCGTCCCAGTCCTCCGCCGCGGGCTGCTCCCGCTGGTCCGGCACCCGGGCGCCTGCCGAACTCATGAACTTTAACCTGTACACAGGCCCCCGCACCGTCAGTCCACCGGCTGGGCCGGGCCTGTCCGGTCCGGTCTGGCCCCCACCGCTGTCCCCGCTCCAGAAGGAGCTTAGACAATGTGACAGACAGAGAGCAGGGCAGAGACAGCGAGACAGGGAGGGCCACGTGCCACGAGTGCAATAATAATAATAATAATAATGATGGCATTTATTAAGCGCTTACTATAGGCAAAGCACTGTTCTAAGCACTGGGGAGGTTACAAGGTGATCAGGTTGTCCCACGGGGAACTCACAGTCTTCATCCCCATTTGACAGATGAGGGAACTGGGGCCCAGTGAAGTGACTTGCCCAAAGTCACACAGCAGACAAATGGCGGAGCTGGGATTTGAGCCCGAGACCTCTGACTCCAAAGCCCAGGATCTTTCCACTGAGCCACGCTGCTTCTCTATACCAACAATACCAGCCTCGACCCTCAAATCCTAGAGAAGGACTTCTCAGGGTCTTTACCGAGGCCGGTGGGGAGGGAGGAAGGCGGGTCTGCCTAGTCTGGGGGCCGGCAGCTGTCTCCTGGAGACACACACACACACACACACACACACACGCCGCCTCCCCGGGGCTCCACGTGTCTCCACCTGTCAGCGTCTCTGCTCCGGTCCCGCCCTTCCCGGCCCCGCCCTCCGACCCCGGTCCTC
Source organism: Tachyglossus aculeatus (assembly GCF_015852505.1). Lineage (NCBI taxonomy): Eukaryota > Metazoa > Chordata > Mammalia > Monotremata > Tachyglossidae > Tachyglossus > Tachyglossus aculeatus. Next base: position 58,491,581 of record NC_052079.1, read on the forward strand.
CGGCCGCTCATTGCGGGAAACGAAAGCCCCCGGGAAAGGCAAGGAGAGGAGAGAAAGAAGCCGAGCCATCCTGAAGGGGCCCCGAGGCCTGCCCTGGAAAGTTTCGCAATGGCTTTACCGCTGCTCTGCATCACTCGCGTACACGAACTCTCTCACACCCTTCACACGCACTGCGACCCCCCGCGCACCCACCCCCACACACGCTCTCAGATATATACGTGTGAGTGCACACATCAGCTGACACACCGCCTATCCCCACTTCTCCCCCTCAGAACAGAGAAAGGGCCCACCTCCCCGAGAACAGTCAGCTTCTCTTCTCCCACCCCAGAGCGGTCAGCGATGCTCCTCCTCCATCCCTGATTCCCCAGTGACCCCGCACAGATCATACCACACCCCTGACTGTCCCCCTCCAGCTCTGACTGTCCCCCAGTGACCACCCAGGTCTGCGCTCTGCATGGCCCAATGGATGAAGCGCCTGGGCCCGGGAGTCGGGGGGACCTGGGTTCCAGTCCCCACTCTGTCATCTGTCTGCTGTGTGATCTTGAGCAAGCTACTTAACTTGTCTGTGCCTATCATCTCATCTGTGAAGTGGAGATTAAGACCGTAAGCCCCATGAGGGACATGTACTGTTGTCCAATCTGATCGTCTTGTCCTCAGAACACCAGTGCTTAGAACAGTGCCTGCCGCATTGTAAGTGCTTAACAGATACCATAAACAGAACAAAGGCAAATATCCAACACTCCTGACTCTCCCCACAGTGATCAGTGATTCAGTGTGGACCATCCAACACCCCTGACACTCCATCCCTGACTCTCCCCAGTGACTCAGCCCAGGCCATCCAACACCCTTAACTCTTTCCTCTCCATCTCTAAATCTCCCCAGTGACCCAGCATGGACCATCGCACACCCGGGATTTCCCCTCTGTCCCCTCTCCCTGGAGCTGGGGGATTTGGGGACCAGAGTTTCCGTGTCCACCCTGTGCTCTGTTCCCATTTTGAGGTTGTGATTCAGCCTGGACCCCCAGACAAGGGCTCTGGGGGTGTCGGCCCTTCCCCACTAAACCGAGCCTGGTGAGCAGGGGCAGCAGCAGTGGGAGGGATGGGGCTGCAGAGCTCAGATGGGGGCTTGGGCAGCCGGCCGGTGCATTTTGAATCTTGACTGTTCCCAGCCAGGCCTATGGCTTCAGGGTGAACACAACGGCTGATCTGACTGCACCTCTCTGCACCTCCCAGCCAGCCAAGCAGCACAGCGCAGGGCTCTGGGGCTCCAGCGCTGCCCCTGGAACTAGGCCTCCAGCCAGGATCTCGGAGGGTTCAGGGGACTGGCTACTCTCCGCCCTGGGGTGTGTGGCTCCTCACAGCCCTGGAAGGGGGGGTGTTTCTCAATTCTGGGGGGCAGTCCTGGCTCCTCAAGGCCCTGGGGAGACCTGGCTCCTGTCCATCTTTGGGGGGGGGGGGGGGCTGGCTTCTCACAGCTGGAGGGGGCCTGGCTCCTCACAGCTGGAGGGGGCCTGGATCCTCACAGCTCAAAGGGGCCTGGGTCCTCACCACCCAGGGGGGCGGTGGGGGTGTGTGTGACTCCCCTCAGCCCAAGGGGGCGGGCGGGGAACCCCGGCTCCCCTCGGCCATCTCCTGGGGAAGTGAGGAATAACCGGAAACTCCCGGTCATGAGCAGGGGGTGGGCTACATTCAGGGAGAAGAAATCTAGAATGGGACGGGAAGGGATGCAGAAGGAAGAGTCCAGGAGCAGGCATGGTCCAGTCCTAAACTGGGGTAGCATTACCTAGGAGGCAGGAGATGGGACAGGATGGGCCACCTTAGCGGCATGACCGAGGGAAAAGAGCACAGGCCTGAGAGTCTGAGGACCTAGGTTTTAATCCCAGCTCCACCACTTGTCTGCTGTGTGGCTTGGGGCAAGTTCACTTTACTTCTTTGGGCCTCCGCTTCTTCAACTGTACAACAGGGATAAGATACCAGGTCTTCCTCCCGCTTAGACTGTGAGCCCTGTACGGGCCAGGGAATATGTCCAACCAGGTTATCTTTTATCTGCCATAGTAAGAAGCACTATGAATACTATTATTAATAAAAAATGGCATTTCTTAAGTTCTTTTCTCCTAAAAGCTCCCCACTGATCTCCCCCTCCATCCCATATCTCCCCAGTGATCCAGCGTGGATCACCTAATACCCCAACACTCCCCTTGAGGCCCCAGAATGGACCATAAGACCCCTGACTCTCCCCTCTCTAACCCTGTCTCTCCCTCAGAGACCCCGACATAGATCATCCGACACCCCTAACTCTCTCCTCTCCATCCCTGACTCTTCCCCAGTGATCCAGTCCGGACCATCCAACGCCCCTGACTCTCCCCCTCCATTTCTGACTCTCCCCCAGTGACCCAGCACAGACCATCCAAAACCCCTAACTCTCCCCTCTCCACCCCTGACTCTTCCCCAGAGACCCCAGCATAGACCATCCAACGCCCCCAACTCTCTCCACTCCATCCTTAAGTCTTCCCCAGTGACTCAGTACAGACCATCCAACTACCCCTAACTTCCTATCTTCAAAGCCCTACTAAAATTATATCTCCCCCTGACCAATCAATCAATGGTTCTTATTGAGTGCTTACTCTGTTCCATACACTGTATTTGTATTAAGTGCTGGGGAGAATACAATACAAGAATTGTTAGATATGTTCCCTGCCCACAACAAACTGACGGTCTAGAGGACTATAACCTCTCATCTCCCCACCCTCCTTCCCCCGCAACTGCCACTTCTGTACTTCCGTGTCACCTAAGCACTTGGGTATTTCCCCCACCCCCAAGCACTTATGTACAGATCTTGCTATTTGATTACTTCCTCCTACTTGCAGCTTATTTTAGTGTCTGTCTCCTCAGCCAGATTACGAGTTCCTTGAAGGCAGGGATTGTGCCTACTATCACTATTGTCCTCTCCCAAGTGCTCAGTTCATTGCTCTGCACGCAGTAGTCTCTACGCTCTTTGCGGATGGGGATCATATGGACTAACTGTATTAGTATTCTCCCAAGTGCTAAGCACAGTCCTATGCACATTGTAGACTATAAGCTCTTTCAGGGCAGGGACTGTGTCTACTATCACACTCTCCCAAGTGCTCAGTACAGCGCTCTGCACACGTTCGATGCCCAATAGATAATACTGACAGACTGATCTGGAATGGGGTTGGTCAGGGCAGGGCTGGGGGTGGGTGGGGGCCTTGGTGGGGAGCTACAGGGCTGCAGGCTGTTGTGGCTGGGGGAGAGGTAGATTGCAGCCTGCAGGCCGAGGCTTTTGCAGTCTCAGTCGCTGGTTGTGACCTCGCTGCCGTGGCCAACCCCATCCTGCTGAGGGGAGCCAGGAAGCCAAGGGGGTCATGACCCAGGCTCCTCCCTTCCCCCAATAGCACACAAGAATCGTACCTCGATGGGGCTGAGGGTGGCAGGAGGAAGGAAGGGGAGGGGAGGAGAGGAGACCACTGTTATCCCCATCTTGAAAACCCTACTAAAATCCCCATCTCTTACAAGAAGGCTTTCCTGACTAACCCCTCATCTCTCCACCCTTTAGACTGAAAGCTCTTTGTGGGCAGGAAATATGTCTGCTTATTGTATTATCCTCTCTCAAGTTCTTAGAATAGTGCTCAGCACACAGTAAGCGCTCAATAAATACAGTTGAATGAACAAACGGATTAGTCCTCCCTCTGCATTGCTTATGCCCTTGTCTGTGTATGCCTTAAGCACTTTGATAGCCCAACGACAGCCCCACACCGCTTACATCCAAATCCTTACACTCTGCCATTTCCCCTTCTGTAATTCATTTCAATGTCTGTCTGCCCTTCTAGACCATGTCTTCCAGTTCCTTTCTATTGAATCCTCTCAAGCGCTTAGCACAGTGCTCTGCCCTTAGTAAGGGCTCAATAAATACCACTGATTGATGGATCGACTGATGGGAAGACATGGAGAAGGGGAGGGAGAATATTCTTCATCCACTGGCCTCCCTGGCATGTGGATTCACTGGGCAGGAACAGGAATTAGTTCTGGAACTTTGCAGCACCAAGTAACGAACAAGCCCCATGCTAAGTGCTCTGGTAGGCATGGCTAATATGATCAAACACAGCCCCTGGCTCACATGGTCATTGTGGGCACAGAATGTGCCGGTTTACTGTTATACTGTATTCTCCCAAGCGCATAGTACAGTGCTCAGCACACAGTAAGCGCTCAATAAATACGACTGACTGACTGACAGGGCTCCAGGGCTGAGAGGGAGAAGGGAACAGGGCTCTTCTCCCCACTGTCCAGAGGAGGGAACTGATGCCCAAAGAGGTTAAGGAACTTGCCCAAGGTCACACAGCAGGCCAGTGGCAGAGCCGGTACTAGAATCCAGACCTCCTGACTCCCAGGCTTGGGCTCTTTCCACTAGGCCCACTGCCTCCTCACTTGGTCCAGTCTCCTGCCTCCACACCCAGGCGATTTAGGGGTTCCCAAACCTCTCCGAGGAGGGGTTTCTGGGATGAGGCTGGACCCCCGCCCCCCGTCACCCTCCGCCTTGGGGAGAAAGCTCACAGATGCCGTCTCCCTGTGAGGTCCAAATGCCAGGCCATGTTTTACCAAGGGTCTGTCTTCCCGCCTCGCTGCCTAGGGTGGGCCGCCCGGCGGGCAGGGGGATTGTCCTGCCTCACTCCATTACCACAACCAAGGGAGGGGGAGGTGCTGGATGGGGATATGGGGCTGGGGACCTTCGGGGGTTTTTATGGTATTGGTTAAGTGCTTACTGTGTGCCAGACAGTTCTAAGGACTGGGGAAGATACAAGGTATTGAGGTTAGACACAATCCCTGTCCCACATGGGGCTCTCAATCTTAATCCCCATTTTACAGATGAGGTAACTGAGGCACAGAGAAGAGAATTAACTTGCTCATGGTCACACAGCAGACAAGTGGCAGAACCAGGATTAGAACCCAGATCCTTCTGACTCCCAGGCCCATGCTCTATCCCCTAAGCCGCAGTGCTTCCCTCCCTGCTGTCCCCAGCTGCCAGTACACCCACAATTCTGAGCTGCCTCCACCCAATCCAGTACTCTGTCCACAACAGGAGCTCACTACAGCTCTCTGCACGCAAGAGGCATCCACTACAGCGTCCTGCCACAGCAGGTGCCCAGTACAGCACTCCGCTCACAGCAGTGCCCCTCCCAAAACAAGCACTCAGTACAGTGCTCTACAGTGCTCTGCCCACAGCAGGTGCCCAATACAGCGCTCTGCCCATGGCAGGAGCTCAGTAAATAATATCGCTCGACAACGACGACACCCACCTTTCCAATCTAGAGCTGTCCGCCTCAGGCTTGGCTACCGCGTCCCTGGAAGCAGTTGCTGGAGCTGAGAAACACAGATCTCTCTCCTTGGCCGGCAGGTGGGGTTTGTGTCACAAGACAGTTGAGCAGAAGAAGAAGAAAATAAAGATCTTAAGAATGCAAGAGTCATGGGGTTTTGTGGCTTCTGGCTCTGCCCTGTTAACCTTGAGTCCACCACCGGTGACCCGTCCACCCTCTTTGGCTGACGGGTGGGTAGTACTCTCGTCCATGATCCTTCCCCCGGGGCCTGTCCTGCCCCTAGCCCTCACCTCACCCACACCCACCCACGGTACAGACCGGGAGAGGGGATGGGACCGGAAAACCCACTGCAGGGGGCAGGCCCGAAGCCTTGCCTGGAGGAAAGTCCTTAGGGCATCTTGTGCCATAACCAACTTCACATCCCCTAGGACCCCTGAGATTCTCCCTCCTACTTCAACTGTAAGCCCCAAGTGAGGCAGGGACTGTGTCTTATCTGTAACTACCACAGGGCTTTGTACAGCCCTGAGCACATAGTAAGCATTTAACCAACACTATAATCATTATCATTATTGGTATCATTACACCCCCCTCCCCTGAAACAGGACCCCCAAGGGCCCTGCCCCAGAAGGCAGTGGTGGTTGTGCCAGGCTTGGAAACACACTGGCCCACAACAAGCCAACAGCAAACAGCAGCAAGTCTCAAGCCCTGCTCCAAGTGGGATGAGAATGCGGCCAGATTGTCAGATGAGAGCACTGGATCACTGGCTAAAGTCAGAATGACCCTCCATCGCCAATCAATCTGGGACAAAAGAAACCAATTCAGGATGCTGGAAAAATGCCACTCATCCTGCTCCCCTTCCGCCCCCATGTTGTGGGAAGAATGAAGAAATCTCTATTGATCTGGAGCTGCACACCACCACCCCCCAACCCCCGGCCGGGAATTCCCTCCCCACTCCTCTTCGCCCATACACATTCCTTCCCTTCCTGGCCACTCTAAGAATCCTCCTCTTCCATGAAGCCATACAGCACATGCCTGGGAGTCAGAAAGTCATGGGTTCTAATCCCGGCTCCACCCCTTGTCTGTTGCGTGACCTTGGGCAAGTCACTTTACTTCTCTGTGCCTCAGTTACCTCACCTGTAAAATGGGGACTGAGACTGTGAGTTTCACATGGGAGAGGGACTGTGTCCAACCTGATTTGCTTGTGTCCACCCCAGCTCTTAGTACAGGGCCTGGCACATAGTAAGTGCTTAACAAATGCCATTATTATTATTATTATTATTACATTCCTTCCCTCCCTCACGACTCTAAGAACTTTCCTCTTCCATGAAACCACCCTGGACTAACTCCATCTGACTTTGGCCGCTTCAATAACCCCTCTGCCCTCTAGCATGGAAAGTACATGCTCTCCCCAACTCAAAGCCCAGCTGAAATCCCACCTCCTCTTCCAGGAGGCCTTCCCTGATTCATTTCTAATCTTCCCAGGGTATATCTCCCCCAACTGCCATTTCAGCAGATAAGCACTGACACCTCTCTTGGCACTTGTGTCTGTGCCCTACACACCCTTTTATCAAAGCCCCCACTTGTGCACATTTTCTTTCTTCCTTCTGTTTGCAATTTATCTTAATGTTGGCCTCCCCTGTTAGACTGTAAGCTTCTTAACCCTACTGTCCTCTCCCAGTCAATTGTATTTATTTAGCACTTACTGTGTGCAGAGCACTGTACTAAGCTCTTGAGAGAGCGCAGTATAACACCAGAACAGACACATTCCCTGCCCACAGAGAACTTACAGTCTCGAGGGGGAGAGAAACGTGCATATAAATAAAGAAATTACAGATATGGACATAAGTGCCGTGGGTCTGGGGTGGGGGGGGTGAATAAAGGGAGAAAGTCAGGGTGACACAGAAAGGAGTTGAAGAATAGGAAAAGAGAATGCTCAGTCAGGGAAGGCCTCTTGGAGAAGATGTGCCTTCAATAAGGCTTTGAAGGAGGGGAGAGGTAATTGTCAGATGTGTGGAAGGACAGCTTTACAAGTCAGAGGCAGGACTTGGGCGAGAGGTCGGTGGTGAGATATCCAAGATCAAGATACAGTGTGAAGTTTGGTACTAGAGAAGCAGGACTTGGGCGAGAGGTCGGTGGTGAGATAGCCGAGATCAAGACACAGTGAGAAGTTTGGCACTAGAGAAGTGAATTGTGCAGGCTGAGTTGTAATGGGAAAGTGGTGAGGTGAGACGCTCAGTACTCCCACATACCCCCAGTACTCCCAGGTGCCCTCAGGTGCTCAATACAGCGTTCTGCGCACAGTAGACTGAAAGGCCTCTAGGAGGGCAGAAATCTGGTCTACTAACTATACTGTCCAGTATAAGCACTAACTGTGAGCAGAGAGCATTGTACTACTTGCTTTGGTGAGTACAACAGAATCGGTAGACACGATCCCTGCCCTCAAGGAGTTACAATCTATTGGGGGAGAAAGATATTAAAATAGACTGTGAGCCCCATATGGGACAGCGACTGTATCCGATCTAATTAACTCGTACCTACCCCAGTGCTTGGAAGAGTGTTTGACAAGTGCTTAACACATACCATTAAAAAATAACATAAATAAATAATGACAGGGGAAGAGGTAGATTGTCAGGATATGGACGTAAGTGCTGTGGGGCTAGTCTCTTGGAGGAGATATGATTTTATAATGGCTTTGAGATGGGGAGAGTCATCGTCTTTTGGGTAGGGAAGCAGCATGGCCTAGTGAAAAGAGCACGAGCCTGGGAATCAGAGGACCTGCCGGGCTCTTCTGCTGTGTGACTTTGGGTAAGTCACTTAACTTCTCTGTGCCTCAGCTTCCTTTCCTGTAAACTGGGGATTAAATCCTACTCTCTCTTCTATAGACTGTGAGTCCCATGTGGGACATGGACTGTGTCCAATCAGATTATTTGAATCTGCCTCAGTGTTTAGTTCAGTGCCCAGAACATGGCACATAACAAGTAAATAATTATCATTATTATATAAAGGCGGTGGGAGTTCCCGGCCAAAGGGAGGATGTGGGTGAAGCGGCCAGGGCCAGAGATGGGGGAATGAAATGACCCGAAATGTGAGCACCCTGGAAGTCTTCCCTTGGGAAGCACCCCTCACTACGCCTCCCTCCCCCCACTCTCCCTCCAAGTGCTCAACAGAGAAGCAGCATGACCTAGTGGATAGAGCCCTGGCCAGGAGTCAGAAGGACCTCGGTTCTAATCCCGGCTCCTCCACTTGTCTACTATGTGATCTTGGGCAATTCACTTCACTTCTCTGTGCCTCAATTACCTCATTCATTCATTCAATCGTATTTATTGAGCACTTACTGTGTACAGAACACTGTACTAAGCACTTGGAAAATACAAGTCGGCAACATACAGAGACGGTCCCTACCCAACAATGGGCAAATGAAGATTAAGACTGTGAGCCCTATGAGGGTCAGGGGCTGTATCCAACCCGATTTGCTTGTATCGATCCCAGCAATCAGTACAGCGCCTGGCACATAGTCAGCGCTTAACAAATACCACAATTATCATTATTATTCCTGGGCCCCTCAGAAATCCCTCAGTGGTCCTTCGTGCAGAGGTGCCATTAGAGAAGCAGCGTGGCTCAGCGGAAAGAGCACGGGCTTTGGAGTCAGAGGTCATGTGTTCAAATCCCGACTCCGCCACTTGTCAGCTGTGTGACTTAGGGCAAGTCACTTAACTTCTCTGTACTTCAGTTACCTCATCTGTCAAATGAGGATGAAGACTGTGAGCCCCACGTGGGACACCTTGATCACCTTGTAGCCTTCCCAGCGCTCAGAACAGGTAAGCACTTAATAAATGCCATCATAATTATTATTATTATCTGAGGCTTTTCTCTCTGGGTAGGGACACCCCACCCCATCCCAGACACAAGGCCAGCAGACACCTGGGGCGTGGGCAACCTTGAAGACCAACCTCTGCCGAATCCCTGTCTGCTGGAGCAGAGGGGGTCCACATCAAGTCAGAAACCAGACTGGGGAAACTGAGTCAACGACCCCCAGTCCCTGGCTTTCCCCCCTCGTCCCCACCAGCTCCTGTCCCGTGTGGCAATAGCTTTCCCGGACCACCAGCCTGCCGGGCCCAAAGCCCAGGGGAACCTCTTTGGCGGACGATGCAGCAAACGGGCCAGAACCGATCCCCGAACCGGGCCGGAACCGGGGTCCAGGACCGGGGCCCGGCAGGCTCACCTGCTCTCTCCCTCGGGCCGGAGGCTCCCGCAGGTCAAGGTCGGCCTGGGTCGGTCCGGGTCGCCGCCGGCCCCACCCGGACCGATCTCCAGGGCCGCCGGGCGGGGGGACCGCAGGGGGCGGGGACACCGGCACTGTCAGCTGGGAGGGGGGGGAAGGGACGGGAGGGGAGGGGTCACCGAGGCCCCATGTGACTCTGCCCTCCATCCCCGGAGAGGGAGGGGCCACGGCCCTTAGGTCCATCTCCTTCCACTTCCCCTATCTGTAATTTATTCAATCGTATTCATGGAGCGCTTAGTGTGTGCAGAACACTGTACTAAGCGATTGGGGAAGCACAATGCAGCAATAAACAGACGCATTCCCTGCCCACAATGATCTTACAGTCTAGAGAGGGAGACAGATATTAATAGGCATAAATAAATTAGAGACATGGACATAAGTGGTGTGGGGCTAGGAGGGGGGATGAATAAAGGGAGCAAGTCAAGGTGACGCAAAAGAGAGGGGAAGGCGAGGAAAGGAGGGCTTAGTCAGGGAAGGCTTCTTGGAGGAGATTAATTTATGTTAATGTCTGTGCCCCCCCACTAGATTGTAAGCGCCTTATGGGCAGGGGTCGACCAGTTCTATTGTACTGCACTTTCCCAAGCTCACAGTAGGTGCTCAATAAACGCCACTGATTGATTTGGAGGGGAGGAACGGAGGGCGGGAGAAAGGAGAGGGTTGACAGTGAGTTCCTTGTGGGCAGGAAACTTGTCTACCAACTCTTGGATGTCCTCTCCCAAGCGCTTAGTGCAAACGCTTGGGAGGGGACAATCCAACAGATCCAACCCCACAAGGGATCATTAAATATCACTGATTGAATGCACTTCCAAGAGCTTAGTACAGTGTTCTGCACAGAGTGAGCACTCAATAAATAAGAGTGATTGATTAATTGAAAGGAGGGAGGAAGGGCAAAAGGAAGGAGAGATAGGGAGGGTTCTGGGGGTCCTGGGCTTTGGTCCAAGGACGGTGACTGCTCCCTTAGAAGACCCCGAGACGCCCCATCTGCCCCCCACCTACATGGCACCATTGATTTTCTCCTCCACGGTGGCTGGTCTCACTGGAAGGACAGGATTGGAGGGGCACCTTGGACGGACACGCACAGACAGACAGACAGACACACAAATGTCCCCCCCCCCCCCCGCCCCCCGCCCCCCGCTCCAGTACCGCTCCAGGCCAGACACAACACGCCCCCACTTCCCTCTGACAGCTCCAAGACGAGCTGGAGGGGAGGGAAGAGGAGGGAATGGGGGATGGAGGGACGGGGGCGCTGGGGGGATGGGAAGCCCCCCGATGGGGAGCCCGCCCCCTGGCCCCCTGGGCCCCCCGTCCCTCACTCCCGTCTCCGCAGACGTTGGCTTCTGCTGCCATTTTCACGTCTCTCGTCAATCAGCCCTTGGGGCTTTTCTCCGTCTTTGTCCCCTTCCCCGCCCCCCCCCCCCCCGGGTGGTCCGGGGGTCCCCCCCGCCGGGTTCCTCCTGGTCCCCTCCCCCAGCCTCCCTCACCTGCACGGCGGCGGCGGCGGTCCGCGCTGCAAGGGAAACGCACAATGTCCCGCCACCGCCTCCCGCTCCTCCCCCTCCTCCCCCGGCTCCTCCTCTTCCTCCTCCCCCACTCCACTCCCACTTCTCCTCCTCCTCCCCCTCCTCCCCCTATCCCCGCTCTTCCTTGCCCTTGTGCCCGGCCTAGGGAGCGAGACGCAATTGACAGCATCTGCCGGGCAGAGAGACAGACAGACAGGCAGACAGACACACACACATACACACCCCTGACAAAACGAGGCTTCACCCTTCTCCCCCGCCTCTCCCCCAGAGAGTTCATTCATTCATTCAATCGTATTTATTGAGCAATTACTGCGTGCAGGGCACTGGACTAAGCACTTGGGAAAGTACAGTACAGCAATAAAGACAGACAATCCCTGCCCACGTCGAGCTCACAGCGTGGAGTTGTTCGGGATGTTGCGGGGCGGAGGGAGCTGGAATGGAGGAGGGGGCAGCTTCAGATCGCCCCCATCCCCGTTACCTCTTGGCCACCTGCGGGACTCCCCCACGACAGGAGAGCTGGGATGGGGGCCGGGGGGTGGGGTCCTCCCTGAGGGGTGGGGGGACCGGCCTAATGACTAGAGGCCGGGTTTGGGAGTTAGAAGACCTGATTCCAATCCCGGCTCCTCCACTTGTCTGCTGTGTGACCTTGGGCAAGTCACTTCACTTCTCTGTGCTTCATTCATTCATTCAATCGTATTTATTGAGCGCTTACTAAGTGCTTGGGAAGTACAAGTTGGCAACGTATAGAGGCGGTCCCTACCCAACAGCGGGCTCACAGAGACCTCATCTCTAAAATGGGGATTAAGACTGGGAGCCCCACTTGGGACAACCTGATTACCTTGTATCTACCCCAGTGCCAACAACAGTGCTTGGCACATAGTAAGTGCTTAATGAATGCCATTATTAATTATTATTATTAATAATAATTTATTATTAGTAATAAAGATGGATGGATGGACAGAATGACGGGGGACAGGTCAGTGTTGGAGCGGTCAAGGTAGCCTCAGCCTGACAGATGCCTGGGGTCTTCAATCTGCTGCTGCTCGCCCTCTTTTTGGTGGCGCTGGGTCTTAGAGTATGCTGTAGTGGTGGCCAGGGGACCAGGGACTGAGGGCTTGGGGAGGCTGGGGGCTGAAGAGTCAAAGGGGTCAGGGAAGCCCACCCCAGCCCTCCAAGCTCCATAGGGACAGAGAACGTGTGTACCAACTTTGTTGTATTGGAGAAGCAGCTTGGCCTAGTGGATAGAGCATAGGTTTGGGAGTCAGAAGGTCTTGGGGTCTTATCCCACCTCTGCCATTTGTCTGCTGTGTGACCTTAAGCAAGTCATTTAACTTCTCTGGGCCTCAGTTCCCTCATCTGTAAAATGGGGATTAAGACTGTGAGCCCTATGCGGGACAAGGAGTGTGTCCAACATGGTTATCTGGTTTCTACCATACCTGGCACATAGTAAGTGCTTAACAAATACCATTATTATTATTATTCTTCCAAGCTCTTTAGTGCAGTGCTCTGCCCAAGTAAGCATTTAATAAATATTGTTCATTGATTGATCGATTGATCCCTGCCAGAGCACAGCAGGTGAAGAGGAAGCAATCCAGTTCCCCTGACCACTCCCTGACACACTGCCCCAGGGGCCAGCTATCAGAGTTCCGGAAGATCTCTTTCAAGGGAAGTGCAGTAAGGCAGTGTGGTCTGATAAATGCCCTCTGTATGTAGTTAGCACAAAATAAATATCACTGATAGATAATTGATCTTTGATGGATTAAAGGGGAATGGGGCTGGGAGTCAGAGACCTCAGCTCCACCCGGGGTCCACCAGTCAATCGGTGGTTTTTATTGAGTACTTACTGTGTACAGAACAACAGCCGATAGAGTTGTTTGGCATTCCCTGCCCACAAGGAGCTGACAGTCTAGAGGGGGAGACAGACAAGATAAAAAAATTATGGTTATGTGCATAAGTGCAGTGGGGCTGAGGGTGGGGTGAATGAATATCAAGTGATTAAAAGATATGGATCTAAGTACATAGATGACTCAGAAGGGAGAGGGAGATGGGAAAATGAGGGGTTAGTCAAGGAAAGACTCTTAGAGGAGATGTGATTTTAGGAGGGGTTTGAAAGTGGGGAGAGTGGTGGTCTGTCGGCTATGAAGGGGACGGGTGTTCCAGGCCAGAGATGGGATGTAGGCAAGGGATCGGCGGTGAGATAGATGAGATCGCGGTACAGAGGGTAGGTTGACATTGGAGGAGAGAAGTGAGCTTGCTGTGTTGTAGTAGAAAGTCAGCGAAGTTTGACAGGAGTGGTTGTGGGTGCCTGCTGAGGCAACAGACTAGGTTTTCAAACGGTGAATTTGGGAAATTCCCACAGAATTCCCTTAGAAGGGAATCTCTTCCAATATGACAGGAGAAAGAGAGCAAGGAAGAGAAAATCCCTTGGGAATGGCTTCCCAGCGAGGACAGCAGGCCCTACCTACTTCAGGTACACATTTTGGCCGCTCTTTTCTGGTCTGCCTGGATTTGGGGCATAAGTTGGAGCTGTCAGGGAGGGGCAGAGCTCTCGTCGGGCGGGGGACCCCCAACTTCCAGACATCAGGTGGTTCTCTGTACGGAACACCTAAAAAGCAGCTTCTTGCAGAGTTTCATTTCTGCTCAAAGTCCTTTGACCTGGAAAATCAGGAATCATTCAGCATTTGTTGAATGTTTGCTGTGTGCAGAGCACTGCACTACACACTTGGGAGAGTACAATAGTTGACTCAATTTCTGCCCTTGAGGAGTTTGCAATCTACTGAGAGCAGAGCACTGTATAGAGAGTTTATAGACATGATTCCTGCCCTCCAGGAGCTTACAGTCTACTATGTGCAGAACACTTTACTGAGCACCTGGGAGAGGACAGTAGAGCTAGTAGACACAAATCTTGCCCTCCAGGAACTTACAGTCTCCTGTGTGCAGAGCACTGTAGGGAACACATGGGAAAGTATGCATGGTAGAGTTAGCAGACACAATCCCTGCCCTCCAGGAGCTTGCAGTCTGGTGTGCAGAGCACTATATGGAGAACGTGGGAGAATACAGTACAGTAAGCAGACACAATCCCTGCCCTCTACTGCGTGCAGAGCACTGAACTGAACACCTGGGAGGGTATAATAGGAGATGAGGCTTCCCTGTTTCTCCAGAAATACAGCGGATGATGGGTTGGTTGGGTGGGGATCCTTGAAGGTCAGGTGACAGTTTCTGAGGAAAATGCCTGCCTCAAACCCAGGGAACCCTGCCAATGTATTTAAAATGTTATAAATTATTGATTTATATCAATATCAATCTCCCCCTCTAGACTGTAAGCTTGTTATGGGCAGGGAATCTGTCTGCCAACTCTGTTGTACTCTCCCAAGTACTCAGAGCAGTGCTCTGCACATAGGATAAGCAGCATGGCCTAGAAGTTAGAGAATGATCCCACGAGGCAGAAGGACCCGGGTTCTGGTACCAGCTCTGAATTTATCTGCTGGGTGACCTTGGGCAAGTCACTTCACTTTCATGTCCCTTAGTTCCCTCATCTGTTAAACAGGGATTAAGATTGTGATCCCCATTTGAGACAGGGACTGTGTCCAACCTGATGATCTTGTATCTAACCCAGCTAGATACAGTGCCTGGCACATAGTAAGCACTTAACAAACACAATAATAATAATAATAATAATAATAAGTTATTATTATTATTCTCTGCAGTTTCCTCTAGTGGGTTGGGAGTTTCAGCCGCGTAGACAACTTCCAACCTGAACTTGTTAGGTTGGGGGTAGTGGGAGTGGCATGGTGTTGGGGTGGGGGTAGTTCACTCATTCATTCATTCATTCATTCATTCAATTGTATTTATTGAGCGCTTACTCTGTGCAGAGCATTGTACTAAGCGCTTGGGAAGTACAAGTTGGCAACATATAGAGATGGTCCCTACCCAACAACAGGCTCACAGTCTAGAAGGGGGAGACAGAGAACAAAACAAAACATGTTAACAAAATAAAATAAATAGAAAAGTAAATATGTACAAGTTAAATAAATAGAGTAATAAATCTGTACAAACATATATGCAAGTGCTTTGAGGAGGGGAAGGAGGTAGGGCATGGGGGATGGGGAGGGGGAGAGGAAGGAGGGGGCTCAGTCTGGGAAGGCCTCCTGGAGGAGGTGAGCTCTCAGTAGGGCTTTGAAGGGAGGAAGAGAGCTAGCTCGGCAGATGTGCAGAGGGGGGGCATTCCAGGCCGGGGGGAGGACGTGGGCCAGGGGTCGATGGCGGGACAGGTGAGAATGAGGCACAGTGAGGAGGTTAGCGGCAGAGGAGCGGAGGGTGCGGGCTGGGCTGGAGAAGGAAAGAAGGGAGGTGAGGTAGGAGGGGGCGAGGTGATGGACAGCCTTGAAGCCGAGAGTGAGGAGTCTGACTAAGCCCCCCTTTCCTCTTCCCCCACTCCCTTCTCATTGCCCTGACTTGTTCCCTGTATTCATTCCCTCCCACCCCCACAAGCCCCACAGCACTTATGTCTCTATCTGTAATTTATTTATTTCTGTTCATGTCTGTCTCCCCTTCTAGACTGTAAACTCACTGGGTGCAGGGAATGTGTCTGTTTATTGTTGTAGTGTACTTCCCCAAGAGCTTAGTACAATGCTCTACATACAGTAAGTGTTCAATAAATACGATTGACTGACTGCCTGATTGTAGTACTTTTAACTTTTGCTTTCCCAGTCTACACTTGGATTTTCACCCACCCTCAGACCCACAGCATTTATGAACACACCCATAATTTATATCAATGTCTGGCTCCCCCTCTAGACTGGAAGCTCCTTGTGGACAGGGAATGTGTCAATCAGTTCTATTATATTGTACTCTCCCAAGAGCTTAATATAGTGCTCTGCACACAGTAAGCGCTCAATTGATTTATCTGAATGTCTCCAAGAGAAGATGAAGTACTAGTCATAATAATGAAGTGCTTACTGGATGCAGAGAAGCAGCACGGCCTAGTTGAAAACGCCCAGGCCTGGGAGTCAGAGAACATGGGTTCTAATCTCAGCTCTGCCACTTGCTTGCTACAGACCTTGGGCAAGTCACTTCAATTCTCTGCGCCTCAGTTCCCTCATCTGCAAAAATGGGGATTCATTACCTGTTCTCCCTCCTACTTAGACCGTGAGCCCCATGTGGGACCTGATGATCTTGTGTCTACTTAAGTGCTTAGTACAGTCCCTGGCACATAGTAAGCAGTTATCAAATACCACAATCAATATTATTATTGCAGAGCACAGTACTAAATGATAAGAATAAACAGATGAGAATTAGACGTGGTCTTTGTCCCTCGGGGCACTCCCAATCCAAGAGTATAAGTGGGGAGAAGAGACCAGAGACAAACACATCAGGGACGAAGAATGAAACAAAACACCACACGGACAAATCCACAAAATAAAAGCAAAGTCCACAGAAGCCTTGGCTGGAGGATCAGACTTTCAGGCTCCTTGGGCTCAGAGTCCAGGCTGTACCTATAGCCACATTCATTCATTCAATCGTATTTATTTAGCACTTATTGTGTGCAGAGCACTGTACTAAGCACTTAGGAGAGTACACTATAGCAGTAAGACACATTCCCTGCCCACAATGAGCTTACAGTCTAGAGGGGGAAACAGACATTAATATAAATAAATTACAGATACAATAAATAAATTACAGCAGCCATCAGTCTTGGGGTTCAATGGAAGTAGAAGCAGCATAGCTTAGTAGATAGGTCACCAGCCTGGGAATCAGAAGGACCTGGGTTCTAATCCCAGCTCTGCCACTTATCCTCTGTGAGACTTTGGGCAAGTCACTTAGCTTCTCTGTGCCACAGATACCACATCTGTAAAATGGGGATTAAGACTGTGAGCCCCATGTGGAACTTGGACTGGGTCCAACTTGATTAGCTCACATCTAGTCTAGCAGTTACTTAGAACAGTGCCTGGCAAATAGTAAGCACTTAACAAATACCATTAAAAAAAATAGGCTTAGTTCTCTTTCCCTTTAGGGTGGTGGGAAGCAGGAAGGGAGTTTTCTATCACTGTACCTCAATCTCATTGATCTCACTGCCGACTGCTCGCCCACGTCCTGCCTCTGGCCTGCAACACCCTCTCTCTTCATATCTGACAGACAATTACTCTCCCCCACTTCAAAGCCTTATTGAAGGCACAGATCCTCCAAGAGGCCTTTCCTGATTAAACCCTCTTTTCCTTTACTTCAACTCCCTTCTGCATCGCCCTGATTCGCACCCTTTAACAATAATAATAATAATAATAATAATAATGACATTTATTAAGTGCTTACTGTGTGCAAAGCACTGTTCTAAGCACTGGGGATGTTACAAGGTGATCAGGTTGTTCCACGGGGGCTCACAGTCTTCATCCCCATTTTACAGATGAGGTCACTGAGGCCCAGAGAAGTGAAGTGACTTGCCCAAAGTCACCCAGCTGACAAGTGGTGGAGCCGGAATTTGAATCCATGACCTCTGACTCCAAAGCCCGGGCTCTCTCCTCTGAGCCACACAGCCCCGCAGCACTTAGGTATATATCTGTAATTTATTTATTTACATTAATGTCTATCCTCCTGTCTATACTGTAAGCTCATTGTGGGCAGGGAATGTGTCTGTTCTATTGTTCTACTGTACTCTCCCAAGTCCTTAGTACAGACACAGTGCACGCAATAAGAGCTCAATAAATACATTTGACTGACTGACTGATGGGGCTCCCTGTCAGCTTGGAGGAGGAGGGCAAGACTGTTTCCAGGGATGGGGTGTGGTTGACTGTCCATTTTGGGGGGTATCCCCAGAGCACACAGAAGCATATTTTATCCCGCTCCTGGCATGAACGGAGAATAAAGGGAGCGGTGCCCCCACCCCCACCCCCCAGTGGAGGAAGGGAAGCAGCATGGCTTAGTGGATAAAGCACTGGCCTGGGAATAAAAAGGATCTGGGTTCTAATCCCAGCTCTGCCACTTGTCTGTTGGGTGGCCTTGGGTAAGTCGCTTCGTTTCTCTTTGCCTCAGTTCCCTCATATGTAAAATGGGGATTAAGACTGTGAGCCCCATGTGGAACAGGGACTGCGTCCAACCCAATTACCTTGTATCTACCCCAGCACTTAATACAGTGACTGGAACTTAGTAACCACTTAACAAATATCACAATTATCAAGATTATTCTTATTGAAGGAAGGCAGCAGTTACCTTGGTGCTTTTATCCACAGAGGTGGAGGGTGGAGAAGTGATGGATATTGGGCAATGGGGTGAGAAGGTATTTTGGGTCTGTCACCCCCTCAGTATTCTGCTCTCCTGGCCAGCAGATTCAGCCTCAAGGCTCAAGGATGGCAAGCTATCTCTACCTCTAATGAGTCTCTTGGCATCCATGGCCAGGATTGGGCAACTTCCCCGGGGCAAGGGCACTGTGTTGGTTTACCCAGGTTGGGGGTCAGGAAACTCAGGTTTGCACTGCAGCTTTGCTACTGACTGGCTGTGTGACCTTGGCAAATCACTGAACCTGTCTGGGTCTCAGTTTCCCCATCTGTGAAGTGGGGATAAAATTCCTGCTCCCCCTCTTTTTTTATAGCATTCATTAAGCTCTTACTTTGTGCCAGGCAATGTTCTAAGCGCTGAAATAGATACTAGTTAATCAGGTTGGACATAGCCCATGTCCCTCATGGGGCTCACAGTCTTTCTCCCCATTTTACAGATGAGGTATTGGTATTGGTACAGAGGCACAGTGAAGTGAAACGACTTGCCCAATGTCACTGGTGGAGCTGGGATTAGAGCCCAGGTCCTTCTGAATCCCAGGCTCATGCTCTATCCTCTAGGCAATGCTGCTTCTAGACTGAGAACCTCATGCGGACCAGGACTGAGTTCCATCTGATTATCTTGCATCTCTCCTAGCACTTGACACATAGTACTTAATAAACACCACCATGTTATTACTACCACTGCTCTAGTTGACTTGCATTACTATTTAAGCACCGCTTTACTCACATATCCATCTTTCTATTCTCTACTTCCTCTTAACTGTAAATTATTTTAGTGTCTCTTTCTCCAGCTAGACTGGAAGCTCTTGATGATTTCTACTAACTCTATTGTACTGTCCCAAATGTTCAGTCCAGTGCTCGGCCCCCAGTAGACTGTGAGCTACTTGTCTGCTAACTTTATTTTCCTTTACCAAGTGTTCAGACAGTGCTCTGCACCCAATAAATAGATTGTAAGGTTCCCTGAGGGCAGAGATCATGTCATTTAACTCTATTTTCCTCTCCCCTGCACTCCGTACAGCACTCTCCTCAGGGAAGTAGCATGGCTTTTTAAAAAATGGTACTTGTTAAGTGCTTACTATGTGCTAGGTACTGTACTAAGAGCTGATATAGATGCCAGGTAATCAGGTTGGACATTGACCATGTACCACATAGGGCTCACAGTCTTAATCCCCATTTTACAGAAGAGGTAACTGAGGCACAGAAAAGTGAAGTGACTTGCCCAAGGTCACACGGCGGACACGTGGCAGAGCTGGGATTAGAACCCAGGTCCTTCAGGCTCCCAGGCCCATGCTCTATCCACTAGATCGCACTACTTCTCTAGTACAAGAAGCCTGGGCCTGAGAATCAGAGGACCTGTGTTCTAATTCGGGCTGTGCCACATGCCTGTTCTGTGTTCTTAGGGCAGTCACTTAACTTCTGTGCTTCCATTTCCACATCTGTAAAATGGGATAAAATACCTGTTCTCTCTTCCCTTTAGACTATGAACCCCTTGTGGGAAAGGGACTTTGTGCGATCTAATTAACTTTTATCTATTTCGGTGCTTAGTACAGTGTTTGGAACAGAGTAAGACCTCAATAAATATCACAATAATTATTATCATAATTATTTTTATTGGATGTAGCTCCTGGCAGAACGATCCTGATTATGTCCACTAGGTGGCGGCAGAGCCCCATGGATTCCGTGCTGGCTGCTGGTTTAGATTAAGATTTTGATTTTTTAAAAATGGTACTTTGTTAAGCGCTTACTATGTGCCAAGGCACTGAACTAAACTCTGGGGTAAATACGAGATAATCCAAATTGAACACAGCTGCTGTGCCACATAGGGCTTACAGTCTTAATCCCCGTCTTACAGATGAGGTTAAGGAGGCACAGAGAAGTTAAGTGAGTTGCTCAAGGTCACACAGCAGACGAGAGGCGGATCTGGGCTTAGAACACAGGTCCTCTGATTCCCAGGCCCGTACTTTTTCCACCAGGCTACGCTGCTTCACATAGATTTCAAATGGACCAATACGTCTGGCTACGGCTGCACTAGGGTCCGGTCCGGTGCTGTCCGGTCCTGTCTGGCTCTAAGAGATTGGCATTGGGTGCCTGAGAACAACTTTCCTGTACTCCTGCTTCCGGGTTCGTGTGGCACCCGAACCACGAATCGCAGGGGCAAGCCCGGGCCCAGGCTTGAGGAGTGAGCAATGTGTCCTGGCGGCTGGTCCGGGCTCGGACCTGCGGGACGGACCGACATGGTGGAAACAGCGTGGCCGGGCCAGCCTCCATGTCCACCGGCCCAGAGGGGCTCAAGGCACCGGGAAGAACCGGATACAAGTCGCCCTCCTGGACACCCGCACTTAAGGAGAGGGACCGATCATCTCACACCCTTACTGTCCCCCAGGGACCCAGTGCAGACCATCGGACACCTCTGACTCCCCCCTCTCCGTCTCTAACTCTCCCCAGTGACCCGGCACTGATCATCCAACATCTCTGACTCTCCCCTCTCCATCCCTGACTCTCCCCAGTCATCCAGTACTGACCACTCTCTCTCCACTTCAATCCATACTTCATGCTGCTGCCCGGATTATCTTTGTCCAGAAACGCTCTGGGCATATCACTCCCCTCCTCAAAAATCTCCAGTGGCTACCAATCAATCTGCGCATCAGGCAGAAACTCCTCACCCTGGGCTTCAAGGCTCTTCATCACCTCGCCCCCTCCTACCTCACCTCCCTTCTCTCCTTCTACAGCCCAGTCCGCACCCTCCGCTCCTCCACCGCTGATCTCCTCACCGTACCTCGCTCTCGCCTGTCCCACCATCGACCCCCGGCCCACGCCATCCCCCGGGCCTGGAATGCCCTCCCTCTGCCCATCCGCCAAGCTAGCTCTCTTCCTCCCTTCAAGGCCCTGCTGAGAGCTCACCTCCTCCAGGAGGCCTTCCCAGACTGAGCCCCTTCCTTCCTCTCCCCCTCGTCCCCCTCTCCATCCCCTCATCTTACCTCCTTCCCTTCCCCACAGCACCTGTATATATGTATATATGTTTGTACATATTTTTTACTCTATTTATTTATTTATTTTATTTGTACCTATCTATTCTATTTATTTTATTTTGTTAGTATGTTTGGTTTTGTTCTCTGTCTCCTCCTTTTAGACTGTGAGCCCACTGTTGGGTAGGGACTGTCTCTATATGTTGCCAATTTGTACTTCCCAAGCGCTTAGTACAGTGCTCTGCACGTAGTAAGCGCTCAATAAATACGATTGATGATGATGATGATGACCATCCAACACCACTGAAGCAGCATGGCCTAGTGGCAAGTGGCTTGGGAGTCAGAGGTCGTGTGTTCTAATCCCTGCTCCATCACTTGTCTGCTATGCGGCCCTGGGCAAGTCACTTAACTTCTCTGTGCCTCAGTTACCTTCATCTGTAAAATGAAGATTGAGACTGTGAGCCCCACGTGGGACAACCTGATTACCTTTTATCTACCCCAGCACTTAGAATAGTGCTTGGCACATAGTGAGCGCTTAACAAATATCATCATCGTCATCCCCATTGACCAGCACGGACCATTCCATCCCTTACTCACTACCGTCCTTCATCTCAAAGGGTCCTGTGGCCACCGGTAGCCTCCACAGAGAGAGCCGGGAGGCCCGTTGACTGCGACGAAGGCCGGAGTCCCCGTAGTCCAGCAGCCCTGCAGTCCCAGAAGCCGGAGGAAGCCGCGACTGAGGCGCGAGTGGCCACGAGGGGACAGCATCGCCCAGCCTGAGTCCCTGCTCCCGTAGGGACAACGGGCCCTGGGCCCCCTGCCCAAGCTCAGTGGTCTTCATTTTTTTTTTTAATGATATTTGTTAAGCGCTTACTATGTGCCAGGCATTGTACTAAGCGCTGGGGTAGGTATGAGCTAATCAGTTTGGACACAGTCCATGTCCCACATGGGGCTCACAATCTCAATCCCCATTTTCAAATGAGGTAACTGAAGCACAGAGAAGGGAAGTGATTTGCCTAAGGTCACAGAGCAGACAGGTAGCAGAGTCAGGATTAAAAGCCAGGTCCTCTGACTCCCAGGCTTGTGGTCTGTCCACTAGACCATGCTGCTTTATTGAGCACATATTATGGGCAGAGAATTGTTCTAAACACTTGGGAGAGGACAGTACAACAGAGTTGGTAGATACGGTCCCTGACCGTGAGGAGCTTCCAGTCTAGATGTAAGTACTCAATAAACACTACTGATTAATTAGCTAGAGGATGTTTTAACACCTTCTACTTGCAGGTTCTGCATTGTGCTGAGCACTGTGGCCGATACAAGATAGTCAGCACGGACACAGTCCCTGCCCCCACAGGGTTCACAGTCTGGGAGGGAGGGAGGGCAGATTACCACTCTCCCCACCTTTAAAACCTTATTGAAGGCACATTTCCTCTGAGGCCTTCCTTGATTAAGCCCTCTTTTCCTTTTCTTCAACTCCCTTCTGCATTACCCTTGTACTTGGATTTGCCCCCTTTATTCACCTGTCCCTCGGCCCCACAGCACTTATGTCCATATCCGTAATTTATTGATTTACATGAATGCCTGTCTTCCCCTCTAGATTGGACGAGCCATTCTTTCTGTTCCCAGGCCCGGCCTGATTCTTCCTCTGCCAGCATTAGTGTCTGTCTCTGACCAGCATTAGTGTCCCCTGGAATCCAGCAGGGCCTCTGCTGAGGGAGCACCGGGCCCCGCACGAGCCTAACCAACAACAGGACCGTTGGAGGGCTGCACTGCGAGACAAGAAGACATGGATCTTTCTGGTCGGGACCGGGATTTTGTTCCTGACCAACATCTTGACTTCGCAGCTACAGAGAAATCCCCAGCCTGAACACTGCACTCTTCTGCTGCTAACCTCCTCACTATGCCTCGTTCTCGCCTGTCCCGCCGTCAACCCCTGGCCGACGTCCTACCTCTGGCCTGGATTGCCCTCCCTCCACACAACCGCCGAACTAGCTCTCTTCCTTCCTTCAAAGCCATACTGAGAGCTCACCTCCTCCAGGAGGCCTTCCCAGACTGAGCCCCTCCCTTATCCTCTGCTCCTTCTCCCCTGCCCATCACCCCCACTCCCTCCCTCTGCCCTCCCCACTTCCCCTCCCCACAGCACTTGTGTATATTTGTACATATTTATTACTCTATTTTATTAATGATATGTATATATCTATAATTCTATTTATTTTGATGGTATCGACACCTGTCTACTTGTTTTGTTTTGCTGTCTGTCTCCCTCTTCTAGGCTGTGAGCCCGTTGTTGGGTAGGGACTATCTCTATTTGTTGCCGAATTGTACTATCCAAGCACTTAGGACAGTGCTCTGCACACAGTAATCTCTCAATAAATACGATTGAATGAATGAATGAATTAATGAATTAATTAATTAATGCCCATCTCCCTTTGGCCACTGCAGCTCTGGGTGGCTCCAGGCCCCAGCCACTCCAGCCCCCAGACCACTGGGCCCAGCTGAGGTGAAAGGATGCATTCAGGGACCAGAAGTCAGGGAGCCTGGGCAGGGAATGTGTCTGTTTATTGTTGCATTGTCCTTTCCCAAGTGCTTAGTACAGAGCTCTGCACTTAGCAAATGCTCAATAAAAACTATTGAATGAATGAATGAATGGATCGCTGTGTGACTTTTTTATTGGCATATATTAAGCATTCATTGTGTACCAGGCACTGTTCTAAGCACTGAGATAGAAACAAAGTTAATCAGGTTAGACACAGACCAAGCCAATCAGTTTGGACTTAGTCCAGTTCCCACACAGGTCTCACAGCCTTAATCCCCATTTTACGGATGAGGTAACTGAGACACAGCAAATTGAAGTGACTTGCCCAAGGTCATGCAACAGATAAACGGCAGAGCAGGGATTAGAACCCAGATCCTTTTGGCTCCCAGGCCCGTGCTCTATCCACTAGACCATGCAGATTCTTTTGAGTGACTTGGGTCTGGGAGCCAGAAGGACCATTCAGTTCCCTCACCTGTAAAACAGGTTTGAGATCCCTCACTCCCTCCGGCTCCCTCCCTTCTTCCCTGCCTCCCTCCTGCCCCTTTCCTCCCACCCCATTCCTCCCCCTTCTTCTCTCCCTTGTTTCCTGGAAAGTTGCCAGAAGGAAATTGGATAATTCTTGGGAAAGACCTGTCAATCCATCAGGAACTGAATCAAGCTGGGGGTTGGACAAACACAGCTGGGCAGGAGAGGGTCCTCTGAGGGGCAGCCGAGTGGGCTACCAGGACCATCTAATCCACTGGCCCCTCTGCTTCAACTACTACCACCGCCCCCACTGCCCCCACTGCCTCCACTATTACCCTGGCCCCTCCACCAACTCCACCACCATTGTGCCCCAAGATGGCGGCAGGGATGGTAGGAGGGAGTGGAGGTCCTGAAGTGGGCGACAGCAGTAGTCCCAGGGGAAGTGGGGGCGGGAGACACCCAGAGGCATCCAGGGTTTGGAAGCTTTTCTGTTTCCAGGTAACTAGGTCCTTCCCTCAGTGATCACTATGGTAACCGGACATCCTTCCTCCCACTGCTTAAACGAGGGAATGTCTGCAGGCCCCCCCTTCTAGCCTTCTCTCAATTCTAGTCCCCCCAAACTCCCATGTACTGGGCCTTTATTGTATGCAGAGCACTGTGCTTGGTATCTGCTGTCTGCAGATTGTGGTACTGAGTGCCTACTATGTGTAAAACGCTGTACTGGGCACCAGCTGGTTGCAGAGCACTGTGCTGGGTACCTACTGTGTGCAGAGCATTGAACTGGGTGTCTACTGTGTGCAGAGCACTGTACTGGGTGCCTACTTTGGGCAGATTACTGTACTGGGAACCCACTATGTGGTATGCTGTACTGGATACCTACCATATGCAGAACACTGTATCTAGTACATATTCTGTGCAGAGTGTTGTACTGGACTCCTGTTATGAGCAGAACACTGTCCAGGGCACCTACTGGTTCAGCACTGTACTGGGCGCCTGTTGTGTGAAGAAGTAGCTCAGAATCCTGCAGGGTCAGTGCCCCGACTCTCCCTGCACTTTGGGGTGAGGTTCAGGGGAGTGGGAAAATCTCTAATCCCCGATTCTGAGGAACTGGGTGGGTGAGCGAGGGTGGGGAGGTGAGGAAAGTGGCTCGGGGGGTGGGGTTGGGTGGATTTCAGAATCGGGGGTTAGGTTGGGGCTGGGGGCTGTATGGGTTTGGGAGCTCGAGGGCTGAGGAGGGACTGGGTGGATTTGGGGGCGAGGGACTGGCGGCCTGAGCAGCGGCTGGAATTTAGGGCTGGGTGGGTTGGGGGGCGAACCGCAAGGTGAACAGGTAGCTGGGACCCGCCAGCCCTGCAGAGTCTCAGCTTTGACAACTGGGAGGACGCCGATGCACCAACCTGGATAATCTGACTTCCCTCATCCAATATTAGCATCGCCATGGAAACCTCCTAGCAACGAGGAAAACAGCCGAGGCACAAAGACATCCGTCCTCGGGCCACCTGTGCCCGAGACCCCCACCCCCCGCCCCTCCCCGTCGGCCCCTAGGCCCTCAGACGCCCGAGGAACAGTGATGAGCACGGGCTTTGGGTATTTTTGTTCCCGGTGGCAGGGTCATCTTTCAGATTTCTCTCGGTCCAGTTTCCTGGGCTTCACCCCCTGTGTAGAGGCCGAGTGATGACCGACTACCTCCTTCTTTCTCCTCTCCCACCCACCGCCACCCAGCCCCTACCCAGAATCTCCCTGCCCGCTGCTGGGAGAAATGTCATCTGGGGTAATTTCAGTTGCCCTGCTGAATAGTCACCCTAATGTCCGGGGGTCAGTGCTGCCGGACAATTAGCGAGTCCTAATCTGAAAGTGCAAAGCGGGGCGGTTTGCAGTCGGAACAAAGCCTGCCTGACCCTCACATGTCAGAGCCATCTGGGGTCCTGACCGAGGCCCGCTGATGGAGGGGGGGTTTGGGAGCAATTAGCTGAGATGGCTACATCAGCTCCCCGCTCCCTGGCTTTGCCCCCTTAGATAGGCAACGGGCTCACCCTCCCCGCTGTCCATCAGGCAATGATAATAATGGTATTTGTTAAGCACTTACTATATGCCAAGCACTTTACTAAGCGCTGGGGTGGATACAAGCAAATCAGGTTGGACACAGTCCCTGTCCCACGTGGGGCTCACATTCTCGATCCCTATTTTACAAATGGGGTAACTGAGGCACAGAGAAAGGAAGTGACTTGCCCAAGGTCACACGGCAGACAAGTGGCAGAGCAACCTGCCAAGAGCCTTTTCTGAATGCCTGCTGTGGGCAGAGCAGTGTACTGAGCGCTTGGCGGAGCATGATAGAGTTAATAGAAACAATCCCTGCCCTCGAGGAGTTTACAGTCCACTGTGTGCAGAGCACTGTGCTGAGCGCCAGGGAGAGTACAATAGAGTTACAGTACTATGTGCCAAGCACTGTGCTGAGCGCCTCGGAGAGTACAATGGAGTTAGTAGGTAAGATTCCTGATCTCAAGGAGTTTACAGTCTACTGTGTGCACAGTACTGTGCCGAGCGCTTGGAAGAGAACAAGAGGAGCCACGATCCCTGCCCTCGAGGAGTTAACAGTATACTGTGTACGGAGTGCTGTATTAAGTACTTGGGAGAGTACAATAGAAGAAGGCATGGTACATGAATACATGAATCAAGAATACATGATCACTCCCTAAACTGTCTTAAAGGATCAGGTACAGATTTTGACACCTGTCTACATGTTTTGTTTTGTTGTCTGTCTCCCCCTTCTAGACTGTGAGTCCGTTTTTGGGTAGGGACGTCTCTACATGTTGCCGACTTGTACTTTCCAAGTGCTTAGTACAGTGTTCTGCACACAGTAAGCGCTCAATAAATACGATTGAATGAATGAACGAATGATTCTCAGCACCTTCCAAATTCCCACTCCCCTCTCTTCCAGGGAGCCCTCAAGGAAGAGGTCGTTGGACCCCTAGGGTGGGAGATGGAGCGGATGCGAGGAACAGAGGGAGGGGAGGGCGTGGAGGCCGAGGCCGCGGGGAGATCCGGGGAGATCCCGGTGAGGTGGGCCCGGCCCCTTGCAGCTCCTAGGTTGCCAAGATCCCTTCAGCCTCTCCACAAGTGCGCATCTGGTGTCCATGAGCAGATTTCTCCACCCGCCGGGCTGGCTGCCCCACGCGACCCTCCCCCAGCCCCACCCACTTCCCGGGGCCCACCTAGGACCATTTCAGACTAACAGATGAGGAGAGGTAAAAATAAGCACCCAGCCCTGTCCATCGAATGGATGGGGACGCTGACCCATGATTATTCATTCATTCATTCATTCATTCAATCGTATTTATTGAGCGTTTACTGTGTGCAGAGCCCTGTACTAAGCGCTTGGAAAGTACAAGTCGGCAACATATAAAGACGGTCCCTACCCAACAACGGACTCACAGTCTAGAAGGGGGAGACGGACAACAAAACAAAACATGGAGACATGTTTTTAATGAAGTGCCCTCCAAGCTGGCTGGTTCCAGATGCCTCTGAAGGAGTAAGGATGGGAGGCGGGATGAGGAAGAGGGGGAAAGGAGGGAGAGGAGGAGGAAGAGGAGGAAGAGGAGAATGAGGAGGAAGAGAAGGGAGAGGGACAGGAGGAGCAGGAAGAGAAGGAAAAGGAAGGAGCAGGAGGAAGCTCCTTCTAGACTGTAAACTCATTATGGGCAGGGATTGTGTCTCTTTATTGTTGTATTGTACTCTCCCAAGCGCTTAGTACAGTGCTCTGCAAAAGGTAAGTGCTCAATAAATATGATTGAATGAATGACTGATGCATAGTAAGCTCTTAACAAATAGAACAATTATTTTTAAGTGCTTGGGGTGGCTGTTTGGATGACAGAAACTGGGGCATTGGGAGTTAATCAGGGATGGCCTCTTGGAGGAGATGGGGTTTCAGAAAGCAGTGAAGGAGGGGGAGCAGTGTGAGTCGGGGGTCAGAGGTGGGAGAGTCCAGAGTGAGGCCTGGTGGGAGGGCAAGTGGAGGGAGTGAGCCAGACCCGAGAGGGTGAAGAGAGCAGATGGTAAGGTCGGAGATGGCGATGGGATGGTGGCCAGGAGGGCTTGCTGGACAACACGAGGAGTCAAACTCCAGCCTCGATCCCCAGCCGCTCCCCCAGCACCCCGGTTCCTCATAACGGCCAGTTCCGGTCCCTCCTCCAGCGAGCCCACTGCCCACTCCCTTGACTCCCAAAAGCCTGCATTCTTGGAGGAGGCAGAGCTCTGCGTCCACCCCGGGTGACCCGAATGAATATTCATTCTGCCATTTCTCATCTGGGCAACAGTCTCCCGGCAGCTCCCATCCAGCAGAGAACAAAGACTTTAATTAAACGACTTTGAAGGTGATTGAAATTGAATGTCAGGACATTTCCCTAGGGGAGCCCTCATCCAGCCCTGCTAAGGCCTGTCCAGATGTCCGTCTGCCCCTCCGGGCTAGCTCGTCTCCTTCCACGTGACCCTTGCCATCTTTGGAGGCCACTTGAGGCACTCCCATGCAGTTCCGAGATTTCGAAGGTACTGATCACTCAATCGATCAATCAGTGGACTCTACTGAGCATGCACAGCACTGTTCCGAGCACTTGGGAGAAAATAATACAGTGAGGAGACATGATCCCTGCCCTCGAGGAGCTGACTGTCTACTGCAGGCAGAGAACTTAGTAATAAATAATATTGATGATGATAATAATAACTGGTATTTGTTAAGTCCTTCTCTATGCCAAGCACTGGACTAAGCTCTGGGGAAGGCATGTGGTAGCCCCGTGGGGCTCATAGTCTAAGAATCAATCAATCAATTAATCAGTCAATGGTATTGTACTCTCTCAAGGGCTTAATACAGTGATATGTACACAGTAAGAGCTCAGTAAATGCCACTGATTGATTGACTGAGTGAGCACTTATTACATGCAGAGCACTGAACTAAGTGCTTGGTAGAGTACAATTCACTGAGTTGGTAGACATGTTTCCTGCCCTGAAGGTGTTAGTAGACACATCCCTGTCCTCAAGGAGCTTACAATCCACTGTGGGCAGAACACTGTTGTGAGTGCTTGGGACAGTACAAAAAAATTAGTAGACAAACAATTCCTTCTCTCTGAAGAGCTTACAGTCTACTGCGTTCTGAATATTGTAATGAGGGCTTGGGAGAGAACAATAAAGTTATTAGACAGGATCCCTGTCCTCAAGGAGCTGATTGTCTAGCAGAGTTACAGATGCCAGAGTTGTCCTCTGCTCCCCAAGCACAACCTGGACTTTTGTGTACCAGGGAAAAGTGGCAGCCAGTAAAGAAAGACCATGATTCCCTTCATTCCTGGCCCAGATCAGTGGTTTCCCCCCCCCATCCCCACCCCCCAACATGACCTCCCAGCACCCAGAGGGGCTTTGTACTGGTGGCCCCCCAGAAAGTTGCAGGGGTCATGTGCTGGAGGCCTCTGGGCACTTGGAGGGGCCACCCCATAGCAAAGAACAGAGCCTCTCTGCATATCTCCCCAAGGAACCCCATTAGCTATATTGTTTCCATGGGAAAACTGTTCAGACTTTCAGCATTCCAGCTGGAGCCACGGATCCCAGGACCTGGGGCTGGGGCTGGGGCTGAGGGTGGGCTCCGAATGGATGACCTTCTCCTCGAGCCCAGCCTATAGCCCACAGCCCAGACCCCACGGCCCAGTACCCACAGCCACAATCCATAGCCCACAGCGAGTAGCTTGCCACCTGTAACCTACAGCCCGCAGCAGCCTGCAGTCCACAGCCCAGAACTTGCAGCTTGTAGCTCGCAGCCTGTAACCCGCAGCCTGCGGCCTGCAGCCTGTAGCTCATAACCCATAGCCAGTAGCTGGCAGCTTGCAGCCTGTAACATAAAGCCTGCAGCCAAGAGGATTGGGGATTTGAGAGGAAATGGTTTGCCAAGAGAAGTGGGGGTCCAAGCCTTCAGTCTCCAATCAAAAGGAGACAATGAAACGATGATCAAAACAGGCCCTGACTGGGGCTACTCACCCTCTTCACCTCTCTGGGCCTCAGTTTCCTCATCTGCTAAATGGAGATTCAATGTTCATACTCCTTCTTATTTCTACTTAGACTGTGAGTCCCATGGGGGACAGGGACCGTGATTTTCTCATATCTGCCCCAGCGCTCAGCACAGTGCTTGGCCCACAGGAAGAAGTGCATCAGGCAAAAAGTCCTCACCCTAGGCTTCAAGGCTCTCCATCACCTCGCCCCCTCCTACTTCACCTCCCTTCTCTCCTTCTACAGCCCAGCCCGCACCCTCCGCTCCTCTGCCGCTAATCTCCTCGCCATACCTCGTTCTCGCCTGTCCCGCTGTTGACCCCCAGCCCACATCATCCCCCTGGCCTGGAATGCCCTCCCTCCATACAGCCGCCAAGCTAGCTCTCTTTCTCCCTTCAAAGCCGTACTGAGAGCTCACCTCCTCCAGGAGGCCTTCCCAGACTGAGCCCCCTCCTTCCTCTCCCCCTCCTCCCCCTCCCCATCCCCTCCACCTTACCTCCTTCCCCTCCCTACGGCACCTGTATATATGTATATATGTTTGTATGTATTTATTACTCTATTTTATTTGTACATATTTATTCTATTAATTTTATTTTGTTAATATGTTTTGTTTTGTTGTCTGTCTCCCCCTTCTAGACTGTGAGCTCACTATTGGGTAGGGACCGTCTCTATATGTTGCCAACTTGTACTTCCCAAGTGCTTAGTACAGTGCTCTGCACACAGTAAGCGCTCAATAAATACGATTGAATGAATGAATGAAAGTGCTGACTGAAGGCCATCATTGTCATTTTAGGTCCAGAGTTGTTCTGGACTCCGATGGTCAGTTTCCAATGGAGCTGGGCCCAGCTCTCAGCCGCCTTCCTCTCAGTCAGCCCTGCTCCATGCCAAACCAACCTTTACCATTCAGAGTCCTTGTCGGGCATCCGCCTTCAGGCTAAGGGAGATTTGGAAGTGGGCTGTAGGTGAGGGAGGAGACAGAGGACAGGGCTGCTCCCTGATCCCCCCTCTTTCACTCCTCTCCCTGCTTTTCCCTGTTCCTCTCCTCTCTCCCCCTCTCCTCAGTCTCTCCCCGCCTCCCCATCACCTTTCCCCACCACCCCCTGCCCTCTCCCTCACTCTGTGTCCTCCCCTGTCCCACAGTCCCCTCTCTCACTCTGGGCTCCTCTCCTGGGGCCAGACGTGAGGCTCTCCAAAGCCAACAAGAGGTCATAGGCTGAGGGGGAGCAGTTGCGGGCTCGTGATGTCAGTGGTTTCAAAGGAGGGGAAACCTCAATTAGATTTCTGATGAGATAACTTTAATTGTGTTTAGTTTATTCTTCTCCTGTGGATTTTAATTAGAACGGTTACGCAAAAATCTTTTATATTGAGCTCCGCGGATCACTGTAGCAAATCAGTCTTCCTGTTCAGGGTAGGCAGAGGCCGGGGAAGAGATTTCTCTGTAAAAGACTTGTGTTTGGCCAAGTGGAAAAGGTGATGTTTTCCATGAATGAATTATGAATGCACAATCCATTTCTCTCCACCCAACCCTGGCAAGAGAAGTCTGGACCTCGGTTGACTGCTTTATGACAACCACTCGTACCTTTGATATTTAAAAGGAAGCCAAGCTTCCCATTCTCCTCTTTCAGTCTGGATACTGTACCAGCAGGATCCTCACTGTTCTCCCTGCCTCCAGCCTCTCCCTTCGACCTATACCGTTTCCCCAAAATGGCTTTCGGTTGCCCCCTCTCCCCTCTTTGGGACCCTCTGACTGCCTGTCCCCTTACTCGCCGGTACAAATGTCTCATGTTTGGTTTGAGGCTCTTCCCACATGGCTTGCCTCCTTTCACCTATCCACTCTCTTCTCCCACTCCCCTCCAGCTCACAATCCTAACTCTTCTCAAGCTCCATCTACCCTCGACTCTCCTTGTCTCCAATCCTTCTCTCTTGTCGCTGCTCCTGGGCCCCGCCTCTCCAGGACCCCTCACACCTCAGCTTTCCCCTTCTTCAAAGCCTCCTGAAATCCCACTTCCAATGAATCCCTAACCCTGTCCCCACCCTCCACCCCCCACTCCCTAACCTCCCAACACTAGTATATATGCTCCTATAGAGTTTGGTGGTATATGTCAGTCTTGGCACTTTCACTTTTGGATTCATCCAGTTGACCCTTTCAGAACACCAGCTACTGAGTGCTATATGTTTGATCTCCCTCCTCAGTAAAGAATTTGGGTGTTCCCCACCAGACTATAACTTTTGGAGGGCAGGGACTGTGTATTTTTATCTCAGCTGCACTCTCTCAATGGCTCAACACAGCGCCCTACATATAGAAGGCACCCAATACAGTGCTCTGCACATAGTAAAGGCACCCAGTACAATGCACTACACAAAGTAGGTGCCCAGCACAGCCCTCAGCAATCAATCAATCAATCAATCAGTCGTATTTATTGAGCGCTTACTATGTGCAGAGCACTGTACTAAGCGCTTGGGAAGTACAAATTGGCAACACATAGAGACAGTCCCTACCCAACAGTGGGCTCACAGTCTAAAAGGGACTGTCAGCACACAGTAGGCACTTAGTACAGAGTTCTGCATTCAGTAAAAGGTATCCAGTACAGTGCTCTACACAGAGTAGGTGCCCAGCATAATGCTCAGCACACAGTAGGCACACAGTACCACACTCTGGACATAGTAGGCACCTAGCACAACACTCTGAATACATTAGGCACTCAGTACAGGACTCTGCACACAGTTGGCACCCAGTATAGTGCTCTGCACACAATAATGGCACCCAGTAGAGTGCTCTACACAAAGTAGGTGTCCAGTAGATGCATCAGCACATAGTAGGTGCCCAGCATAGTGCTCAAGTCACAGTAGGCACTCAGTACAGAGTTCTGCACACAGTGTGTGCCTAGCACAGACCTCTGCACACAGTAGGAGCCCGAAGACATGGACACTTTGTGCATAGATGGACATATTCTACTGTCTCTAATTCCCTCTGTCCCTCCTGGACAGATCAGATGGGTGCCTGTGGAAGTGAAGCAGAAAGTGTTGAGGGGTTGTGGGGTGGAACGGGAGGGAATTGGGGGTCAGAGAGCTGGGGAGCTGGGACGGGGGCTGGAATGTCAAACTGAGACAGAGAGTGTGCCATGTGAGCATCAATCTCCCACCCAGCACACTACCTTGTCTGGAGCAGAGATGACTCTGAATGTGTAATTATAATGAGTCACATGGTTTGGAGCAAGATTAAGCAGCAATCGTGGAATGAGTCATTTTCAGTGTTTAATTGTGGGAGGCAGACGGGGTCTATGGGGCCTGGCCCGGTGGGGTGAAGGGTCTGGACTCTCCTGAAGCAGACAGACTGACTTCCCAGGGGCAGAGGGTGAACTGCCCTGAAACTCCAAAGCCCCAGCCCGTGTACGGCACCGGGGCTATTTGGCTCATAATAATACTTACAATCATCATCATCATCAATCAGTCATACTTATTAAGCACTTTCTGTGTGCAGAGAATAATAATAATAGTAATAATGGGATTTGTAAAGTGTTCACTCTGTGCCACACCCTGTATACTAAATGCAGGGGCAGGTACAAGATCAACAGGGTGGTCACAGTCCCTGTCTCACATGGGGCTTCCACTTTAAGTGGGAGAGAGAACAGGTAATGAATCTCCATCTTACAGATGAGGAAACTGAGGCACAGAAAAGTGACATGACTGGCCCGGGTTCATGCAGCCTGTCTGCTGTATGACCTTGAGCAAGTCATTTCACTTCTCTGTGCCTCAGTTACATCATCTGTCAAATGGGGATTAAGAGTGTGAGCCCCAAGTGGGACGAGGAATGCGTCCTACCTGATTAGGGTGAATCTACCCAGGACTTTATAAACAAACCATTGGTGATTTTTTTATGGTATTTGTTAAGCGCTTACTATGTGCCAGGCACTATTCTACGTGCTGGGAAGGGGAAGAAGGTGAGAAGTTCATTCATTCATTAATTAATTCATTCATTCAATGATATATATTGAGTACTTACTGTGTGCAGAGCACTTTACTAGGCGCTTGGGAGAGTACAACAGAACAATAAACAGACACATTCCCTGTCCACAGTGAGCTTACAGTCTAGAGTTGGAAACATATATTATTAATAGGAGTAAATAAATGACAGATATGAACATCAGTGCTATGGGACTGGGAAGGGGGATGATCAAAGGGAGCTAGTCAGGGCAACACAGAAGGGAGTGGGAGAAAAGGAAAGGAGGGCCTCTCTGGAAGAAGTGTTTCGTTTCTTTCGAGCCCCTGCCTCCTGCCCCAATGAGAGCAGGTAACACGGCACTGCTCTAGGACAATGGGGCAGTGGCCGTTTCCTTCAGACCTACCTGGCAGACTCTGACACCTCAAAGCTGGGACCCTTGAGGGGCTTCTCCACTTTCCTTCCCCCACACATACACCCCACCCGTTGCCTTCCACCCTCCCTCCCACTTCCCTCGGACCACCTCTGGCTCTGTTGGAGCCTGGTAAAACCTCTGCCTTACAATTACCCATCCCGTCTTTCCCTCCGGGCTGCTTCCAGACACCCATGGCTGCTCCAGGCCTAGCTGGGGGAAACGGCTGCTGACCAAAATTAGCTGTTTCTGGCCAGCAGCTGGGAATTCCTAGGGAGCAAAGCTCCATCTGTAACAAGCTCACCCTAATGGATCGAAGCATTTCTCCTCTTCCAGAGAACAAGGGTCATCAGTCAATCAGTCAGTCAATAGAATTTAATGAAGGCTTGCTATGTGAAGAGCACTGTATTAAGCATTTGGGAGAGTACACAACCCAACACTAAAACAGACACATTCCCTGCCCACAAAGAGCTTATAGTCTAGACAGGGAGGCAGACATTAATATAAATAAATAAAATTATAGAAGTGTACATAAGTGCTGTGGGGCTGGGAGGGGGGATGAATAAAGGGGGCAAGTCAAAGAGACGCAGAAGGGAGTGGGAGAAGAGGAAAGGAGGGCTTAGTCAGGGAAGGCCTCTTGGAGGAGATGTGGCTTCAATAAGATTTTGACTTTCCACATAAGATTATCCACAGCATGGCCTAGTGGAAACAGCCCAGGCCTGGGACTCTGAGGACCTAAGTTCTAATTCCAGCTCCACCGCTTTTCTGCAGTGTGACTTCGGACAAGTCACTTTACTTCTTGGTGCCTCGGTTTCCTCATCTGTAAAATGAGGATTTGATACTTGTTCTCCCTCCTTAGACTGTGAACCCCATGAATGAATGTGCCTTCAATAAGGCTTGCAAGAGGGGGAGAGTAATTGGTCCTACGGAGACTTGGACTTTCCTTCTTTGGATTCAGGCAGGAAATAAATAAATAAATAAATCACCTCTCTCTGGCACAGAGAGACGGCAAAAATTCACCCATCTGTCTACTTGTTTTGTTTTGTTGTCTGTCTCCCTCTTCTAGACTGTGGGCCCGTTGTTGAGTAGGGACTGTCTCTATATGTTGCCAACTTGTACTTCCCAAGCGCTTAGTACAGTGCTCTGCACACAGTAAGCGCTCAATAAATATGATTGAATGAATGAATGAGTGAATGAACAAATAGCATAAGTACCATTGCCATCAATCAATCAACTAATCAATCAAGACACTGTATGCAGAACATAGTGTGTGCAGAGCACTGTACTGAGAACCTACTCTGAGCAGACCATTGTAATGAGCTCTTGGGAGAGTACAATAGAGCAGATACGATCCTGCCTTTGAGGAACTTACAGCCTACTATGTGCAGAGCACTGTACTGAGCATTTGGAAGAGTAGAACAGGCTAAGTGGATGTGATGATCCTTGCCTTCAAGGAGTTTACAATCTGTACAGAGTACTGTACTGTACTGAGTGTTCAAGAGAGGACAATAGAGCTAGTAGACATGATCCTGCCTTCAATGAGCTTAACAGTCTACTGTGTACAGAGCACTGTACTGAGCTCTTGGGAGAGTACAATACAGTTAGTAGACCCACTCCCTGCCCAGGAGCTTCCAGTATGCAGGACATGGTACTGAGCACTTCGAGTAGCACCACAGAGCAAGTAGGCCCAATGTCACCCTGAGTCACATTGCCCCAGTGGGGGTCAGAGCCCTGGACCTTGCTGGATCCAGGGTTCAGGCCTGGGGACTTTCCAGGGCTCATGGCCGATAATAATAATAATCACTTGTTAAGCTCTTACTGTGTGCCAAGCACTGCTCTAAGCGCTGGGGTAGATACAAGTTAATCAGGTTAGACACAGTTGCTGTCCCACATGGCGCTCACACTCTTAACCCCCATTTTACAGATGAGTTAACTGAGGCCCATAGAAGTGAAGTGACTTGCCCAAGGCCACACAGCGGACATGTGACCGAAGGGAGATTAGAACCCAGGTCCTTCGGACTCCCAGGCCTGGGCTCTTTCCACTAAGCCATGCTGCTTCATGCTGATGACCAGCTGGGGGTCTCAGATTCAACTCCCAGCTCAGCCCACCATCTGCTGGGCCCCAAAATAACCGTGCCCACCGCCCACCACCCCAGCCTCTCCCCCGGAATCAAGGCCGGCTAATTCGGTCAGTCAGCCCGCCGGCTCCACCAGTCGACTCTAACTAATGATGCAAATTAAGGAACCACAGTAATGAATCCTTCCATGAGCAAACTCATTTTTCAAAGCGACTCGGAGCCAGGGTCATTTCAGCCAGAAGTGCATTTCCTCCGACACCTTTGCTGGTGGAAAGAAAGCAAAACAGTGTCATCGTACAAAGGAAGCATTTTGTGGTTGAGAAAAAACTGTTTGCCCTTGGATGTTGGAGGTTGACCTCTCCCTGCCTCCCCCTGCTTCCCCCTGCCTCCCCTCCCCTCATGCCTTCACCCTACCCCCCTGCCTCCTTCCACCTCCCCCAATCCCCATGCATCACCAGTCAATCTGTCAGTCAATCATATTCCTTGAGCACTGTACTGAGCACTTGGGAGAGGACAGTAGAGTTAGTTGACACTATCCCTGTCCAGCAGGAACTGACAGTCTATGGTGTGCAGAGCACTAGGTGAGTGCTCTGCACCCAGTAGTCACCCAGTACAGCACTCTGCACACAGTAGATGCCCAGGACAGTGCTCTGCACAGAGTAGAGGCCCAATGGAGCAAGTTGGACACAGTCAGTGACTAGTACAGCACACTGCACTTAGCAGATGTCCAGTACAGCACTCTGCACCTAGTAGATGCCCAGAATACCCCTCTGCACATGGTCAGCAACCAGTATAGCACTCTGCACATAGCAAATGCCCAGTATAGCAATCTGCACTCAGTAGGTGCCCATTATAGTGCTCTACACTTACTAGATGTCCAAAATAGTCCTCTGCCCGCAGTAGGTGCACAGTACAATGCTCTGCACCCGGTGGGTGTCCAGTACAGTACTCTGCACAGAGTAGACACCAGGATGGCCCTCCACACACAGCAGGCAGCCAACAAATGGTATCAGTTGAATCTGGAGGGTTTCCCAATTGTCAGGCTAGACATGTTTGGAAAGAATAAACCGTCTTCCTTTGTGGGGTTCCCTGGGGGCTGTGGCATCTTGTTTCATTCCATCTTCGATAACGATGACTGCCTCAACTTAAATATTTGGCAAAAGTGTTCCATGTAAATGGCTTTTAAGTAATTCCAATCTGACAGTCGTCTGCGGGGGAGGAATGCTCTGTTGTCTAATGAGGAAACTTAACTGACGAAAAACCCAAATTTTCAGTAAGCGGCTCATCGTGGCGGCGATGAGTCTACAATTTCTCTCCCTGTCAGGGCCGAGTAGGTTTGAGCAGAAGGTGAGGAATTTCTTCTGCAAATGTCGAGCTGTGGAGATCTGAGGCAGCATTCTGGATGGAGGCTTTTCAGGTTTCCCAAATCAGTCAATCATTGGAATTCACTGAGCACCTACTGACACTGTACTGTGTCCTTGGGTGAGGGCAGTAGACTTAGAAGAGGCAATTCCTGCCCTCAAGGAGTGTACACCTACCGTGTGCAGAGCACTGTGCTGCACACCTGGGGGAGGACAATAGAGTTAGTACAGAAGATCCCTGTCCTCGAGGAGTCTACAGTCTAGCAGGGGAGACCATCTCTAAAATTAATATAAGTAGGAGTGAATCTGGGGAGTAGGAAGAGAACTCAAACCTTTCCCACTTTTCTAGGGTGGGGTAGAGGGATTGGGGCAGGGGAGAGCTGTAACACTGAGCCAATTTTGTCGGTCCATCTCTCTGTCATCTCTCTGTCGGTTGTCTGCCTGCCTGTCTGTCTGCCTGTCTGTGTGTGTATGTGTGTGTCTCTATGTCTGTCTATCCTTCTGTCTGTCTGCCTGTCCCCAATTCCAGATAGGCCACCTGATCTCTGCCCCCCAGCTTGTTGTGGATAAGCATGGGCAGAGGATGAGGCTCTCAGCTCAGACCTGAGTGCTGAGGGGAGAGGAGGGGAGGGGAGGGCAGAGGAAAGTCTCCTAAAATCTCCCATTTTCCAGGGAGCTTCTCTGATTCATTTCCAACACCTCGTCACTTGTCAATCTGGTAACCGCTCATTGCACTTCTGGAGCAGTTCCAGTCCAGTCCAGCTAAGTGCTTTGCTCCCTGTAGATGCTCAGTACAGAGCTCTGCACCCAGTAGGCATCCAGTACAGTGTTCTGCCCCCAGTAGGCATGCAGTAGAGTGCTCTGCACACAGTAGGCACCCAGTCCAGCAGCTCTGCCCAAAGTA
This sequence comes from Tachyglossus aculeatus, assembly GCF_015852505.1. NCBI lineage: Eukaryota > Metazoa > Chordata > Mammalia > Monotremata > Tachyglossidae > Tachyglossus > Tachyglossus aculeatus. Next base: position 58,530,666 of record NC_052079.1, read on the forward strand.
AGGGTGCAGTACAGTGCTCTGCCCGTAGTAGGAACCCAGCCTAATAATCTGCACTAGGGGCCCAGACCTGTGCTCTTCCCACATGGGCACACAGGCCCTCTGCCCTGCTTGTTACCGCTGGGGCTGCTGGTCTGGGCTGGGATGTAGGGGGTCTCCTGTAGGGGCCCACAAACGGCTCCCTGATTGCCTCTGCCCTCCCATAGACCAGACTTTCTAACAATCTCATCCCCAAAGCTTCCCCGGAGCTCTCGCTGTGAAGAGCTCAAGTCATTATGAAGCTCTCGCCGCTCTCCAGATGAAGTCAGAAGCCAATATCCCCTCTTCTGCGCTGGCTATTTTCTCCGCTGCTATTTCGAGGGGATTTGACCTGAAAACCTTCCCAGAAGAGGCAGCTGATGGGAGATTTCCTGAATTTTCTCCTTCAGCTTACCCCAGAGGCCCAGGAGATTAAAAAATATTTATATTACAAGCCTAACCCAAGCATCACAGTGCCATGGAATGAACTCAGACAAGAGAGGGAGACAGAGAAGAACAGAGAAATAGAGACAAAGAGGCAAAAAGAGACAGAGTTAGCAGTGGAAGAGGAGGGGGGAACTCCAATCTACCATCAGAGTGTCTTTGTTTCCTAGTCCTGAGAGACCACATTCAGCCTTACACCTCTCCTCAAACACACTGGACCCCCTCAATAGGGGATCAGCAATGCGGGGGGGGCAGAGGAAAAGGGCCAGGTGACAATGGGGAACAGAGGGTAAGCACTTAGGAGCCAAACACCACGCTGAATGCCAGGGCAGATACAGAACAATTGAAACAGACACAGTCCCTGTCCCAAGAGGAGCTTGCAGTCTAAGAGGCGAGGGAGAGCAAGGATCTCATCCCCATTTTACAAAGGAGAAACCTGAGGCCCTGGGAGGATGAATGAATTGCCCTAGAGGCCCTTGCAGGTCAGTGGCAGAGCTGGGATTACAGCCCAGATCTCCTGGGTCCCAACCCTATGCTCTAGCCCCTCTGGGGCTGCTTCTATCTGCCTCATCACCCCCACTGACCACCTCCAGTCACAAGAGATGTGAGAGAAGTTTGGTCCAGAAAAGGGGTTTTTTAGGTCTTGCTTCACTCCTGCCACCCAGAGCATGCTGGGAAAAACCCTCTGATTCATAAGCCAACCTTTACAGGGAACCCTTGTGGGGCTCACACATCCTCAAAGCTGGGGCTGGAGTTGGACGAGGGTCTCCCTGGCCACCGGGAGGCTCCAGAGAGGAGTGAAGGGACAGAGGGGCAGAGGGGTGGGCCCTACCTCGAGCACAGTGGGGACACTTCTCATGTGCAGCTTCTTCCCTGATTTGCATTTCCCAGACGCCTGCCCCTCCCAGCACGGTGGCCCTCCATCAGTGCAGATAATTAAAATTGACTTCATTTTCACCCTGGCAGCCTCGACAAACACCAAAATCAAGGGTGGTTTTTTTTAATGGTATTTGTTAAATGCTTACTCTATGCCAGGCACTGTACTAAGCGCTGGGGAGGATACAAGCAAATCGAATTGGAAACACCCCCCTGTCCCCTGTGGGGCTCACAGTCTCAACCCCCATTTTACAGATGAGGTAACAGAGGCACAGAGAAGTGGAAGTGTTTTGAACAAGGTCACACAGCAGACAAGTGTCAGAGCAGGGATTAGAAACCAGGTCCTTCTGTCTCCCAGGCCCATGCTCTATCTGTTAGGCCACACTACTTCCCAAGGGCTTGCCAGACCCCTGATTTGATCCCAGTTCCCAAGCATCCCGGCCACCCGCCCATCTCAGAGCAGAACTCCTCCCCGTTCATGCCTGTGATATTCTCAACAGGAAGTGTTGGGCCAGTTTTATCAAGCTCTCACTGTGTGCCAAACACTGTGCTAATCACCAGGTCAGATAGGAACAACAAAATGAACATGTCTCCTGTTCTCCACAGGGCTCATGGTCTAAGAGGGAGGGAGAGTGAAGGTGGTATCCCCATTGTATAGATGGGAAAACTGAGGTCCATAGAGGTTGACTGACTACCCTGAAGCCCCATGTCAGGCTGGAGGCAGAGCTGGGGTTAGGACCCTGGTCTCCTGGATCCCAACCCCAAGCCCTGTCCACATGGCCTCATGGGCTCTCCGGAAGCCCAGCTTCATCACCTTGGCATCCCTGAACCTGTGGTCAGAGCCTCGCTTCAGAACTGCCTATGACCCAGCTCCCTGGGGCTGACCAGATTCATTCATTTTCATTCAATCGTATTTATTGAGCACTTACTGTGTGCAGATCACTGTACTAAGCGCTTGGGAAGTACAAGTTGGCAACATATAGAGATGGTCCCTACCCAACAGATCTGAGCTACTCCCAGCAGAAAGCAGAACCTAGTTGGGTTTGGACCAGGGCAGGTAGTTGTACAGTTCAATACTGATGGTCCAGTGTCTGACCAGTCTATCCCCTGGCCGGGATGGATTCAGCTCTGGATACCTTCCCATCCTCCATTTGTATTCCTAGAACACAGCCTCCCTCTACTTTGACTCCCATCACCGAGTGCCACGGCTCGGATATGGCCCCTACGTTTGTGAGGACTCAGATGGGGCATTTAGCACCCTGCGGGGACACCAGAAAATACCTCAGGACCCCTGTCCATCTCCCACCCACTCAGAGGCTGCCTCGGGGGCTATGAGTCCCACTGACTGAAGGGATTCCACTTAGCTACCTCGGGGTAGATGCAGACTGACAGAGCAGGCACTCACTGGCCCAGTACAGTGTATTTGGGGATGGAGGGACGATCCCTCTCGCTACTGACCTCAGGGTAAACCAGCCAGAGGGATGGAGCAGGCTCTCACTGGCCCAGGGCAGTGGATTTGGGGATGAAGAGACAACTCTTCCCATTCCTGGGAAGACTGACCCACCCTCCGGCCTCTAGAGGAACAAAGGAGGGAAGCAAAGCCTCAGACCCCGACTGGTTTCTGGTGAGAGAAATCCAGGATGGGGCCGGGAGGGGAGCTGGGAGAGGAAGGGGAAGGAGCTGGGAGGGGTCAGGAGGGAAGGGGGCAGGGAGAGGAATGGGATGGGGCTGAAGCCCAGGTCCCTGGGTCAGGCTCAGAGATTTTTCCTGCTAGAAGTCGATCTGAGCCCACCTTGACCCCCATCCTCAAGCCCCTTGCCGCCCCTCCCCACCCCCCAGGTACCCCCATCCCCCACGCCCTGGTGCTCATCCAGGGTCCTCACTGCTGATGCCGCAGGTGGCAGGTGGAGATAAGGGGGCCTGTGGGCGTCTCGCCTCCATGAGGGTCGTTTAATTTCCACCAGGGACATTGGGTTGGGCGTTCTTTATTACCGGGAGAAGCTGTGGCAGGAAGATAATGGCACGAGTCCTTCGGAGGGGTGGGGGAAGGATGGGACAGTCATTTCTCGGAGAGACAATGCTGATGCTCACCCAGACAGACAGGTTCACCAGTGGAGCAGCGTGGCTTAGTGGATAGAACACAGACCTGGGAGTTAGTTAGAAGGACCTGGGTTCTACTCCCAGCTCTGCCACTTGACTGTGTGATCTTGGGCAAGTCACTTCACTCCTCCGTGCCTCAGTTACCTCATCTGGAAAATGGGGATTAAGACTGAGCCCCATGTGGGACATGGACTGTGTCCAACCTGATTATCTTTTATCTACTCCAGTCTTAGAATAGTGCCTGGGATATAGTAGGTGCCTAGAAAATACCATAAAGAAAAAAAATTAAAAACAGCGGATATGGAGGGAGAGATCACGGTCCTTTCTCTGGAGAGTGACATAGGGAGACTTTGATCTGGGGAAGAAACCTGGGCAACTCCGAGGTCCAGGGAATGGCAAATCCATTCAGGAGAAAGGTGTAGTCGGTTCCTACTGTGGGCAGAGCACTGTACTGGGTGACTATTATGTTCAGAGCTTGGAAGAGCACAATAGAGTTAGTAGTTTCTGCACACAGTGAGTGCTCAGTAAATACAATTGAATGAATAGTTATGATCCTTGTCCTCAAGTCATTTCCAGTCTATTCTTTGCTGAGCACTGTACTGAGCACTTGAGAGAGTACAGTAGAGTTAGTAGATATGATCCTTCCCCTCAAGGAGCTTATGGTTACTGTGGAAGGAGCACTGTACTGGGCACGTGGGAGAATACAATAGAGTTAGTAGACATGATCCCTTTTTTCATGGTATTTGTTAAGCACTTACTATGTGCCAGGCACTGGACTAAGCATTCAGGTAGATACAAGATAATCAGGTTGGGCACAGTCCCTGACCCACATAAGGCACAGAGTTTCACTCCCCGTTTAACAGATGAGGTGACAGAGACACAGAGAAGTGAAGTGACTTGTCCAAGGTCACACAGCAGATGACTGGCCGGGATTAGAACCTAGGTCCTTCTGACTCCCAAGCCTGGGCTGCTCTATCCACCAGGCCATGCTTCTTCCCTGTCTTTGAAGAGACTGCTATCCAGTGGGGAAATGGCAGATAGGTTGGCAGACAAGCGCTCTCTCTCTCTCTCTCTCTCTCTCTCTCTCTCTCTCTCTCTCTCTCTCTCTCTCTCTCTCTCTCTCCCTCTCCCCACCCCCCTTTCTTTCAGTCTCTCCTTTCTGTGTGGAAATGCAAAATCAATCCTGAGCCTCCTCCCCCGCTCTTCCTCTCTGTGCCTTCCAGACAGGTGTTGGCAAATGATGTGTTTGGTTTGAAGTCGCAGCCGGGCTGGGGGCGGAAAGAAAGAAAAGGGAAACGCTGCTTCTGGATGCAGGAGCCAACGGCTATGGATGGATGGGTGGATAGATGCTCCGCACTTACCATCCGGACCACCTGGGCTCTAGCTGACCGAGCCCCTGGCTTGGGCTCTGAGAGCTCTCACCTATGCTGGGTGCTGAGACAAACAGCAGTGGGGTGGCATTATTTACTGAGCACCTACTGGGCACAGTGCACTGTGCTGAGTGCAGTGTACTGACAGTCCCAAATAGAGAAGTGGTGCTGTCCCTGCCTGCAGGAAGCTGCCACTCTGGAGGGCAGGAAGTGGGGAAGCAGCCTGCCCTAGTGTGGGCATGGGCATGGGCTCGGAAGTCAGAAAATCATGGGTTCTAATCCTGGCTCTGCCACTTATCTGCTGTGTGACCTTCAGTTCACTTCTCTCGGCCTCAGTCCCCTTGTCTTTAAAAAGGGAATTGAGACTGTAAGCCCCTTGTAGGACAGGGACTGTGTCCAACCTGATTTGCTTGTAACCACTCCAGCGTTTAGTACAGTGCCTGGCACACAATAAGTGCTTAACCAACACCATAATTATTAAGTGCAGGGTGGACCACTGGGCAGGCTTCAGGGGTTTCTTTTCTCTGTTCCCACAGTTTCCCACAGACAGAGAATTGTGAAATAGCTTCTGCTCCCCAACTGCTCCCCCACTAAACTGTGAGCTCCCCGAGTGCAAGGAATGTGTCTACCCATTCTACTGCATTGTTCTACCCCAAGCACCTAGTATGTGCTTGGCACACAGTAAGTGTTCAATAAATACCATTGATCAACTGATTGTATGAGCTTGTGTATGTGGCCGAGCATGTGCAGACTATGTAATGGTGTGAGGAGCTCTGTTCTCCTCTCCTCCTGTGAGGGATCTGCCTGTGTTGCTCCCCGTTCAACTGGAAGCTCTTTGAGGGCAGCGGTTGTACTGTCTGCCCAGAATAAGTGTTCAGAATAGCGCTCTGCACTCAGTACAGTGCTCTGCACCCAACAGGCACACAGTATGGCACTCTATACTGGGTGCCCCCACCTGTCCCCCTCTAGACTGTAAGCTCGTTGTGGGAAGGGCATGTTTTTTGTTATAGCGTACTCTCCCAAGTGCTTAGTGCAGTGTTCTGCACACAGTAAGCGCTCAGTAAGTACAACTGACTGCACACAGCAGACACCCAGTACAGAGCTATGCCAGACACTGACTTGGGTCATGTTTCCTTTTCATGTGTTCTCCTGGGGTCCTGCGTGGTGTTGTGAGAGATACTGAAGCGAGAATCTGAGAACTGGAGTGGAAAGAGAGAGAGTCAAATAGCTCAAGACCTTGGCCTGGCCACAGAGTCATGGTCAGCGGCTTTAGAAAGGATACTGCCCACTTCTTGTTCTCATTCCGGCTAAATTAGGAATGCCTTGAAGAAGGAATGCGTTAGAAGTTGAAGAATAGCCCAGCTGATTGTGTTTTAGGAAGGCATTCAGGGCCAACTGGAGCTCAGGAACAGAGGAAAAAGAAGAAGCAAGAGAAAAGCCAATTGGAAATGTATTAAAGCAAGGCTCATCCCATCAGCTGGCCTGATACAATTTAATGATAAGAAGCATCGATGCATAATTTATAAGTCTGAAAGCCAACCCCTTGGTTGCAATGATTATGAACCTCCCCCACCCCCGGAACTTTCATCTTGAATCAAAACTAATCACCAGACGAGAGTCACAGAAACCCTTGATCTTAACAAGAAACTAGCGGTTTAACCGAGGATCTGCAGTCATCTGCCGATTTTGATTATCCAACTACACCCACCCTCTAATGGATAATTGAGACGCCATTGGAGGTGGAGTATGGATTTGGGGTGGGTTCTTTTTTTTTAGTGTATTGAACCTGATTTCCATCCCATTTAAAGAAAAAGAATATATATAGAGAGATATCTATCTCTCTATGTCTAGCTGAAGTTTATACTGCTGCTCAAAGGCATTGGTAGATGTGGTGAGATTTCCACGTGTATCTGGACAGGTCACTGTGAAACCTGTAGCCCCGGGCCGCTTTTCCTTCCCCCACCCCACCACACTTGTATGTATGCACACAGAAACTTTCACACAAACATGCGTGCGCGCGCGCACACACACACACACACACACACACACACACACACAGAGATCCTGTCTTTGCTGGCTGCCTTATGTGATGCCTGCTGTGCCTGGCATCGTCTTCGCTGCCACCTCCTCATCTCCCCATCCTCCCCGAGCTCCTCCTACAGCAGAACTACTCATCGTTGGATCGAAGTGTGTTGGGCCAGTCTGTCTGAGGCCATGGGTCCCAGCTCCCATCTGGCCAGGGCCACCATTGCTGTCTGAGGCTCTGTCCCTCTCAAACCCCTAAAATGTCTCTTGGGGATGAGGGTGACAATGGAGCCTTCTGTTGAGAGCAGCAGCAAGACACGGGGAGGAGGCTTCAGGATGGACACCCCGTGTGGAGGAGCTGATTCTCGTGCCTGTGGCTGGTGTGATGCCACTCTCATGCTCTGGTCCCTATCTGCCAGGTTCCCACTGGGTTGCTCAGTGTGAGGAGGTATGCAGGGATGCAGTATGTGGCACAGTGCACATGAAAGGGGTTAACCTGCAGGGCCGACTGACTACCGAAGTGACAACAGCACAGTGTCAATGCTGTGCTGGAGAGCTGTGACCCGGGGAGACTCGGGGCCTGGGGGGGGCATGGGTTGGGTCACTAGGGGAGATTCAGAGAGAGGGGAGTCAGGGGTGTGGAGTCTCCTGGGCAGGGTCACTGGGGAAGAGTCAGAGATGGGGAGGGTAGAGGCGGAGGTATGGAGAAAGGGTATTCTGGGTCACCAGAGGCATGCAGTTGGCTTCCAGTAAGCACAGTCCAAGCCTTACGTGTCCATTCAATAATACTGACTGGTTAAAATCTGGCTGTGTTGTCGGGGTCCAGGTTGAAGGCAGAGAGGCTGATGGGTGTTTATTGAGGGTCTGCGGTGTTGTATCTGCACATTATCAAACCTAGGTGGGTGGGATAGAGACAAAGGGCTTTTATGATCTCCATCTGGCAAGCCGTAGATGAGGAGAGCAGAAGAGACACCACCCTGACAGGCCTGAGGAATTTTTCATTTCCTATGAGGAACTTAGTGCAGGGTTCTCACTAAGGGCCTCCCCATTAACAACAGTCCAGCATCCAGTTACAGGGGAGTTTCCCCTCCTCAATCATGGTCCAGTTACAGGGGTCCCCCTCCAGCACACCGGTCCTAATCCTAAATCTGCTGCTTACTGAGGAATCAATCAATCACTGGAATTTATTGAGCACTTACTACTACTACTACTAATTATTATTATGATATTAAGTGCTTACTATTTGCCAGGCACTGTACTAATCGTTGGGGTGAATATAAGTAAATCAGGTTAGACACAGTCCCTGTCTCACTTGGAGCACACAGTCTTAATCCCCATTTTACAGATGAGGTAACTGAGGCAGAGAGAAGTGAAGTGGCTTGCCCAAGGTCATACAGCAGGCAGGTGACAGAGCAGGATTAGAAATACGACTGACTGACAGACTGAATGAATTAATAATAATAATAATAATAGCATTTATTAAGTGCTTACTGTGTGCAAAGCACTGTTCTAAGTGCTGGGGAGGTTACAAGGTGACCAGGTTGCCCCACAGTGGGCTCACAGTCTTAATCCCCATTTTACAGATGAGGTAACTGAGGCACAGAGAAGTTAAGTGACTTGCCCAAAGTCACAGAGCTGACAATTGGTGGAGCCGGAATTTGAACCCATGACCTCTGACTCCAAAGCCCCAGGCTCTTTCCACTGAACCACACTGCTTCTCATGACCTCATGACTCCCAGGCTCGTGCTCTATTCACCACACCATGCCGCTTCCCTCGTTTCTATGTGATGCTTTTATTACCAAAGCGCCTTACATTATTTAGTTATTACTTCCTCGCAACACCCCTGTGTGCAGAGCACTGTACTAAGCTCTAGCTTACGGTCTAGAAGTATTAATTGAGCACTTCTTGTGTGTAGAGCACTGAACTAAGCACTTGGGAGAATACAATACAAAGGAGTTGATAGACCCATTCCCTGCCCACAAGGAACTTAAAGTCTAGAGGGAGAGACATTAAAATAAATTTTGGAAAAGTACAAAAGTGCTGTGGGACTGAGGGTGGGGTGAATATCAAGTGCCCAAAGGATACAGATCCAAGTTCATAGACTTCGCAGAAGGGAGACGGAGTCAGGGAATAATATTTTTGTTCCAGGGATCAGGCCCTTGATCTTGACAATCATTTTCCGCAGAGGAAGTCGCACACTTCTGCCCTGGGGGCTGGGACAGGGGTTCCTGGTGCTGTTAGCGCCGCCCACTTTTGGCCAGTCAGGGCTCTGGAAAGCGGCCAAGGGAATCTCCCTGTTTAGACACTGGAAGCCCCTGACCTTTAGTAACTCCTCGTTTCCTCACATTTGCGCTCCAGAGCCTTAAGTTTGGTTGGCAGAGAGCACAGGGGAAGACGGGAACCTTGGCGTTATTTAAAGTTCAAGCCCAAACAGGGGAGTTGGCTTTCATTTGCCGCATTAATGCTCTGAGGAAGATAGGATCACATTGAAATGCCAGGCTTTTGGAAAACAAAGCCATTATTTATTTTCCCAATTTCCCCCATCCTTTCCCTTCCCTCTGAGGTGTCCAAGAGGCAGTTCAAAGAACGTTCAGGCACGAAACAAAAAGCAGTGTGGCTTAGGGAAAGAGCTCAGGCCTGGAAGTCAGAGGACCTGCGTTCTAATCCTGGCTCCGCCACTTGTCTGCTGTGTGATCCTAGAAAAGTCACTTACCCTCTCTGTGCCCCAGTTACCTCATCTGTAAAATAGGAATTGAGACCGTGAGCCCCACGTTGGACAGGGACTGCATCAATCCTGAGTAGCTTGTATCTACCCTGTGCTTATTAAAGTGCTTGGCACATGGTAAGTGCTTAATGAATACTACTTAAAAAAAGTAACAAACATTTGTTAAATGCCATTCTTCAGCAAGCAAGAACAGAGTAAATGTTCAGGACAGTGTTTTGCACAAAGTAAGTGCCTAGTACAGACCTCAGCATACAGTAGGTGCCCAGTACAGTGCTCTGCACACTGCAGGTGCCCAATACAGAGCTCCGCACCCAGGAGACATCCAGTACAGTGCTTTGCATACAGCAAACGTCCAGCAGAATGCTTTATATTCAACTTGGGGATGAAGAGAAGCAACATACTCTAGTGGATAGAGCACAGACCTGGATGTCAGAAGGACCTGGGTTCTAATTCCAATTCTGCCACCTACCTGATGTACGACCTTGGCCAAGTCACTTAACTTGTCTGGGCCACAGCTACCTTATCTGTAAAATTGGGATTAAGGCTGTGAGTCCCATGTGAGACATGGACTGTGTCCATCCTGATTAACGTGTATCTTCCTCAGTGCTTAGTACAATTCCTAGCACATAGTAAGTGCTTAACAAATACCATTAAAAAAAAAAAAACCCTACATAGGCCTGGATTTTAGAAGCCTTGGTTTCTGGCTCTCTATTTAAATAACTGAGTTCAACTTGAGTGAAATCTTCCTGCCTGGATCTCCCTCCTTTCCTTGAAAAGGATTTCCCATTAGCCAATTTTGGTCCCCCTGCCATGCCAGCGGCCGCAGGGAGTCTACGCGGCAGCCACCCAGAATTTCAGATGTATTTCTCCATCCTGCACATTACAGTCTTTCCTTGCTTAGTCTGAAAGTGATTCTCTTTCCACAGCGTACTCATCCTCAGAGCCTCTGGAATTAGAGAAGCAGTGTGGCCTAACAGAGCCCAAGTCTGGGAGTCAAAGGACCTGGGTTCTAATTTCAGCCCTACCACTTGTCTGCTGTGTAACCTTGAGCAAGTCACCTCACTTCTCTGGGACTAAGTTCCCTCAGCGTGGCTCAGTGGAAAGAGCCTGGGCTTTGGAGTCAGAGGTCGTGGGTTCAAATCCTGACTCCGCCACTTGTCAGCTGTGTGACTTTGGGCAAGTCGCTTAACTTATCTGTGCCTCAGTTACCTCATCTGTAAAATGGGGATTAAAACTGTGAGCCCCCCATGGGACAACCTGATCACCTTGTAACCTCCCCAATGCTTAGAACAGTGCTTTGCACATAGTAAGCGCTTAACAAATGCCATCATTATTACTATTATTAAAATGGGGATTCAATACCTGTTCTCCTTCCTTCTTAGATTATGAGCCCCACGTGAGACCTGATTATCTGCTATCTATCCCAGCACTTAGCACATAGTAAGGACTTAACAAATACCATGATTATTGATGTTGTTATTCCTCTTTTTATTATTATTACTAATCAACCAAATCTGCCCAAGGGTTTTCACCCAGCAAAGGGGCTCCGGGGACTGGGGGTGGGGAGGAGGAGAGCTGATTTTCTCACTGCCTTGGCTCAGCTCGAGTCGCTCACAGCCAGACAGAGGCCCTGAGGCTTCAGTTCTGGGTGCTGTTAGGCCTCAGTGAACAGAAAGAGACAAGGCTTCTTTCCTAACTGTGGAACGTGAGCCCCGGTTTTCCCATTCTCCTCTGTCCTCCCTCATCCTCCCCTTCCTCCCTTCCTCCTGCTGTTCCTCTCACCACACTGCCCCTCAAAAGTCCCGGGACGATGAGATCTGAGTCAGTTCTGAATTGACATGGGGAATTCCACCAGTGTCCAGCCTTGACCCTAGGAGGGGAGAACCTGGGCCGAGTCATAATCTGGTTTGAGGCTGCTAATGAAAATAATCAATGATGCTGCTCCTCCACTAGTCCCAAAGGAAAGGAGAAACATGGACGGCCAATTGTCCGTCTGTCTGTCCGTCCATGCAGATTAGCTGGAAGGGCATGCTTTAGCCACAGCTGTTTTCTAAAGTGGGAGAGAGAGATAAAATTTGGGAGGGAGGGAAGAGAAAGGGAGGGAGAGAGGTCTCAATTGGTGGCATGATGGGGGGTCCATCCGTCACCTGGAGCCTGTGCATGATAATAATAATAATAATAATGGCATTTATTAAGCGCTTACTATGTGCAAAGCACTGTTCTAAGCGCTGGGGAGGTTACAAGGTGATCAGGTTGTCCCACGTGGGGATCACAGTCTTAATCCCCATTTTACAGATGGGGTAACTGAGGCACAGAGAAGTTAAGTGACTTGCCCAAAGTCACACAGCTGGCAATTGGCGGAGCCGGGATTTGAACCCATGATCTCTGACTCCAAAGCCCAGGCTCTTTCCACTGAGCCATGCTGCTTCTATGATTTGGCACTGATGCAGAGTTGCCAGCCATATCAGTACAGGGGTTCATCAATCAATCAATCCATCTTATTTATTGAGTGCTTACTGTGTTCAGAGCACTGTACTAAGCACTTGGGAGAGTACAATACAACAGAGTTGGTAGACACGGTCTCTGTCCACAGCAAGTTTACAGTCTAGAGGGGGAGACAGACATTAATCTAAATAAGTAAATTACGGTTATGAACCTGAGTGCTGTGGGCCTGGGTTGGGGGGTGGGGATAAAGGGTGCAAATCTAAGTGCAAGGGTGACACAGAAGGGAGTGGGAGAAGGGGAAAGAGGGCCTAGTTAGGGAAGACCTCTTGGAGGAAATGTGCTTTCAATAAGGCTTTGAAGGTGGGGAGAGTGATTTTCTTTAGGATATGAAGGAGGAGGGCAGAACGTGGGCAAGAGGTTGGTGGTGAGATAGATGAGATTGAGGTACAGTGACTAGGATGGCATTAGAGGAGCAAAGTGTGTGGGCTGGGCTTTAGTAGGAAAGCAGTGAGGTAAGATAGGAGGGGGTAAGGTGACTGAGGGTTTTAAGGAGTTTCTGTTTGATGTGGAAGAGGATGGGAAACCACTGGAAGCTCTTGAGGAGCAAGTTTTTTAGAAAAGTGATCTGGGAAAGTATGGTCTGGGGTGGGGAGAGACAAGAGGCTGGGAGGTGAGCAGGGAGGCTGATGCAATGGTCCGGTGGGATAGGATAAATGCTTGGATTAATGTGTTAGAAGTTTGGATGGAGAGGAAAGGGCAGATTTTGATGATGTTGTGAAGGTGGTACCGATAGGATTTGGTGACAGAGTGAATATATGGGTCGAATGAGGGCGATGAGTCGAGGATACCGCCAAGGTTATGGGGTTGTGAAACAAGGAGGATGGTGCTGCTGCCTACTGTGACAGGAAAGCCAGGGAGAGGACAGGGCTTTGGTGGGAAGATGAGGAGTTCTGTTTTTGGATGTGTTAAGTTTGAGGTGTTAGCGCATATCCAAGTAGAGATATCCTGATGGCAATGGGAAATGGAAGACTTCAGAGAGGGAGAGAGATCAGGACTGGAGATACAGGTGTAGAATCATTCACATAGAGATGGTAGTCAAAGCTGTGGGAACCAGTGAATTCTTTAAGGGAGTGGGTATAGATGGAGAACAGAAGGGGGCCCGGAACTAAGCCTTGAGGGATTCCCACAGTTAGGGGGTGGGAGGCAGAGGAGGAGCCCACAAAAGACCCTGAAAAAGAGTGATCAGAGAGATTGGAAAACCAGGGGAGGATAGTGTCATGGAAGCCTAGGTTGGATAATGTTTCCAGGAGGAGATGGTCGACAGTGTCAAAGGCAGCTGGGTGGTTGAGGAGGAATAGAATGGAATAGTGGCCATTTGATTTGGCCAGAAGGGGTTCGTTGGTAACCTTTGAGGGAGCAGTTTCTGTGCAGCAAAAAGGTGAAAGCCAGATTGGAGGTGGTAACCCACCGTCGACCACCGGCCAACGACCTTCCCCTGGCCTGGAATGCCCTCCCTCCGCACATCCGCCAAGCTAGCTCTCTTCCTCCCTCCTCCAGGAGGCCTTCCCAGACTGAGCCCCCTTTTCCCTCTCCTCCTCCCCATCCCCCCTGCCCTACCTCCTTCCCTTCCCCACAGCACCTGTATATATGTTTGTACAGATTTATTACTCTATTTATTTTACTTGTACATATTTACTATTCTATTTTGTTAATGATGTGCATCTAGCTTTACTTTTATTTTTCTGGTGACTTGACACCTGTCCATATGTTTTGTTTTGTTGTCTGTCTCCCCCTTCTAGACTGTGAGCCCGTTGTTGGGTAGGGACCGTCTCTATATGTTCCTAACTTGTACTTTCCAAGCGCTTAGTACAGTGCTCTGCACACAGTAAGCACTCAATAAATACGATTGAATGAATTGAATGAATGAATTGGAGCCGGCAATGTAGACAACTCACTCCAGGAGTTTGGAAGGGAATGGTAAGAGGGAAATGGGAGGGAGCTGTAGAATTAAGGAAGGATTTTTTTTAGGATGGGGAGACATGAGCATTTTTGAAGGCAGTGGGAAAAAAGCCAATGGAGAGTAAACAGCTGAAGACGGTAGGGAGGGAGGGAAGAAGAGAGCACTTTTGATAAGGTGTGAAGGGATGGGGTTGGAGGTACAGGTGGAGGGAGTGGATTTTGAGAGAAGGCCGGAGCTCTCTTCTAGAGGTACTGCTGGGAAAGATGGGAGCTGGGTCCTGGAGATGGTGGGGTCCCGGGGAGCCAGCCTGTCTGTCTCCTGCACTCTGTGTCTCCTGCCCTGTTGTTTCTCTTCACATAATTGTCTCTCCTGCACTTTTGTGTCTCCTCATACTACTTTTCTTCCAGCACTGCTTGTCTCTTCTCTGCTACTGTATCTCCTGTGCTGTTGTCTCACGTAGCACTACTTTCTCTCTGGTACTACTGTCTCTCCTCACACTACTGTTTCTCCTGCACCTCTGTCTCTCCTGTGCTACTGCATCTCCTGTGCTGTTGTCTCTCCTCACACTATTGTCTCTCCCGAGCTTTTGTGTATTCTTGCACTATTGTCTTCCCTGTGCCATTATGGGCCCTGCAATATTGAGTCTTCACCTTGCTGTTTCTCCTTTGCCACTGCATCTCCCCCTCTTTTGTCTCTTTGTACTATTGTCTCTCCTGCACCGCTGTGTCTCCTGTGCTGTTACCTCTCCTAGCCCTACTGTCTCTCCTTTACTATAATAATAATGGTATCTATTAAGTATTTACTATGTGCAAAGCACTGTTCTAAGCGCTGGGGGGGATACAAGGTGATCAGGTTGTCCCACGTGGGGCTCATAATCTTAATCCCCGTTTTACAGATGAGGTAACTGAGGAACAGAGAAGTTAAGTGACTTGCCCAAAGCCACACAGCTGACAAGTGGCGGAGATAGGATTAGAACCCATGACCTCTGACTCCTAAGCCCATGCTTTTTCCACTGAGCCACGCTGCTTCCCATAACTGTGTCTTCTCACAGTGTTTCCAGCACCACTGTGACTCCTGTGCTGTTGTTTCCCCATGCTCTGTTGTCTCCCCTGTGTTTTTGTGTCTTCTTATACTATTCTCTTCCCTGCATTCTGTGCTATTGTGTCCCCTGTGCCATTGTCTCTTCTCACACTATTGTCTCTCCTGGACCATTGTGTCTCCTACACCACTGTCTCCCCTCACACCATTGTCTTTCCCACATCATGGTGTCACCTGCACAGTTGTCTCTCCTTGTACTAATGTCTTTTCTGCATCAATGTGTCTCCTGTATTGTTATGTCTCCTCACATGACTGTCTCTTCTTGCGCTATTGTCTCTCATGCACTGTTACATCTCTGATCCCCTCACACTCCTGCAGCCACAATCAGAGTCAAAAGCAAAGCTACCCAAGTGCTCCAGGGGGCCCAAGGGAACAGAGGCAGGTGGTCTCTGGGAAGACTAGAATGAGGGAAAACCGGAAGAGGCAGAATCCCACTGGAAACCAGCGGGGCCTCCAGGCTGCAGGGAAGGAAGGCGCTAATGAATTCATTCGAGAATCTGTTTTGTAATGGA
This sequence comes from Tachyglossus aculeatus, assembly GCF_015852505.1. Lineage (NCBI taxonomy): Eukaryota > Metazoa > Chordata > Mammalia > Monotremata > Tachyglossidae > Tachyglossus > Tachyglossus aculeatus. The sequence goes on from NC_052079.1 coordinate 58,546,237, forward strand.
AATCATAGTGGATAATTGGCTAGTTCAGTGATTTCTTGGATAATTGGGATTTAAGCAGCATGTTTAATGACCGCAAATGTTGCAGCATATTCCAGAGAGACTGAGGGGCCTCTGCAGGGGTCCCTGAACCCCTCCAGGAAGGGGAAGGTCCAGGCTGCAGACTGAAATCCCAGGGGGCAGGGAAGCTTTTGGACCAGGACCTTGCAGTATTTATTGAGCACCAACTGTGTCCATAACACTGTATATAGACTTAGCAGATACAATCGCTGCCCTCTAGAAGCTTACATTCTACATTTCGGCAGCGCACTGGACTGAGCATTTGGGAGAGTCCATTCATTCATTCATTCATTCATTCAATCGTATTTATTGAGCGCTTACTGTGTGCAGAGCACTGTACTAAGTCCAATAGAGTGAATAGACATGAACCCTGTCCTCAAGGACCTTACAGTCTATTGTGTACAGAGCACTGTATTGAGTGCTTGGGAGAGTACAATAGAGTTAGTTGACAACTTGATTCCCGCCCTCAAGGGGCTTACAGTTTACTGTGCCAGAGAGCTGTACTGAACACTTGAAAGAGTACATAGTTAGTAGTCATGATTCCTGCCCTCAAGGAGCTTTCCATCTACTGCGTGCAGAGCACAGTTAGTAAACACAATTCCTGCCCTTAAGGAGTTGATATACTAGCTGATTTTACCTCCAACATGGTTGGCAATCAAACAGTTTCTCTCTTATTAACGCTGCCCAGTTCTGTAAGGTGTCCCTGCATCACTCTCAGGATCTGATGAGATGACGCTCTACCTGAAGGTCCGAGCATGCTCAGTAGCCCCCCCGGGGAAAAGCTACCATGGTCCATGGCCAGAGTCTGGTCGGAGGGGCCGGGACAAGGACAGGGAGCAGTGGTGAAGCTTGGGAACGGAGGCAACACCGTCACCTGTAGGGACACGGACGGATTGAGAGCTGAATGCTCTCAGCTCAGAGTGATCTGGCCCGATCTGGCTCGGTCCCCTGCCCCGATGGCTGGCCTGAAACCAGGAGAGAGAGGGAGGAGCCGTGTCCCCCTGCAGCTCACAACCTCCCCTGACCCCAATCCCGGCCTCCCACCCACCTCAGCCCTGTCATCTGCCCCGACCCGGAGCACAGACCCGGAACCCAGTGGAAAGAGCACGGGCTTTGGAGTCAAAAGTCATGGGTTCAAATTCTGGCTCCACCAATTTTCAGCTGTGTGACTTTGGGCAAGTCACTTACCTTCTCTGTGCCTCAGTTCCCTCATCTGTAAAATGGGAATGAAGACTGTAAGCCCCCCGTGGGACAACCTGATCACCTTGTAGCCTCCCCAGCGCTTAGAACAGTGCTTTGCTCATAGTAAGCACTTAATAAATGCCATCATCATCATCATCATCATTTCCCCAGCCACAAGCAATGGGGATGACCGGCTTCTCACCACCTTCTCCTCCTTCTCCATCACAATGTGTCCCTGGGCCACATCTGGTTCCTCTCAGAGTTGGAGCTTTTGCTGTCAAGGGTAACAGGCCCAGAACAGACACTCTGCCCCAAACAGTCAAAGAAAGGGGGGGCCTGGCTGGGCTCCCTGGGACTATGTAGGGACACCCCCCCACACACACACAGACACACACACACATGAGGTCTAGTAGAAAGAGCACAGGCCTGGGAGTCAAAGATCTTGGGTTCTAATTCCAGCTCTGCCACATGCCTGCAGTGTGACTTTGGGCAAATCACTTCACTTCTCAGTGCCTCACTTACCTCATTTGTAAAATGGGGATTAAGACAGGGACTATGTCCATTCTGATTATCTTGTACTACCCAGTGCTTGGCACATAGTAAGTGATTAACAGGTATGACAATCATTATTATCATTATTATTACATGCTGAGGGGAGCTCTCCTCCTGCTCCTGTCAACTCCCCAGGAGTGTAATTTTTTTAGTAACATTTATTAAGTGCTTACTATGTGTAAAACACTGTTCTAAGCACTGGGGAGGATACAAAGTGATCAGGTTGTCCCACGGGGGGCTCACAGTCTTCATCCCCATTTTACAGATGAGGGAACTGAGGCACAGAGAAGTCAAGTAACTTGCCCAAAGTCACACAGCTGACAAGTGGCAGAGCCGGGATTTGAACCCATGACCTCTGACTCCAAAGCCCGGGCTCTTTCTACTGAGCCATGTTGCTTCTCTAATGAGTTCGCAAGATGCTCAGAGTCCTGCCTGGCAAAGGGACAACCCCAGGAGTATGCTCAGTTAATAATAATAATGATGATAATAATAATAATATTAATAAATAGTTGTATTGATTAAGCACTTACTATGTGTCAGCACTGTACTAAACACTGAGGTGGATACACGTTAACCAGGTTGGACACACTCCCTGTCCCATGTGGGGTTCACAGCCTCAATCCCCATTTTGCATTTTGAGGTAACTGAAGCCCAGAGAAGTGAAGTGACTTGCCCAAGATCACAGACAAGCAGTGGAGCCAGGATTAGAACCTATGACCTCCTACCTCCCAGGCCTGTGCTCTATCCACTGTGCCATGCTGCTCTCTACTTTGCCATGCTGCTCGGTTCTCAGCCCGCTAAGCTCCTTAGCCCAGGATAATCCTGATGACTGCAGATCACCCACGGAAAGGCTGAGACACTGCTTGGGATAATGTCTAAATCCCCTTACAACGGCCTGCCCCCAGGACTAAGCTGGGAGAAATCTGGCCATTCCCACTTGCCGCTGCTCTGGTCCAACGCATCCATTGGCTGCAATAGCTGCGTTGGCTGGTTTGGCTGTATTGGCTGCACTGGTTGCATTGATTACGCGGGCTCAGTTGGTGGCATTGTCTGCGTTGGCTCCATCGGCCTCATTGTCTGCCGCGGCTTCCGTGTCTCCTTTGGCTCCATCGGTTCAGCATTGTCTGTGTGGCAGCCGGGGGCTGAGGGCCTAAGATGGAAACATTCATTCATTCATTCAATTGTATTTATTGAGCTCTTACTGTGTAGAAAGCACTCCTAAGCACTTGGGAGAGTATGATATAATGATAGACACATTCTCTGCCAACAATGAAACATGATGGAAGTGTGTGAGTGGGGTTAGAAACCCAGGGTGGAAATACCAGAAACATCCTCAAAATGGGAGTCAAATGACGAGTTTCTGTGGAACGGCCTCTTTGAGACTCCTATCTCTGGGGGAAGGGTGGGAAGAAGGTGGGGGAGGGAAGGAAGGGTGGTGGAAGGCAGGGAGGGGAGAGAGAAAGTAGGGAGCAAGGAAGAGGGGAAAGGAAGGAGCCATCTACCAGCTGCTTGATCTCCCAGCTGCCTGCCATGACATCCCCTGGTCTGAGCCTGTGCCTGGTCGGCTCCCTCAAGACACCCCTGAGAGCTCCACAGGGTGTCTGGCCCTCAGGGAAGGTCCTGTCCATCCCTCAGTGGGACCAGTTGGCCTGGAGGTCAAGGAAGCCAAAGGATCCCTCTGGTCACCCTGTCCACTCAGAACTTTGAATCCTGGAATGCCGATCACCCATCCACTGAAGCAATGCCTCAGCTACCAAGTTTTCCAAGGGCGAGCTCTCAGCTCAGCTCCCTAGTCGACCCCATCCCCTGCCCCTGCGCCTACTCCTGGCCCCGGCCCCAGGTCTTGCTACCACCAGGAACATTCCCAGAAATGGACAAGCCACTGGAAGAGCCTCAACCATGACCGGGCCTAATTACGGGCTGTTGAGATGACTTAGCTCTTTAGAATTATCTCCAAACAGCCCCACCCAGACCATTCACTGGTGGAGCTAGCAGGGACAGGGTAAAGCACTTGGGAGCTTTAAGATCAGGAAGCAAAGTGTGGAAAACTTTCTTGCTGGGAATTCTGGCTGGCATTTTGGGGCTGGGATGTTTTTCCCATTCCCTTGGACATGGCATGTGGCTGTGGGCGAGTCTCGTCAGTAGCTGTTCCCTCCAGGATTGAGAGCTGGGTGCTAGAAGAGGGAAGCCATCAGCCAGCCCCAGAGACCCCATGGGACTCCCACCCTACACGCGCTTATGCCTAGTGAAAGAGTATCGAGCACGTAGTATGTGCTGAACCCTGTGCTGAGCATTGGGGTAGATTCAGGATAATCAGATTGAACATAGACCCTGTCTCACATGGTCTCATAGTCAGAGAGAGTGTAGGGATCTTATCCCCATTTTACAGCTGGGGAAACTGAGACCCAGAGAGGTGCAGTGACTTGGCCAGGGTCACATGTAAAGCAGGGGCAGTCTGTTCACAGGCTGGGCTACCCACCCCAAGGCCCTTGGGACCGGCTCCCCCCAGATGATATTGAGTGAGCTTGAGTTGAGTTGAGCAGAGAAGTAGCGTGGCTCAGTGGAAAGAGCACGGCTTTGGAGTCAGAGGTCATGGGTTCAAATCCCAGCTCCGCCAAGTCAGCTGTGTGACTTTGGGCAAGTCACTTAACTTCTCTGTGCCTCAGTTACCTCATCTGTAAAATGGGGATGAAGACAGTGAGCCCCCCAAGGGACAACCTGATCACCTTGTAACCTCTCCAGTGCTTAGAACAATGCTTTGCACATAGTAAGCGCTTAACAAATACCATCATCATTATTATTATTATTTGAGCTTAGGGACTGCACCATCATCATTCCCTGGGAGTATGTGCAGGGGTGTCCAGAAACAGGACACCACTGACCCACAGGGAGCTGGCCGAGAGTGACAGGAATGGCGGGGGGGAAGGCAGTGGAGAGTGGAGAGGGGTGAGCAGCAGGGAGTTCATGGGGAGGGTAGTGTGGGAGGGAGCGAGGAAGGGCGGGGGAAGCATGGAGCAGAGGAGCTGAGCATGGAGCCCAAGTCAACAGAAGCAGTCCAAGGATAAACCCACAGAGACCCAACCCTAAAGAAGTTTCCAGAGGTCGTGGAGAGAACCCCACAGCTCCTCCTCTGGTCTTGGGGCATAATGGGGACCCTGTCACCTCACCTCCTTCTCCTCCTCTACACCGACACTCAGCACAGCTCTTGGCACAGAGTTAACACTTAGTAAATTTTATCATGATTATTCATTTCTTGTCCAGAAACCTGGTACAACCAGGGGATGCCATCTGGCCCCTCTGGCCCCTCTGGCCCCTCTGGCCCCTGTGGCCCCTGCAGGAACACTTGCCTCACTCACGATTGAGTCTTCAGAGTGGCTCAGGCCTCTGGGCTACCCAGTGGCTATACAATAACTAGTGTAAGACTCCTCACCTATGACTTTCAGCTCTGTCCGTATTTAACTAGGGAGCGCTCCTCTAGATGTAAGCTCACTGGGGGCAGGGAATGTGTCTGCTTATTGTTATACTGTATGCTCTCAAGTGCTTAGTACAGTGAACTGCACACAGTAAGTGCTCAATAAATGCGACCAACAGACTGTCTGACTGACTGGCTTTGTCTGTGCCAAGCACTGTGCTGAGGACTGGAGTAGATAGAAGGTAATCTGATGGGATCCAGTCCCTGTCCCAGGAGGGGCTCCCAGTCTTAAAGGGAGTAAGAATGGGTATCTCATCCCCATCTTACAGAGAAGGAAATGGAGGCCCAGAGAGGCTAAGTGACTTGGCCAAGGTCACACAGTGGGCCAGTGGCTGAGCCGGGATTGGAACCCGGTCCTCCTGACTCTCGGTCCTGCGCTCTTTTATAAACTAATATTTTTTATAAGATTTGCACTGAAGATCCAAATTCAATAAATATCTTTGAGCCGAAGCCCCAGGCCTGGGACCCACTGTTACTTCTGGGACAGCGTGGCTCAGTGGAAACAGCATGGGCTTCGGAGTCAGAGGTCATGGGTTTGAATCCTGGCTCCGCCACATGTCTGCTGTGTGACCTTGGGCAAGTCACTTAACTTCTCTGAGCCTCAGTTCCCTCATCTGTAAAATGGGGATTAAGACTGTGAGCCCCACGTGGGACAACCTGATCACCTTGTATTCCCCCCAGCACTTAGAACAGTGCTTTGCACATAGTAAGTGCTTAACAAATGCCATCATCATTATTATTATTAGAGGTTTTTCCCCGGGGAAAAGCAGGAGGCAGCAGTGCCTGCAGTTGGGAGCCCCGGGTTCTAGCCCCTGGCTCTGCTCTGTGACCTTGGCCAAGTCCCTCGCCCTCCCCAGGCCTCAAGTCCCTCCTCTGGAAAATGAAACGGAGGTCAGAGACCAGATCTCCCTCCCTCCCTCTTTACCCGTTAGCCCCATGGAGGACAGGGATTGTGTGCCAGTCTGATTGTACCATATCCCACCCCAGCTAGTGCTCAGCGCCGTGTTCTGCACATGGTGACTGCTTAATCAATATCACAGTCATGATAGTTGTAGCCACTGATCAAACACAAAGTGGGTGGAGAATGTTGGCCCAGGATTTCAGGGCTGGCTGGCGGGGAGAGGGTGGTCATGAGATTCCGCCTCCCCACCGCCCCCAGCCCCACTCCCCATAACACCAGTCTCCAGTGTCTCCTGTGGCCGCTCTCCTGAAGGTTTCCGGTTTCAGGGAGTCTCAGGTTATCGGGTTCCCTCCCCGCGGCCGGGGCCGAGGCTGAGGAGGCCGAACCCACAGATGCGGATCCCGGCTCGGATGTTTGACTTGGCCAGGGCTGCTGGCGGCAGCCCATCGGAGGCAGCTCTGAGTTGCGAGGCCCCGTTCGGGGGGTACTGGAGGACAGGGACCCTGTCTAGTAGGTCTACTGTGCTCCCACAAGTGCTCAGCCTGGTGCTCTATGCACAGAAGACTGGCATGTCTTCAAGGACAGGCATAGTTTCTAATTCTATTGTGCTTTCCTAAGTACTCAGTCCAGCACTCTGCACACAGTTAACTGTAAGCGCCTTGAGGGCAGGGATCATGTCTACTCTCTCTTTTGTGCTCTCCCAAGTGCTCGGTCTGGTGCTCTACTCACAGCAGACTGACATGTCCTCAAGGGCAGGCATAGGGTCTAACTCTGTTGCGCTTCCCCATGCTTTCAGTCCAGCGCTCTGCACACAATAGATTGTAGGCTCCTTGAGGGCAGAGATCATGTCTCCTAACTCTACGGTCCTCTCCAGAGCACCCAGTACAGTGCTCTGCAGTCAATAGGCGCTCAGACAATGTTACTGATGGATGATTGAATTAGTCCCATGGCAGCACTCTTCTTCCCGGAAGGTTGTCAGTACGTCTGTGTTAATACAAGGCAATCGTGGACTGTGTCCGTTTCCACTTTGCATCTTCAGACGGTGTCCCTGGATGGACCAGGTTTCTGGATAAGAAATGAATAATCACGATGGAATTTACTAAGTGCTTACTCTGTGCCAAGCACTGTGCTGAGCGCTGGCGAAGAGAAACAGCATGGCCTAATGGATACAGCATGGACCTGGGAATCAGTAGGACCGAGGTTCTAATCCCAGCTCCTCTACTTGTCTGCTTTGTGACCTCAGGCAAGTCATCTAACTGCTCTGTGCCTCAGTTTCCTCAGCTGCAAAATGGGGATTAAGATTGTGAGCCCTGTGTGGAACGGGGACTGTGTCCAACCTGATTAGTTTGTACCTACTGCAGCACTTAAAACATTGCCATGAAGGTCCCGGCCGGCAACGATGCAGGTACCACAGAAGGTTGGATGAGAAAATGACCATTTCTCCACCAATTCCCTTTCCTAAGGGGACTAGATATATCAATCATGCACTCGATCTATCAATTGATTGATTAGATTGCAGCTTTGTAGCGAGCAGGGTAACATGACTCACAGGATTCCACTGAACATGACAGTGACCAAACCAAACCAAAACACAAACGTGACCACACCAAAACATGGCAGTGACTAAGCCAAAATACCATTGGCAAACCACTTTAGTTTTTCTTTTGCTGAAGGACAATAAAAGTAATCTTTCTGCTTTCTTTTGCCCTCAGATAAAGGGATTAAGTTTGTCTTGACTGTGTAAGTGCTATTTAGTTTCTCATTCCACCCCTCTTCCTTCCTCCCAACCTGCTGGAGGGCTTTGGGCTCCAGGATGATGATGATGATGATGATAACAACTTCTCTGTGCCGTATTTACTGAGTGCTTATTGTGTGCAGGGCACTGTACTAAGCCCCCGGTAGAACAATAAACAGACACATTCCCTGCCCACGATGATGTTACAGTCTCTCTTCCGGGCGTGGTGTCCCAGCTCTCTGAGGTTCATTCAAGACAGAGGTGGAGCATTTGCCTGGCAGCTCTGGCCCCCGTGCCTGGCCCTGGCCCTGGCCCCGGCTCATGTCAAAGCTGCTGGGTTTTCAGGAACTGGCCCGGACTGGCTCCAAGTCAAAGGATTGTATTTCTGGGATTGCTGGAAGAGTAAATCTCTTCTCCATATGTTTCCACTTGTCTTTATTTGGAATGCTCTTATTCCAGAATCATCCAATAAATGGGAGGATTTTCGGGAGTTTTTATGGTATCTGTTTAGCACTTATTATGTGCCAGATACTGTACTAAGTACTGACTGGGGTAGTATAAATACAAGCTAACCAAGTTGGACACGACTCATGTCCTGCAGGGGGCGCTCACAATCTTAATCTCTTTTTACAGATGAGGCGATGGAGGCACAGAGAAGTGAAGTGACTTGCCCAAGGTGACATTGCAGACAAGTGGCAAAGCTGGGATTAGAACCCAGATCCTCTTGACTCCTAGGCCTGTGATCTTTCCACTAGGCCATGCTGCTGCTCAAAACAATAAAGAGAGCGCAAAGGCTCTCTGTACACTCATGGGCAGAAATGGGCAAAGGCTCCTCAAAATAAATATCTGGATCAAGGCACCTCCTGGTTCACCCCAGCATTCACTACAGTGCTCAGCTCACAGTAGGTGTCCAGTCCATTCTATACACAGCAACTGTCCAGTACAGCTCTTCATACATAGTAAATACCCAGAACAGTTTTCTGCTCACAGTAGGTGTCCAGTACAGCGCTCTACACACAGTAGGCATGCAGTACAGTGCTCTGCACACAGGAGGCTCTAAGCCCCTGGAGGTCAGGGATTGTTCTTACTAAATCTATTGTCCTCTCCCAAGTGCTTAGTACAGTGCTCTGCACCCAGCAGGCATTCAGTAAATGTCACTACAGACTTTTGACTGATTGAGCAGGGCCCGTTAACTTACAAAGGAGAAAGCAAAGATACGCTTGAGCTGGACAGATGGTGGGACCTGAGAAAGGAGGAAAACACCCTATGCCTCCTCACTATCCAATTAAATCCCCCTCTACCCAGTTAAATCCTCCCTCTGCCCAGTTAAATCCCCCTCTTTGCATTATTAAATCCTCCCTCTGCCCAGTTAATTCCTCCTCTCTGGACAGTTAAATTCCCCTCTTTGTTCTGTTAGAGGAGGTCATCCCAGAGCGAACTCCCTGTCCCCATGGTCCTCTCATTTTCTCAGCTTCCATAGCCGGGAAAGGCAGAAAGGTGTCGCGTTTCCTGGGTCTTGGGTCGGTGACAACACTCCCGAGGAGCAGCTGGGACCTCACTGTGGGAAGCAGGGGGGCAGAAGAGCTGAAAGCCCCCCTAGCCCCCTGGCCCCTGGCCCCCTGGCCTGGCAGCTCAGGTTTCTCTGATGCCTCCAGGCAGCTCAAGTAAGTCAAGAGTGGCTTTATATGCCAGGCTGCTCCCACTTCTGAAGGCACCCAGTGCTGAAAGCATCCGCCTCCGGAACTCTGATCTGCTCCCTCTCATCCCTGCATGCTGGCCAGAAGCCTTCATCCTCCCCTACTCCCTCCATCTCCCTAAACTAAGCTCCTTGAGGGCAGGGATGATATCTATTAACTGTGTTGTACTCTCCTAAGTGCTCAGTACAGCACTCTTCACACAATAGACTATAAACTCTTTGAAGGTAGGAATCATACCGACTATAACTCTATTGTGCTCTCCCGAGTGCTTAGCACAGTGCTCTGCACACAGTAGACTGTAAGCATCTCGAGGGCAGGGAATGTGTCTACTAATTATTGTCCTCACCCAAGCGCTCAGTACAGTTCATTCTTTCATTCATTCATCCATTCGTATTTATCGAGCACTTACTCTGCACTCAGTGAACTGCAAGCTCATTGAGGGCAGGGATCATATCTACTAACTCCATTGTGCTTTCCTGAGTGCTCAGCACAGTGCTCTGTGCAGAGTACACTGTAAGCATCTCGAGGACAGGGAGTGTGCTTACTATACTGTCCTCACCCAAGTGTTCAATATGTGTTCTGCACACGGTAGACTGTAAGCTCCTTGAGGGTAGGAATCAAGTCTACTAACTCTACTGTCCTCTCCCAAGTGCTTAGCACAGTGCTCTGCACGCAATAAAACACGACTGTAGGATGGATTGATTAAACTAGAGTTGGTAGGCTCCAATCACTGCCCTGGAAGAGCTGAATCTAGGTGGGGAGACTGAAAGCCTCCCCAGAGGCAGCAGCAGCAGCCGTCAGAAGGGGGATCTTTCCTGTGATTACAGAGATTGCGGCCCAGTTGTTCGAGAGTTTTTTCCATCTCAAACCGGTACTCAGCGAGGCAAGAGTTGCAGCAAGATTGTGGATTAGTCAATGCCACAGTGCTCCACTGGCCAGAGAAATCAACGCACCCTTGAGATAAGGCAGCGTTCACGGGCCTCCATCCTCAAATGCCGAGGGACTCAATAGCCACCCACCCGAGCCAGCCAAGGGACATGAAAAATGTCTCCACCCACTCCTCTCCGCTGTCCACGTCCTGCTGGTAATCATCCCACTGGTCATGATCCCAATTGCCTCCCCACCCCCCGCCCCAGGAACACTGACATTTGAACTCTTTACCATCGGCTTTAAAGCACTCAGTCAGCTGGCTCCCTCCTACCTCATCTCCCTGCTCTCCTATTACAACGCAGGCCGCACTCTTGGCTCCTCTGGCGCCAGCTTAGTCACTATGCCCAGATCTCATCTATCTCGCCGCCGACCCTTTTCCCACATCCTCCCTTTAGCCTGGAACTCCCTCCTCCTCTATATGCACCAAACAACACGGTCTCCTCCTTTAAAGCATTACTAAGGTCACACCTCCTCCAAGAGGCCTTCCCCTGGTTAAGCCCTCTTTTCCCCAGCTCCAGCTCCCTTCTGCATTGCTTATGCACCTCAATCTGTAACCTTTGGGCATTTGATAGTCACCCCACCCCAAATCCCACAGTATTTATGTGCATATCTTTAAATTATATATTATAAATGATTTATTTTTTCATATTGATATCTGTCTTCCCCTTTAGACTCTAAGCTCATCATGGGCAGGGAACTTGTCTGCTAATTATCTTGCATCACACTCTCCTCTCCTCACACTCACACTCTCAAGCGTTCAGATGTGATTGATTGATTGATTGATTGATTGAACAGTGCTGGGCACCAGGCTACGCTCCGTTATAATGGTGGTATTGGTTGAGCATTTACCATGTGCCAAGCACTGTACTAAGAACTGGGGTAGATACAAGATAATCAAGTCCCACGAGCGGCTCATGGCCTTAGTATCAATCAACCAGGGGCATTTATTGAGCATTTACTGTGCGCAGAGCACTGTACTACACTGTACTTGATTGATAGGTTCCTCCAGGGCAGGGATCTTGTCTACTCACTCTATTTTATTCCCCCAAGTGCTCAATTCAGTGCTCTGCACCAAACTGATTGGTAATCAGTAATGAGCTCTGTACATAGTAGGCATCCAGTACAGGGCTGTGCTCATAGTAGGAGCTCAGTATGACATCAAGTACAGTGTTCCACACACAGTAAGAGCACAGTACACAGTATACGGTACATAGCCCCACATTTCCTAAGCTCCTCTTCCCCAACATGACTTAGTTTAAAGAACACGGGCTAGGGAGTCAGAAGTCGTGGGTTTTAATCCTGATCCCCCACTTGTCAGCTGTGTGACCTTGGGCAAGTCACTTAACTTTTCTGTTCTTCAGTTACCTCATCTGTAAAATGGGGATTATGACTGCGAGCCCCACGTGGGACAACCTGAGTATCTTGTATCTACTCCAGTGCTTAGAACAGTGCTTGACACATCATCATCATCATCAATTGTATTTATTGAGCGCTTACTATGTGCAGAGCACTGTACCAAGCGCTTGGGAAGTACAAATTGGCAACATATAGAGACAGTCCCTACCCAACAGTGGGCTCACAGTCTAAAAGTAAACACAAATTTTAAAGTTAAGTAAACACATAGTAAACACTTAACAAATGCCATAATTATTGTTATTATTATTATCACTATTCTGTGTTACCACGACTTGCTCCCTTTGCTCTTCCTCCTCCCTGCCCCGCAGCACTTATGTATATATGTATACATGTATAATTCTATTTATTTATATTGATGCCTGTTTACTTGTATTGACGTCTGCTTCCCCCACTCTAGACTGTGACCCCTTTGTGGGCAGGGATTGTCCCTATTGCTGTATTGTACATTCCCAAGCTCTTAGTACAGTGCTCTGCACACAGTAAGTGCTCAATAAATACGAGTGAATGAATGAATGAATGAAAGTACAGTGCTCTGCACACAGTAGGCACTCAATACAGCATTCTTCACAAAGTAGGTGTCAGTGCACCACTCTGCAGGTACCCAGTACAGTGCTCCGCACACAACAGCTTTCAAATGTGACTGATTAAATGTTAATCAATCAATGGTATTTATTAAGTGCTTACTGTTTGCTGAGCACTGTACTTAAGCGCTTGGGAATGTACAATATAACAGAGTTGGTAGACTTGTTCCCTGCCCACAATTAGTTTACAGTCTAGAGGGGCTTACAGTCTGAATGTTTCTTAGCCTCTGGTTTACCAGATGAAATCTGGATCTGGGGGCAGAACCCCTACTCTTCCTGGACTCATGGTCTTGGACCACCTCAGTTGGAAGAGGTCCTGGACCATCAGGAGCCAGGGTTATGGTGGGGGGGTTCCCCCTTTTATATTTATTTTTTCTTGGGGTCTGACTGGGGAATCTGACACGCTACCACTACTATTCAGTGGCCTGAATTATCCAGATAATTCCTGCAGCCTCTCTGCCTGCTTGGGTGCTACTCATGGGACAAGGGACAAGGTGGAAAACCAGATTTTCTGGCCAGTGGAGTTAGCCCCTGGAAAGAGAACTGAGGTGCTGGCTCTGGCTGACGGTTATGGGAGTAGAGGGGGGTCGGGCGCTGAGAGGAAGGAAGGCAAGGGAGGGCAGGAGAGGAAGCCGGCTGGTGAGCATGTGCTGGATTTTGGGCCGGGGCCAGCTGGACACTCAGCCAGGCCCGTGCCGCTTTCCGGAAGCAGCTTCCCAGCACGCTGCACGCTTCGGCCTGGCTCCCCGAGGCACTTTTGCTCCACCTTCACCACTCCAGCCTTTTCCTGAGCCTGCCTTCCTGCCCCTGCCTCTGCCCCTCTGTGTCCCTCCTGCATCTCCCTCTCTCCCTGCCTGCTCTCTGTGCCCTCTCTCCACTCTTCCTGGCCCCCCTCACCTCCTCCCTGCACCCTTTCTGCCTCCCCTGTCTCCCTATCCCCCCTCTGTGCACTCTCTGCACTCCTCCTGCCCCCTTCTCATGCCCTCTCTGCAATTCTTCTGGCCCCTCCTCATGCCTTCTCTGGACCCTTACCCCCCCATCCCCTCCCTGTGCTCTCTCTATGCCCTTCTTGCTTCCTTCTCTCCCAGCCCCCTCCTTGTGCCCTCCCTAAGCCGTTTCTTCATCCTCTCTCTCCCTGCCCCCTCCCTGTGCCCTCCCTATGCCCTTCTGGCTTTCTTCTCTCCCTGCCCCCTCTCTGTGCCATTTCTGCACTCTACTTGCCTCCCTCCACCCCCTCCCTGTGCCCTCCTGCCTCTCTTCTTTCCCTGTCTCCTCCCTGTGCCCTCTGCATGCTTTCTGCCCCTCCCCTCGCCCCCTCCCCATACCCTCTCTGGACCCTTCCTGTTCCTGTCTCCCTGTCCCCTCCCTGTGTCCTCTCTGTGACCTTCCTGCCTCACTCTTTTCTGCACCCACCTTGTACCTGCTCTGTCAGTCTTCCTGCCTCACTCTCCCCCGTCATCTCCCTGTGCCCTTCCTGCCTCTCCTCTCTCCCTGTCCCCTCCCTGTGCCCTCTGTACTCCTCCCACCCATCTCTCTCCCTGTCCCTTCCTTGTGCCTTCTTTGTACTCTTCCTGCTCCCCTCTTTCCCTATCCCCTCCCTTTATCTTCCTGCCTCCCCTTTCCCCCATCCCATCCCTGTACCCTCTCTGCCCCCTTCCTGTGCCCTCGCAGTTAGAAATGCCCAGGGATCTGGGCTCATCCCAGTTTCCCCTACCCCAGGATTAAGTCAGGCTGGCACTTTCTTCAGATGATGATCACTGCACTCTACCACATGTCTGCTCTGCTGAGTGACCTTGTGCAAAGCATTTAACTTCTCTGTGCCTCTGTTACCTCATCTGTAAAATGGGGATTTAGACTGTGAGTTCTATGTGTGACAGGGACCATGTCCAACCTGATTACCTTGTATCTTCCCCGGTGCTTAGAACAATGCTTGGCACATAGTAAGCACTTAACAAATACCATTAAAAAAATCAACAAGTTGTTTATAAAGAGCTCACTCTGTGCCAAGCACTATACTAAGTGTTAGGCCAGATACAACATCATTGGGTCCCACATAGTCCCTGTCCCCCACAGGGCTCACAGACTAAAGAAGTAGGAGGGAAAATATTCAATCCCCATTTTATAGATTAGGAGACTGAGGCCCAGAGAAGTGAAATGACTTGTCCAAGACCTCACCCAGTGGGCAAATGGCAGAGATGGGTCTAGAACCCAGGTGTGTTGATGCCCAGGTCTGGGCTCTCTTCACTTGGCCCCATTCTGGATTTCAGATAGCCTCAACCCAAGGGACTAGGGAGGGACCTAACTTGGAAAGGGCTGTTTGAGTCCAGCTGCGACCCTTCCTCTTCCGGGCCCCAGAGAGTGGGGGATTCCAATTCTGGGACCCCAGCCTGTCAGGAGTGGGCAGATCTGCGGCGAGGAAATGGAATCATCACTGTCCTCTTGGTGCTGCCCCCTCTGCTGCCTGCTGCAGATCTTCCCTCAGATGCCCTCCGCACCCTCCACTTCAGCCCCTCCTCCTTGCTACTCCCCCTGCCCCCTGCTGCAGCCCCTCCTGCTGCTGCCTGTCTGCCCCATGCTCTCCCCCCCAGCTTCAGACCCTCCCCCTTCTCCCCCTCACCCACTGCAACCCCTCCTGCTGCCACAGCTGCTGCAAAATTAATGAGCAAACTGCCATTAGCACAGCATTACCGGGGCGAGAGCAGCTTCCCATGGGGGCGAGGGCAGGGAGTTCCTGGCAGTGCTGGGTTGGGCTCGGCTAGGGGTGGTGGGCATTATCTGGAAGGGGACTATCCGGGTGGAGAAGATCAGCCCCCTCTCTAGTCAGTCAGTCAGTCGTATTTACCAAGAGTGGTTACTGCGTATGAAGCATTGTACTGAGCGCTTGGGAGAGTACACTATAAGAATATGCCAAACACATTCCCCGCCCACAATGAGCTTCCAGTCTAGAGGAACAGTGCTTGCCACATAGTAGAGGGCTGTCATTATTCAGGCTGGTCCACCGCAACTGGGTCTCCCCGCTACCCTGAACCCTCCACCCTCCATTCCAGGATCAGTCAATCAGTTGATCAATCACATTTACTAAGCACTTACTACGTACAGAGCACTGTACTAAGCGCTTGGGAGAGTACAATACAAAAGAGTTTTGTTTTAATGGTATTTATTAAGAGTTTACTATGTGCTAGGTACTGTACCAAGCACTGGTATTAATGCACACTAATCAGATTGGACATAGTCCATGTCCCACATGGGGCTCACAGTCTTAATCCCCATTTTACAGGTGAGGAAACTGAGGTAAAAAGAAGTTAAGCAATTTACCCAAGGTCACACAGCGGACAAGTGGCAGAGCTGGAAGTAGAACCCAGGTCTTTCTGACTCCTAGGCCCATGTTCTATTGACTAGGCCATGAGATCCCTGCCCACAGTGAGCTTACAGTCTAGAGGGTGGTTTACAGGAGAGGAGAGAGAGGAGAGAGGGAGGAGAGGGACAGGGAAGAAATCCCATCCCTCAACTACACACCAGGCCCCGCCCACGTGGTAAAGTGTACACACATATGCACACACACACACACACACACACACACACACTCACAGACACACACAGCCTTGGCTGGAGCCCAGTCCCTCCCACCCTCAATCATCGGTAGAGAAGCAGTCTGGAAGTCAGAAGACTTAGGTTCTAATCCCGGCTCTGCCACTTGCCTGCTGTGTGACTTTGGGGAAGTCATTTTACTTCTTTGGGCCTCAGTTTCCTCTTCTGTAAAATGGGCATCCAAAACCTGTTCTCCCTCCTTCTTATACTGTGACTGCAGGACAAGGACTGTATCCAACCTGATTATCTTGTATCTACCCCAGTGCTTCATAAAGTGCTCGGCACATGATAAGCCCTTAACAAATACTATCACTGTTATTTTTATTATTACTATTTTTATTATCAGTGCACAGAGTGTCACTGCTGGCATCTACACCTGCACTGGGCAGAGTCAGGTCCAGCTTCTGCCGGATCCTCAGTGATCGCCATCCACAGGGGCCACTGTCCCCAGGGACAGAGCCCGGGTACACTGACGCTGATCAAAGATGAGATGTGGCAGCTGGCCATGCCGGCCACACGGTTCGGTTCCAATTTGCTGGGTGGAGGCAGAAAGAGCTGCAATCCATAAAGCAATTTCCAACATCGGGAAGGTTGGATCAGGCCCTTGGGAAGGCAAGAGACTCCACGGACTGTGCCTCAGCTGACCGAGAACTGCAGCATCCCCGCCACCGGTGGCTAAGGTCCGGGGGGCCAGGTTTCCTCTGGCTCCAGGGCCGGGCCGCTGTGAATGGCAAATGCCACTACTAGAGCCCGTGGGGCCTGGAGGCTGGGGCCTGGAGTCTGATGTCTGAAGCTGGGGTGTGGAGTCTGGACCCTGTGCCAGGACCTGGAGTCTGAAGCCTGAAACTGAGACCTGGAGTCTGGAGCCTGAGCCAGGACCTGGAGTCTGGAGCTGGGACCAGAGCCAGGAATCTGGAAGCTGAAGTCTAGAGTCTTGAGCTCGGAGTTTGAGCCCCACCTGGCATTCCTAGTTGCAGTAATAGCTATTAGGCATTTATTCTGCCCAGAACTGTGCTGAACATTGAGGTCAATACAGGTTCATCTGATCAGACACAGTTCTTTCTCACACAGGGTTCACAGTTTAAGGAGGAGGAAGAGCGAATAAATGTTTTTGCGCTTTTACATATGAGGAAACTGAGCCCCAGAGAAGTTAAATGATATGCCCAGGGTTGCACAGCAAGCCAGTAGCCCAGCTAGGACCAGAACCCAGATCTCCTGATTCCCTCCTCTATGAAGACTTCCCAGATTTATCTTGCCTGACTCTAGCTGCGCTTTAGCCATTTGTTTCTGACAAATCCCTGGCTCTGTTGTTTGTTTGTTCTACTAATGCATTTGTTTGGTACTGCGCCTCTAACTGGGCCCAGCCTGATTTCCCAGTGGGAGGGGAGACTGACTGTAAGCCCATCGTTGGGTAGGGACCGTCTCTATATGTTGACGATTTGTACTTCCCAAGCGCTTAGTACAGTGCTCTGCACAAAGTAAGCACTCAATAAATACGATTGAATGAATGAATGAATGGGAGAAGGGGGGAGGGGGGCGGGCACATTTCTCCCTGCTGGGCTGTAAACTCCTCAAGGGCAGGGCCAGACTGCTGCTTTTCTTTTTAAAGTTCCCTGCACTGCCAGGACCCTGCAGCCCCAGCTTTGTGGGGTCCAGCTGGACACTAGGTACTGCTGTCTGGTTCCTGCTGGGTACAGCCTGTGTGGCAGCCCCCCCAGCCAATAACAATAAAAATAATAATGGCGTTTATTAAGCACTTACTATGTGCAAAGCACTGTTCTAAGTGCTGGGGAGGTTACAAGGTGATCAGGTTGTCCCATGGGGGGCTCACAGTCTTAATCCCCATTTTACAGATGAGGTAACTGAGGCACAGAGAAGTTAAGTGACTTGCCCAAAGTCACACAGCTGACAGTTGGTGGTGCCAGAATTTGAACCCATGACCTCTGACTCCAAAGCCCGTGCTCTTTCCACTGAGCCACGCTGGCCAATCAGTCCATCAGCCAGTCAATTCATCCATCAGCCAGCCAATCCATCCATCAGCCAGTCAATCCATTCATCAGCCAGTCAATCTATCAATCAGTCAGCCAATCGATTCATCAGTCATTCAATCAAGCATTGGTATCTGTAGCGTGCTTGCTATGTGCTTGGGAGAGTATAACAGAAACAGGGTAGTCTAGTGGACAGAGTACAGGCCTGGGAATCTGAAGGACCTGGGTCCTCATCCTGGCTCTGCCACTTGTCTGCTGGGTGACTCAAGTCACTGGATGACTGGGTGACTAGGTAAAGCAAGTCACTTTACCTCTCTGTGCCTCAGTTACCTCATGTGAAAAAGGGGGATTCAGACTGTGAGTCCTATGTGGGATAGGGACTGTGTCCAACCTGTCCAACCTGGTTATCTTGTATCTACCCCAGCACAAGCAGAGCAGAGTGTGCAGGCTGGGCTCTAGCAGGAGATCAGTGAGGTGAGGTAGGATGGGGCCAGCTGATTGAGTGCTTTAAAGCTAGAGTTTGATGCAGAGGTGGATGGACAGACATTTGAAGTTCTTGAGGAGTTGGGGGACGTTGACAACGTTTTTGTTGAAAAATGATCCATGCAGCAGGGTAAAGTCAGGACTGAAGTGGTGAGAGACAGGAGGGAGGGAGGTCAGTGAGGAGGCAGATGCAGTAGTCAAGGCGGGATAGTACAAGTGCTTGGATTACTGTGGTAGCATTTTGAATGGAGAGTAGAGGGCAGATTTTAGCGATGCTGTGAAGCTAGAACTGACAGGATTTGGTAACAGACAGAGTATGTAGGTGGAATGAGAGAGATGAGTCGGGGATAATTCCAAAGTCATGGGCTTGTGAGATAGGGAGGGGAGTGATATTGTTTACAGTGATGGGAAAGAGGGGGAGGAGATAGTTTGGGTGGGAAGATAAGGGGTTCAGTTTTAGACATGTTTAACTTGTTTAACATGTTTAACGTGTTTAACTCTGACATCTTACAGCAGCAGCGTGGCTCAGCGGAAAGAGCATAGGCTTTGGAGTCAGAGGTCATGGGTTCAAATCCCGGCACCACCAACTGTCAGCTGTGTGACTTTGGGCAAGTCACTTAACTTCTCTGTGCCTCAGTTCCCTCATCTGTAAAATGGGGATCAAAACTGTAAGCCCCCCGTGGGACAACCTAATCACCATGTAACCTCCCCAGATCTTAAAACAGTGCTTTGCACATAGTAAGTGCTTAACAAATACCATCATTATTATTATTATTATTATTATTATTATTATTATCGGCATAGAGATGTCTTGAAGGCAGGAGTCAATCAGTCCATTGGTCAGTCAGTCAATCATTCCATCAGTCAATCAATCAGTTCATCATCTGTCAATCAATCCATCAGTCAGCCAATCTAACCATCACCTAGCCAATCAATCCATCAGTTAGTCAATCAATCTATCAGCCTGTCGATCCATCAGTCTGTCAATCGATCCATCAATCAGCCAATCAGTGACACTTTCTGAGTACCTCCCAAGTGTCAAGAACCGTATTAAGCATTGGGATGAGTCCCAGCAAAAGCAGTTTGGGGGGCAAACTTGTCTGACACCTCAGGCCCCACACCATCCCCTTCCCTGGCCTTGGAAAGGAAAGCAGGAGAAAGAGCAGCAGTAAGGCATTCTCCCTCCACAACACCTGTTAGCCCCATCCCTGCCCGTCCTCTCCCCCTGCCCAGGAGAGGTCAAACACAAGAGTGACTCTCCACTGACCCTGCACTGACCTCCTTCAGGCTCGTGGGGTGGGGGGAGGGAAAGGGGGAGCCAGAAGGGGGTGGATGGGATGATGTGGGAGGAGGGAAGGAGGGAGGGGAGGGGGATGCTGAAGGAGTCTACCATCACAAATCGGACAGCGGCCTGAGCCTCGGGAAACAGACGGGGTGAGGATGGGGGGCGGGGACCAACGGAGGGAGAGAAGCCAGGCTTGTCGGGGGAAGGGGCAGGATGTTGAGGAGGAGGAAGCGTTTGGGGGGAGTGATTTTCCTCCCCCTTTCCTCCACTGTGGGAAGCAAGAGGGCAGAGAGAACCGAGGCTCTTTCATTGGCCGGGAGAGAGAGAGAGAGAGAGAGAGAGAGAGAGAGAGAGAGAGAGAGAGAGAGAGAGAGAGAGAGAGAGCGAGAGAGAGAGAGAGAGAGAGAGAGAGAGAGAGAGGAACGATGTTGCTGGCATACCTCCAGATTAATCTTTCCTTCCCAACACCTTCCTCCTGACGCCCGACCCTCTGAACCGCCGTTCTCCGTTCCAACACTGCGATCGGAATCGCATCCTGATTGTGCCCAGAGCTCTTGAGCTTTCCAAAGCGCCTTGCCCGCCCTGCGAGGTCGGGAGAGGCAGGAAGCCTAGGACCAGAGAGGTTGAGGGACTGCCCAAGGTCACACAGCAAGCGGAGGCAGAACTAGGGCCAGAACCCAGGTGTCCCTGTCCCCAGGCCCAGGCTCTGCCCTCTGTATCGTACTGCCCCCACCCCCTGCCCCTTTCGTGGACCGAGAGCTGAGCTTCTCGAGGGGCCTGGGGCCTTGCTTCCTTGGGCTGTGGCCTGGGTTCTCGGCTTGCTCCCTGCCAACTTCCCGTCAGCTCCTGGCCCAGCAAACTAATCCTGCTGAGGTTCAGGACCCCAAGACTCTGACCCCGACCATGCCCGGGGTGGGGGGGCAATGGGGGGAGAGAGGACACTTTGGGGCCGGGGAGCAACGCAGGGAGGGAAGCGGTGAAATGAAGATTAGAGGGAAGAGGCCAGGGAAAGGGAAGACAGAGGTTAGAGGGGAACCGCAGGGAAATCGAGAGAAGCTCAGCTTAGACAGGGAGACCCAAGGACGGACGCAGAGACAGAGACACACAGAAAGAGGCAGAGAGAGACGGAGACCCAGACGGACCCAGAGACGGACAGGGCTGGGGCGGGGAGACAGAGGCAGAGGCAGACAGTGAGGTGGAGGTGGTAGACCCGGGAAAGCCTTGACCCTCAGAGGCTGATGGGGTGGGGCGGGGAAGCGGAGCAGGAAAGAGTTAAGGAGAAGGAAGCAGGGAGAGGAGGAAGGGAGAGACGGGGAGGCAGGGGGGAGGGGGAGGGAAGGAGGAGAAGAAGCGAGATATACAGATGAGAGAGGGGGGGAAGCCAGAGAGCCGATCGCCCTATCTCTGAGCGAGTGCCGAGAAGTAACCTCTCCCCATCCCCCTCCTCACCTCCCCCCGCAACCTTCTCCTCCCCGCTCCCCCCGGCTCCCGTGGCGGCGGCCGGGGCGAGTCACGTGTCAGCCGGCGGAGCGACTCCCTGGACCCCCCCCGTCCCCTCCGTCCGTCCCCTGCGGCCCCCTCCCCTCCTCCAGCGGGGGTCCCGGCGGGGCGGGGCGGGGCGGGGCGGGGGGCGCGCGGGAGCCCGAGCAGTAGGCCGAAGGAGCCGGCGACCCGCGGCCCGTCCCGGACTGGGAAGGGGGGGCGGGGGCGGGGCCGGGGGCGGGGCGGAGGGGGAGGGGGAGCCGGGGCCGGAGAACCCCCCGTCCGACAACTGTTGCGGGCGGCGGAGCGGCTCCGGGCTCCGGGCTCCGGGCTCCGGGTGCGGGGCTCCGGGCGCGGGGCGCGGGGCGCGGGGCGCAGGCGGCCCGGCTCGGCTCGGCTCTGTCCGTCCGTCCGTCTCCCTGATGCCCGGAGCCGGGGCCGGGGCCGAGGCCGGAGCCGGAGCTCCGAGGGCGCTGGGCCGGGAGCTGCGGCGGCGCCGCCCGGGAGCCCGGAGGAGGTAGGCGCCCGGAGGCCGGGGGGCGCGGGGGCGCGGGAGGCTCGGCTGGGGGCGCTGAGGGGCGCGGGGCTCGGCGGGGGTCGGGGGTCTTGGCTGGGGACGCTGAGGGTCGCGGAGCTCGGCGGGGGTCGGGGTCTTGGCTGGGGACGCTGAGGGTCGGGGGTCTCGGGCGGGTCGGGGGTCTTGGCTGGGGACGCTGAAGGTCGGGGGTCTCGGCTGGGGTCGGGAGTCTTGGCTGGGGACGCTAAGGGTCGGGGTTCTCGGCTGGGGTCGGGGGTCTTGGCTGGGGACGCTGAGGGTCGGGGGTCTCGGCTGGGGTGGCGGACGGAGGCGGCAGGTGGTCTCCGGGGTTGGGCCGGGGGCAGCAGAGGGAGCAGAGAGACCCGGCGGGACGGGAGGGGGCTTTCCCCTGCTCCCCCCCTCCGCCCTCCCCAGAAAGTAAGAAACAGAAGGGGCAGCGCAGGGGGCCGCGAACCGCTGCCCGTGGATCCGTCCTTCCCCCTCCTCACCCCCGCCACAACTGCCATCCCCCTGCCGCCCCCCGCCTCGGCTGGGGAGGGCGGCTTCGGTCCGGCGGCTTCGGTCCGGCGGCTTCGGTCCGGCTCCGGCCGGGATCCGGGCTCGGGAATTGTTTCCGGTCCAGACCCAGGGTCGGACTAAGCAAGCTCATTAGCGCTCAAGGTTTCCATGACAGCGGGACCCTAATTATCGGCAGGTTGGCCCGTGGGTGGGGGTCCCTCCCCCGTCCCCCTGTCCCTCCACCCGAGGGTCCTTCGTTTTGGGGGGCCGGAGTCCGGGGAGGAATCTGACAATACGACCAGTCCCGGAGGTCTCGCGGTTAAAGCGAGGAGGGGCAGGAGGTCCGCCGTCTCCCACTTTCGGGTGACTTGGGCTAGGGGGTCGGGAGGGGGTGTCCTGCTGCTCTGTGGGGAGCCAGGAGCTACAGCAGTGGTATTTGGATAGAGCACAGGCCTGGGAATCAGAAGGTCATGGGTTCTAATTCCTACTCCGCCACTTGTCTGCTGTGTGACCTTGGGCATCATTGCCTCAGTTCCCTCATCTGGAAAATGGGGATTGAGACTGTGAGCCCAAGTGGGACAAGGACTGTGTCCAACACGATATGCTTGCATCCACCCCAGAGCTTAGCACAGTGCCTGGCACATAATAAGGGCTTAACAAATAATTTGGGGGAGTAGGGCCAGGCGGACGGGGGAGCCGAGAAGCGGTCACTTCCAGACACAAATTCCCACTGCGGTGAGCGGCCCGGGGATTCCCCAGCTGTCCACCGTGGAGAGGCAATCCGGGACCAGCGGAGGCAGAGGGCGTGCTCGCCCCTCCGACGCCCCTGGAGTGCCATCCGGGCGGGGTCCCCGGGTCCGGCGGGGGTCGCCGAGCCCCCTTCTCAAGCGTCCGGAGCAAGAGCACGGGCCAGATGGTGCCGGGAATGCTGGCAAGGCCCCCGGGGCTGGGGGTCCAGAGGACAGAGAAGTTTGGGTGCGGGCATGGGCGGTGGGGGAGGGGGCTCAGCCTAAATGGGATTGTTTGATCGTGGCGACCATCGGCCTGGGAGGAGTGACTCCCCACTTCCGAAAGCCGCAGACAGAAAGGAAAATATACTAGGAAATCCCACTCGGAAAGCCCCACTATCTCTGCGGCAGCCCAGGGTGCCCAGTTAATAATAATCATGATGGTATTGTTCAATGCCTATTATGTGCCAAACACTGTTCTAAGCGCTGGGGGTGATACAAGGTAAATCAGGTTATCCCACGTGGGGCTCACAGTCTTAATCCCCATTTTACAGATGAGGTCGCTGAGTCACAGAGAAGTTAAGTGGCTTGCCCAAGGTCACACAGCAGACAACTGGCAGAGCCGGGGTTTGAACCCTCGTCCTCTGACTCCCAAACCCGGGCTCTTTCCGCTAAGCCACGCTACTTCAGTTACCCAGCCTTCGGAGGGGAGAGGGCCAGACACCTTGACATTGGATTGGAATTACAGCAGGAGACGCTGTGGCGGGCTGTGAAATGGGACTTCCTGTGGGTCAAGGGGTTTAGACACTTGAATAGGCAACAAAGGGAGAATGAGGCACCTCTCCAACCCCGGCCCTCTCAGAAAACTGTAAAGAAAGGATAGACACTCATCTGGGCTGGAAGCAGGGGACTGGTCCAGATGACCTCAAAGACCTTCGATGGTCTGACGTCTAAGTAACCTGTCCCCCGCCCGCCCCTCTCCCATCCCAGTGAAGGTTATTCTGGGAGGACCAGAGCCAGGAAGAGACCACAGCTGCCCACAGTGCCCTACTGCTAAGAAGGCCCGGGGGAGTTGGAGAGGGAGAGGTGAGGGAGTCTCCTCTGGGAAGCTTTCCCAGATTACTTTTCTCCCCTCCCCAGGCTACATCCGCCAACTTCCCTCTCTGCACATATGGCCACTCTAGTTATATGTCAACTCCACTATTTAAGCACTTATTTATCCCTCTACCATGCCATCCTCTTTTTCCTCGTATCGGTGCATTATTACCTGTCTTCCCCATTAGACTGCATACTCCTCGAGGGCAGGGATTGAACGTGATGGGCTGATGGACGGGTGGACAAGCAGGTGGATGACAGGAGGGTGGGTGGGTGGACAGGCGTCTGGGGGACAGAAGGAAGGAGAAAGCAGAAGGTCAGCTCAGCCATGGTGTCCACGGTTGCCCCTTAGCAACGGGCCAGGCAGAAACAGGCAGAACTCAAGGGAGACCCACCAGCTGGGCAATTCAGAGTGAGCCAAACGTGGGGGAGAGAACTTCGGGGGCTTGCCGTGTCCCTCCGGGGGTTTCCCCTCCCCCTCCTGTTGACCACTCTCTCCTCCCCACAGCCCCTGCACGATCCTTCTTCTCCTGCCCCTGGGGCTAGGGGGTTGGCAGGAGGCAGGAGGGTGGATGGATGGGGAACACCCAGGCCTTTCCAATTCTGGGCTAGAGGGCTTCTCCTGTTGGATCTGACACCCCCCCCCCCCACCCCGTTGTGGGCTCTGGAAGCTGGGGAGCAACCAGGCTCTGCAGGCTGGCCCAGGGTCTAGAGTGGTAAGCGTTTACACGGACACTCAGCTGGATTACTGGCTGAGAGATAATCAATCGATCATATTCATTGAGCACTTACTGTGTGTAGAGCACTGTACTAAGCACTTGGGAGAATACAAGAGAACAATCTAACAGCCACATTCCCTGCCAACAAGGAGCTTACAGTCTAGAGAGGGAGACAGACATTCATCTAAGTAAATAAATGACAGATATGGGCGTAAGTGCTGTTTGGCTGGGAGAGGGAGGGGGGCTGAATAAAGAGAGCAAGTCAGGGAGATGCAGAAGGGAGTGGAAAAAAAGGAAAAGAGAGCTTAGGTCGGGGAAGGCCTCTTAGAAGAGATGTGCCTTTAATAAGGCTTTGAAGTGGGGGAGAGTAATTGTCGGATTTGAAGAGGGAGGGCATTTTAGGCCAGAGGCTGGACATGAGCAAGAAGTCAGTGGTAAGATAGACAAGACTGAGGTAGAGTGAGTAGGGTGGCATTAGAGGAGCAAAGTGCATGGGATGGTTTGTAGTAGGGAGTAGCGAGGTGAGGTAGGAGAGGGCAAGGTGATTGACGGCTTTAAAGTCAATGGTGAGGAGTTTGTTGCGGAGGTGGCTGGGCAACCACTGGAAGGTATTGAGGACTGCGGAACTGACTCCCTGAGAGCTGCAGATTGGGGAGGGGAGAGGGCGGAGGACACTTTTCAAAGCTCATCAAAGCTTTAACGTCCATCCGTAAACCATCTAAAGGTGGAGAGGGTGGGCAGCACCGCCTGGTGGACAGAGCGCAGGGATGGGAGGTGGGAAACCTGGGTTCTAGTCTTAGCTATCCCCCAGCCTATGGGTCATCTCGGGCCAGTCATCCACCAGCCCATCCATCTGAGTCTCTTTTTTTTTAGGGTATTTGTTAAGCGCTCACTATGCTCCAGGCACTTTACTAAGCCCTGGGTTAAATACAAGATAATCAGGTTGGACATAGTCATTCATTCAATAGTATTTATTGAGCGCTTACTGTGTGCAGAGCACTGTACTAAACGCTTGGGAAGTACAAGTTGGCAGTCCACGTCCCACTTTAGGGTGGGGGTGGGGAGGGTCATAGTCTTCATCCCCGTTAAATAGATGAAAGAACTGAGGCCCAAAGCCCAAAGAAGTGAAGTGACCTTCCCAACGTCACACGGCAGACAAGTAGTGGAGGCAGGATTAGAACCCAGGTCCTCCTGACTCCCAGGTCCGGACTCTATCCACTAGGTGATGCCGCTTCTCTATGGTCAGTACTATTTATTACTCCCATCCCCACTGAAAAGATGAGGAAATGAGAAACAATGTGGCCAAGTGGATAGAGCCTAGGCCAGGCAATCAGAAGGAACTGAGTTCTAATCCAAGCTCTGCTACTTGTGTGACCCTGAACAAGTCACTTTATTTCTCTGTGCCTCAGTTACCTCATCTGCAAAATGGATAGTGGGCCCCGGGTGGGACAGGAATAGCGTCCGACCTGGTCATCTTGTAACGACCCCAGTGCTCAGCACAGAGCTTGGCACATGGCAAATGCCGAATGGATACCTCAGTTGGATTCAGTGAGATTTGGGCTCAGTGCTCAGCGCTTAGAACAGTGCTCAGCCCTTAGAACAGTGCTTCGCACATAGTAAGAGGTTAACAAATACCATCATTATTATTAGTTTTTGGGACCTGTGTCTGGGGAGGTGAGGAGCCGGGTCAGAGGCCGAGCCAATGTTACACATGACAGACCCGTTGTAGACGGCTGGAGATGGCTCGAAAGGGGATGAGGGCTCCGGCATCAGTACCATTATACCTCTCTGGCCCCCCGCCTCCCAGCAGACCAAACTTCACTTCTCCACCGGCCACACTCTGTCCAGAAACCATGAAACCTCAGGGCCTGGTGGAGTGAGGAACGACCCTTGGCTCCTCTCCACAACGGAAACTCCTTCCCCTTAGGGAGACCCCGTAGGAAACCTCACAAGCCAGGATCCTTAGTGTCTGGAGGCGGACAAGGGATGGGACCCCGGAGACACTGAGAGGCTGAGACTGGTCACTGAGGGGAGGGGCAGCCCTAGCCAGGGTACTCCGGTACTCCAGGAGAAAATCCCCCCCGTCCTCCCGAGCCCCCCACGAAGGTTGCCAGCGACTTTAACGATCTGTACTGTGTTCAGAGTGATGGCTTCTTAGACTCCAAAATGTATATTTTATGACGTAACTCAGATCCCGGGCCATACGGTTGTTGCACAGAAGCCCTGGGCATCAGGGAGGCCAGCTCGGGAGACAATAGCCCCCGGCCCACCCCATCAAGGCTCTGTGGATACCCAAGGTGAATTCTGGGCAGATATTTCGGTGCTGTGACAGAGCGCTGCACTGATTGCCTGCTGTGTATGAAGAGCTGGGCGGGACTCCTGCTGTTGTGAGGTGCTTTGCTGGATGCCTGCTGTGTGCGGAGCACTGGGCTGAACGCCTGCTGTGTGCAAAGCACTGGGCTGGACTCCCGCTGAGGCAGAACACTGTTCTGGACAACGGCTGTTTGCAGAGGGTTACCTGCTGTGTACACAGCGTTGTGCTAAGCACTTGGGTATATTTACAGTAAAAGTGAAAGCAGCACGATCGATGCTCTCAAGGAACTCTGCAAGCTCGTCTTCCGGGAGAGACAGAGGGACCTGGGTCATTTCGAGTCAGTGGGAGCAGGAGGAAGGGCCCAGGATGGATCTGGGCCCGGGCAGGAGTCCGGAAGGACGGGGCCGTGAATTCAAGACTCCTGCCCAGCAGAGAACTCGGGCGGTGGTTGGCTGTACTGGACCAGTCCACGATGGTCTCTCCAGGCTGGGCAGCTGGCGTTCCAGGCTGGACAGCCATCTCTCCGTGCCAGGGATCTATCTCTGGACCCGACGACCGTCTCTCTGGGTCATGTGATTGCCTGTCCAGGCCGGGCAGCTGTCTCTCTGGGCTGGACGGCCGTCTCTCCCGGCCAGGTGGCCATCTTTCCAGGCATGGCGGCTGTCTCTCTGGGCTGGATGGCCATCTCTCTGATTCAAGCATCTATCTCCGGGCTGACAGGCTATCTCTCTCTCTCGGGGCTATGTGACCATCTTTCCAGACCAGGTGGCAGTCTCTCAGAGCTGGATGGTCGTCTTTCTGGTCCAGACGTCTATCTCCAGCCCAGGCCATGTGACCGTCTCTCCAGGCGGGGCAGCCGAGAAGCATCATGGATATTGGACGGAGTATAGGCTTGGGAGTTAGAAGGTCATGGATTCTAATCCCGACTCTGACACTTGTCTGCTGTGCGACCTTGGGCAAGTCACTTCACTTTTCTGTGCTTCAGTTACTTCATCTGTAAAATGGGGATTGATACTGTGAGCCCCACGTGGAACAGGGACAGTGTCCAATCCGACTTGCTTGTATAATAATAATAATAATAATAATAATAATAGTGGTATTTGTTAAGCACTTACTATGTGCCGAGGCACTGTTCTAAGTGCTGGGGTAGATACAAGGTAATCAGGTTGTCCCACATAGGACTCACAGTCTTAATCCCCATTTTACAGATGAGGGAACTGAGGCACAGAGAAGTTAAGTGACTTGCCCAAGGTCACACAGCAGACGAGTGGGGGAGGCGGGATTAGAACCCACGAACTCTGACTCCCAAGCCCGTGCTCTTTCCACTGAGCCATTTGCTGCATACACCCCAGACTTTCGTACAGTGCCTGAGCACTTAACAAATACCACAATTGCTATTACTGTCTCTCCACGCCGGGCGGCTGTCTCTCTGGGCCAGGTGGCCGTCTCTCCGGGTCAGACAGCTGTCACTCTAGGCCAGGTGGCCGTCTTTCCAGGCCGGGGGGCGGGGGTGGCACGCACGGGCAAAGGGCTTGGGTTCTTTTGAATTTGAACCGGCCGGGAAAGGTCTCCGTCAGAGCCCTTCATGGCTCTTTCCCCGAATCCTGGCCCTGCGCCTCTCTTCCGGGGGGAGAGTCGCACAAGGTTGAGTGGCAGCTGGGCTGGTCACAGCTCACCCACAGCAGCCTTCAGAGAAAGGCGAAAGACGGGCAACTTTGACAGGGACTCAAGGGCACGGTGAGGCAGGGAACGGGAGGCACCTTTGGGGTTTGTTCACCAAGTGGCTTCGATCCCCAGACGCTCACTCCATTTCAGAGGCATCGAATGTCCTGGCTGAAAAATTGGCGGGTAGTGGGCTCAGTCGAACGAGATCCATGGGAAGGCGGGATTGAAGGGAAGGGTGGGAGAGGGTCTGGAGCCTGGAGAGAACCAGGAAATCAGTCAGTCAATCCACAGAGTTACTAAGCACTAAGCATGAACAGAACATTGCGCTGGGGGAATGAGAATCACTGAGAAGCAAGAGAAGCAGCGTGGCTCAGTGGAAAGAGCACAGGCTTTGGAGTCAGACGTCATGGGTTCAAATCCCGGCCCCACCACTTGTCAGCTATGTGACTTTGGGCAAGTCACTTAACTTCTCTGTGCCTCAGTTACATCATCTGTAAAATGGGGATGAAGACTGTGAGCCCCATATGGGACAACCTGATCACCTTGTAACCTCCCCAGAGCTTAGAACAGTGCTTTGCACATAGTAAGCACTTAATAAATGCCATCATTATTATAATTATTATTATCACTGGACCCAGGACAACACTATGTCAGTAGAATAGCTCGTTGTGGGCAAGGAACATGTGTATTAAATGTTATAACGTATTCTCCCAAGCGCTTAGTACTGTGCTTCGCACACAGTAAGAGCTCAATAAATACAATTGACTGATTGATGGTGTATAAGGATAGCTCTTTTTATAAACTAAGCACTTGGGAAAAGACGGTAGGATTAGTAGACAGCAATCTCTGCCCTCGAGGAGACAATCTACTCTATGCAGAGCACTTCACTAAGTGCTAGGTAGAATACAGCAGAGTTGGAGGCGATCTCTGCCTTCAAGGGCTTACAGTCTCCGAGTTGCAGAACACTGTATTGAGTGCTTGGGAGAGCACAATAGAAGTAGTAGTCATTATCCCTGCCCTCAAGGAGTATACAGTCTAACAGTGGAAACAAACCAGAAAAAGACAACAGGTTGCAGAAGCAATAGAGTCTTGAGCTGACATTCTAATAGGAGAGACTTGGTCAACAGAATTTATCTACAAAAAGTGGGAATGATTTA
Organism: Tachyglossus aculeatus; assembly: GCF_015852505.1. Classification (NCBI taxonomy): domain Eukaryota; kingdom Metazoa; phylum Chordata; class Mammalia; order Monotremata; family Tachyglossidae; genus Tachyglossus; species Tachyglossus aculeatus. The sequence continues at coordinate 58,576,300 of NC_052079.1, forward strand.
GGTGGGGGCTGGGCGGAGAAAAATAGGAACATGGGAAGATAAGAAGGTGAAGGATAAGGGAAAATGAGTGCGAACTGATACGTTCGTATGAGCAAAGACACCCGGACCTCTGAAGGCTGAAGAAGGAACTCCAGAAGTGCAGCTATACCAGAAGGGGGGCTGGAAGGGGAGGGGAGAGTCGGGGAGAGGGGCTGAGGTGGGGAGGGGAGAGAGGGAGAGATGAGCTGGTGGGGGGAGGGGAGAATAGGGGCGTGGGACTGATGGGCAGTGGGGAGGGCTCGAGGAAAGAAAGGGCTGCGGAAGGGAGGATTGGGAAGAGTGGAGGGTGGGAGATGGGCGAAAGGAGGAATAGGAAGGGGCACTGGAATTAGGGAGGGAAAGCCGAGGAGGGTGTTTGGGGAGGGAGGAAGAATGGGGAGAGGTGGGGGGGAAGAGGGTAGGGGAGAGGGGGCAGGGGGGCTTTCGTGGATCTGTTTCTCTCCTGCCCTTTTCCCCCATTCGCTGCCTGCTTCCTGCCTCGAGTCACTACCCTAAAGGCCACGGCTGTCTATTAATACCGTGCTATTTAGGCCGCGCGCTGGGAGAGGGACGGACAGATCTGGGAGCAGGTGCGACACATGCTGCCCCTGCCGGCAGTGAGCTCATCGCCCGGCCTGTGCCTGCGGGGGGCGAGGCTCCCTTTGTCTCCGCTCTCACGGCTGCCCCGCCAGGCTGACCGAGGGAGCCAGGGCCCGGCTCTGGCGGTGGCTGTGGGGATGCCCGGGCATCGGCCCTAAGGGGCCCGTCCATCAGGGCTCACTGCTGGGCTGCTACCCCGAGCAGAGTCCCTGTGGGCCCGGTACCAGCGTACACCCAGAATCCACCCAGTGTCCACCCAGCATCTGCCCAGACCAGACACTCCCTCCAATGGGGCCCCAGGAGGACCCCTGGGCTGGTGGCCCTCCTGGACACACATTAAAGTCCTGAATTTTCCCCCAGTGAACCCATACAGACCATCCAAAGCCTCTGATTCTCCCCTCTGCATTCCTGACCTTCCCCCAGTGACCCAGCATGGGCCACCCCACACCCCTGACTCTCCTCTCTTCATCCCTGACTCTCCCCCACAGTGACCCAGCACAGACCATCCACCCACTGGTGGTTTCTTCTTTCAGCCCACAGTCCTTGATGTAGGCCTGAAACAGACTCCATTGATGGTGAGCTTTCCTGGTGGATGGGTGTGTGGCTGGATGGACCAGTGTGGGACCCTCAATCCTAGACACACTGTGCTCTCTCTCTTCTCTCTCTCTCTCTCTCTCTCTCTCTCACACACACACACACACACACAAACACACACACACGTAGACACACACAGTCTCAGAGACTGTCCCTACTGGCTGCCATATGTGCTGCCTGCTGTGCCCAGGACCATTTTCATGGCGGCCTCCCAGTCCACCCATCCTCTCTGAGCTTCTCCTGTGGCAGAGCAGCTCCTTTCCAGATCACAGCACGCCAGTCTGGCCTTTATTGTACCCCCCCCTTAGAGGGTCCAGCTGAAACTGCAGGTCATGGTCTAAAGCTGGGGGTGGCCTGGCTTTGCCCAGGGAACTCTCAGTTATCCAGAATGGAGGACTGGAGATCCAGGTGGTGGTGAAGGTTATCTGGACTATTTAAGCACCTTGAGGGAAGGAATTGCTTCTACCATTCATTCATTCATTCAATCATATTTATCATTATTATTATTATTATACTAAATATTGTCTTCTCCCAAATGCTCAGTACAGTATTCTGGACATGGTACACCGTAATCTCCTCGAGAGTAGAGATTCTGTCTAACTCTTGCCTTCTTCCAAGTGTTCAGTATAGTGCTCTGTACACAGAAGATTGTAAGGTCCTGAGGGCAGGAATAGGGGTCTACTAACTCCATTGTGCCTGCCAAAACGCTCAGTAAGTGCTCTGCACACAGTAGACTGGAAGCTCCTTGAGGTCAGGGACCGTATCTACTAACTGTTTGACTACTGATGGACCCACCGACTGCTACCTTGGGCTGGATTTGCCCTGTTCAGGCCTTCTGCCCAGTTGGAGGAGTTCCATAACTGTTGACACCGTGAGGGGAGAAAGCTATTTCAAACACTTGTTGGGCACCACTTACCTCATTCTCGGCCAAAAACATGGAAGGGCACTGAGCGGGGACGCACTTCCCAGCCTTCCAAGCCGGGCCTTGAAGTCTGGCCAACCCCCGGGTAGGGTGCCGTTGGTCGGAGGAAATCCTTACAGCTCTCTGGGTTCTGTGACGTGCAGCTGCGGCTTGGCACACCACATTGGTGGGCTCGTTTGCCCTCCCAGATGCTGTAGTCATTTTCTGGGCCGAAGTAGATAGAGGGACTCCACAAGCGAGGCAGAGTAGATGGAGGGATTCCACCAACGAGGCAATGAAGATGGAGGAGCTCCACCAGAAAAACAGTGTAGTCATAATAATAATGATGGTGTTTGTTAAGAGCTTACTATGTGCCAAGCACTGTTCTAAGTGATGGGAGAGATACAAGGTAATCAGGTTGTCTCACATGGGGCTCATAGCCTTAATCCCCATTTTACAGATGAGGTCACTGAGGCACAGAGAAGTTAAGTGACTTGTTCAAAGTCACACAGCTGACAAATGACAGAGCTGGGATGAGAACCCATGACCTCTGGCTCCTAAGCCCATGCTCTTTCCACTGAACCACACTGTAGACAGAGAGGCTCCCCTGGTGAGGCAGTGTAGATGGAGGGACAGTGTAGACAGGAACTCCACCAGTGAAGCAGTGTAGATGGAGGGACTCCACTGCATTGGCTAGGTGGTGTAGATGGAAGGACTCCACCAGAGAGGCAGTGTGGACAGAAACTCTACCAGTGAAGCAGGGCAGATGGAAGGGCTCCACCACAGAGACAGTGTAAATGGAGAGACTCGGCCAAAGAGGCAGTATAAACAGAGGGACTCCACTGACTAGGAAGGATGGGATGTATTCAGTGCTTCTCTTGTGTCCAGCCCTGTGCCAAACACTGTGATAAATACAGATAATCAGGTCAGGCATCATACCTGCCCCTGCCCCTCGTTTCCTATCTAGGGTCACCCGGCAGGTCAAGGGCAGGTGGAGTGGGGAAGAGAATCTGGGTCCCCTGACCGATGACCAGACCCATGCTCTGTTCACCAGGCCGAACCACCCAGGAGAGTCCAGCTCAGTTTCGGAAAGCGATCAAATTCTTCAGCCCCATGGTGCCTAGTGCCCTCACATTAGCCCTCTGTCAGCCAGTGGGACGTCAGAAAGAGTGATTTATTTTTACAACCGTGAATTCATTGTAAAAATTAAATGCTGTTGCAGATGAATGGGGAAACATGAAATTATTCAGATGTATGAATATATGCACGCACGCACACACACACACACACACACACACACACACACACACACACACACACACACACACACACACACACACACACACACACACACACACACACTGGCCCCGCTGGCTGCAGTGTCCGCTGCCTCCTGTGCCTGGAGCTGTCTTTCCTGCTGCCTCCTCGCCTCCCCATTTCCCAGGATCTTCTCCTGCAACAGGGCCTCCGAGTCACTTGACTTCGCACATTTAAATCAAACTTTCTGCAGCATATCTTTCTATAGGCAATAATAATAATAACTGGGGTATTTGCTAAGTGCTCACTCTATACCAAGCACTGTACTAAGCGCTGGGGTAGATGCGTCTACCCAAGATAATTGGATCGGACACAGTCCCTGTCTCACATGGGTCTAAATAGTGGGGAGAATGGGTATTTAATCCCTGTTTTACGGATGAGTACAATTGTTAGTGATTGTTATATCAATCACTCATCGTATCCCAACTGGATTACTGCATCAACATTCTTTCTGATCTTCCAACCTCCTGTCTCTCCCCATTCATTCATTTATTCAATCGTATTTATTGAGCACTTACTGTGTGCAGAGCATTGTACTAGGCGCTTGGGAAGTACAAATTGACAACATATAGAGACAGTCCCTACCCAGCAAAGGGCTCACAGTCTAGAAGACTTAACTTCCCATTTCACTTCCCACTCCCCACTTCAGACTATACTTCACTCTACTGCCCGGATTATTTTCCTACAGAAACGCTCTGGGCATGTCACACCCCTCCTCAAAATTCTCCAGTGATTACCTATCAACCTTCATATGAAGCAAAAACTCCTCACCATTGGCTTCAAAGCTCTCCATCATCTTGTCCCCTCCTACCTCCCTCCCTTCTCTCCTTCTATAGATCAGCTCACAAACTGTGCTCCTCTGCTGCCGCTTACCTCCTCACTGGGCCTCGTTCCCACCTGCCCCACCCTGGCCCATGTCCTGCATCTGGGCTGGAATGCCCTCCCTCCTCACATCTGCCAAACTAGCTCATTTCTCCCCTTCAAAGTCCTATTGAAAGCTCACCTCCTCCAGGAGGCTTTCCCAGACTGAGCCCACCTTTTCCTCCGCTCTTCCTCCCCTCCCCATTGCCTCTACTCCCTCCCTCTGCTCTATGCCCCTCCCTGCCGCACAGCACTTGTGTATATATGTTCATATTTATTATTCTATCTATTTTATAAATGATGTGTATAATCTATAATTATTTGTTTATATTGATGCTATTAATGCCTGGCTTCTTGTTTTGTTTTGTTGTCTGTTTCCCTCGCTTCTAGACTGTGAGCCCATTGTTGAGTAGGGATTGTTTCTATCAGTTGCTGAATTGTACTTTCCAAGCTCTTAGTACAGTGCTCTGCACACAGTAAGCACTCAGTAAATACGAGTGAATGAATGAATTAATTAATGAATGAAAGATGAGGAAATTGAGAGAAGGGAAGTGATTTGCCTAAATCCATGCAGCAGGTGATTGACAGAGCCAGGATTAGAACCCAGGTCTCTTGACTTCTAGTCCTGGACCCCTCCTCGCCCCACGAAGCCATGCGCCTTCTCCATCTGTGGCTACAGGTGGTGCCCTGCTTGGGTCATGATTGCTGATCGTTGGACCCCGGCCTGTCTGTGCCACCACCTCCCCCACCAAGCCCCCGCCCCGCCCCAATCCCCACATCTTCCTCAAGCCCTGCTGCAATTCCCTCTCAGCCCTGCACTTTTTGCTTCCTCCTCCTCCTCCTATTTCTCCCCCTTCTTCCCAGGGGTGCTAATGGTTTAATTAATTGCTTACTTGATACTTTAGGAGCTGCTTTGATATCCTAAGATGAAAGTTGCAAGCCAAGCCCACGGCGATGGCTTATATGATGGTTTTCTGCCTTTCCATCAGAGCCCTAGAAGGGGCACTTAAGTCATTTGTAATTAAAGTCATGATGGGAGGTAACATCTTCTTTTCTCAAAGAACTCTGGGAATTCTGAGAGACTCTGCAACCTGAGAGGTCTCTGGCCAGCCTTGCAGATTTACACAGGCTCAGGACTCACAGGCCTGTACCAGTGAATTGTCCACTGAAAATGGACAGTGGAGCCTCAGCCTGGCTTCTGCTCTTTTTTTAGCCTCCAATCCTGGCCAGGAGAGAAACAACCCCTTTGCCCTGTCGAAGATGAAGCCTCCAAAACAGATGGGGTCCCTGCAGGCCAAGACATGGCACTTGCCCCCTACATTTCGAGGAGAACATCGTGCCTGAGATGGGGACATCATGTTTACGGGGCTGGCGAGGGGAGGGCAGCAATCAGGGGATAGAGTCAGAGAGGGGAACTAGACAATGAAAAGACTAGATTGAGGGGAATGAGGAGCGTGAGCCGTGGTGCAGTGGGAGAGGAGTGAGGAGGGGCAGAGCTGATTGAGTGCCTTAAAGCTGATGATCTGGAGCTTCTGCTTGATGCAGAGAGGAATGGGTAAATGGAAGACGTACGCAGAACACTATCTCTCGGGGTCTTTCTCACTATCTCTCCTATCTCTCTTTGGGTTTCTCTGGTGTCCATTTCTCTGAATGCGACTCATTCTCTGGATGTCTCAGGGTGAGTGTGTGTGTTTGTGTATATGCCTCTGGATGCCTGTCTCTCTGGGGTGGTGTATAATAATAATGGTATTTTTTAAGTGCTTACTATGTGCCAAGCAAGGTTCTAATATGTCTCTGGCACTCTCTGTGGATGTCGCTGAGGGTCCTTCTATGTATCTGTCTCTCTCTCCGAGTGCTTCCCAGCATCTTTCTGTGTGTGTGAGTCTGTGTTCATTTTCCCTCTGGATCTGTATGTCTCCAGTTTGTGTGTTTGTGAGTACTTCTCCCTCTGGATCTGTGTGTTTCTCCACCTCTATCTTAGTCTGTATGCATCTCTCAGTGCCTATGTGTCTCTTTCTGTCTCTGCCCACTTTTCTTGTCTTTTTCATTCATTCATTCAATCATATTTATTGAGCACTTACTGTGTGCAGAGCACTGTACTAAACACTTGGAAAGCACAATTCGTCAACAGAGACAATTCCTACCTTTTTCTCCCTCTCCCTGTAGTATATGCTGGACTATTGGGCACACAAGAACACACACATACACACGAACCAGAAATCCTCTGTGTTCGAGAGGCTCTGGGCCTGTAACCTGTGCAGAAGGGCTGTCTCTAGACTGTAAGCTCACTGTGGGAAGGGAATGTGAGTGTTTATTGTTGTATTGTACTCTCCCAAGATCTTAGCTCAGAACTCTGTACACTGTAAGTGCTCAATAAATACGATTGAATGAATGAATGAAAAGATGGGCAGGAAGCTGTCCTTTTTAGAGGTAGGGCAGCCTGGTTAATCAATCAGTCAGTGTGGTTGTGGCTTGGTGGGCCGAGTGTGGGGCAGGGAGTCGGGAGAGCTGGGTTCTAGTTCTGGCTATGCCCCTGGCCTGCTCGGCAACTTTGGGCAAGTCCCAGAGAAATCTCTCCAAGTCTCAGCTTTCTCCCTTGTGAAGTGAGGTTAACCATGGCCACCCTGCCATCCTCTCTTCCTTCTTTCCTCCCTCCTGGGATACTCCTGAGGGGACAAAGAGGGACACTGCTAGAAGGGTAAAGCAGGCTATTCCTGGGAAGATAAAGCAGGCCACTGTTGTGCAGGTGCTTTGGAGGAATTAAAGTCCCACAAAGACCCATGGGGTCACTCTTCATCCTTTGACATCCTTAGAGTTCTGCTCAAAAGAAAAAGAAAAAGTCCTGTTTAGGCCGAATTTAGCTCTCATGGAAGTGTGACCCCCCATGGAGAGCCCCAGTCAGAATCCCGAAGCCTCAGGAGGCAGAATGCCAGGACGGAAATCCGACAAACCTTCCTGTTTCTTTCTTAAAGACATCTCATGGCTCCGCCCCTTCCTCTCCACCCACACAGCCAGCAGAGACCACAGGCTAATAATCCATGCCCTTGCTGCATACTGGACCTCAGGTGACCAAGTGGCAAATCTCAGGGCTGTAGTTCCATAGGGCTTTCACTGGTGAAATTTGGTCCAGTGGAGGCAGCACCCACTTCCAAAGAACTCTGGGAAAGCCCCCTCCCCACCCCACCCCACCCCCCATCACACTTCTCGCTGCCTCCCAGTGCAGCAGTGTAGCCAGTAGTTCTGCATTTCTTAGTTCCGGGGAGGCAGTGTGGCCCAGAGAACAGAGCACAAGGCTGGCAGTCATGAGCTCTGGGTTCTAGTCCCTGCTCTGCCCCAGCCTGTTTGTGATCTCAGACAAATCACTTCACCTCTCTGGTATTCAGTGCTCCCCCCTGTAAAATAGGGATCAGATCCCTTTCTCTCTCGACTTCCCTGTGATGCCAGACTGGCAACTTCTCGTGGGCAGGGATCAAGTCTACTAACTCTCTTTGTACTCTCCCAAGTGCTCAGTACAGCACCCTGCACATAGTAGACTAAGCTCCTCTGGACAGAGATTGTGCCTAACTCTATTGTCTTCTCCCAAATGCTTAGGACACTACTGTGCACAAAGAAGGCTGTAAGCTCCTTGAAGGCAGGGATCATGTCTACCAACTCTATTGTACTCTTCCAAGTGCTTTGTACAATGCTTTGCACACAGCAGACTGTAAGCTCCTCAAAGGCAGGGATCATGTCTGTTAATACAATTGTACTCTTCTAAGTGTTATTCATTCAATCGTATTTATTGAGCACTTACTGTGTGAGAGCATTCATTCATTCATTCAATCGTATTTATTGAACGCTTACTGTGTGCAGAGCACTGTACTAAGCACTTGGAAAGTACAATTTGGCAACAAATAGAGACAATCCTTAGCCATCAACAGACTCACACTCTAGAAGGGGGGAGACAGACAAGAAAATAAAGCAAAACAAGTAGACAGGCATCACTATAAATAAACAGAATTATAGATATATATATCATTAATAAAATAAATAGAATAATAAATGTGTGCATACATTCACAAGTGCTGTAGGGTGGGGAGGGGGTAGAGTACAGTGAGAGAGTCAGGGCAATGGGGAGGGGAAGAGGAGGAGATGAAAAGGGGGGCTCAGTCAGTGCTCTGCGCACAATAGACTGTAAGCTCTCTAAGGGCAGGGATCATATCTACTAACTCTATTGTTCTCTCCCAAGCACAGTGCTGTGCACACAGTAGACTGTAAGCTCCTCATGGACAGGGTTCATGTCTACTAACTATTGTCCTTTCCCAAGTGCTCAATATAGACTCTGCACACAGTAGGCACTCAATAGATACCACTGACTGATGGTGAAATGAAACATTTGATTAGAAAGCACTTTTAAAAAGTTCATTCACTAAGTCGTATTTATTGAGTGCTTACTGTGTGTGGAGCACTGCACGAAGCTCTTGGGAGAGTACAATTAACCGGCAAACAGACATTTCCGGCTAAAAGCAAGAAACACTCCAGACATTCAAGTGGTTGTCAAAGTGGCTATTGAGTGTCTACCATAGGCAGAGCGCTGCGTTAAACATTAGAGGAAAATCTGCAGGTGAAAAGTAGACCCAGTCTCTGCCCCCAGAGGCTCGGAGTCTAAGTTTAAGAGGGGAGGGGGTGGCTGGTGACAGACCCCCAGTGAATGTTCGGGGAGTGCAGTGTAGTGCATGACCCCGATCCACCCAGAAGAAATGGCCCCAGACTGTTACGTAACTGGAGAAAGGACTTCTTGGCTATCAGAGTGTCAGAAAGCTCTGTCCACTCTCCCTTGTGATGCCAGTCACCCCCACCAGGGCCCTGCTCCCAGGTCTTGCTCCCAGACCTTCCTCCCAGGCCCTGCTCCTGGGCTCTGCTCCAGGGCCTTATTCCCAGGGCAACAGGACATTTAACGCCTGTGGTCTCTGCGTTATTAGGTGATTATTCTCCGACGGGCCGATGAAAGCCAACGATGACTGGTTGTGGTTCACAGTCCCTCAACGCGCTGATGGTGGTTTTCTCCTTGCTGACCTCCACAGGTGAGAGGAGCTACCTGAGAGTCGGGGAGCCGACTGGTAGGATGGGTGACAGGGGGTGGTGGTGGAGGGGCAATGATTGGGAGGAGTGAGAGGCGGAAGGAGAGGCTGGTCTGTGTTTGGGAAGCAGCGACTCACCTCAGTCAGTGTTCACATATTTTTTCCCGGCTTGTTGCCCCACCTTAACTGTTCCATGATGTTTGCTCTGCCTTCTTGTGAGACCGTAGTAGTGATAATCAATCAGTCAATAGTATTTATTGAGCACTTACTATGTGCACAGCACTGTTCTAAGTGCTTGGGGGAGTATATTCAATAGAGTTAGTAAATGTTAAGCCCGTCCTCGAGGAGTTGACAGTCGAGTAATCATAGTATTAAGAGCTTGCTCTGTGCCAAGAGGCCTAGAGGACAGAGCACAGGGCTGGCAGGCACGATCTCCGCGTTCTAGTCCCATCTCTACCCCAGACTGCTGTGTGATCTCAGGCAAGTCACTTCACCTCTCTGGGCCACTTCACCTCTCTGGGCCTCAGTGCCCCTATATAAAATGAGGATCAGATCTCTGACTCTCTTGACCTCCCATGGGTGCCAAACTGGAAGCTCCTCGTGGACAGGGATTAATTCTACTAAGTCTACTGTACTCCCCAAGGGTTCAGTACAGCTCTCTGCACACAGTAGAATCTAAGCTCCTCTGGACAGGGATTTTCTATTGATTCTAGTGTAGTGCTAAATTCTGGGGGGAATGCAAGAAAATCAGATGAGGTACATTCCCTGCCTCATGTGGAATTCCCAGTCTAAGAGGGAGCAAGAGCATGCGTCTTAACCCCATTTTACAAATGAGGAAACTGAGGCCCAGAGAGGTTCAGTGATTCACCCAAGGCCCCTTAGCAGTCCAGGGGCAGAACCAGGACTCGAGCCCATGTCGCCTGAGTGCTAGGTCCAGGCTCTGTCCTCTGGGCCATGTTCCCCGATGGCCAGTTGAGGTCTTTGCTGGTGTCCCATGATCCATCAATCAGTCGCATCAGTCAGTCCTGCCCTCCCGGAGCTGACCCTCGGGTCCGGTGGGTCCCTTTCCCACAGTATCATCTGCGCACTTCCGCGTCTGCGAGCCGTATGCCGACCACAAAGGCCGCTACCACTTTGGCTTCCACTGCCCACGGCTCTCTGACGATAAGTCCTACATCTTCTGCTGTCACCATAACAACACCGTCTTCAAGTACTGCTGCAACGACACCGAGTTCCAGGCCGTGATGCGGATGAACCTCACTGGACACTCTGAGAGTTTCATGCACAAGTGAGTACTTGTGAAACCCCAGACCCGACCCCATGTGGGGAGGGTGGTGCCCACTGTCCCAGCGTGAGGCAGGCAGACGGGGGTGGGGGTCTGCTCGGAGTCTGTGGCCCCCATTCCTCCAGTCCCAGCTCCGGTTGGGTGGTGGGGATGGGGGGAGGGTGTGTGGGGACCCCTCCCCCAAACCCATCTGCCGCCATCACTCTGCAGCCGACTCCCAATCGGCTAAGGGGGGAGGGGTGCAATCGGTCCTTTTCGCACCTCCACCAGGCTGTTTTTCATAGCTAAATGTTACTCAAAATGTGCACATGTTTCCTGTTAATGACCTGCATTCATTAGGCCTGGTTTCCTAATTGGGCTTGTTGTCCTCCTGGGGCTCAATCACCCTGGTGAGTTATGATTCGGTTGATTTTGCCGGTTGTTTTGAGACTCAAGGTGAGCAGAGGCTAGGAGGGGTTAGGAGAGGCTAAAAGGGGTTAAGAGGGTCTAGGAGGAGAAAGCCAAGACCAGGAGGGGTTAGGAGAGTCTAGGAGGGTCTAGGAGAGATTAGCAGGGGTTCAGCTTGGCTCAGTGGGAAGAGCACAGGCTTGGGAGTCATGGGTTCTAATTCTGGCTCCACCATTTGTCAGCTGTGTGACTTTGGGCAAGTCACTTAACTTCTCTGTGCCTCAGTGACCTCATCTGTAAAATGGGGATTAAGACTGTGAGCCCCACGTGGGACAACCTGATTACCTTGTATTCCCCCCCCCCAGCGCTTAGAACAGTGCTTGGCACATAGTAAGCGCTTAACAAATGCCATTATTATTATTAAGAGGGCCTAGGAGGAGTTAGCCAAGGCCAGGAGGGGCTAGGGTAGGAGTTGAGTCTATTCTCAGAGAGAATCCCTGCTCTTGCATGGGATGAGCCTGCAAGGGGAGGGGAAAAACAGGGGGCCCGACTCTAGGAAAAGCCAGAGACTCAAGGGACCAGGCCCGAGTGTGGCTGTTCCCGGAATCTGTTCCCACAGGAAGCCATGTGGCCAAAAACGTCAGCGGGTTAAGAAGGGTTTGGATAGACACACAGAAAAGGATCTGTGCTGGGTCACTGGGGGAGCATCAGGGAGGGAGAGGGGAAAGTCAGGGGAGTCCGATGGTCCATGCTGGGTCACTGGGGCGACAGTCAGGGATGGAGCCGAGAGAGTCAGGGGGGTTGGATGGTCCCTGCTGAGTCACTGGGGGAGGGTCAGGGATGAAAAGGGGAGTGAGGAGTTTGGATGGTCTTTGCTGGGAAACTGAGTGGGGGCGGTGAGAGTGGGAATGAGGGGGTGGCCCCAGTGACCCTGGGCCATAGGAACCAGTTTGGGCACTCTCCATCCTAACGGCTGGCAGTGTAGATGAAGCCATTTTCTCTGGAATCACCCCCTGATTCCAAGCCACGTTTGTTTTCCCGGGGTCTTGGGGCTCCTGGGGGCTCCCTGGGCTCAGGATTTGAGTGAGGATCAGGCCCGTCTGGTCCCAGGGTCTGGACTCTCAGTAGAAAACAAAGACCTTTGGAAGGCCCCTCTGACAGGAGACAGCAACCCCCTGACCCCCAGGCAGTCACAAACCCCCCATCCCCCAGACCCCCAGCAAGTGTGGATCCTCTAACACTCCCCCGGCCCAGGCAGACCGAGTGCCGAGAGGGAGGAGGGGAAGACTCAGGTATCAGCACTCCTTCACCCTGCCAAGAGCCGGAAGACCGTCCACGCTATTTAACAGGAAAATATTTATATTCAGGAAACTATAAAAATAAACTGTGGAAGAAGGGAAAATTGGAGCCTGCCCCAAACCTCAGATGAGCAGTGATCCTCAGGATACACACTGTCTCAGCCCGGCAGGCCCTCCTGGGGGAAGGGGAGTGGCGGTGGGGAGGGTGGGGGGATGCAGCAAAAGCCCCTTGCCCTGCGCTCCAGTCCACTAGCTCACTCTCTTAAGGCATTACTCCCCTGGCTTCACAAAAGCCCCCTGTATTCTCACTGCCTTCCCCAGTTCGGGGCTGGGAAGATCCAATCTTGGAGCAGGGAATGATGCTCTGTAAGTGCTCAATGATTGTCGACAATCTGGGAAGCAGAGAAAACCCGGAGGGGCCAGGGGATTTTATAAAGAGCCACTCCCTCAAACCCCAAACCCCTTCCCTCACCGAAAAGCTCCTCAGAGAGTTTAGAGCATTCCGGGAATAAGATTATTGAGGATTGTATAGATATAAGCACACAAGTACACAAACAGGAATTTGTTCATTTGAGTATTCATTGAATGCTTTTTTTCAGAGCGCTGTGTTAAGTGCTTGGGAGAGAACAGCATAAACTTCAGAGCAGGTGCCTCTCTCTTTCCGTCTCTCTCTCTCTCTCTCTCTCACACACACACACACACACACACACACACACACACACACACACACACACACACACACACACACCGAGCTAGATGAGAAGCATAGCTACAATTGCTAAGAGCAAGAATGTGGAAAAACAAGTGAGCTTAAGTGGCTCTCCACACATAAATGCTATGGCAGCCTGGAGTCTGGGAGGCCATGACTACTTGGGGGAAATGACTTCTGGATGAACAGAAGGAGAAGGAGGGAGGAGGAGAATAGGGAGAAGGAGGAGGAGGGATTGCAAGAGGCTTCGCAGATGGGGAGCCCTGTGGCCAAGTGGATTTTTGTAGGGGTTCCAGGATGGTGAACAGGGGACAGAGACAGAAGAGTGGAGAGGCAGGAGATGGTGAGGCTGGGAAGATCCAGGGTTGCGATCTAGGAGCAGTAGGGCTCAGGAACTGCCAGGTTAAAAATGAGTAGTCCTGGAGGATCTGGGGGTTGTCATAGCATCTAAATGACTCTAGGTGCCCCCGGGCACACCCACACCCAAGCCCCCTCCCTACCAGGCTGACTCTGGAGTCAGAGTCCCTGGGGTGCAGAGTCTATCTGCTGCTAGGCCGGGAGCCAGAGAGACTGAGGTTTCCCTCCCCAAAGGGCTTCAGACCACAAAGAGCTAATTGGCTTTGAGATTTTAAATTAATCTCATTTCACAAGTGCTTGATTCTCAGTCTCTGCTTCTCTCCCAGTTCCCACTTTTTCACAGGGTTATGCGATCTTGACATGTGAGGGTCACCCAAGTAGTGCAGAAAATATTTTTCTATATTGAATCAGTGGGCTGGTTTGCTCTGTGACCTTGGGCCAAGGCAGTCAACCTCTCTGGGCTTCAGTTTGGTCTTCTGTAAAATGGGAATCAGACCCCTGCCTCTCTACACCTAACAATGATCCTGGGGTGATGATGATGGCATTTGTTAAGTGCTTACTATGTGCCAAGCACTGTTCTAAGCACCGGGGTAGGTTCAAGATAATCAGGTTGTCCCACGTGGGGTTCACAGTCTTCATCCCCATTTTACAGATGAGGAAACTGAGGCCCAGAGAAGTGAAGTGGCTTGCCCCAGTTCACACAGCTGCTAAGCGGCGGAGCCGGGATTAGAACCCACGACCTCTGACTCCCAAGCCCGGGCTCTTGCCACTAAGCCACGCTACTTCTTGCGCTGCTGTCCCGCCCCGCATAATGTAAGGGTAGTGTTCTTTCGTAAAGCCAGATCCACCTTGAAGCAGCCATTTTAGAAGAAGCAACATGGCCTACTGGAAAGAGCACAGGGCCTGACTCCATCACCTACTTCCTATGGAACCCAGGGCAAGTCACTTGACTTCTCTATACCTTAGTTTCCTCAACTGTTTAAAAATGGGGATTCAAGACCTGTTTTCCCTCCTAAATAGACTGTGAGCCCCATGTGAGATAGGGATGGTGTCTGACCTGATTAACTTGTATCCACCCCAGTGCTTGGAACAGTCAGTCAGTCATATTTACCAAGCTCTTACTGTGTGCAGAGCACTGTACTAAGAGCTTGGGATAGTTCAGTACAACAGTAAACAGGCACATTCCCGGCCCACAATGAGCTAACAGTCTAGGAACAGCAGAAGCTTAACAAATACCATCATTAACTATCAATGGGAAGTGGAAATGAGACAATTTGTAGTTAAAACGTTTTGGAAAAATAAAAGCCCTTATCCACAAATTTAGGGTCCCATTATGATTGTTACGGGTGCTTTTTTTCTACTGGAAATGTTTGCTTGTGAGCTCTGGAAGTAAACGGGGACCTGGACAAAGACCCACAAGCCAGCCAGGTTTTGTTGTTTGTTTGTTTTTTGTTCTTTTATTGTATATATGGCATTTGTTAAGTGTCTACTACATGCTAGGCACTGGGCTAAGAGCTGGGGTAGATACAAGCTAATCAGGTTGGACTCAGTCCATGTCCCACTTGGGGCTCACAGTCTCACTCCCCATTTTACAGATGAGGTAACTGAGGCACAGACAAGTGAAGTGACTTGCTCAAGGTCGCACAGCAGACAAGTGGTGGAGCTGAGATTAGAATCCATGGTCTTCTGATGCCCAGGTCTATGTTCTATCCACTAGGCCATGCTACTTCCCTGACCAGATGATTCCAGTCAAGAATGTTTTAATCTGAAAAATACAAATAATTAAGGTCAAAGCACTTTTTTTTAACTCAGATTCCCAGGACTCATTAGACCACGGGCTTGGTCATAGAGGGTCATCACCCAGTCATTGCCCAGTTCTCCAACTGGGCCCCTACCAGGACAGTTGAGTGAATCAAGTGCTGGCAGCCCTCTTGAGGACTCCCAGTCTGATTGGTCCAGACTTGACAGCCACAGCTGTGACTGCCCAGAAAA
The DNA here is from genome assembly GCF_015852505.1 of Tachyglossus aculeatus. Classification (NCBI taxonomy): domain Eukaryota; kingdom Metazoa; phylum Chordata; class Mammalia; order Monotremata; family Tachyglossidae; genus Tachyglossus; species Tachyglossus aculeatus. The sequence continues at coordinate 58,591,679 of NC_052079.1, forward strand.
GGCTGTGACTTTTCTTGATGTTGATACTGGTATTCTTGTTATTTTGCTATGTACTAAGTGCCTCCTGGGAGCTAAGTGGGAAGCAGCTTGGCCTAATGGATAGAGTACAGGCCTTGGAGTCAGAAGCACATGGTTTTTTTTATGTGTAGTATTTGTTAAGCACTTACTATGTGTCAGGCACTGTACTAAGTGCTGGGGGAGAATGCAAGCAAATTGGGCTGGACACAGTCCCTGTCCCACATAGGGCTTACAGTCTTAATCCCCACTTTACAGATGAGGTAACTGAGATACAGAGAAGTGAAGTGACTTGTCCAAGGTCGCACAGCAGACAAGTGACAGAAGGATGGCCCACCTTCAGGAGAGTCACCCCGGTGCTCAACCCCAGTCCATCAATCTGTCCATCAGCTAATCCACTGATAGCTTTGACTGTCTACTGGGGGCCAAGCACTGGACTGACACCTCACCAAGGATGGTAGAGACAGAGGATATGATCCCTGCCCTCAAGGAGCTTATAGTCTGCTAAGTGCACAGCACTATACTGAGTCCCTGGGAGAGTACAAAAAAGTTAGCAGATACAATCCCTGCCCTCGAGGAGCTACCAGTCTACTGGGTTCAGAGCACTGCAGTAAGCATTGAGCGCAGAGAACCTACTTACCAACTCTGTTATAGTGTACTCTCCCAAGCACTTACCATAGTACTCTGCACAAAGTAAGTGCTCAAGAAATATGATTGACTGAATACAAAAGTTAGCAACAGGATACCTGCGCTGGAGGAGCTTACGATCTAGCAGAAAGCAGAAAAAACACATTGTAGGGTCATTTCTCATTTTCCTGGGATCTGAATCCCCCCCAAGAATCCCAACCCCACATATCCTGTGGGATCTCAGCCTCCAGAGCCTGCCCAGCTGAACTGTAAGATGGGCTCCTCGGAAAGGCTGAGGCGGGGCTCCATGGAACTGATCCCCCGCTGTGCTCAGAGCAGAGGGAGGCTGAGACTCTCCAACGTTCAAGCTTTAATTACTGCTTCCCACAAGAAAAGCGGGGTGTGATGGAGGACATTAGATCTGTGCTTCAAAAGGGGCCTCGCCGTCAGGAAGGCTGCCTCATCCTCTGTATTTTCAAACAATTTGTCGGCCCTGGGCGGCTCTGACAACGCAGCTGATGGCTTACAGAGGGGTTCTGGGCCAGGCTGGGCCAGGCTTGTCAGGTCTGTCCAAACGGAAGGTGGTGGAGAGGCCCATGCCAAAAGGACAGAAGAGGAAGAGTCATCCGGCCCCGGACAGGACAACATAGCCAACCAGAGGGGGTGGGGTGTTCTTGTTATCTCCCTAGTCTGGATGCCCCGAAGAACACGAGGGACAGGATGGACCCAGGGTTCTCCTCTGGGCCTATGGTCCAGGTGAGCGGACTCGAGGAGGCTCCCCTCGACTGAGTTTGGGGCACCTTGTGAGCCACTCAGCCCTCAAGCTAGGAGCTGGGGTTCTCTGGCTGGCCATGTGGACAGACCCCGAGCCCTAGGGGGAAGTAGTGTGCAGATGGCTGGGGACCCCGTCCTTCCAGAGTCCATGGCCCTGGCCACAGGGAAATAACCAGTGATTTTGATCCCACCCCTGCTGGGACAGGTCAGTGTAGTCCATCTCTGAGAAGACTGTTCAGAGATGGACATCAGCTGGACATGAGCAGGAGCCTTGGGATGGACACACACCCAACTAAGCCCCCTGACTCTCTCAAGTGACCCAGCACAGACCATCCAAACCTCTTGACTCTCCCCTCCCCATCCCTGACTCAACATTGAGTGACCTATCATGGACCATCCAACATCCCATGATTCTCCCCTCTCCACCCCTGACTCTTCCCCCAGTGACCCAGCATGGACCACCCAATATCCCTGCCTTCTCCCTCTCCCTCCCTGACTCTCCCCCAGTGACCTAGCATGAACCAACTAACATCCCTCTGGCTCTCCCTTGTTTTCCTCTAGTGAACCAGCATGGCCCAGCTAACCACTGGTTTATACAAACCCTTCTGGACCCCGCTGATATTTCTATTTTGCACCTGTAGGAACAGATTCCATATGTTCATTCCCTGCCAGGGGAAGGCATGTTTCTTCTATTTGAAACCCTTGACTGTTCAATTCCTCCAGGGGCCCCTCTTCCCTGTGCTAGGAAAAAATAGCCCAGATCCCAGACTGGCTCCTAAATATTCCAGATCCCAAGCAGGTTTCAAAATAGCCCAGAACCTGGTCCAGCTCCAAAATATTCTAGATCCCAGATGGACTCCAAAATATTCCAGATCCTTGACCGGCTCCCAAATATTCCTTGTCCTGGACTGTCTCTAAAATAGCCCAGATCCCAGGCTGGCTCCAGTATGTTCCAGATCCTGGACCAGCCCTGATAGCCCAGATAGCCCAGATGAAGAACTGCCCTCCAAGTAGCCCAGATCACACAAGGGTTGTGGCTGGTTCTGCCTGGTGTCCCGTTGCCTTGGTTTCTAAACATTGGGCGAGCGCGATCTCGGGCCTATTGGCCCCTGGTGCCCCACCCTTCCAGCCCTGATCTCTCCCCTGCAGCAACTACCCTGCCCTACTTGGCGTCTGGGTGTATGGCTTCTTTGTGCTGGGCCTGCTGGTCCTGGATCTGGTGCACTACTCGGCAATGAACTATGATGTCTGCAAGCTGTACCTGGCCCGCTGGGGCCTCCAGGCTGCGTGGATGAAGCCGGGGCCGGGCCCTTGGGGCAGCCCTGCTCAGGCTCCACCACGCCCGGACCGTGCCCGGCCCCCACCGCCTGTCTCGGCCCCTGCCGCCTCAGCCTGTGCCACGTCGCCACCGGGACCTGCTCCAAAGGGGGACTCGCGGAAGCCGACGTTGCTCTCTTTTCACAGCTCCTCCGCCTGGTAAGTGCTTACAAAGTTACTTAAGTAAGCAGCATGGCCTACTGGATAGAGCATGGGCCTAGGAGTCAGAAGCTCATGGGTTCTAATCCTGGCTCCACCACTTGTCTGCTGTGAGCCCTTGGGCAAGTCACTACACTTCTCTGTGCCTCAGTTACTTCATCTGTAAAATGGGGATTAAGACTGTGGGCCCAATGTGGGTCAGGGACTGCGTCCAATCCACCCGACTTGCTTGTATCCACCCCAGAGCTAAATAAAGTGCCTGGAACATAATAAGCACTTAATAAGTACCACTATTATTATTATGATTATGTGCAAAAGGCCAACTCCGTGATTCAGGTAGAATCTGGCTTCGGGGTGGGTGGGCACATGGAAGGTCCACTCATGTCTACATGGGTCACTGCCCTCTTGGTCCCAGATGACATCTCCAACTGCTATTCCCCAGCCGGGCAGCACCGGGGCAGGGAATAAGCCACTTCTCTTTTTGTCCTCTCCCCAGCATTCAGCACAGTGCTCTGCACATAGTACACTGTCAGCTCCTTGAGGGCAGAGATTGTTTCTGCTCACTCTATCCCCCACTCTCTGGGCTCATTTCTGGAAGCTCCTGGATTCCCGATTTAAGTAGCAGCTTTCCAGCGGGCATGTCCAAGTCGCAGGATCTCATTTCTCCCGACGAGTTCAACTCACAGCCCAAACCATCATCATCATCATCATCATCATCATCATCAATCGTATTTATTGAGCGCTTATTGTGTGCAGAGCACTGTACTAAGCGCTTGGGAAGTACAAGTTGGCAACATATAGAGACAGTCCCTACCCAACAGTGGGCTCACAGTCTAAAAGGGGGAGACAGAGAACAAAACCAAACATACTAACAAAATAAAATAAATAGAATAGATATGTACAAGTAAAATAAATAGAGTAATAAATATGTACAAACATATATACATATATACAGGTGCTGTGGGGAAGGGAAGGAGGTAAGATGGGGGGATGGAGAGGGGGACGAGGGGGAGAGGAAGGAAGGGGCTCAGTCTGGGAAGGCCTCCTGGAGGAGGTGAGCTCTCAGTAGAGCCTTGAAGGGAGGAAGAGAGCTAGCTTGGTGGATGGGCAGAGGGAGGGCATTCCAGGCCCGGGGGATGATGTGGGCCGGGGGTCGATGGCGGGACAGGCGAGAACGAGGTACAAGGTACCAGGGTTTTCTGAGTTGCTTTTCCTTTCTCTCCTGGACAGTCCCTCAAACTGACCTGTTTAGCCAACCAGTCAGCCAGCCAGTCAGCTATCTGAGCATCCAGCTGGCCATTCCCACATTTCTCAGATCCCTGCCAGAATTCGCCGGCCACTTGAGAAATTGTCCCTTGAAAAATCCAGAAGCAGCCAGCACCTCCCACCCGCGAATCAGTCCCCAAACTGAGGAAAGCTGGGTCATCCCAGACCAGACCCCAGGCTGTGGGGAGTGTGCTGACAAAGCAGACTCCCAGGAGCCCGCATTAAAACACCAGCACTGACTGGATAAGCTCGAGACCAAAGTGTACACACTCACACATGTACATACATGCACACACACACACACACATACACACTTGGCTAAAGGAGCATTCAGTAGGCAAGGTGTTGATCAGGGAAGGCCTCCCGAAGGAGACCGACTCTAGTCAGAATGATGCTTGCCTGGCTGAAGCCTCCAAAGAAATGGCATGAAAGATTTCTCGAGACAAGTAACCACTCTGACAGGGGCTGACTCACTTAGACCATGCCCATGTGTGTACATTTCTGCGGCTGGGAATCTGGACCACTGCGGCCTGGTGGCTAAGGGAAGACTGCTGAAGGGTTATTTTAGTGGGACCCTGGAATTCGCAGTCTGCACCTCCCCACAGAGACATCTCAGAGGGTGGGGGCAGGGGGGCAGCCATCCACCCGCCCCAAACCAGTGGTGCTTCCTTCCACAGGGCTAGGTAGGGCCACGTAGCATCAAATACTTGCTAAATAGTTGAGAAACAGTGTGGCCTAGTGGATAGGTTCCTCTGGGAGTCAGAGGACCTGGATTCTAGTCCTGGATCTGCTGCTTGTCTGCTGTGTGACCTTGGGCAATTCACTTCACTCCTCCATGCCTCAGTTACCTCATCTTTAAAATGGGGATGAGGACTGTGAGCCCACTGTTGGGTAGGGACCATCTCTATATGTTGCCAACATGTACTTTCCAAGCACTTAGTAAAGTGCTCTGCACACAGTAAGCGCTCAATCAATACGATTGAATGAATGAATGAATGAATGACTGTGAGCTCCATGTGGGGCATGGACTGAGTCCAATCTATTTGTATCTACCCCAGCCCTTAGTGCAATGCCTGGCACATACTAAGTGCTTAACAAATACCGTAAAAAAAAAGTGTCTAGCAAAAATGCCTGGTTTCAAGGGACAGCCGGTTCAACTGCACTCTTGGTATGGAATCAAGCAGAAACCGTTCTCTCCTACATCTCATTTTGAGCTTCATGCTGTTGCCGGGGTTATAAATCAATCATTGGCCCTGATAGCAGAGCAACCTCGTGTCCAAGGCAGCAGCCTCCTCCCTCATTAGCAACGAGAGGGAGGAAAGCGCTGGCTGGGAGGTGTAGCGGTCCAGTGGGCAGAGCCTCGCTGGTGTCCGGGAGCCAGGAGACCCAGATTATAATCCTCTTGGTCCTGGAGTCTTCCTCAGATGCCCTCTTCAGGTGCTTCTCCCAAGCTGGGCATTCACATCTACCCTGAGTGAATGGGTGTGTGAGTGAGCATGTTGGGGAGTGAATGCAAGTGTGAGGAAGTGAGTAACTGCATGAGGGAGAAAGCGAGTGCCAGGGGAGTGAGTGTGAGAGAACACAAGAGTGAGTGTGTGTATGAGCATGTGAGGTACTGAGGACATGAGAGAGGGAGTGAGTGGGTGAGGGTCTGAGTGGGTGAGGGAGTCAGAGTGAGTGAGTGAGCATGTGTGTTAAGGAATAAGGGAAGCCACAGACATTAAGGTGGTTAAAGGAGTCTGGGGGAGACAGTCAGAACTGATCCCTTCCTGGCTGGTCCTTGTGCTTGGAATCCCCAGATTCCTGACACCCGGATCCCCAGGTCTGTATCCCCAGGTCCCCGGATCATCATCATCATCATCAATAGTATTTATTGAGCGCTTACTATGTGCAGAGCACTGTACTAAGTGCTTGGGAAGTACAAATTGGCAACATATAGAGACAGTCCCTACCCAACAGTGGGCTCACAGTCTAAAAGAGGGAGACAGAGAACAAAACCAAACATACTAGCAGGGCTCTTCCCATCAACCCATTCACCTCACTGCATGCTTAAACTCATGACCTGCCCTCCTACCTCAGGATCTGGGTCTGCACTTAGGATTGACGCTGCTGTGCTTTCTCCCTAGAAACAAACAGTCATCCATGTGCCTCAGGTTGGGAGAGGAGATGTCAAAGCCCCAACCAACAGCTTCCAGCAGGAGATCCTGCACGGCAGGGACCCGGCCGGGCCAACATGTTGACGGGGAGCCAAGATTGCGGTGGAGGGCCAAGATGGCGGCAGAGGGCCAGCATCCCATGCCCCTTGGGACCCTCCCACTGAACGGCAAGGGAAGAGGTGTCCCGGGCAGGGCTTCCCCAGGCAGATGTCAGTAAGCAATATTTCTGTGTTCAACTGTCTCTCGGATGCAGCCGATGGTGGGGCTCAGGGGGGGGTCAATGGCTTGTTCACGGCTCTGGATGCCTGGTTTCCAGACCACGAGTTAGGCTGAAGACAATCCCCGCTTCCCCGCCTTCACCCAATCCACTGCCCCCATGAGCAGAGCACCGCTCACCAGAGCACTGAGCAAGAGGGTCCCAAGGGGTCCGGTGGACATGGGCCACAGCAGGGTGGGCACTGGAGCTCAGACCGGCATGGTGTCGGGGCCCCTCCTCTCCAGACCTGAGGTAGAAAGGCCTCCACCGGCACTGGAGGAGAGGGGAAGGCTCATCGTGGTCCAGTCGGCTTAATTTGGACGGTTGAAAGGGGATGGGGGTTGGGAGGAGAGGGGGTGTACCGGGGAATTCTGGGGGATTTCCTTCCCATCATAGATCTCACTGCCCAACCTGGTCATCCGCAGTGTTGCCCAATGGAAAGAGCATGAGGCTGGGAATCGGAGGACCCTGGTTCTACTTCCGACTCTGACCCTGGCTGCTGTGCGATCTTGGGCAAGCCACTGAACTGCTCTGGGCCTCAGTCTCCTCCTCCTCTGTAAAATGGGGATAAGGGTTCCTACCTCACAGGGTGTTGTGAGAATGAAACAAGATTACTGAAGTTAAGGCACTTTGGAAAAGTGAAAGGAACAGTGCTGTCCAAGTTCAGCATGTTCTGGAAAATTGGCCAGAGGGCCTTCGGAAGAGTCTGAGTAGCCACTCGACCAGGTTATTAGCCAGTCAGTGTCTGTGTGTGGCTAGCTCTTTTGGGGCTGCCCGATGATCACTGCACCTGGCAAGATCCACGAGTGTGGACAGTACTGTTGGGGTTGTTAGTGCAGAGGACACAGCAAAACCCCTGAAGGATAAAGAAACCCCCAGTGAATGTCACCAGTGTAGAAACGCCCTCCCATTAATGCATTAATCAAGAGTAGTGACTGAGTGCCTCCTGGGTGCAGAATACTGTAGTAAAAGCTTGGGAGTGTGCAATACAGTGAGTTAAACATAATCCCTGCCCTTAAGGAGTTTATGGTCTACTGTGCTCAGAACACTGTGCTAAACATGTGGGAGAGTACAATGAAGATGGGGAAGCAGTGTGGCCTGGTGGAAAGAAGCCCAGGCCTGAGAGTCCAAGTATTGTGGTTCTGGTCCTGGCTCTGCCACTTACCAGTGGCATAACCTTGGGCAAGTCACTTAACTGCTCTGTGCCTCAGTTTCCTCATCTGTGTAATGGGGATGAAATACTCGTTCTCCCTCCTACTTAGACTGTGAGCCCTATATGAGGCAGGGACTGTGTCCCACCTGATTATCTTGTATCTACCCTGTGCTTAGTACAGTGCTGGCACATAGTAAGTGCTTAACAAATACCATTACTATTATTATTGCTATTATTACTATTATATTACTGTTATTACTGGTTAGACACAACTCTTGCCCTCAAGAAGCTTACAGTCTCCTCTGTATAGACCAGTGTACTAAGTACTCGGAAGAGAACAATGGAGTTAGTAGACAAGGTCCCTGTCTTGAGGAGCTTCTTCTACTGTGGGCAGACCACTCTTCTGAGTACTTGGGTGTGGACAATAGAGTTAGCACACATGATCCCTCAAAGAGCTTCTGGTCTACTGTGTGTGGAGCACTGAACTGAACGCTTGGGAGAGGATGATGGAGTTAGCAGACACAATCCCTTCCCTGGAGAAGTGCCCGGTCTATTGGGGGAGAGAGAGTAGGGCCACAGACAAGAGGAGGAAGAAGAGGCTGAAAGAAAGCCTGGGCCAGGTGGAGAAGGGAAAAGAGTGGTCAGTGGTCAGAGGGCTGTGGGGCCTGTTAACTGTCAGCCAGGCCAGGGCTCAGAGGAACCGAGGCCCCAGCTGTGTGGTTCACGGCTAACTAACTCCGGGCCTTTGTGGCAACCGAGGCTCCCTGCTGATGGGAGACATTCTTCCGATTCAACCCTGGGGAGAGGAGGGCTGGCACAGTGGATGCCCGGTGCTGACCAATGGCCAGCATGTCTTCCCCGGACACGTGGCCAGGGTAGGAGTCGGAGCTGGAGCAGGGCCGAGGCTCAGGCCTCCAGGAGACAGAGCGGCTGTGGCCTGGACTGCAACAGCCCCAGCCCCCATGGTCCATTTTGAAACTCCTTGGCCAATGTCAGTTTCCCCGGAGCCCCGGAGCCTGGCCTGGAGTCCTGAGCCTCCGGCTAGCCTGCCCCCACCTCTGCCGGGCTGGAGCGCTCTGGACATCCCCCCACCTCGGACCCTCGCTCCGGATCCCCACTCAGGCCCAGCCCATGCCCGCTGCCCCCGACCAGGCCGGGGTCCGGAGCCGTCACTGAGCTGGGGTCCTGTGGCATCCCTTCACTGGGTCTGTTTTCAAAGATTCATCGTTAAAGCAGCATTGGAGCTAAGGAAGGCAACTGTCCAGCCCGCTCCCTCCCCCTTCCGCCTGCTCTGCTCGGGGGTGTGGAGGAGGAGACCCCCCATCTCCCCGCAGTAGATGGGTGGGGGACTGCTCGAGTCTGCTTCCTTTACCACCTGCAGTGCCACCGAGGTGTAACAGAAAACTGACACCTAGTCACCTAGAGTCCAGCCTCCTCTTTTAGGAGCGGGGATGGTGTCGATCAGAACACTGTCCCCGCTCCCTCCAGGAGCACCCGTCTCCCGACCAGCCCGATACCTGAAGCTGAACTACGTGGGCGCTGGGAAGGAGGGGGGCAGTTAGGGAGGAGCGAGCAGGGGGCGCTGGGGTGGAGGGCCCTAGGCTGGCCACAGCAGCTCCTGGAACACACAGCGCCCGGGAGTGGGAACACCGGAGCTGGTAGCCCCTCCAGGCCAACCCTGGGACGGGAGGGATCAGGTGTCCGGGACCCTTAGAGAGGGCTCTGCCCCACGGGTTCTGGCAGGGGGAGAACGCGTGTGTGGAAACTAGAAGAGAAGGGCAGAAGGGCCGGTGTTCAGGGCTCAGGAGTCGGTCAGCTGCCCAGGCCACCCAAGCCACCCTTGTGGCAAGCCCCATCCCCTCAGGCCTCAGGGTCTGCACGGAGATAGGGGTGGCACCAGAGTTGGGCAGGTCAACGGCGGGGCCATTCCCCAGCCCCTCTTTAACAGCTCCAATCTGACCACTGCCCCAACGCCATTCCCAAACTCTTCCGCTTCTGCCTCGCTCTCACCCATCAGGCTGCCCTTTGCTCCTGGGGCCATGGGGCAGCAGGTACCAGGGTCAGTTCCACCTGCACCTATGGCCACTCAGTTACTGCCTCCATTGCGGTGCTCTGCACCCAGTGATGCTCAGACCCTACCGCTGCTGTGGTGTCCTGCTCCTGCTGCAGTGGAATATGCCCAGGGGTTTTCAGTCCATGCCACCACTGCAGTGCACTCGATCAATGCTGCTGCTGTGATGCACTGCACTCAGGGGCACTCAATAAATACCACCACTGCTACAACAATGATGCACTGTGACAGTCGCCCTTGGCAAATACCATCGCTACTCCCATCACAGGGCACGACACCCAGGGATGCTCAATAAACATCATCCCTGCTAATGCTACAGTGCATCGCACCCAGTGACGCTCAATAAATACCACCACTCCTATGACGACAAGGCCCAAAGGAGGCTGCAGGGTGAATGGAGGATGGAACAGCCCCACTAGGGCACCGATCCGGCTCTAGGCCCTGAGTGAACCTCTCTTCACCGTTTCCTCATTGCCTCACCCCGAGGTCTAGACCCCCTTCTCAGTCCAACCCAGATGGTCTCCCCATCCGCTTCCTGGTCCGGCCCAGCCCGGCACTCCCCCGGGGAGCCACAGGACCCCTTCCCTTCTGCCCGTCCGCCCCACCCCCAACGACTCTTTTCATGAGGTTAAACCCCAATTTCCGAGCTGTTTGTAGAGACACACCTTGTGTTCTTGAGAGAAGTTGTATTAGACCAGGTTTGTGTGACTTACTGTATTTTGTAAGGTTCTTTTCCCTGTGGGGAACTATGTGTCACAATGAGCAGTTTTATGCTTTACCTCCAGGTGTGTTTGTGGTGTTGCTGATGTGTGTGTGTGTGTGTGTGTGTGTGTGAACCCCCAAACCCAACCACTTCGGCAGAGAGCCTACGCTCCGCCACCCCCATTTCCTGGACGGATTCCTCCGACAGCAGCACCAGGGTACTGGGAGGGACCGGGGGCTGGTGACCTGCTAACCCCCGCTCCCCGTGGCTAGGGACAGACCACCCCACACCCCTGTCTCTCCCTCCTGTGACCATCATGGCCAGTCATCCCTGAATTTGGTGTGGGCAGGGGAGGAAACAATCAGACAAAATGTAATGTTTGGACCATCTGTGGATTTCGATTATCTGTGCATTCCCAGTCCTGTATGCCTGGGTGCCCAGGAGCCGGATGCACTTGGAAATGATTTATTTTTAAAAAACAAAACCACCATCACCTCCTCAGTAGGCTGAGTTTTGTCTCTTCTGTCGCTCAAAGGTTTACGCCCAATTCCAATTGCTGCTACTGAGCTCACAGACTCTCCCACCTCAAGCAAGACTTTGGCGCCACAGACTGCAGGGTGGCAGGGGGTTTGAGGTGCTGGGACCTGGTTTCCTGCCCCCTCTCTGTGTCCTGTGACCGGGCTGGGGCCATACAGGTCACTGTGAAGGTCACCGAACCTCCACCCAAACTGTTTACCTGGCATCCTGCTTCACCCAACCACAAATAGTGCCCTGTTTCACCCCTTTCCAAACCGTGGAGCTCAGGGGAGGGACTGAGGGAGAGCTGGAGAGCGCAGTGCTTGGTGTAGAGTTCACCCACCCCCCCTTCCCTCCACTTCAATTCCAGAACTGTAGCTCCTCATTTTTTTCCCCAAACGGTGGCCTCGGGTTCAGCCCCTCAACCCCTCTGGCCCCCAGACGGACCCCACAGCACCCTCCACCCTCCCCCGTGCCTCGGGGGATTTCGAGAAGCGCTGCTGGCTCCCCCTCCCCACCGAAACGCATCCAAATCAGATCATTCACCTGGCCCAGACATTTGCATGAAGGTCTTTCCGGGCAGGAAACAGCCAAGGGAGTCCCCTGGGGAAAGTGGGATCAGATGTGAAAGCCGATTAAGGAATTTCAGTAGCGTCTGCCCTGCCTGTGGAAGGTTGCCCGGGACACATTCTTTTTCTCCAGGACCGGCAGCCCCGGGTGGCCCGCGGGGACCCGCCCCCGCGGGCCGGGGGTGGGGGGTCGTGGCGGAGGCCAGCACAGCTGGCGCCGGAGCTCCTGCAATAACTGACCGTGCGGTCAGCTCCTGGACTCTCCCGCCACGGCTCCCAGGCTGGGGTGGTCACCCAGTGCCCGACAACGTCTGGCCTACGGAGGGCAGGGAACCCGAATCCAGGCCCCCGGGCCCGGGACCTCGAAATTCCATGCTGGGCAGATGGCCTCTCTCTTTTTCCGGGTGACGGTCGGGAAACCAAAAAGAGGAAGATTTTAAACCGTGTTTTACACTGCTGCTGCTGCTTTGGTCTTTCTATACAGTAGTTTTTATAACGACGCCCTTGGGTTTTAATAATGAGTGTTATGTAAACTATGCCCTCTATTAAAATTTGCTTTCATGTTTCAAAGCACCTCGGATGACTTGGAAGTGTTTTCTCTCCCACTCTTGGGAGGCTGGAGAAAGAAAGACCTCTCCCCGACTCCCTTCTCACCCCAGGGGTCCCTATGTCAGTGTTCAATTTGGAAACGAGGAAAGGAATTGAATGTTTTTGGGCAGCTAGACGTGCCGAGGGTGGGGAGTCTTGGTTGTGGAAGGAGTCAGAAGAATGAGGTCTACCCCCAACTGGGCCCTGGGGTCCTGGAGGAACTCGGGCCGGACACTTGACCTCCTTGGGTCTCAATTTCCCCACCTGCAAGATGGGGAAGGCACCTTATCCTCCTCTGAACCTGACAGAGACTCTGGCACCATCACTGTCACAGGACTGGGATCTCTTTGTACAACTGCTCTTAGGTACCTGAATTATTACCACAATCACCTCTACCATCATCTCCACCAGCAGCAGCAGCAGCAGCATCTCCACCACCAGCATTCATTCAATCATGTTTACCGAGCACTTACTGTGTGCAGAGCACTGTACTAAGTGCTTGGGAAGTACATCGGGAACATATAGAGACGGTCCCTACCCAACAACAGGCTCACAGTCTAGAAGCATCACCACCTTCACTCTCACCCTCATCCCCCCCATTATCATCTCCATCATTACCATCATCATCACCACTACAGTCACGTCCACCATCCTCATCACCATCACCACCATTATCTCCACCACCATCATTACCACCATCATCCTCAACTCTACCATCACCATCATCATTTCCACCATCATCTCCACCATTCTCACCATCTCCATCATCATTTCCATGGCCATCAACACCACCTCCGCCGCCATCATCTCTACCATCATCACCACCATCACCACCCCCACTAGCATCTTCCCCATCACCACCCCCACTAGCATCTTCACCATCACCACCACCCCCACAAGCATCTCCACCAGCACCACCACCACTACTATCATCTCCACCATTATCACCACCATTCTTGCCACCATCACCATCACCATTGCCACCACCACTATTCTAATCGGACAGATTAAGTAGAAGATGCCCAAAGTACTCAATCAATCAATGGTATTTATTGAACACCTTCTATGCAGAGCACCATATTAAGCATGTGGAAGCATTCAATACAACAGAATCAGTAGACCCGTTCCCTACCCACAAGAAGCTTGCAGTCTAGAGGACTCCTCTTACAAGACAACAATGCTTTCACCCTCCGATAGGTCTATGTGATGTCCAGAAGGTTCAGACAATAACAAAGTGAGATTTCTTTCTGCTCCCTCCCAGTCCTGCCCTCGGTCTCCCCAACAGCTCAGCCCCCAGATTGACCCCATCCCCTGCAGCTCTGGGAAGTCAGGCCTGAGGAGTTGGGATGTGGCTGGGTTTCCAGGCCCTGTGGCTGGAGCACCACATGGGGTGATGCAGGAATCATCCTTCCCCTGCTCCTCCCTTACTTTTCCAATACCCCAGCCCCTCTTCAATGCTGTACTGCAGCCAGCCCCTAATGTGAGCACAGCACTGCAGTAAGCACTTGGGGGAGAACAGCAGAGTTAATAGAACCGACCTCTGCCCTCGAGGAGCTTACATTCTACTGTGTGCAGAGCACTGTACTGAGCCCTTGGGTGAGGACAATAGTGTTCATAGTCATAATCCCTGCCCTCGAGGAGCTCATATTCTAGTAAGGGAACAGACATGAAAATGATTTAGTGATCATTTAGGTAAGTCAAGGGCTACCGAGTCTATGTACACCCCAGTGCTCAGGTGGAACAGAACCACTGAGGGGGCAATGGTGAGGTGCAGGGGAACGGGAGGGGCAGACCAGAAGGTTAGAAGGAAAGGACTCCTGAGGTGGCACGTCTTCAGGCAAGTGGGATGACAGTGCCCAGAGTGGGCTGGGCAGAACTCCCCAACCCCTCCACGCCATTCTCTGACCAGACCTCAGAGTTTCCAGTTAAGGCTGAAAAGATGCAAAATGGCGGCATTCTGCCCTGCTGGCTTTCTAAACCAGTGCACTGAGAGCTGGTTGAGGCAGGGCCTGTCCAGGAGGTCAACATTCCAGCCTGGAACCTTCATCTCAGAGGCGGGGGTGGGGGAGCTGGAGCTGAGAGTCCTTGGCCCCTCTGCAGGCCCAGAGAGAGGGGAATTGTTAATGCCTCTCTGCAGGAATGGCACCACCCCTCATCCCCATCCTCTTCAGCTGCTACGACCCCATCTCCCACATCTCTTAGCAACAACTGCCCTGTCCCCCACTTTCCTCAGCAACGGTGGGCCCATCTGCAGCACTGTCCCCCTTCTCCCTCAGCAGTGGCAGTTCCATTCCCCATTCCCCTCCGCAGCAGCAGCAGCAGCAGCAGCCCCCACCCCCCACCCCCCTCAGCAGGGGCGGGGGAACGTTTCGCTCAGGGCCTCGGGCTCAGTGGATGCGCCCGCCTCCCCACCCCCTGCAAGCTCCCAAAATAGACACAAGCTGTTCCACACCTCTGAAGGAGACGTTACTGGCCCAAAATAAAACCCAGCCACCCGCCTGCCACCCCGGGGGGCCCACTCCGCCCCCGCTTCTGACGGGCAGCGGGTGAGTCCGCCCCCACTCCGGAGGAAGTGATGGCTGAGCCCACCCACCCCGCCATTGGAGATAACCCCAACATCACCGTGACCATTTTGGCATTTATTGAGCACCTCCGACGTGCTCAGCAGTGGGCGAGGTACGAGATTACGAGGTCAGATACACTCCTTGTTACCGCCGGAGGTTCACAGTCCATTTGATTACACAGGGGGAAACCGAGGCCAGAGAGGGGCAGGGACCGGTCCAAGGTCACACCGCAGGCCGGAGCTGAGCCAGGACTCAAACCCAGGGTTCCTGGCTCGCGGTCTGTGCTCTGACCACTGAACCACATAGCCTCGGTCTCCAGCCAATTCACGTCCCAGCTCACATATGCTGCCTGTCACCCTCCACACAGGTGGTTGACAACTACCGACCTCTAACACCACCGCTTGGGGCTTTGCTCCTCTTTCTAATTCCAATTTGTTGAGGCAAATTGCTCTGTGTTGCCTAAATGAGAGGGTTCTTTGACTAGCTAACTGGTTTGGGGAGAGCACAGCAAACTAATTTTACTTTTTAAAAAGTGGTTAATTTTATTTATTACTGTATTTTTTATTTATGGTAATGCTAAATATATGTGCCATGAAAGTTTTAAACAGGTCCCAGCCGAGACAATGTTCCAATGAAAATTGATGATGAATGGATTTAAGAAGAGACCCCACTTCGTTTCAGGGAGGAGAAGGAGGAGAAGGAGGAGAGAGAGAAAGAGAAGGAGGAAGGGGAAGAAGGGAAGGAGCAGGAAAATTTAGATTCAGAGTTTTGACTTCATTGATTTTATATATATATGTGTGTGTGTGTGTGTGTGTGTACATAATTGTGTTGTTTGTTGTTTACCATGTGCCAAACCCTATACTGACTGCTGGGGTAAATACAAAATAATCAGGTCCTGCCTGGGGCTCACGGTCTAACTAGGAGGCAGAACAGGTATTGAATCCACATTTTACATGTGAGGGAAGTGAGGCATAGAGAAACTAAGTGATTTGCCCAAGGTCACACAGCAGGTTCATGGAGGAGTTGGGTTTAAAACCCAGGACCTCTACCCCACCCAAGCCCATGCTCTTTCCACTAGGCCATACTGCTTCCCATATACATATACTGATACCATACATATTGTATCAGTTTATGTATATGCATGTATAAGTGGAAACATCTATTAACATATATATATATATATATAGATGTATATGAATGTACAAAATATAGAAAAATTCAGCTATTGGGCCGAGCAGTCCTTCAGCCTGAAGGCACCGTGACTTTGAGAATCTCTTGTACACTCAGTGATGATGGGGTGTTAATATGAAGCACCTGCTAGGTGCCAAGTGCTGTGTTAAGCACTGGGGCAGATACGAAGACCTCTAATGGGGCCCAGATCCAGTGAGTCCCTGTCCTGGCCATGATGGCGCAGAGAAAAGACGTGTCCACAACTGATCTTCCCTATGTCCATGTCTATTTTTTCCCCCTTATTAAGGGAGAAATCAAATAAAATAGATTTTCACTACTAACCCCAAAGCCCGGTCATACCTGG
Organism: Tachyglossus aculeatus; assembly: GCF_015852505.1. NCBI lineage: Eukaryota > Metazoa > Chordata > Mammalia > Monotremata > Tachyglossidae > Tachyglossus > Tachyglossus aculeatus. Next base: position 58,607,947 of record NC_052079.1, read on the forward strand.
ACTGTCTCCTGGGAGAACTCGTCATTATTTAAAAGGCGTTATCGGAAACTAAACAATTGCTTTCTGGGGAAAGAACATTTTCCCTTTCGTGATTAATGATGACTGTCCTTCTTCGCCGGAAATAACCTCTGCAAATTACAGAGTCGCTGGAAATTTTTCAAATCAAAATCTGAGGATAGAGGCGCAGCAGGTGGAGACGTGAAAGATGAGACCGTCTTGTGCCGGATGAAGTGGGGCTCCTATAAACATCCGCTGTCGGCTCACCTTCATGGATGATTCTATTCTTGTTATCATTATTATTATAATAGTGATAAGTATGGTATTTGTTAAGTGCTTACTATGTGCCAAGCACCGTCCTAAGTGCTAAGCTAGATACAAGGTTACCAGGTTAGACAGTTCACACAGCAGGCCAGTGGCAGAGCTGGGATTAGAACCCTGTTCTCCTGCGTCTCAGCCCTGGGCTCTTCTCCATGGGGCCATGCTACCCCTGGGTCCCTAGTCCTACTTATCTCGGGTGGTGCTGTGAAATAAACACCATCAACCGGGCGTTTTCTCAAAATGGTGTTTGGGCGGGGGAAAGAGGAGGGGTCTTGTGCTCCCCCAGCTCCAGCCAACATCCAGCTACTTCACAAGAGGTGCACTGTGGGAACCAACGTTTGATACCCGCCCCGCCCCCCCTCAAATCTCCTTTCCTCCACAGTCCCCCTTGTTCCAGGGCCTCTCTCAGGGTGTTTCGGTTCGTTGAGTGCAAGGAGCTATAGCTGTTGAGCAAAACCTTTCAACTGTTGTTTGAAAAGGAGAGACAAGCTCCAAACAAGGAAACCCATCAGTAAAAACCCCCGCTTTTCACTCAGCCATATTCCGCTTCTCAGCTTCAGTCTCCACCTCCGCCTCCGCCTCAGCCCCAACCTAAGCCCGGCGCGCTGCGATCTGGCTACGAGCTGCTCTACTGCCAGGGAAGCTCGGGGAGGACGGCCAGACAAGGAGGCGGCTGTGAAGACGGCGTCGGGCACAGCAAGCAGCACACATGGCAGCCAGGAGGGATGGGGATGGGGATGGGGATGGGGCGGGGGGATGTGTGAGTGTGTGTGTGTGAGAAAGAGAGAGAGAGAGAGAGAGAGAGAGAGAGAGAGAGAGAGAGAGAGAGAGAGAGAGAGAGAGAGAGAGATCAGGACAGGCAGTGGGTGCCTCAATGGCCTGTCTGGCCACACACGCTCCCACAGGTGAACTTCAGATTTGCTGGCATCTTCTTCGAGTCCGAAGGTCAGCCGGACACACACAGGGAGTGGGGTGGCCACAGAACAACGTCTCCTAACAAAACAGCACTAATTATTGTGTTCAGTAGGTGCTAGGAGCTTAGGGTGGATATAGCACGCTAGCCTACGTGGGACTCCCAGTCTAAGAAGGAAGGGAGCAGGGATCTTATCCCCATTGTGCACAGGAGGCGCCCAAGGCTCAGAGAAGTTAAGTAACTTGGCCAAGGGCACCCAGAGGCCCAAGTGTCCTGACTCCAGGGCCCGGCCGGTCCACCAAGCCCCATTCCAGTTTGGTGTAGTGGATAGAACACCGACCCGGAGTCAGAAGGTCATGGGTTCTAATCTCTGCTTTGCCACTTGTCTGCTGTGTGATCTTGAGCAAGTCACTTTACTTCTCGGTGCCTCGGTTTACCTTGTCTGTAAAATGGGGATTGAAACTGTGAGTCCCAAGTGGGACAGGGACAAATCCAACGTGATTTACTTGTATCCATCCCAGCCCTTAGTACAGTGCCCGGCACATAGTTATCCTTTAACAAGTACCATTACTATTATTATAGGCTAGCTCAGAACCAGCTCGGTAGAGCTGGGATGCCCAAAACACCCGGATCTCCTTCTTGACCAAAACTTCCAAACCCAGAGGCCTAGCATCCTTCGCCCAGGGGAACACGGCCTCTCCTCCCTGCCGCTAGAGCCCAGCGATATACCCACACCACGGCCAGCTGGAGCCGCTGGGCTTGAAAGCTGATCGCATGCAAATGCGAATGCATTAGTCTTTGGACGGTATTATTGATCGTCTAATGAGTTCAGCGTGTCTGTGCCAGTTGGTCATTGTTGGGAAGCAGCATGGCATGATGGACAGAGCATGAGCCTGGGAGTCAGAAGGTCATGGGTTCTAATCCCAGCTATGCCATTTGTCTGCTGTGTGGCCTTGGGCAAGTCCCTTCACTTCTCTGTGCCTCAGTTACCTCATCTGTAAAATAATAATAATAATTAATAAGTATGTTATTTAAGTGCTTACTTTGTGCCTGGCTCTGTACTAAGTGCTGAGGTAGAACAAGGATTGCGTCCAACCTGATTTGTTTGGATCCACCCTAGCGCTTAGTACAGTGCCTGGCATATAGTAAGCATTTAACAAATACCATTATTATTATTATTATTATTATTATTATTATTATTATTATTATTATTATTATTTTATTGTCCTCACTCCCCATCCCCCAGTAGCCTTCATGTGCCAACCTTTGGCACCCTATCATTCCATCTGTACCTCACGCCCCTACCCCTTCCTCCTCTTTACCCCATCTGTTTGAGTAACCACCTCCCAGTTCACCATCCTGCCAGCTTCCCCCGGGTCCTGCCCGGGCCTTTTCTCCCTCTCAGCCCTCTCTCGCACCACCCGGGATTCCACCGTGACCTCCTGCATGTGGTTTCACAACACGAGCCTCCAGAAAGACTCTCCGCGCACCCCTAGCCACTAAGCTATTTCTGTCCGAGCTGAGCATCCCTATAAAGCCACCAGCCCAGAGCCTGACTCAGCGTCTGGAGAGTCTTTAAACTCTCAATCTCCTCACCAGCAGAGGGACAGGGAGAGAACAAAGTTGCACTCCTCCCTCTCCCTCCTCTTTTTCTCCTTCTTCCTCCTCTTCCTCCCCTAATTTTCTTTCTCCTCTCCCTCCTGCTTTTTCTCCTCAAATTCCTCCCTCTCCTCTTGTCTTATCTTATGCTGTCGAGTTGTCTCCGACCCATAGTGACACCACGGACACATCTCTTCCAGAACGCCCCACCTCCATCTGCAATTGTTCTGGTATTGTATCCATACTGTTTTCTTGGTAAAAATACGGAAGTGGTTTACCATTGCCTCCTTCCGCGCCGTAAACTTGAGTCTCCGCCCTCAACTCTCTATATGCCGCTACTGTCCAGCACAGGTGAGTTTTGACTTGTAGCACAAGGCCTTCCAGTCGCTAGCCACTGCCCAAGCTAGGAATGAAATGAGTATGCGTCTGCTTGACTTTCCCTCCCGTAGTCGAGGCTGGTATAGGACTGGAAACAATCCAGATGCAACCCCGAGAGAGGCCCTCTCCTCTATTTCTTATTTATTCACTGCGGTAATTATTAAGCGTTTAGTATTATAATCAAAATAATGATATTAATAATAGTGGCATCTGTTGAGGGCTCACTAAGTATCACACCCTGGGGCAGATACCAGATGATTGAACGGGGCAGAGCACCTGTACCACACGGGGCTCCCATTTCACAGAGCAGGGAACTGAGGCTCGGGGGGGGGGGGGGGCGGGGAAGTGACAGACAGGCAGAGCGGGGCCTCGAACTGGGTCTCCGGACTCCCGGCCCTGGGTTCCGCCTACAGAGGACGAAGCCTCTCCCTTGCCCTCTGGGTTGCAACAGCTGCAAATTCTGCCATCGCCGCATGCTCCAGCTGGGGCCGCCAAGACCGACTCCACGGGCCACGGGATTCCCACACTTGCAGAGCTCGACGCTCCCTTTCCCACACTCCTCCCTGCTCTCCCCATCCCTTCTCGCTCCCCCCAACTCCGCTCTCCACTCCCCTCTCCCCCTCCCCCAGCTCAGCAGCCCTGCAGCAGCTGATAGGGGAGTTCTGGACCCCACCCCAAGTCGTCTTCACAGGCCTCTGTCGAGGTGGGGGGGGGGGGGGGGGGAGGACGCCCAGGATTATGCTTCCCAGCTCCCTCCCCCAGCCCAAACGAGTCCATGCGTGGGATGGGGGGCCCATGGGCATGGCAGCCGGTGAGGCCTGGACCTTCACTGTGCAGCTGGACAGCTGGACAGTGCCCCCCTGAGCACAGTCCTGCCTGAACTGGCCAGAGCAAAGGGCCCAGCAGGGAAGTGCAGTTTCTAGCAGAACGACGGGACCACGGGCGACCCTGCTATCTGTCCTTAGTTGCTTTGCAAAGGGAAACGATTACAGCTCTTTTAAAATTCATTGTTTACTAGGAAGTGATTTTCAGCAGGGCAATTGGGTTCCCTGGAAGGCGCTAATGATCGCCGCCGAGAGTCAGCCCCGAAACTAGGGAAAGAGAATAGTTCCCTTCAAGATTTAGCCTGATCAAGCTTAAGACAAGAATTCGAGGAGATTTTTGTGGACGATAGAAAAGCCTCATGGAGGCTAGTCTCTGATTTCTCAGCGCTAATTAGTCCTTTGCGAACCTGCAAGCCCTGCTTCTCAAACCCCTAGGTCTTTCTGAGACCCCCTTCCCCACCTCTCCCTCCTCTAGCCTCGGCTCTCAGGTAAGTGCCCCTTCACCGTTCCAAGAACTGTCATCTCCTGGGTCTCAGCTCAAAGACTGCAGAGATCCTGGGTGGAAAAGGCAAGATGTCAAGGCTGCCTGTCTGAAATACCAGCGGCCAGTCAGAGAAGTGTGTGAGCGTGATCGGGAGAGGAGAATGAGGGTGAAGGTGAGGGATTGTGAGGTTCTGAGTATGAACATGAGTGTGAGGGTGAGGGTATGTGGGGGTGCGTATGAGGGGGAAGGTGAGGGAGGGTGAGGGTGTTTGAAGTTGTGTGAGCCCCCCTAGACTGTAAGCTCGTTGTGGGCAGGGAATGTGCCTGTTTATTGTTATATAGTACTCTTCCAAGTGCTTAGTGCAGTACTGTGCACACAGTAAGCGCTCAGTAAATACAACTGACTGACGACTGACTGACTGGTCCTTTTCCGGGTAACTCCTGTGTAGAGGGTGCTGTTATCGGTGCCCACTGTGTGCAGAGTGCTCTTCTGGGGGTCTGGTTAGTCAATCGTATTTATTGAGAACTTACTATATGCAGAGCACTGTATTAAACACTTGGAGAAGCACACTACAACCACAGTCACGTTCTGCTCACAACCAGCTGGCTGGACTGGGTTCCTACTATGTGCAGAGGGCTGTTCTAGGCACTCTCTGTGCTGGGAACTGCTGCCCTCCAGGAAAAGAGGGGAGGAGGGGAGGGAGGAAGAGAGGGAGCGAGGGGGAGAAAGAGAAAGAGGAGGGAGGAGGGACAGACACACACCAGGACCGGGAGTTGCGAGACCCTGTTTCTAGTCCCAGCTCTGCAGTGGCCTGCTGTTCATTCATTCATTCATTCATTCATTTATTCATTCATTCATTCGTATTTAATAATAGATATTAATAGCAATGATGGTATTTGTTAAGTGCTTCCTATGTGCCAAGCACTGTTCTGAGCGCCGGGATAGATACAAGGTAATCAGGTAGTCCCACATGGGGCTCACAGTCAATCCCCATTTTGCAGATGAGGTCACTGAGGCACAGAGAAGTTAAGTGACTTGCCCAAAGTCACAGAGCTAAGTGATGGAGTCGGGATGAGAACCCACGACCTCTGACTCCCAAGCCCGTGCTCTGCTTTCCACTAAGCCACGATGCTTCTCATGCAGGGCACTGTACTAAGCGCTTGGAAAGTACAATATAGCAATAAAGAGAGACAATCCCTGCCCACACCGGGCTTGCAGTCTAGATGGTAGGAGACAGACATCAAAGCAAGTAAACAGGCATCAATATAAATAGAATTATAGATATATACATATATACGTAAGTGTTGTGGGGCTGGGAGAGGGGAGGAAGAGCAAAGGAAGCAAGTCAAAGTGACGCGGAATAGAGGGGAAGCTAAGGAAAAGGGGGCTTAGTATGGGAAGGTCTCTTGGAGGAGGTTCGCCTTCAGTGGGGCTTTGAACGGGGGAAAAGTGATTATTTGGCGGATTTCAGTAGGGAGGGCATTCCGGGCCAGAGGTAGGACGAGAGCTAGGGGTCGGCGGCGAGATAGGCGAGATAGAGGCACAGTGAGACCTCACTGTGCTGTGTGACCTCAGCCCAGTCCCTGGCCCTCTCTGGGCCTTAGTATCCTCAAGCGAAAGAACTGGAGGAAAAAAAGCTCTGTAGAAAACTACGAAGTATATTTATTCAGAGCTCTGCTCCCTCCCTCCAGGAATTCTTCTCCCCCCCCCCCCCCGCCAGGCGCCCCAGGTCCTGAAAGTGGAGCTGTTCCGGAAAGTCTGCGTCCCGCGCCCGTCCCCAGGGAGGGCCTAGCTCCCTGCTCGGCTGGGCCCGCCGTCCTTGCCCAGCCCCTCGTCGTTGTCCAGGCTGAGCCGGTGCTTGGCGAAGAGGCAGTACAGCACACGCAGTGTGCTATTCGTGTCCCCGCTCACCACGTCTGCAGACACGCGGGGGAGGGGGGGTTGCCGTCAATCCCTTGACTCCCCCGCCCCAGGGGGTCTCCCAGCCTCCCGCCCCCATCAGGAATCCTCTGGCCTCCCCCTCCCCACAGAGGGCTCCTCCCCGAGACCTCCTGCCATCCCAGGATACGAGCAGGGCCCTGAAGGACAGCCAGGCTGGGAAGGGTTGCGGGGGGAGGGGGGGACATAGGCGGGGCGCCACCCCCAACAAAATCTCCCAACAGAATCTGAGCAGAGCCGAGGCGACCTGGGCCCCCGCTGACGGGCGGCCGTCATTCCCCGATTGAGGTCTGGCTCCGGCCGAAACGCCGACTGACCTGTGGGCTGGATCGGGAAGTCCAACAGGCCCAGCTCCTTCATCAGCTGCAGGGCCAGGGTCACATTGTGCACCTGCCGGCACAGGGACCCTTCAGGACGACCGCTGACCCGCGACCCCCACCCTGCACCCCAGAAGGGCCTCCGAGGACACTGACTCCCCTCTGCACCCCCAGAGGAGCCATGAAGTCACTGACTCCCCAGCCCCCGGAGTGACCCGTGAAGACCCAGATGCTCCACTCTGGAGAGGAGAGGCGAGGTCAGGGAATCACTCTCGGCCCAGTACAAACTCCGGTTTATGACACAAGCCCGGCCGAGCTGAACATAGGATGGGAGGGGGGGGGTCCCTCCATGCTCCTCTCTCCTCCAAGGAAACCCCTGGGGGGCTTCTGGAGGATGTCCCAGTCCCCCCAGGGCCCTTTGCTGTGCTGAACCTCCTGCCGGCGCCGGGCCCGGGACCACAGCCCTCCGAGCACCCAGTCTAGCACCCTGCGCACACAGGGCTTCTCCGGGGATGGCGCAGAGTTCGGCACAGAGTCTGTGCTTCATAAGTGCCATCGTTATTATCAGATGAAAGGGATGGCCACCCCGTATCCCGGTGAGTCAGGGTCTAACAATAATAAAAATAATAATAATGATGGTATTTGTAAGTGCTTACTCTGTGTCAAGCACTGTCCTAAACGCTGGGGTAGCTACAAGCTAATCAGGCTGGACACAGTCCCTGTCCCACGTGGGGCTCCCAGTCTTCAACCCCATTTGACAGATGAGGGAACTGAGGCACAGAGAAATGAAGTGACTCGCCCGAAATGAAGTGAAGTGACTCGACCGAGGTCACACGGCAGACGTGTGATGGAGCTGGGATTAGAAGCTAGGTCCTTCTGATGCCCAGACCCGTGCACTATCCACTAGGCCGTGCTGCTTCTCTAGTGGTCGGTGCTGGGTCACAGGACACAGGAGGGGCTCAGAGAATCCCACTGACTGACTGACGGACGGCTGGTTGATCCCTTCCCCCTTTACCGCAGAGTTCAGGCGAGCCTACCATTTCTTCGGAGTTGCTGGGCTTGAGGAAAAAGTCCTTCAGGTTCAGAAAAAAGCCTTCCAGTTGTCCGATCAACAAGAGCAGGATAACACCATCTGCAAACTGCAAAATGACCAGCTCAGGGAGCCATGACCCGAGCGGGGGGTGTGGGGGTGGGGCTTGGGGGGGACGGGGGACTCTGCCTTCATTTGGGCAGGGAAAGACACGGACTCCAGACCCCCCACTCCATCCAAAAAAATGGCACAAGGCTTCTCGGGGAGCAGGGGCGACTGTCAATTATAAAACCACTGTTGGGTAGGGACTGTCTCTATATGTTGCCAACTTGTACTTCCCAAGCGCTTAGTACAGTGCTCTGCACACAGTTAGTGCTCAATAAATACAATTGATTGATTGATTATAAAAGGATTTTCCTCCTGAAAACGGACAGGGGACATCACACCGGTAACCCTGTCCATCCATCTGTCCACCTGCCCATCTGTCCGTCATGGGAACATGTTCCTGTTCCTCTGGCCAAGGCCAAGAGACTCCTGCCACCACCCCTGCCCCGCCAACTGCCCGCAAATCATCTTTCCACCTGCTTCAGCCCCACCGAATGGGAGATTGGATTTTCAAGGGAAATTCTCATCCCATTAGTCTGCCCTGTATCTCTTTTGTTTGATAGCTCTAAAATCCAGTCCCCAGCAATGTTGCAATAACTCTGTCAGAATCCACCAAGCAACACTACCAGCTCTAGACTCGTTGTGGACAGGTAATGTGTCTGGGATATTGTTATAATTAAGCAGCATGGCCTACTGGATAGAGCAAGGACCCGGGGATCAGACACCTGGGTTCTTTCATTCATTCATTCAATCGTATTTATTGAGCACTTACTGTGTGCAGAGCACTGTACTAAGCACTTGTAAAGTACAATTAGGCAACAGATTCTAATTCCGGCTCCATCACTTGTCTGCTGTGTGACCTTGTTGGGCAAATCACTTTGCTTCTCTGTGACTCAGTTACCTCATCTGTAAAATGGGGATTAAGACTGTGAGCCCCATGTGAGACATGGACTGTGTCCAACCTGATTACCTTGTATCTACCCCCGTGCTTAGAATAGTGCTAGGCACATAGTAAGCCCTTAATAAATACCAAAGTTATTATCATTATTATTATTATTACTCTCCCAAGAGCTTAGTACAGTGCTCTGCACACAGTAAGTGCTCAATAAATACAATTGACTACCAGTTCAAGGGAAGATAATTAATGGTTTGACAGGGGAAGGGGAGAGAGAAGGCTCTCTCTGCTAACTCTTTTGTCCTCTCCCAAGCGCTCAGTTACAGTGCTCTGCACATAGTAGATTGTAATCTCCTCAAGGGCAGAGATTGTGTCTGCTAACTCTAGTGTCCTCTCCCAGCTGCTCAGAATAGCGCTCTTCACACTGGAAACTGGAAACTCCTCAAGGGCAGGGATCATGTCTACTTACTCTATTGTACTCTCCCAGGCACTCAGTGCAGTGCTCTGCACACAGTAGGCTGTCATCTCCTGGAGAGCAGGGATCTTCTCCACTAATTCTATTGTCCTCTCCCAAGGGCTCAGTACAGTGCTCTGCACACAGTAGACTGCAAGCTCTAGGAGAGAAACAATCATATCTGCTAACTCTATTGTCCCTTCCCAAGTGCTCAGCACAGTGCTCTGCACACAGTAGACCAGAAGGTACTTGAAGGCAGGGATCTACTGTTGATGAAGATGGTGATGATAATGTGTAGACAGAAAGAGAAAAGCAGGTAGGCAGATGTGAGGCTTCCCTTCTTTTGTGTCTCCTGCAAATGGCAAACCACATACAAGAGTATTCAGAAATCTTTGGATCTATTATCATCTGGGAAAACCCACCAACCACATCAATGATGTGATCTTTTAGGGGGCAGGAAGGAGAGAGGGAGAGAGGCAGGTGAAGAGAAAGAGAAAGTGGCAGAGAAAGGGATGAAAGCTAGAGTCACGGGCAGCATATACAGGAGGCAAAGGATTACGGAATTTTCCTTTATTTTTTATTGCTGGTCAGGTACATAGTTAAAACTTCCCCTTCGTGCATGATGCTCAAAATACAAATGAACACTTAGACCCAAGCTCTTAAACTGGCTAGGCTCAGTCAGATGGAACTGCACTGATTCAAACACATGTCTGCTGCTTCTCTGTAATCTTCTAGCATCGCTAAAATGAATCCTCGGACCCTTGTTATCTTGGGCTACCTTGGCTGATGGCCAAGAGATTTAGCGGAGGTGTGGAGGGAGTGCTAGCCAGACACTGCTATGACTCAAGAAGCTATGCTTCCCTCTCTTTTTGGTATATGTTAATTGCTTACTATGTATCAAACACTGTTCTAACTGCTGGGGTAGATACAAGTGAATTAGATTGGACACAATCCTTGTCCTGCATGGGGCTCACAGTCTAAGTAGGAGGGAGAACAGGAGACCTAAGGCAAAGAGAAGTTAAGTAGCCCAAAGTCACACAGCCAGCATTTGGCACAGCTGGGATTAGTACCCTAGTCCTCTAACTACCAGGCCCGTGCTCTTTCCACTAGGCCATGCTACTTCTCTACCCACAAAATCTCTCCAATTGTTCCTGCCTTCTGGCTTCTTCCAAGCTGAAACCCGGGTTGGGGTGGGAGCGAAGGTCATGAGGGGAGGAAGCAACTGCTGTCAGCCTGGAAGGACAAGCTCTCCGGGCCCAGAGCAGGCCAGGCCAGGCGTCCCTGACCCCCTGACCTGCTGGACATGCCTACCTGGGTTTCCAGATCACTGACCGCCAGCCCCAGGTTCTGCATTTTTTGGTTGATGAACTGAACAATCACCTGCGGGGACGAGACAGAAGCCGTGAGCCTCAAATCCCCATTTTCTCCTCCCGTCGAATTCCCAGGGGTTCAAATCCCGACTCCACCAATTGTCAGCTGTGTGACTTTGGGCAAGTCACTTCACTTCTCTGGGCCTCAGTACCTCATCTGTAAAATGGGGATTAAGACTGTGAGCCCCATGTGGGACAACCTGAACACCTTGTAATCTCCCCAGCGCTTAGAACAGTGCTTCGCACATAGTAAGCGCTTGATAAATGCCATTATTATTATTATAGTATTATATCCCCTACCTCCTTGACATGCTGCACTTTGTCAGGGGCGTGTTTGAGCAGCTCTTCAAAGACGTCAATGCCTGCAAAGACAGTGGCCCTAAGATGTCTGCCCTCGGGATTCTATGGGCCCTGCTCCGTTCTCACTGCCCAGCACGAGTCCTTCTCCATGAAACCAATTGCACCTGCAGCAGCCCAGATCAACCCCCACAACCACCCCCTGCTCAGAAGGTGGCACGGATGGGGCGGACGGTGGGGCAGATGGGGTAGACCTGGCAGTTCTGCTCTCCATCAGGCCTGGACCAGCCCATCTCAGGCCATTAAGGGAAGGAGTCCCTCTAAGGGGCCATGGCCTCTGACCTCCCCGCCTCTGGCTCTCTCCCAAGTGCTCAGTCTGATGTTCTGCCCACAGTCGGCGTCCAGTGACCATCACTAATGGACAAATCGATCAAATGATGGCTCATGGCTTAGTGGATAGAGCCCGGGCCTGGGAGTCAGAAGGACATAGGTTTTAATCCCAGCTCCACCATATGTCCGCTGTATGACCTTGAGAAAGTCACTTTGCTTCTTTGAGCCTCAGTTCCCTCACCTGTAAAATGGGGGTGAAGAGTGTGAGCCCCACATAGGACAGGAACTGTGTCCAACCTGAACAGCTTGTATTTACCCCAGCACTTAGAACAGTGCTTGGCACATAGTAAGTGCTTAACAAGTACCGTAAATATTATTAGCATTATTGTTGCTGGAGGCAGCCTCAGGAGAGACCCTCCTGCCTATTGCTGGGGCTGGGATCCCCGGGGCTCGTTCGTTTGTTCTTTCAATCCAGCCCTCTGCCTCTGGGCTTAGGAACCCCTCCCCCCGCTGTGACGGGAGAGTCTCGCCCCTCCTGGCAAGCCCTCGCCCATTCCCCGAGAAGCCGGTTCAGCACCGCTATGGATGATGGATGGATGGGACGTGGGGCAGATCGGCCGGCCCTCTCCCATCGCGGGACACGGGCGACCAAGTCCAGGGGGAAATGCTCCCATCTAAGAACAGGAACTTACTCGATGCCTTCCCCGCATCCTCTCTGAAAGACACAAGTGGAAAGAAAAAGGCAAAAGTGGAAGTGGAAGGCCCAGATAGCAGGACTCTTACTACCCAGAAGCCCTGGTGGTGGTGGCCAAGGCCAGACCATCTGGACAAGCTGCGGGTCCCCAGCCATCCACCTCATGGTACCATGGAAGATGCCCATTGTTTTGTTTGTTTTAAGGCATTTGTTAAGTGCTTACTATGTGTCAAATACTTTTCTAAGAGCTGGGGTATATACAAGTTAATCAGGTTGGACATGGTCCCTGTCCCACCTAGGGCTCACAGTCTAAGTAGGAGGGAAAACAGGATAACTGAGGCACAGAGAAGAGAAGTGACTTGCCCAAGGTCAAACAGCAAGCAATTGGCAGAGCCAGGATTAGAACTCAGGACCTCTGACTCCCAGTCCGTGTTCTTTCCACCTGGCCATGCTGCTTCTCATCAGTGGAACTGATCAAACAAAGGGCCTGCCCCTGTCCGAGGGTCAGTTGTACTCCAAGCCTCTTCGCCAGCTGCCGGTGACACAGCAAGTGTAGGGGTCACAGCCCAGCGAGGTACGCCATGGAGGGAACTCCAGGTACTAGATTCTAATCCTGGTCCTGCCCTCAGCTCCGTCCCCTGCCCGCTGGGCAACCGGGGCCAAGTCCATATCTGGGGCCTCAGTTTCCTTCTCTGTACAATGGGGCTAAGATCCTCCCTCTGCCTCCCTTCTAGATGGTGAGCCAGAACAAGGGGCAGGGCCCATGTCCGTCTGTTCTTGTGGTTTGTTTTATGGTATTCAATAAATGCTTACACTGTGCTACGTGCTGGTGTATACAAATTTATCAGGTCAGACAACAGTTCCTGTCCCACATGGGGGCTTCCAGCCAAGAGCAGGACCCCAGGTGAAAATCTGGAGGGTTTGCGGAGCACCTCCCGATTTTGGGGTTTTATGAGAGGACAAGGGATGGCAAGGGCCTCAGTTTCCACAACTGCAAAATGGCAATTCAATCCTACTCCCTCCTACTTAGACTGTGAGCCCCATGTGGGACAGGAACCGTGTCAGACCTGATAAATTTGTATCTACCCCAGCATGTAGAACAGAGCTCGACACATAGTGTTTAATGAATAACATAAAAAAGGGACTTGAGAAAAGTCCAGTCATCACATCAATTAATCAATGAATGGTATTTAGTAAGCACTTATTGTGTGCCGAGTGCAGTACTAAGAGCTTGGGAGAGTATGATATAACAGAGTTGGTAGACACAAGGAGATGACAGTCTAGTGGGGGAGACAGATATTAAAAATAAATTAAGGATGTGCACATAAGTGCTTTGGGGGTGGGGTGAAAAACAAAGCGCTTAAGAGGAATAGATCCGAGTGCAGAGTTGACTGCAGAAGGAAGTGGCAGAGCAGGAAATGAGGGCTTAGTTGGGGAAGGCCTCTTGGAAGAGATGGGCTTTCAGTAAGGCTTTGAACGTGGGGGGAGTAATTGTCTGTCCGATAGGAAGGGGGAGGGAATTCCAGAACAGATGCAGAGGGTGCAGGAGATGTCAGCAGTAAGATAAAAGAGATGGAGGATCCAGTCAATCAGTCGTCAGTCAGTCACTTGAATTTACTGAGCGCTTAATGTGTGCAGAGCACTGTACTAAGCTCTCAGGAGAGTACAATATAACAATAAACAAACACATTACCTGCCCACAACGAAGTTACAGTCTAGAGGGGGAGGCAGTCATTAATATAAATAAATAGTCTCTACTGAATGCTTACTGGGTGCAGAGCACTGTGCTAAGTGCTACATTTTCCGATCCCGCGATCCTTTGCCTACCTCCACCCTGTGTGCCTCTAGCTCCTGACCCACCCCCCGCCACCCAGCCTGCTCCTACTCAGGCGAGCAGGCTGGGGTGACTGGTTTGTCTGGCCAGTTGAGCACCCCCCCCCCCCGCCTCCGCCTCCGAGCCGCACCTGCAGGCCGTGATCTGCTCCACCACCTTCTCCGACTTCAGCCCGCTCCGTGCTCTCTGCCGCCCACCGGAGAGATGGAAGAGAGACGGGAGAGGCTGGGGCCGGCTGGCCGGCCACACTGACGGTGCCCGGGGCGGTGTTGGGGTGGACTCGGGACCCAGGAGGAATGGGGATGGGGATGGGGATGGGGAGGGGGGCGGGACTTGGGGCCTCGGGGGAGAAGGGGGGTGGGGAGGGGAGGAAAAGGGGGGCTGGACTCGAGACCCCCGGAGGTTGGAAGGGAGGGGGGGGCACGGTTACCTCGACAAGAAGAACCTCCACCCGGACTCCGGACGGGAGGGCCAGTTGCGGGCAGAAGTGGCAGGCCAGGGCCACCAGGAGGTGCAGGGTGGCTAGGAGGTCTTTGCCGAAGATGGCTAATGGGGACGGTTAGATGGCTGTTTCAGGGGCGGACTGCGGCAGGGGCAGACCACGGTGGGGGCGGGCCAGCTCCCTGCCTGGGACCCTCCAATAAGGAGCTCCTGTCCCCTGCCCCCAACCCAGACCCAGTCCTCCCCAGCTCCAAAGTCGCTGGGCACTGCACCGCCTCCAAGAAGTCTTCCGCGAATGCCTCCCCTCTAACAGAGCGTGAGCAAGTTTGTTCATCTGAGCACCAACTCCTGTCTCGACTTTGAGCCACCCTGCCCCCCAACAAAAAGGTCGGCAAATCCCCGGGATCATCTGTCTCCTTGCCCCACTGGACGAGGAGAGCCTCGAGGGCAAAGGCTGGGGCCTTTAAACCTGTTGTACTCTCCCAGGCCCTCAACATAGCTCTCCGCACACAGCAGGCGCTCAGTACAGCACCCTGCACACCGCAGGAACTAATGCTGGAAGGAGGGCATCTATATAAGGGAACCGGGAGAACCTCCAGGTCCACTGACTGACCACAGTTTTGTTGCCTTGGGCTAATCCATTAACTGACTCTTGTCTCCTCGTTTCTTTTCTGTTTCTCTTCCTCTGAGACCCCATCTCCCTCTACTTTCTCAACTCTGGGCGTCTCCCTCTGTTTCTGGGCGTCTCTGCCTCTGATTCCTCGTCCGGCAAAGTTCAGAGAGGATTGGCCCTCGGACTCCTAAGGCTTTGGCTAAGGTGAACATGGCAGGAGGCTCAGGCTGGGGAACAGCTATGTGCGCTCCTTTCTGGCTATGCACCACCTTTGCTGGCTGCGTGCCCCCTGGTTGGTTGTGGGCCTCCCTGCTGGATGTGAGTAATAATAACAATAATAATAGTATTTGTTAAGCGCTTATATGTGCCAAGCACTATACTCAGCGCTAGAGTAGATACAAAGTAATCCGTTTCTCCTACGCGGGGCTCACAGTCTTAAACCCCATTTTACAGATGAGGTAACTGAGGCACAGAGAAGTTAAGTGGCTTACTCAAGGTCGCACAGCAAACAAATGGCGGATGGGCGATTAGAACTCACATCCTCTGACTCCCAATCCCGGGCTCCTCCCTTCTAGACTGTGAGCCCGTTGTTGGGTGGGGACCGTCTCTATATGTTGCCGACTTGTACTTCCTAAGCGCTTAGTACAGTGCTCTGCACACAGTAAGCGCTCGATAAATCCGATTGAATGAATGAAGCCACGCTGCTTCCCAGTGAAGCCCCCGCTGGTGCGTGCCCCCCCTGCTGGCTGCGCGCCCCCTGCGGGATGTGCGCCCCTCCACTGGCTGCGCGCGCTCACTTCCCAAGCGCTTAGTACAGTGCTCTGCACACAGTAAGCGCTCAATAAATACGATTGATTGATTGATTGAATAATTGCTGGCTGCGCGCCCCCTACTGGCTGGTTTCCAGGTCCCTGGTGGTGTGTGCGCCCCACTGCTCCCGGAACGCCCCCTGCTGGCCGCGCCCCCGAGTCCCTGGCACCTTCCACACTCCACTTGCTGGCCCTCTCCGCCTCTGGCAGGCACCGGCTCACGGCGTCCAGGACAGTGGCCAGTTTCCGCCTCTGGTTGTCCGTCGTCAGCGCGATCTCCTCCACGTCCAACTTGATCCCCCCCAGTCGCTCTGGGGGCGGGGGGAAAGAATTAGCCCCAGCCTCCCCCGGGCGTGACCCAAAATCACGTTTCTGGGGGCGGTGGGTGAGTGGCTGGAGAAAAGGGAGCAGCAGTCATGACCCCGCAGAACTTTGCCAGCCCTGGAAAAGTCAGACTGATCCCCTCCCCAGGGTCGCACTGCGAGGCCCAGAGAGCCCACTGTTGGGTAGGGACTGTCTCTATATGTTGCCAACTTGTACTTCCCAAGCGCTTAGTACAGTGCTCTGCACACAGTAAGCGCTCAATAAATACGATTGATTGATTGATTGATTGTCCATGGTCATGCTGCAGGCCAGGGGCAGAGCTGAGACAAGAACTCGGGCCTCCAGTCTCCCAAGCTCTCTGCCCCAGGCCGTGCTACTCAGTGGACACCCTGTAGGGGACTCGGGGGCAGGTGTGGGTGCCGGGGTAGTCGCTTCCTGACTGGCCTGCAAGGGGACGGGGGACCCTGAGTCTGGGCCCAGAGGCCAGGGTAACCACTTCCCGGCCGGCCTGCATAGGAGCTGGGAACCTGGTTCCCTAGGTCCAGGGTAGTTGCTTCCTGACCGGCCTCTAGGGGAGCAGGGTCTTCTCTAAAAGAGAAGAGACTAGAATGGAAAGGGGAGGGGAAGGGAAGGGAGAAGGGAAGAGAAGAACAGAAGAACAGGAGCTGGGGTCTTACGCAGGAGGTGATGCAACACAAGCCCATCGAACAGGTCCTCCTCCAGGCTGCGTACAACAATGTGTTCAGGGCGCAGGGCCGAGTTGATCCAGTCCACCAAGACCTGCGTGGACCCGGGGCAGGGCTGGTCCGAGTGTCTGGCCCAGGGCTACCGCCCTCTTCTGCACACCTGCTCTACCCACTCCCCTCCACTCCCCTTCCCCTCCATGTTCTGGGACTGCGAGCCCAACAAAAAACTGGAGGGAAGCTGGTCCAAGATCCCCTAGTGGGAGGAGTCAGCAGGGGTTGGGGGAGGTCAACGGAGGTCAGCGGAAGTCAGGGGTATCAGTAGGGGGTCAAGGGGATCAGAAGAGGTTGGGGGGTTCAGTGGGGTTCACCAGGGGGCTGGGGAAGGTCAGCAGGGGTCATTGAGAGTCAATAGAGGTCAGAGGAGGTCAATGGAGATCAGTGGAGGTCAGGAGGGGTCGGGGAGGTCAACAGCAATTAACAGAGGTCAGTGGAAGTCAGTGGAAATCAGTGGGGGTTGGGGGTGAGAGGGCATTAGGGGGACCAGGGGAGGTCTACAGTGGTCAGTGGAGGTTGGGGCATCATAGGGGGGTCTGGTGAAGGGAATAGTGATTACTTTCTGGAGTTCCTCCAGTTTGGGGTCCTTCCGGGAGTCGGGCTGCAAGTATTTCCTCTTTTCTCCTGCCAACAGAGCAGAGCCTCATCCACCACCCCTGCCCCCGGCCACCCATCCACCAGCCTGTCCATCCACCCTCTGGTGAACTTGGACTTTCCCTAAGCCCTCCTCTCCTCTTCTCCCACTCCCTTCTGCATCACCCTGACTCGCTCCTTCATTCATCCTCCCTCCCAACCCCACAGCACATATGCATATATCTGTAATTTATTTATTTATGTCTGTTAATGTCTGTTTCCCCCTCTAGACTTCTGAGCTCACTGTGGGTAGGGAATGTGTGTGTGTTGTTATATTGTATTCTCCCAAGCGCTTGGTACAGTGCTGTGCACACAGTAAGCACTCAATACATACAATTGAATGAATGAATGAATGAATGAATGAATGAGCTGCCACCCTGGCTTCCGACTGGGGCAGGGCAGGGGCAGGGGCCATTGGCAGGAAAGAGGTGCAATTCAGGAAGGCAGCATCAGAACCCACTCTGGGCTGGTGGGCGGGCCCTCGGTCCAGGTCTTTGTCCAGGCCTCGCAGGTTTTCTGGCTTGGGACAAGGCTTGACACAGGGATTCATTCATTCATTCATTCAATCGTATTTATTGAGCACTTACTGTGCGCACAGCACTGTACTAAGCGCTTGGGAAGTACAAGTCGGCAACATATAGAGACGGTCCCCACCCAACAACGGGCTCACAGTCTAGAAGGGAGGAGCCCGGGATTGGGAGTCAGAGGATGTGAGTTCTAATCCCCCATCCGCCATTTGTTTGCTGTGTGACCTTGAGTAAGCCACTTAACTTCTCTGTGCCTCAGTTACCTCATCTGTAAAATGGGGATTACGGCTGTGAGCCCTACGTAGGAGAAACAGATTACTTTGTATCTACTCTAGCGCTGAGTATAGTGCTTGGCACATAGTAAGCGCTCAACAAATACTATTATTATTATTATTGGATGTGTCCGGGGGTTCCGGACAGAGTTCCCTCTGTAACTTTCGGCATTTGTAACTTCCCCTTCAGCGTTCTCAAGAACCACCCCACCCCCTGCCGGCCCAGATGGTGACTGCTGTTCGAGCCCACTCCACCATATGTCTGCTGTGTGACTTTGGGCAAGTTACTTCACTTCTCTGTGCCTCAGTTACCTCATCTATAAGATGGGGATAATAATAATAATAATAATGGTATTTTTTAAGTACTTACTATGTACAAAGCACTGTTCTAAGCGCTGGGGGGATACAAAGTGATCAGGTTGTCCCATGTGGGGTGGACAGCCTTCATCCCCATTTTACAGATGAGGTAACTGAGGCACAGAGAAGTGAAGTGACTTGCCCAAAGTCATACAGCTGACAAGCGGCAGAGCCGGGATTAGAACCCATGACCTCTGACTCCCAAACCCGGGCTCTTTCCATTAAGCCACGAGTGGGATAGGGACTGTGTCCAACTTGATTAACATTGAGCCTTGTGTGGAACCGGGGCCATGCCTAATAAGATCATCTTGTGTCTACTCCAGTGCTTAGTGCAGTGCTTGGCACAGAGCACAAGCTGAATCAATCGCCCATGACCAGCCTGGTGGACTTTAGAAAAACACTCGCAGGTCCAAAGCAACTGGGTTTATGTCCACTGATCCCTGCCCTCGGCCTGAGGCTCGGCCCCTTCGCCCCAGACTGTAGGTCCAGCCCAGCTGCCCCCTGCCCCCAAAAGCCCCGGCCAGAGCCATTCCCCCAACCCAACACCCCTGGCCCAGAAGACGCCTACCTTGGCTAAGCTCCCCACCGGCGGAGGCAGTGGGCTGGCCGCCCGCCGGGGGCTGTGCCAGAAAGTACAGAGGGTTGATGTCCATGCCAGGAACTGGGGCCGGGAATCAGTCCTGGGAATTGGGACCGGGAAGCACTCGCCAGGGATCGATGTCCGGAAAGTCCCTAGCTTTTTGACGTGGGAAAAGCTTCCAAGCGAGGAATGAGAAAGGCAGTCAGAGCGAGTGGCCCCTGGGACCCACGAGCTTGGCTTTTCCCACCCTTGACACAATCTTGTCCTCGCATCATCCCTTGGGGTTAGCATCATTTTACAGAGGAGGACGTGAGCTCCCAGTACATTGCTCTGCACGTAGCAAACACCTTGTACAGTGCTCTGCACCCAGTAGGCATCCAGTGCAGTGCTCTACACATAGTAAGCACCTGGTACAATGCTCTGCACATGATAGGTGCCCAGTACAGTGCTATATACAGTAGGCACCAAGCACAGCACTTTGCACACAGTAGACTTCTAGTACAGTGCTCTGCACATAGTAGGTACCCATACTGGCACTCTGTACACAGTAGGCATCCAATAGAGTGCTCTGCACCCAACAGGCATCCAGTACAGCCAATACTGGGCCCAGCACAGCACTCTGCAGCCAATAGGCACCTGGTATAGTGCTCTCCACACAGTAGGTGCCCAGTACAGCCCAGCACTGTTTCAGACGAGGCAATAAGCCCAAGTTCCCCCTGACCTAGGAACAAAACTTGTTGACAGGAAGTTCTGCAGTGTGAGATCAGACTTTCCTCCAGTGACTCGGCCTGGGACGCCCAATACCCGACTCTCCCCGAGTGCCCCAGCACAGACCATCCATCACCCTTGACTCTCCCCTCTCCATCCCTGACTCTCTCCCAGTGACCCAATGCAGACGCTTGTCCTTGGATCCAGGTCCTGCGGACCTACCAGTGCTCTCAGTTGTTTGGCTCCCTGTGGAACTCGATTCCCTGTGCTCACCCCATGCTCACCCTGCACTGGGGGAGATGTGCTTCCCTGTTTGTCTGGGCCTGCTGGTCTCCGGCTCCCAGGCCCTGATATGTGTGTGTGGTGGGAGTGGAGGGATTTGGGGAACAGCCATTTTGGGTTGGCCTTGCTCTCGTCCTGACCCCGTAACGACTGGGCCGCCCGCTCCCAGGCTGGGCACTCACCTGCCCGAGGAAAGCAGTCGGCCGCCCTGCCGTTAGGATACAGCAGGCAGTACAGGCTGGAAGAAGAGGGCCACTCCGGAGCCACTCCCTCCCAGCCGGCGCCAGCCCCGGGACCTGCAGCCACAGGCTTGTGGCGGCAACGACAACGGCTCAGTTCCCCTCCCACTTCCTGCAGCCCTGCCACCTTCTGGGTTCGAGCAAAGGCTGAGTGTCACCAGGGGAGGTTCCGGAGGTGGAAACAGGCATCGCCGCCCAGCCCAGCCCAGCCCAGGGAGGCCACCTGTCCAGAGACTTGGCTTTGAGTCCCAGCTCTGCCCTAGGCCAGCTGGGGGACCTCAGGAAAGTGGGCCTTAGCTTCCACCTCAGTACAGTGCTCTTCACAAAAGCCACCCAGAACAGCATCTTCACACAGCAGGAGTCCAGTTCAGCACTCTGCACACAGTAAGCACCTAGTAGAGCACTGCACGGAGCAGGCTGCCGGTAGACTAAGCTCACTGTGGGCAGGGAAAGTGTCTGCTAATTCTGTTGCATTGTACTCTTCCAAGGGTTTAGTACAGTGGTCTGTTTGATTGATTGATACAGTGCTCTGCACAAAGTAAACACCCAGTACGGCACTCTGGACCTAGCAGGGGCTCAGTACAGCACTTAGGAGATCCCAGGCCAATGCTCCTGGGGGAAGGCGGGAGCGGTGTGCAAACGGGACCGGCCATCCCCCTCCCACCACCCATCTGCCTTGGGAGAGGCCCTCCCTGGCAGTGCTTGGGAGCTTGGGACAGCCCTTGGTCCCAGGAACACCCCCCATGCTGCCCTGAGTCCACACAACCACTGCTCAGAAAATTCTCCCCTCAAAAAAAAATCTTCCTTATCAGAATGTGAAGTGATGACTGGTAGCCTTCGGGCCACTTGGCCAGTTTGGGCGAGGACTCTGGGGCATCCCTCACCCCTCAGAATGTGTCTGGCCCCACGCTGGGCCTCTAGGACCTCCAAAAGCCAGAAGTTGAGGCAAGCTGGCCGCTAGCCCAGATTGATTGATTGATTGCTTACGCAGATCACCAGCCTCAGCAGGCACAAACCATGATCATTGTTGACTCTTGTGGAGGCAGGAAGTGCAACAAAGGGTGGGCTATGCTTTCTGGGAAGGATTCCTGAATTGGGTAGCCAGAGGCTGCAGTTTGGTGATCTTTGCCATTTAAATCCCAGCTACCAACGCCCCCTCCACCTTGGACATCTCTAGTCTTGGACTTGGGGGGCCCTGGGAGGGATTCCAGGAGCCCCTGGGAGTGCTGGGAGGGGGGTGTTCTGAGAAGCACCAAGGAAATTTAGGGAGAACTCTCCTTTTAGGCGGGAGGCAGAGAGAGACTACGCCAAGGCTTGCAACTGGTTCACATGAAACAGGGACAAAAATTGGCTTTTTGGGCAAAGAAACAGATTCGATTTCAGCCTTGCAAATAGTTTTCTCTCAATGTATTAGGCCGCAAAAATACAAGTCTGACTTGCACAAGTAAATCCCAGAGCCCATCTCTCTGCCTCAGTGTCTCTCTATCTCCATCTCCTTCCATCTCCCCAATCCCTCCAGTCACTGCCACCTTCCAACAGCTCCAGCCCGCCCAGAGGAGAAGGAGGAGGAGGAGGAGGCAGCAGCTTCCAGGGCTTCTGTGGAATAATCAGAGCCAAGCTGGGCAACCCAGTCCTGCTGCGGTGCAGCTCCCAGTGCCCATTCTCTGAAGCTCAGCCAGGAGGGCTGGGGCGGGTGAGGAGGAGTGGGCACTGCAGGGCACCGGGCCCTGGAAGGGGTGAGGTCTGGGGTCCCAGCAGGCCAGGCATGGAGTAGTGGGGTCAGGAACACAGGGGAGTGTCAGGGAGGGTGGTGGGCAGATAGCAGCTCCGGGATGGGGCAGGGATGAGGTCGCCCCACAGGAGAGGCTTTGGGGACGCCCTCACGGGTCACTCTGTCACTCAGCATTCTTGTACCGGACGTATAGGTTGTTCAGGACCCGCAGGGTCGACCTCAGGTTCAGGTTGACAATGTCTGTGGAAAGAAAAGTCAGGGTTGGGGCTGGGATCCAAGCGGGACCCTCCGCCGCCGCCCCCACCCTGACAACTTCCCCACCGAGCCCCACCCACACCCTCCCTGCGGCTGGGCACCCCCATCACAGAGAGGAAGCCTGGGGGCTAGGGTTGGTTTCAATCAGTCAATCAGTGGTATGTACTGAGCATTTACTATGTGCAGAGCACTGAACTAAGCACTTGGGAGATTATAGTATAACAGAATTAGCAGACATGTTCCCTGCCCACAATGAGCTTCCAGTCTTGAGGGCCTGGATGATGGGAATTTCAATCACCGCTTCTTGGATGGGAGCGGGAGGATAGGATGGGAAAAGATGGAAGGGATGGGGAGGCAGAGGAAATGGGGGACAGTGGCAGGGAGGGGAGAAAGTGAAGGGGCAGAAGGGATGGGGAGTCACAGGATCCAGGAAGGGCAGGAAGGCCCTGCCCCATGGAGAAAGAGGAAGGGAAAACAGGACGGGGCAGCCAGGGACAAGAAACCGGAACTTCCCTGTGACTGGTCACCCCAGGGTCATCGGGATGGACAGATATGTGTTTCCAGACAACAAGCTGGGCTTGGCCTCCTGTCAGAGGGGGTGGGGGGGGTCAAGAGGCAGAGGCAGCCAGTGACCTGACTGTCCCCCCGAATCATCAGCCCCAAAACTCCTGGGCCACCCCCAATCACTCGTATTTATTGAGATATTACTACGTGCAGGATTATGGCAGAAGACAGGACGTTCTGGAGAAAATATATCCACAGAGTCGCTATGAATCGGAAACGACTCGGAAGCACTTGATAATAATAATACTATGTGCAGAGCACTGTATTAATTGCTTAGGAGAGTACAGTGTAACAGAATTAGCAGACATGCCCCTCGCCTACAGGCAGCAGCCCTGGCATGAGACCCCAACTTAGTGGTGTTCAAGTGGAGGAAGGGATGAGGAGAAGGGTAGACTGTGAGCCCACTGTTGGGTAGGGACTGTCTCTACATGTTGCCAACTTGTACTTCCCAAGCGCTTAGAACAGTGCTCTGCACACAGTAAGCGCTCAATAAATACGATTGATGATGATGACGGGTTGGGGGGAGGAGGATGATGGGGAGGAAGTGAGGTCTTCTGAAAAAGTGCAGGGCGACCCCAGAGCCTGTGGCGGGGATTGGGATTCAAGCAGACTGACTTTCCCTTGTAATCAATAGCACCTCGGCACACACTTCATTCCACCATGCCCACCATCATCTGCAAGCAATATGGCCTTGTGCCCAAGGTCCACAGCTAATGTCTTCCTTGGCCAAGCGGGGCCAGAGTGGGGCAAGAGTGGGGTCAGAGAGGGGTCAGAGCAGGACCAGAGTGGGGCTACCTTCAGGGAGAGTTTCAGGTTTCTTGAGTTCGGCGTCCTGCATCAGCTCGAAGGCCAAGGCGACATTGTGCACCTGCCCGGGGACAGTCATGGAGGTGGGTCCCACAGGGCAGGGGCCAAAACACCCAGAGCAGAAGTGGTAGGGGAAGGGGGAAGAGTCCTGGGGCAGGGGTGGGGGTGGGGGGTGGCACCCCAGAGGGCAGGAGGGGAGGAGGCCGGGATCCTGGAAAGGTTTGTGTGGAGGGACTCGAACAGGCTCACACTGGGGGTGATGGTAGTGGTGGTGGGGGGGGGGGGGGGTGTCCCTCCTCCCCCCACCACTTCTGCTCCAGGCCCTGCATTCCCACTCTCCCCTGGCAG
The DNA here is from genome assembly GCF_015852505.1 of Tachyglossus aculeatus. NCBI lineage: Eukaryota > Metazoa > Chordata > Mammalia > Monotremata > Tachyglossidae > Tachyglossus > Tachyglossus aculeatus. Next base: position 58,631,958 of record NC_052079.1, read on the forward strand.
AGCCACAGAGTCGGTCCAGGTCAGAAGCCCAGGCTAGCCTGAGTCAAAGGTCAATGAAGGCCGTGTTAACATCAAAGGTTACACGGGAGAAGGGTCACAGTTCCCAGGTGCCTTCCTGGAGGGGTCTGGCCCTCCCTGCCCTCCCTGTGCCCTTACCCGCCCTCCCCCTGGACTTGAATCTGCACCCTTGAGCACGTGACATTCACCCCACCCCCACAGCACTCATGTCCATATCCTTACACTCTGCCATTTCCCCTAGCTGTCATTTACCTTAATGTCTGCCTCTTCCTCCAGACTATAAACTCCTTGTGGGTAGGAACTGTATCTACCTATCTCTGCTGTACTGCACTCTTCCAAGGTCTTAGTACAGTGCTCTGCACACAGTAAGTGTTCAAAAAATACCACTGACTGACTGCCTTTGCGAGCCATGTCCTTCCCCTCCTCCCTTCCCCTCCCTGATCCCCAGCAGGCCCCCCGAGGTGAGGCGGTGGTGACCCCTGACCTTGTGCTCGAAGCTTTCAGGAGTGAGGTAGAAGTGATGCAGTGGGATGAAGTAGTGTCCCAGGATGCCCATGAGCAGGACGAGGTAGACACCGTCAGCAAACTGGACGGAAAGCAGAGTGGGAGCTGGGCCTCGGGGCGGGGTCCGGGGGCAGGTGGCCCGGGGCCCAGAGTGAGGGCTGGGGCAAGGACAGGATGGGCAGCTGCCAGGGGCCAGCAGTTGGGGTTGGGGCCCGGGACCTGGTGGCCACCCTCTTTGCCTTGGGCCCCAGCAGAGGGACAGACAGGACCAGAGCTTGTCCTTAAACCTGGACTTCTTGTGTGGACTTGGCCGGCCAGGCCCCAGCCCACCTAGGGTACGGAGTGGGACCGAGAGGGAGATGGGAGGGGTTGGATCCAGGGGCCGCTTTGGGTCATTTCAGCCCCACCCACAAACTCTCAGGTCTGACCGGAGACTTGGGGTGGGCAGAGTCCGGCCCAGACCGCAGAGGAGCCATCCCAGGCCCCCCCGGACCACAGCGGGGCGATCCCGGGGCCCCCGGCTTGGCACCTGCGTCTCCAGCTCCGTCACTTCCAGGTTCAGCTTGTTCAGGTGCTTGTTCACGAAGATGATGAGAGACTGACGGGTCACGGCGAGAGGGAGACGGCCAGGGTCAGGGCTGGAAAGACGTGGGCCCCACCCAGCTGGACCACCCCAACCCCGGGGACCCCCTGCCCACAGCCATCCACTCCCCACCCCACACCGAGACTCTACGCTTCTGCAGAAAGGCTCACTTCACTCTTGGAATGGGAAAGCTCCAAACTGTCAATCAAATTCCGCGGTGAGCACATGTGAGTTTGTGTGTAAACATACATGTGTGTACTAGTGTGTGTGAGCATGCACCTGGGTAACAAAAGCAGAGCCCTTTCCCTCCAGGACTGGGGACCCCCTCGAGGACCATCCCCAAGTCCAGCAATACAAAGCTCCTTCTACCCCCGTACTGACTGGACGGCCCAGGCCTCCGGCCACCCGCCCTGCCCCTTAACCGTCCTGGGACAGGCCTGCGGCTCCAGCCACCATCCACTGCCTTGCCCACCCACCCTCCCAGAGGTGGACGAGAATCCGAACTGCCGCCAGGGTCTACCTGTTTCACCATGATGAGTTTATCCGGGGCATGGTCAAAGAGGGTGTCCATGGCATCCCGCTCTGGGGTGGAGCAGAGAAGAAAACACAGGGGGGGTTAACACAGTCATGTCCCGCCCCCACTGACCTGGCCAGTCGGGCAGTCAGAAGGGCTGGGAATGGCACAGCCCCCTGCCACCTCACCATGGTCCTAGTGGGGAAGCAGGAAAACCGGAGAGCTCGGACTGGCCAGCCACCTGAAGACCAAGGGCAATCGGCTTCCCATGGGGCTGGACTCACCCAATGGCAGGATCTGAACACTGGGGAAAGGAGCTCGGGGAGCAGGGAGGCAACATGGCCCAGGGGGAAGAGCCTGGAACCTGGAACCTAGACCCAGGTTCTAGCCCCTTCCCCGCTGCGAGACTCTGGGCAAATCATTCAACTTCTCTGGGCCTCGGGGGCTTCTTCTGTCATATGGGGAGAAGATCCCTGCTCTTCCTCTCTGTTAGACCCTTCATCCTGTGGGAGACAGGGGCTATGTCCAATCTGGTTGTCCTAGATCTGCCCAGTGCTTAGCACAGGGCAAGCACTTCAAAAACAACATTATTGCTCATCTTACCATTACTATTTTCTAAATACATCTAGATTTTTCTTAAAGCTCCTCCTATACAGTTGCCTACTCATCCCTCCCAGCCCTGAAGAACACAGTCCCGCCTACCATTCCCCACATCTGCCAAGGGCAGTGCCCTGGACCCATGAAGGCATTTTCAAGCATAATGGCCCATTCTGTTCTCCGCAAGGTCCGGGACTCAGCACCAGGGGCACAAGGCCTGGCACTGGCATTCTGGAGGTCCAGGAACTGTTCTAAGTGCGGGGGGATATTCAAGCTAATCAGGTTGGACACAGTCCATGTACCAAACAGGGCTTACCATCTTAATCCCCATTTTACAGATGAACTGAGGCCCAGAGAAGTGAAGTGACCTACCCAAGGTCACATGTAGACAAGTAGAGGATCAGGGATTAGAACCCAGGTCCTTGCAACTCCCAGGTCCATGCTCTACCCATTAGGCCAGGCTGCTTCTCTACCATGCTGTGGTTCTAATCCCGCCTCTGCCCTGGCCTGCTGTGTGCCCACAGCCAACTCACTCAACCTTTCAGGGCCCTGGCTGTCTTGTCTGAAAAATGGGGCAGATAATATCCAAGAGGGAGGGAACGCGCAGACGGGGTACTGCGCTGGAAAATGAAAAGCTCGGCCTCTTGGGTACTGACTTTACCAGCAAGGGCCACCTAATGCAAAGGGAATTTAATGAAAAGAAATAGGGCTGGTGGGAGAGATTTCTTTGCTCTTCTAGGAATGCCTGGCTCTCTCCTTGCCGCCAGCTGTGCTGAAATGCTGTACTGGGTGTGGAAATCAAAAACTATCACACCTCATTTTCCACCCCCTGAAATCTCCACAACAGAAAGTGCTCCCCAACAGAGAGGTTATTAAAGACACACGTTTTCTGGAAGGCCTGTTCTTGCTGTGATTAGCAGACTCTTTCCCTAGCATGCACACGCCTGGACCGTCCTTGCTCACCCAGCGGGCACTCGCTCGGACCACCCTTTTTCCCCTAGCGTACACATTTCAGATCCATTCTTCCTCCCCTAGTGTGCACACACCTGTACCATCATTCTTCCTTTCACATGCACACGGCTGGACCACTTCCCTTCTCCCACTGTGCAAACGGCTGGGCCATCCTAGCTCACCCAACATGCATATGCCTGGACCATGCTTTGTCCCCTAGTGTGCACACACCTGGACTGTCCTTGCTCATTTCAGTACGCATATGCCTGGACCGACCTTGCCCCACCCACTCCCCCACCTCTCTGTCCTATGAGTTAGGGTGGAACATTTTCTCATCCCAGAGAATTCTGCCCGAGACTGGAGGCTTGTGAGCTCAGAAACGTTTTTCAGCCCTGGGGACCAGGAGCTGTTTGTTTTTGTTATTGTTTTTTCAATTTATTTATGGCATTTGTTAAGCACTTACTCTATGCTTCATCACGGAAGGAGGGGAGTTGGGGGAAGGATCCTGGGGGGGAGGGGGACAGGATAAAGGGGAGGGAGAAACCCTGGGCTCAGCCACAGGGTGTGGGGGGACTTTCAGAAAACTACTCACTGTATCGCCCCATCATCATCCTGTGAAAGAGAGCAGCAGAAAGCACTGGGTTAATAACAATAATAATGGTGGCATTTGTTAAGCGCTTTGTGTGTGCCAAGCCCTGTTCTAAGCGCTGGGGTAGATACAAGGTAATCAGGTTGTCCCACATGGGGCTTACAGTCTAAATCCCCATTTTACAGATGAGGGAACTGAGGCACAGAGAAGTTAAGTGATTTGCCCAAGGTCACCCGGCTGACAAGTGGCGGAGTCAGGATTAGAACCCATGACCTCTGACTCCCAAGCCCGGGCTCTTGACACTGAGCCACACTGCTTTGGCTAGGGTGAAGCCGCATCACCAACTGGGATGAATGTTTGAGGAACAGAAGCAGGGGACTGATCGATGACTTGACTCTCCAGAGGGGGAATCAATTCACACCCCCGCACTCTGTCGTGGCTCTACATAGCACCACCACCAACCACAACCCTCACTACATCCACCCCAGAGCCCTACAGGCTATTCAACGGGTCAGCGGGTAGCAACGGGCGATACTTCTCCCAGTTGTGTAGCAGGCTGAACCCTGGCTAAAGGGGATGTCCGAGCAGCCTAACTGACTGACGACATCGATCACCTAAGAGACCGTCAGCCAACCCCACCTCCGTGGAGGTGATGCTCAAATGGCGAAACACGCCTTGGGTTTTGTGTCCTCAAGTTACGGGTTTGGAACTGCGAATAGAGCTCCATGAACCATGCTCTGCTAACAGTGCTCTGCGAACCCTGCTCTAGACAGGAGGGTGAACGTCAGGGCCGAGATGGAGAGTTTAACACATGAAGACCCACCGTTGACTCAGTCAGCGAAGTGACAGAATGGGTAGAAGGAGTTAGGGCCCCCTGCTCCTTACAGCTCAGGAAACAGAGGTCGAGGAGAGTGGGATCAAACTCTCCCGAGAGGTGCAGAACAAACCAGGATGGCTGAGAATGGGGCCCAGGCACTCCCGGTCTGAAGGGGCCAGTACAGCTGGTCTCTGGGCCACTCCCCCAAGACCCACTGATCCTTCCTTGGCTGCCCAGGGGCTGGGATCTGGCCTTCCTTGGTAGCCTATTCCAGTGATCACCACTTCTTACGGCAGTCTGGAGGTCCCCCTTCTTGCCTAGCCTGAGTTTGCATTGTTTCGGGGAAGCCCATGGGAACTGCAGGCCCGGTCTTACCCACAGGGACCCCACACATATAGAGGGCTAGATTGTCTGGCCTTGAGCTCGCCCTTCCCTAAGATGGGGAAGCCCAAATCCTTCTCTGCTTCCATGCTGGGCCAGGGCTCCAGGCAGGGGACCTCTCTGGTCCCTGCTCACTGGGCCCTCCCTTGTTTCTCCAGCCCCCAAGGTGGTGGCAGCTGCCCAGAGTGGATCCGACAGAGAGGACTGACCACAACCAAACTTGGTGAGAAGAGAAATCACTGGGCAGGTCACCCTTCTGCTACTGCATCTCAGATTCATGCTGGTTTTTACAAAACCGGGACCTGGGGTTGGGGGTGGTCAGCTTTGGAGTCCACTGTGATCCCCAGATCGTCTTCTGTTCTCCTCTGCCCTGGTCAAATTTTCCAAATTCTAGATCTTTTGTCCCTATAGCTTTTTGCCTGTTTCTGAGGTCCCTTTCCCCATCAGCCTGGGTTCTCTGTGCTGGGTCCCTGTCTTCTGAGATGCCAGTAGCCCAGGGCTCTGTGGGGGCACCCTGACTGGCCAGACAGACAGCAGGCGCCTGCAGTGAAGGTACAGGGGGACCCAGAGCCTGGGTCCCAGGGGGATCGGCACGGTGTCTCGCAGTGGCTCCCCAGAGTTGGGGGGCTCAGGACCTGGTGTTTCTGGGGGTCAACGTGGGAAGGCGGGGGGCTTCCAACTTACTCGGTTGAGGTGGTCAGCTCCTCGGTGACTTGGGTTGAATAAAGCACACCTTCTCGCTTCTAGAAACCAGAAAATTAGAGAGAGTCAGGGGAGCAGGCCAGAGGAGAGTGGGGAGTGGCCAGGTGTGGGGGAAACCCAGGCACTCTGGCTCCCAGCACCCCCACACTGCCTACCAGCTTAGGGCAGACTCTTACAGTTAAACCCGGGGCATCTACTATGGTCAGTGCTCTATATGGGGTTCCTGCTGTGCACAGAACACTGTACTGGGTGCCGTGGGCAGAGTGCTTTATCAAGCACCTGCTGTGGGCAGAGCACTGTACTGAGAGCCTGCTGTGGGCAAAGCGCTGTACTGAGTGCCTGCTGTAGGAAAAGAGCTGTACAGGGTGCCTGCTGTGGGCAGAGCACTCTACCAGGCACCTGCTCTGAGGAAAGCACTGTGCTAGACAGCTACTGAGCAAGGAGCACTATCCAAAGCACTGGACTCACCCGGACCACCACGACTTGGACGGAGACGTGCTCAGGGAGCCGGATGGGTACTTGGAAGTGTGTGACCAGTGTGATCAGCAGGTGCAGGGTGGCCACCAGGTTCTTGCTGTGGATGGCTGGGCCAGGAGGACCGGGGGAAAGAGGAAGGGAGGAACTGGAGGTGAGCTGCGTTGAGCAGGAAGCCAGAGCCAGGGGGAGGGTGTCCACTATGGGCACAGAGCACTCTGTGCTGGGTGGGGAGGGCATTCTTGTCCAGGTGTGGGCCAGCAGGGGGCAAGGCACAAGGGGCAGCCTCCAGGTGGCTCCCAGGGGGAGGAAGGAGAAGACCCCCACCAAACGGTCACTTTACCAATCACTGATGTTTATTTGGCACCTACTATGTGCAGAACACTGAACTAAGCGCTTGGGAGCGTACAATACAACTGACACGTTCCCTGTCCACAACAAGCCTACAATCCAGAGCTCCAAACCAGCTCCGGGCACTGTTCCCTCGACATCGACCGTGGCCCCAGGGCCTAGCCCGGGCAGAGGAAGAAGTGACTCACCGGGTGAAGGGAACGAGGGCGCTGAAGTGCTGGCGGCTCTGTCCGGCACACCCCTCCCCTGCCAGCCCCTCTGTCTGATGCGGCACTGCCCCCTGCATCGTCCATGCCCCAGCAGTGGATAGCACAGCTGCAGAGCCACAGCAGGCCTGGCACAGCTCCTGTGTCCGTGGCCTCCCCCACCCCGGGCCACCCTTCCTCACCGTCCACAGTCCAGCGTATGGGCCGGCCGTGGGGCCGCAGCAGGCCCTGCACAGCTTCTAACACCGTCTGCAGCTTCTGCTTCTGCCCGATCTCCGACTGCGTCACCTCTGCCACGCTCAGCTTGAGGCCGGACAGCTTCTCTGCGGGGACAGGGAACAGAAGACAGACAGACGGACAGAGGTCAGGAGCCAGGGGCCAATCAGGGAAGCAGACAGATGGGGCCCAATAGGCAGTCAGTGGGGCAGGGCACAGGGGACTGGCCCGAGGTCACACAGGTTCCCTTGCTCTGCCGGCCTCAATGTTCCCTTCTAGAAAGTGGGCAGAAGGCCGGGCCTCAAAGATGGTGGGTGGCAGGGAGGGGCAGGCTTTTCCAATGAGCCTGGTTCTTGGGCAGAGGCTACAGATCCAGGGGGGACTGAGTGAACTCCAAACCCCGGCTCGCTGAAGAATTGGGGGTCGGCAAGGATGGGGTGGGGCAGGGTGGGTGAGGGGCCAAGGGGACTGGATGGAGGGCAGTGGCGGGATTGGAAGATGGGGATTGGGGGTGGGGGATGGGAGGGAGCAGGATGAGTCAGGATGGGGCGGGCACTGACGGGGCTGGACTCAGGGGACAGGTCAGGGCAGGGCGGGGTGGGCGGGGGCCTGGCTGATTGGGATGGGATGGGACAGGGCGAGCTGGGTGGGGGCCCGGAGGGGCAGGTGGTGGGACAGGATGGGGCAGGGCAAGACGAGTGGTGGGGGGGACCAGGCAGGGGAGCTGCGTGGGGGACAGGAAGGGGACTGGGGAAAGGTGGAGTGGACGGCAGGGGGACTGTGCAGTGGGGATGGGATAAGGCAGGGTGGAGTGGTCGGCAGGGAGACCAGACAGCAAGTCTGGGTCTGGGCAGGCTGGGGCAGGGGGCTGGGGCACTGTGGGGGACAGGGGGCGGGGGCCCGTGGGCTACTCTCTCACCCAGCAGCTTGTGCAGCACCTGGCCATCATACAGGTCCTCCTCCAGTTGCTTGACGATGACCCTCTCCTTCGCCAGGACCCCATTCATCCAGTCCGTCAGCACCTGTCACACATAGACCCCACCTCTCTCTCTCGTTCTCTATCCACCCCCTCTCTCACACACATGCATGTACATGCATACCCCAACACGTGCCATGCATACACACACACATCCACGACTGCCCTGCATATCCCACAGCATGGTCTATGTGGCATGGGGTTTGGGGTGGTTCAGAGAAAGGTGGAGACAAGGGAAACTGGGGATACAGAAAGCAGCATGGATCTGAGAGTCAGAAGGACCTGGGTTCTATCATCTTCGCCACTTGTCTGCTGTGTGATCCTGGGCAAGAGACTTCACTTTTCTGGGCCTCAATGATCTAATCTGTAAAATGGGGATTAAGATTGTGAGCCCCATTTGGGACACGGATTGTGTCCAACCTGATTAGCTTGTATCTATCCCAGCGCTTAGAACAGTGGTTGACACATAGTAAGTGCTTAACAAATACCGTTATCATCATCATCAGGAGGAGAGAGAAGAGGGGAGGAGAAAAGAGGAGGCAGAAGGGAGAAAGCTGCCAATCAGGGTCTCTCAGGCCTTGACTGGGGACTCTCAGGGGACAGGGAGGCGGTTGGACGGGGCCAGAGTCCCGGGCTGGACCAGACCCCAGCCCGGGCATCTGATCAACAGGTTGTGTCTCTTCTATTCTTAATCCACCCAATATTTGAAAGCACTCCCAAAATCCCCTTAAGCCTTTTGTTTTCCAGGCTAATATCTTTTCCCAGGGACCTTATTGTCCAATAAAGCCTAAACGGACTGCCTCCACCCACACAGTCTCCTGAAATGTGGATTTAATATTGGATTTGGAGCAAAGCTAAAGCATCTTACCAGGGGGAGAGGGAGAGGGACAGTGACAGGGATCTGCAGCTCCTATGGGGTAAACAAACCCAGAGAACAATAATAATAATGATACTTTTTAATGCTTACTTTGGGTCAAGCACTGTGCTAAGCACTGGGGTAGATTCAGGATGATCAGATCAAACACAGGCCCTGTTCCACCCAGGGCTCGGAGGGAGGGAGGGGAGGGGAGGGGCAGGATCTGTACCTCCACTGAAAAAAGGAGGGGACTGAGGTGCAGAAAGGTTCAGCGATTGGCTCCAGATCACTCAGTAGGCCATAGGCAGAGTTGGCACTAGAACACAGGTCAGTCAGTCAGTCAGTCAGTCGGTCATATTTATTGAGCACTTACTATGTGCAGTGCACTGTACTAAGTGCTTGGGAGAATACAATACAACAGTAAACAGACACAGTCCCTGCCCACAAAGAGCTTACGGTCTAGAAGGGGAGACAGACACTACCACAAATAAATAAATCACAGATATGGACTTAAGTGCTTGGGGCTGGGAGAGGGGATGAATAAAGGAAGCAAGTCAGGGTGATGCAGAAGGGAGCTGAAGAAAAGGAAAAGAGGGCTTCTTCAGGGAAGGCCTCTTGGAGGAGATGTGCCTTCAATAAGGCTTTGAAGCCAGGGAGAGTAGGTCTCCTGGCTGGCAGCCCTGGGCTCTGCCCACCACCACCAGGCCACGCTGTCTACCCAGTGCCAGGAGTCTGGCTCCACCCCTTCTTTTCTCTGGGCCCGGAAGTCCAGTTTCCTCCATGCCCCCACCTCTGCCCTGCTGCACCTGCCAGGGCCACCCCCTACCTCCCTGCTCCTTCCCCACCACAGTCTGATTTCATTTCCCCTTTCTCCACACACCCTGCTGCCAACAGTGCTTAGAACAGTGCTTGACACATAGTAAGTACTTAAAAAAAAATCACAAAAAGAACCTCTAATGGCCCTGCTGACTCCAGCCCAGGGCCCGCTACAGTTCCGCAGTGTGAGGCATCCCATCACCCCCGCCCCAGGGAAGCGCCCCCTGCCTCCAGCCGGAGAAGTCCCCCCAGGTCCTCAGGCCACCCCAACAATGCTTTCCCCACCCCTAAGACACTCCCCTCCACCATGCCTCCCCTCAGATAGCTCTCCCCGCCCCCATCCCAGGGGTACCCCGCCCTGCGGTCCCCCAGCTACCTGCAGCAGCTCCTTGAACCGGCTGTCTGCTTTTGAGTTTGGATCAATCATTTTCCGCTCTTCATTCTCCTCTGCCATGGCACAGAAGACAGTGGGTCAGGGCTGGTTGGAGCAGGGTCAGAGAGCAGGGTCGGAGCCGTGTGGTCCGGTGTTCAGTAACACCACTGGCGCCTACACACGCCGGGTGCTGGGGCAGCCCAGAGGGAAGTTGTCCCGGGAGAGTCAGCGTCCTGGGCCCCCACCCACCCACCCAAGCTCCAACACAGGGGATTTTTCCTTTTGCAAAACAAGAGGCGTCTTGATGACATGGACTTTTTCCCTGAACTGGGGTGTCCATGTGACATGGGGTGAGCTCGGCCAGCCGGGGATTGTCCACCCCCACCTTCCTCCGTGCAAAGCACTGAGAACTTGGGAGAGGACAATAAGTACAATGGTGCTCTGACCAATCAGTGCCCAGCCAAACTCTTTGCACAGACTGAACACCCAGTATGGAGCTCTGCACAGAGTAGGTGTCTGGTACTGTGCTCTGCACATGGTAGGCACTCAGTACAGCTATCTGCACAGAGTAGGCATCTGGTACAAGGCTCTGAAAGAAGCAGGCATCCAGTGCAGTGCTCGACCCACAAAAGACTCTTGATCAGTACTGCTGACTGATCGATTCTCGCCGATTCTCAACTTTCTCTTCTAAGTCGGTGTGCCTCACACCTGGACAAGACAGCCTGCCCACGAGGGAGCAAAGCCTGGAGGTGTCCCCGGGCCAGAAGGCTGGAGGCGGGAGTCAAAGCCGGACCCCGCAACCATTTAACCTTGGGGGTCTCACCTCATCCCTGAGGGCGGGGAATGATGCACATAGGGAATGACACACATACCCAGGGGGACGTCCTTCAGATGGAGACATGCCGTGGAGGGCTCAGACGGTGACGACAAGCCGACGGCAGTCTTCCCCGGATCCTGAAGGCCGCTCACTGGGAAGCCACGAGCATAGAGAGAAGCCGGCGTTAGGGCCAAAACCTTGGGCTTGGGAGGAGGCCAGAGTGTCCAGGCCTCAGGCTGGCCGGCAGCATGCCGGGGGTTGGGGCCCTCCAGTCGGACCCGAGTACAGTTGAGAGCAAAGAAGAGGATTGTGGGAAACCCTAACGTTTGGTGGTGGGGTAGGCTTTGAGCTCCTTCATGCAACACTCTGCTGCCCCTCACCCCCTCCTCGGAGGGACCACAATTGCAATTATTGAGAGCTTACTGTGTGCAGAGCACTGTATTAAGCACTTGGAAGAGTACAATATAACAATAAACAGACATATTCCCTGCCCACAACGAGCTTACAGTCTAGAGAAAAGAAGCATAAGGAGGCCCAGAGCCAACCTGGGAAAAGGCCCCAACTGAGCAGAGGCAGGAAGCAGCGTGGCCTTGTGGGTAGACCTTGGGTCTGAAAGCCAGAAGCACCTGGGTTCTAATCTCAGCTCCGTCACTTGTCTGCCGTGTGACTCTGGGCAAGACACTTCACTTCTCTGGGCCTCAGTTACCTCATCTGGAAAATGGGGATTGAGACAATGAGTCCCATATGATGTTCAACTTGATTAACTTGTATCTACCTCAGTGCTTAGTACAGTGCCCGGCCCGGCGCTTAACAAATACCATTAAAAAAAATAGAGCTGCAGCTTGGCCCTCTGGGAAGCACAGGCCTTGGCCAAGCCGGTGCCGGCCCGGAAGATAGGAGCAGAGACGTCTCCTGTAGCCCCTAATGGCTTCCTAGGGCATTTCCAATACTCCATCGATCCAGTAATCAATTGATCGTCTTCATAGTGTGACGCTTTTTCTAGCTGTGGGTAATAACAACCCTCACTCTACTTAAACTTCCCCCACTGGCCCTCAAAGTCTCCACAGAATAGTGCTGTGGTCCTGCTGGATGGAGGCCCGTGCTCTCATCTAATTAATTCATTAATTCATTGTGGTATTTTTTAAGCGCTTACTCTGTGCCAAGCACTGTTCTAAGCACTGGGGTAGATACAAGGTAATCAGACTGGACACAGTCCCTATCCCGCATGGGACTTACAATCTTAATTCCCATTTTACAGATGAGGTAACTGAGGCCCAGAGAAGTGAAGTGACTTGCCCAAGGCCACACAGCAGACATGTGGCAAAGCTGGATTTAAAACTCACGTCCTCTGACTTCCAGGCCCGGACTCTTTTCACTAGATGGGGCAGTGTGCCAGGCCGTCTCTTCCTCAGGAGGCCTCTTGCGCCCGCAGATAAGGTGAGGACACTGGGCACCCAGCCGGCTGGTAGGGCTGATGCTGACCCCAGGCTGGGAGCTATTATTGGTCGGTGGGAGGATGAAGCCCCCCAGTCCCTGAGAGCAGAAATCCAGCTTTCTCCCCCAGGTTCTGCCTCTCACTTTGATCTCTCCCTCAACCTGACATCTGGTCAGAAACCAGGACTGATGTCCAAACCACAGCTACTTGTCGTCCTCCTCCCTGCCCCCCACACCAGTTTCAGAACTGTTTATTCTTTTTTAACATTCGTTTGATAGCACCCAGTCAGGAGGAGAAGCTATTTTTAACCTTTGACGTGGCCTGGCTTTGTTTCGTTTCCATCTGAACTACTCTGTGCTGGAGTTAAGCCATAGCTTGGCTCCTGGAACCCTAATTTCAATGACAATCAGCCACTTTGATATCAAACAGTGTCGCCACCCGCCCCCTGCCCCCTGCCCGAACAATTATCACCTGAGCACTGGGCCATCCTGGGCTTAAACATCCACTCTGCTGGGCTTTATCCTCCGGCCAACCTCTATTCCACGGCTCAACACTGCTTGGCACATATCTGCCTCCCTCGCTAGACTAGAACCTCTTCGAGGGCAAGGAGAAGCAGTGTGGTCTAGTGGATAGAGCTTGGGCCTGAGAGTCAGAAGGACCTAGGTTCTTAATCCCAACTCTTCCACTTGTCTACTCTGTGATCCGGGCAAGTCTCTTCACTTCTCTGGGCCTCAATTACCTCATCTGAAAAATGGGGATTCAGACTGTGAGTCCCATGCAGGATCTGGCTTGTGTTCAACCTGATTAACCTGTATCTATCCCAGTGCTTAATACATTGCCTAGCACATAATAAGCACTTAACAAATATTATAAACATAAAAAAGGATTGTGTCTACTAACTGTTATTATCCTCTCTCAAACACTCAGTATAGTGCCCTGCACACAGTAGACTGTAAGCTCCTAGAGATCAGGGATTGTGTCTACCAATCATTATTAATAATTATAATATAATATGTAGTAATATAATATAATACTTATTATTATTACCAATTCTAGTGCACTCTTCCAAGTGCTCAGTACTGTGCTCTACACAAAGCAAACTGTCCACTCCTTGGGGGCAGGGATTGTGTGCAGTGTGCTGATTTGTTGCCTACTGTGTGTAGAGCACTGAATTGGGCAACCGAGTACTTTTCCAGGCAAAGACATAACAAACCGATTCACTCGTTTCCAGCAAGGGAATAATCTTAGAGGGAGAAAGAGGGTAGTGTGGCCCTAGGGACAGTTAGTGAAGAAGCAGCAAGGTGGCCTAACGGAGCCCCGGCCTGGGAGTAAGGAGCCGTCTCCGCCCCTTGTCTGCTGTGTGATCTTGGATAAATCATTTCTCTGGGCCTCAGTTCCCTCATCTGTAAAACGGGGATTAAGACTGTGAGCCCCAGTTGGAACGTGGACTGTGTCCAACATGATAAGCCTGTATCTACCCCATACTTAGTCTGGTGCCTGGCACATAGTAAGTGCTTAACAAGTGCCATTAAAAAAAAAAGCCCCCAAGAAAGAGCTGAAGGCTAGCCCAGGCTCCTTCTGCCTATAAGGGGCTCATGCCAAACTTACTCTGGATGGGGGAGAAAAGAGCACCCTGATAACTCTCTACATGAAAAGGAAATCGTAATTTGCTTTTCTAGGCCGCTCAAATCAGAGGGCAGACAGGTACTCGTGGAGTCCTGGACCACAGCTCCCTCTTGTGTTGGAGACTTTCCGACCTAAGACTACTAGACCACCAGAACTATGACATCGTTTTTGGTGGGGGTTTTTGGGGGAGGGAGGGTGGGGCAGTGGGTAGGGGGTGTTGGTATCTGTTAAGCACTTGCTCTGTGCCAGGCACTGTATTAAGCGCTGGGATAGATCCAATCTAAGCAGGTTGGACATAGTCCATTGTCCCACATGGGGCTCACAGTCTTCATTCCCATTTTTTTGGATGAGGTTACTGAGGCACAGAGGAAATGAAATGACTTGCCCAAGGTCACATAGCAGGGAAGTGGCAGAGCTGAAATTACAACATGTTCCTCCTGCTCCCACCCCTTCCTCCTCCTCCTTCTCTTCCTCCTCTTCCCCTCCCGCCCCCTCCCCAAGCTTCTGGACACCCTGGATGTCCCAAACTTTCCACTCTACTCTGGATGCATCCACAAACTTTCAGGGGAAATATTATATTGTAAGTTATATTGTACTCCCCCAAGCACTTAGTACAGTGCTCTGCTCACAGTAAATGCTCAATAAATACAACTGGATGAATGAATGAATGGAAGAATGACCTGCCTGGGGTCATGGAATGGCTCAAGCTGGGAAGAGTTGGCCAGGGCACCCCAACCAGCCCCCCCACCCTTTCCAGTGGCCAAGCTGGTGGGTTTGGAGCGATGACAGTCCAGCGGTCAGCTCCTCAGTCACTCTGTGTGTGTGTGTGTGCGCGTGTGTGTGCGTGTGTGTGTGTGTGCACGCGCGTGTATGTGTGTGTCTAAGTACCCCGAATCATGCCCTGCCTTCAGGATGGTGCTGTTGTTCACCCTCCACTCCGGGAAACCCACCCACAGTCACTGGTCACCATCACCTGCCGGTCACCCCACTGAGGGAACCTCTGGTACTGGTCACTGTCATCCACTGATCATCCCCTTCTAGACTGTAAGCTCGTTGCGGGTAAGGACTGTGTCTGTTGTTGTATTGGATGCTCCCAAATGCATAGTACAGTGCTATGCACACAGTCAGTGTTCAATAAATACGACTGACTGCCTGACTGGTCACCGTCACCCACCAGCCAGACCCACTGTCATTAACCACCATTATCCACCATTCATCTCCACTGAGAGAGCCACTGTCACTTGTCACCATCCCCTGCCAGTCACTCCTGCTGCGGTAGCCACAGTCACTAGCCACCATCAACCCCACTACAGGAGCCACCATCACTGGTCACCATTACCCACTGGTCACCCATGCTGCAGGAGCCACAGTAACTGGTCACAATTGCCCCCTGGTCATTCCTGCTGTGGGAGCCATAGTTATGGGTCACCATCACCTGCCAATCACCCTCACTGCAGAAGCCATTCACTGGTCACCATCACCCACCAGCCACCCCCACTGTAGAAGCCACTGTCACCAACTACTGACATCTACCAGTCACCCCCACTGCGGGATCCACAGTCAATGGCCACCGTCCACCCCCAATGAAGGAGTCACTGTCACTGGCCACTGACATCTGCCAGTCACCCCCGCTGTGGGAGTCGCAGTCACTGATCACCATCACCTTCTGGTCACCCCCACTGCAGGAGCCACAATCACTGGTCACTACTGCCCACCGTCCACCCCCGCTGCAGGAGCCACTGTCACTGGCCACAGACATCTGCCAATCACCCCCACTGCAGAAACCATAGTCACTGGACACCGTCACCTGCTGGTCACCCCCACTGAGGGAGCCACAGTCACTGGTCACCATCACCTACTAGTCACCCTACTGCGGGAGTCACAATCACTGGTCACTATCTCCCACTGGCCACCCTCACCGTGAGAGCCACAGTCACTGGTCACCATCACACACTGGTCACCTCTGCTGCAGGAACCACAGCCACTGGTCACCTCCAGCCACTCCCCAGGGTGGTTTAGGCCACCAAATGGGTAAATGGCACCAGGGAAAACATTCAAATCATTCTCAAATCGTCTTTCAAAACAAAGTGAAACCCGAGAGAAGGCAAAGAACTCACTGGTGAAGAAGAAGGTGGCAGGGCCAGGGACTGGCAGGGCAGGGGATGCCACCCACCCCTCCCAGTGAAGAATGATGGCAATGAGCAAGTGCCCAGGGACCCACCCATGCACATTAAGACACAGGACGGAAAGGAGAACCGCCATGACTTGCACTCAGCGGGACTTGTGGTGAACTTGAGGCCCACCAGGAAAGAATGCTACTGACAGATAAAGTGGCCCTCCGCCGATAAAGCCTAGCACAA
This sequence comes from Tachyglossus aculeatus, assembly GCF_015852505.1. Taxonomy (NCBI): domain Eukaryota; kingdom Metazoa; phylum Chordata; class Mammalia; order Monotremata; family Tachyglossidae; genus Tachyglossus; species Tachyglossus aculeatus. The sequence continues at coordinate 58,648,120 of NC_052079.1, forward strand.
CCCACAGAAGGGAGGGTTATCAGGTCCCTATTGACTACACAAGAAAGGTCTGACATCAGAACCAGGAAGACAGTTTCCCTACATCCCCCTCTCTCTCTCTCTCTCTCTCTCTCTCTCTCTCTCTCTCTCTCTCTCTCCCTCTCCCTCTCTCTCTCTCTCTCTCGTTCTTCTTTAAGAAACACAGAATTCTCCCGGCAGAGGTGGACAAGTTTTCAGACTTAAATATAGTCAGACCCCAAAATAACCCTCAAGTAGTATTTACTGAGTACCTACTGTGTGCAGGGTGCTGTACTAAGCATTCGGGAGAGGATCAATCAATTAATCAGTTAGTCAATGGCATTTTTGTGCTTACTAGGTACAAAGCATTATACTAACCTCTTGGGAGAGAACACTATTACAGAGTTGGTTAACACGTTACCTGTCCACAAGGAGCTTACATTCTAGATGGGGAGACAGACATTAATATTAATACAGTCCCTGTCCCACATGGGGCTCAAGGTCTTAATCTCTATTTTGCAGTTGACTGAACTGAGGCACAGAAAAGTTAAGTGACTTGCTCTTGGTCACCCAGCAGGCAAGCAGGGCAGCCGGAATTCAAACCCAGGTCTCCTGACTCCTGATGCCTTGCTCTACCTCACTGTATAATTTTATTTATTTATATTAATTCCTGTCTCACCCTCTAGACTGTAAGCTCATTGTGGGCTGGGGATGTGTCTGTTAGAGTATACTCTTCCAAGTGCTTAGTACAGTGCTCTGGACATGGTAAGTGCTCAATAAATACGATTGACTGACTGACTAATCCCTAGCCTGCACTGTCTCCCTGCAGCTGGACCTCCCAGGCCAGGTGAACACTGAGACTTCGATTTCCGGGAGCTGCCAGCAAGATGACTTTTGATGACCACATGTCCTAACAGCCCAGGTGCCAAGGCCGTCCACGGAGGGGCCTCGGGTGGCTCAGAGGAGAATCCTACCTGAGATTCTGAAAGAAGAAAATCATCTGGAAAGAGAAGCAATATGGTGTAATAATAATAATAGCATTTATTAAGCACTTACTATGTGCAAAGCACTGTTTTAAGCGCTGGGGAGGTTACACAGTGATCAGGTTGTCCCACGGGGGGCTCACAGTCTTAATCCCCATTTTACAGATGAGGTAACTGAGGCGCAGAGAAGTCAAGTGACTTGCCCAAAGTCACACAGCTGACAAGTGGCAGAGCCGGCATTTGAACCCATGACCTCTAACTCCAAAGCCCGGGCTCTTTCCACTAAGCCAGGCTGCTTCTCAGGGAACTGAGGCACAGAGAAGTTAGGTGACTTGCCCAAAGTTACACAGCAGACATATGGCAGAGCCAGGACTTGAACCCATGACCTCTGACGCCAAAGCCTGGGCTTTTCCCACTGAGCCACACTGCTTCTCTGTAGTGGCTAGAGCCCGGATCTGGGAGTCAGAAGGACTTGGGTTCTAATCCTGGCTCCGCCACTTGTCTGCTATGTGACCTTGGGCAAGTCACTTCACTTCTCTGTGCCTCAGTTCCCTCAACTGTAAAACTGGGGTTAAGACTGTGGGCCCCAAATGGAACAGGGACTGTCTAATCCAGTTACCCTGTATCTACCCCAGTGCTTAGTACAGTGCCTGGCACATAGTAAGCGCTTAAAATATGCCATTAATAAATGAATAAATTAGCACCCCCACCCCCAGACCAAGGGAGGCACCACCCAAACGGGACAGGTTTCTATTTCTCCAAAACCTGCTGCTGGACCCCTGCCCAGACCCCTCCCCCCACAGGACTTGGGGCCCTTGGACACAGGGCGGCAAGGGGGCCTGGTTTGGGACAGCCAGGGGGAGTCAGACGTCTCCTCAGTCATCTCAGGGGTGGGGCCAGTCCCAGCCATATCACAGAGAGGCCCAACTCCACAGGGGAAGAAGGCAGACCCAGGGGTAACTCCAGAGGGCAGAGGTAGCCCAGTCTCTGTCTCTGGGGCAAGATCCTGCAAGATCTGGGGGTCCGGTACCCAGAGTGGGGAGAGGGGGACCCTTGCCCCTAAAGTGGAATGGAAACTCCCACCTTGCTGAACCCCATCCACCGGCCATCCACTCGCTTCCTCTGGCCACCCCCGGGAAGTGAGGAGTCGGGATCGGGTGTGGGCTTCTGGGGAATTGTGGGGAGAGCCAGCCTGCCCACCAGCCAGCCTACCCACCAGCCAGCTTCAACCACAACCTCTGCCTCCGCCTCCAACTCCATCACAGCCTCCACCACTTGGGGACTCGGCAAACACAAACTCACCTGCCCCTCAGACACCTCCACCAGGTTAGACTGGTCAGCTCAGCCTACTCCCACCCCAGGACAGCTAAACTATCTCCCCTGGACTATCCAACCAGGAACCCAGGGAGCAGTGGCCCACACCACTCCTGTGAGAATCCAGGGTTCAATTCAAGGCATGACTCAGACTAGCCAGCTCTGAGCCCCAGACCCACAGAAACCCAGCTGTGTGCTCAGAAGCTCAAATTCCCCTGGGTGACACTCCAACAAAATATTAAGTCATTAAAATCATATTAGCCTAATAAGATGGTTTCCAGATGCGCTGAACGACACACACATTTTTGGTGTTTGAAGCCAGTGCAGAATTTCTCTGAAAAAAGACACCCCAATTTTCTCCAAGTGGGGCCCCCCAGACCCATGCACATTCCTCCCTTGCTCCCCATCCTCTAATCATTTAATCCCTGAAGGTTCAGGGCAGAGGATTTGACCAGTTCAAAACAAAATGATATTTTGCATGGTGAGAAAGAGGATAGAGAACCTATATAAAATTCTGGTTTGTTTCCTCAGAGCTCTTCAAACGAAGGATGCTTTTGTTATTCAAGCATATTTCCATCATACCCTGGGGTCCCTACTCTCTCCCGCTTCCCCCACCTTCCTCCCACTCTCCTGGGGATCCCCCGGCTTCACTCCTAAAGAGATGGAGAGATCGACGACTGACCGTGCTAATACAGCCCTGGTTTGGGCAGCCCCATGGGGGCCCAGCCGCCCCCACACCCCTATGAGGACCTGGCCCAATCTGAGAATGGGAAAGGGCCACAGAGGCCCAAGGCCCTGAACAGAGGGACAACAGACCAGAGGGCTCTGAGATGCAATCAAACGGCTCCACCAGCTATCTTCCATCCACCGAACTAGCCCCTCACGCTGCAGGGTGGACGGGGGGCTGCAGGGAAGATGGGGAGCTGCAGGGAGGACAGAGGCTCTGCAGGGAGAGCAGGAGCACTGCAGGAAGGGCAGGGACACTGCAGGGAGGACAGGGGCACTGCACACAGGGCAGTCGGAGGTCTGGGTAGAGCGCCGGCCTTGGGGAGGAGACGCCTCTGCCCGTCAACACCAGCCAGCCTTCCCGCCTCCAGCCAGCTTCCTGCTGCTCTCTGCTCAGGCCCACCGTGGCCTAGTCCCAACAAAGCCATGGGCCACGGGCCACTGACCGCCTGCAGGACACCGGACTTAAAGTGACTCTGGGTTCTTTCTGGAAAAGCAGCATGGCCTAGTGGATAGATAACAGGCCTGGGAGTCAGGAGGTCATGGGTTCTAATCCCGGCTCCACGACTTGTCCGCTATGTGACCCTGGGCAAGTCACTTAACTTCCCTGTGCCTCAATTCCCTCATCTGTAAAATGGGGATTGACTGTGAGCCCTATGTGGGACATGGATAGTATCCAACCTGTCCCGTATCTACCCCAGCACTTAGTATAGTGCCTGGCACATAGTAAGGTTTGGGAGCAGCCCCAAGGCCTCAGGAAAGGCAGCCCAGCGATGTGGGGGTGGGGGGGTGAAGGGAGGGGCCCATATTCCAGTCTCAGCCAAGACTGGCAACCTGTGCGTCCTTCACCCCTCGTGTCATTCTTGTGCCCGGCTGGCTTCATTTTTCTGTAGTGGCCAGAGCATCTTAAATTAGAATGTGAATGTGTGTGTGCAGCTGTGGGTGTGGGCGTGTGCCAACCACAGCGTCCCGCCTAGGAATGGGAGGGACCGGACAGGCAGCCAGCACTTCCAGATGGGTGAAATGACAGCTGCAGCGGCGGCAGCCATACTCTCTCCCGTGGAATAACTGAGCAAAGATGAGCAAGAAGTGTGGCTTAGTGGAAGGAGCACGGGCTTGGGAGTCAGAGGACATGGGTTCTAATCCCACCTCTGCCACTTGTCTGCTACGTGACCTTGGGCAGGTCGTTTAACTTCTCTGTGCCTCAGTTACCTCATCTGTAAAATGAGGATTAAAAGTGTGAGCCCCACGTGGGACAACCTCATTCATTCATTCATTCATTCATTCAATCGTATTTATTGAGCTCTTACTGTGTGCAGAGCACTGTACTAAGCACTTGGGAAGTAATAATAATAATGATGGCATTTATTAAGTGCTTACTATGTGTAAAGCACTGTTCTAAGGGCTGGGGAGGTTACAAGGTGATCAGGGGATCAAGTACAAGTTGGCAACATATAGAGACAGTCCCTACCCAACAACGGGCAACAAAACATGTAGACAGGTGTCCAAATCGTCAGAACAAATAGAATTATAGCTATATGCACAGCATTAACAAAATAAATAGAATAGTAAATATGTACAAGTAAAATAAATAGAGTAATAAATCTGAACAAATATATACAACCTAATTACCGTGTATCCACTCCAGCACTTAGAACAGTGCTTAGCATATAGTAAGCACTTAACAAATACCATAATTATTATTATTAAAGGTGGCAGGACCAGGATGGTGGGGGCAGAGGGTGCTGAGCCTCACACAACACCGAGGGCTCTTTACTACTGAAAGCGGGGACCGTCCCCACCCCACAGTGCTCAATACATCTCTTGCCAACTTGTACTTTCCAAGCGCTTAGTACAGTGCTCTGCACACAGTAAGCGCTCAATAAATATGATTGATGATGATCTCTTGCACAGAGCAGGGACTCAGCACAGTGCTCTGCACCCAGCAGGTGCTCAGTACAATGCTCTGCACGCAACAGTTGCCCGGTACAGTGCTCTGCACCCAGTACGTGTTCAGTATAATGCACTGCACACAAGAAGCAGTGGATGCCTTGTACAGCTCTCTGCATTCTAATGAGTGCATTCTCTCTTTCCATACATAAATAAATTCACCTATGAAAGTGTGTGTGTTTGCACGTGTGTGTGTCTGACAAGACCAACGTGGGACCCACAGCCCCAGCCACATTGAGGCATACTGGGCACAAAAAGACTGACCTCTATTGAGCATTGGCTTACTTAACATTCACAGGACCTGGTGTAGTTTTCTCTCTTGGTGAGGGGCAGTAGCAGAAAGTGGGGAGTGAGGCCAGAGGGAGTTAGGGTGGGACAGAGTCAGGGACAATAGGCCAGGGGAGCCAGCAGATGGTATGGCCTTGGGGATCCCAGCTCAGCCAGTGTGTCCGGCCGTCTCCTCCAGAGTCTCCAGAGGCGCAATTCTCTCCCCGGCTGACTCATTGCCACTCTGTGGGCAGTGGGGCCTATCTTCAATCAAGAGCCTGACCTGCTGAGCTCTGGGAGATCCCCAGTTCTGGGGCCACCAGATTGGGATCTCTATGCTGATGACATGCAAATCTACATCTCTGCCCCTGCTCTCTCTCCCTCCCTTCAGGCTCGTGTCTCCTCCTGATTTCAGAACATCTCCATCCAGATGTCTGCCCGCCACCTAAAACTTAATACGTCCAAGACTGAACTCCTTATCTTCCCTCCCAAACTCTGCCCTCTCCCTGCCAAATCCTGTTGCCAAATCCAACGGCTCCTACTCTATCCTAATCCTCCTCGACCTCTCAGCTGCCTTCGACACTGTGGAACACCCCCTTCTCCTCAACACACTATCCAACCTTAGCTTCACAGACTCCGTCCTCTCCTGGTTCTCCTCATCTCTCTGGCTGTTCATTCTCAGTCTCCTTTGTGGGCTCCTTCTCCCATCCCCTTACTGTAGGGGTTCCTCAAGGGTCAGTTCTTGGTCCCTATCTACACTCACTCCCTTGGTGAACTCATTCACTCCCATGGCTTCAACTATCATCTCTACGCTGATGATACCCAAATCTACATCTCTGCCCCTGCTCTCTCTCCCTCCCTTCTGGCTATGATCTCCTCTTGCCTTCATGACATCTCCATCTGGATGTCTGCCCACCATCTAAACCTCAATATGTCCAAGACTGAACTCCTTATCTTCCCTCCCAAACCCTGCCCTTTCCTTGACTTTCCCATCACTGTAGATGGCACTACCATCCTTCCCATCTCACAAGCTCGCAACCTTAGTGTCATCCTCGACTCCACTCTCTCATTCACCCCTCACATCCAATCCGTCACCAAAACCTGCCGGTCTCACCTCCGCAACATCACCAAGATCCGCCCTTTCCTCTCCATCCAAACCTCCACCTCGCTGGTTCAATCTCTCATCCTATCCCGACTGGATTACTGCATCAGCCTCCTCTCTGATCTCCCATCCTCCTGTCTTTCCCCACTTCAGTCTATACTTCACGCTGCTGCCCGGATCATCTTTGTGCAGAAACTCTCTGGCATGTTACTCATTCATTCCTTTAATCGTATTTATTGAGGACTTACTGTGTGCAGAGCACTGTACTAAGCGCTTGGGAAGTACAAGTCGGCAACATATAGAGAGGGTCCCTACCCAACAATGGGCTCACAGTCTAGAAGGGGGAGACAGACAACAAAACAAAATATATTAACAAAGTAAAATAAATAGAATAGTAAATATGTAGTAAGTAGTATAGTAGTGTAGTAAGAGGTTAGTGAGGAGCAAGGTGATTGAGTGTCTTAAAGTGAGTGTCCAGAGAAGCAGCGTGGATCAGTGGATAGTGCCCGGGCTTTGGAGTCAGAGGTCATGGGTTCAAATCCCGGCTCTGCCACATGTCAGCTGTGTGACTTCGGGCAAGTCACTTCACTTCTCTGTGCTTGCCATCTGTAAAATGGGGCTGAAGACTGTGAGCCCCCCATGGGACAACCTGATCACCTTGTAACCTGCCCAGTGCTTAGAACAGTGCTTTGCACATAGTAAGCGTTCAATAAATGCCATCACTATTATTCAATCGTATTTATTGAGCACTTACTGTGTGCACAGCACTGTACTAAGCGCTTGGGAAGTACAAGTTGGCAACATATAGAGACGGTCCCTACCCAACAGTGGGCTCACAGTCTAGAAGGGAGAGACAGACAACAAAACAAAACATATTAACAAAATAAAATAAATAGAATATGTACAAGTAAAATAAATAAATAAATACAGTAATAAATATGTAAAAACATATATACATATATACAGGTGCTGTGGGGAGGGGAAGGAGGTAAGGCGGGGGGATGGGGAGGAGGGGGAGAGGAATCAATCAATCGTATTTATTGAGCGCTTACTGTGTGCACAGCACTGTACTAAGCGCTTGGGAAGTACAAGCTGGCAACATATAGAGACAGTCCCTACCTAACAGTGGGCTCACAGTCTAAAAGGGAGAGGAAGGACACCTATAGGCTACACTCAGCATTAATGACAAGAAAATTAAGTCCTAATCGCACTGAAGGACTATTTTTGCAACATGTCTTCAATGGACAAGATGTGTGTTTATGGGGAAACAACACGAGCCCGGGCTTGGGAGTCAGAAGGACCTGGGTTCTAATGCCGACTCCACGACGTGCCTGCTGTGTGAACCTGGGCAAGTCGCTTCACTTCTCTGGGCCTCAGTTATCGTGTGCAGAGCGCCGTACTAAGCGCTTGGGAAGTACAAGTTGGCAACATGTAGAGACGGTCCCTACCCAACAACGGGATCACAGTCATCCCACGGCTCCTCACTTGGTGCGGGCAGGGCAGGCTCTGGACAGAGGCGCCCTGCAGCCATCTGCTGCAAAGCTCGATCCTCTCGGGGGTCGGGGAGGGCGGACACTCACCGGCCCTGGGCTTCTTCCTGCGGGTCAGGGTCCCGCCGAGCCGGCGCAGGAAAGTCCGCTCCTGCTGGGGCCCGGGGGGCGAAGGCGGCGGCCGGGCGGCGCACATGGGCTCCCAAGGGGGGCCGAGAGACCCTGCCACCCTCCGCTAGGCCCGGATAGGGAGGGAGGAGAGAGGAGGCGGAAAGAGGAGGCGGGGAGGGCAGGAGGAGGAGGAGGAGGGCGGGGGCCTCTGTCTGTCTGCCTGTCTGTCCGTCCGTCCCATTCATTCATTCGATCGTATTTCCTGAGCCCTTACTGAGTGCTTAGCACTGTACTAAGCTCCTGGGAGAGCACAGTAGAGCAATAGACACATTCCCTGCCCACAACGAGCTGGAGGGGGAGGCAGACACCAATATAAATAATAATAATGATGGTATGGGTTAATCAATCCATCAATCGATCGTATTTATTGAGCACTTACTGTGTGCAGAGCACGGTACTAAGCGCTTGGGAAGTACAAGTTGCAACATATAGAGACAGTCAATCAATCAATCAATAATATTTATTGAGCACTTACTGTATGCAGAGCACTGTACTAGGCGCTTGGGAAGTACAAGTTGGCAACATCTAGAGACAGTCCCTACCAAACAGTGGGCTCACAGTCTAGAAGGGGGAGACAGAGAACAAAACCATACGTATTAATAAAATAAAATAAATAGAATAGATATGTACAAGTAAAATAGAGTAATAAGAACGTACAAATCAATCAATCCATCGTATTTATTGATCACTTACTGTGTGCAGAGCACTGTACTAAGCGCTTGGGAAGTACAAGTTGGCAACATATAGGGACAGTCCCTACCCAACAGTGGGCTCACAGTCTAGAAGGGGGAGACAGAGAACAAAACCAAACATATTAACAAAATAAAATAGAATAGATATGTACAAGTAAAATAGAGTAATAAATATGTACAAATCAATCAATCAGTCGTATTTATTGAGCACTTACTGTGTGCAGAGCACTGTACTAAGCGCTTGGGAAGTACAAGTTGGCAACATATAGAGACAGTCCCTACCCAACAGTGGGCTCACAGTCTAGAAGGGGGAGACAGAGAACAAAACCAAACATATTAACAAAATAAAATAAATAGAATAGATATGTACAAGTAAAATAGAGTAATGAATACGTACAAACATATATACATATATACAGGTGCTGTGGGGAAGGGAAGGAGGGGGGACGGTGGGGATGGAGAGGGGGACGAGGGGGAGAGGAAGGAGGGGGCTTAGTCTGGGAAGGCCTCCTGGAGGAGGTGAGCTCTCAGTAGGGCCTTGAAGAGAGCTAGCTTGGAGGATGTGGGGAGGGACGACATTCCAGGCCACGGGGAGGACGTGGGCCGGGGGTCGACGGCGGGACAGGCCAGAACGAGGCACAGTGAGGAGATTAGCAGCAGAGGAGCGGAGGGTGCGGGCTGGGCAGGATCACCGGAGTGTCTAGATTTGGATCTGATCTCTTGAACGGTTTTGGTTTCTGGAAGTCTCGTCGCTTTTCCATGAGGATGATCTTCTGAGGGATACTCAAACCTGCTGCTATTGTTAAGTGCTTACGATGTGCAAAGCACTGTTCTATGCGCTGGGGGGATACAACTTGTACTTCCCAGGCGCTTAGTTAGTACAGTGCCCTGCACACAGTAAGCGCTCAATAAATATGATTGAATGAATGAATGATCAGGTTGTCCCACGTGGGGCTCACAGTCTTAATCCCCATTTTACAGATGAGGTCACTGAGGCACAGAGAAGTTAAGTGACTTGCCCAAAGTCACGCAGCTGACTATTGGCAGAGCCGGGATTTGAGCCCGTGACCTCTGACTCCAAAGCCCGGGCTCTTTCCACTGAGCCACGCTGCTTCTCTGCAAAACCGATTACCTGGTGTCCCACTCCAGGGCTTAGAACTGTGCCTGGCAGATAGTAAGTGCTTAACAAACAATATAATTATTATAAATAAATTCTAGATAGGAACATTATACCGGATAGACTAGATCTCGCCTGTCTTGCCGCCGACCCCTTACCCAGGTCCTGTCCTCCCTCCTCATATCCCTCTCCCCTGCTTCAAAGCCTTTCTGAAAGTGCATCTCCTCCAAGAGACCTTCCCTGACTAGAACTTCCTTTCCTCTTCTCCCACTCCCTCTGCGTCACCCCCCACCCCAGCCCCACGGCACTTATGTACACATCTATAATTTTATTTATTTATATTAATGTCTGTCTCCCTCCCGACAGTCTAAATTTGTTGTGGGCAGGGAATGTGGCGGTTATATTGTCCTCTCCCAAGTGCTTAGTACAGTACAGTATCGAGAAGCAGCATGGCGTGGAAAAAGCACGGGCCTGGGAGTCAGAAGGTCATGGGTTCTAATCCCAGCTCCTTGGGCAACTCACTTCACTTCTCTGGGCCTCAATTTCCTCATCTGGAAAATAGGGATTGAGACTGTGAGCCCCACGTGGGACAGGGACTGTGTCCGACTCGATTTGCTTGTATAATAATAATAATAATAATGGTATTTATTAAGCGCTTACTATGTGCAAAGCACTGTTCTAAGCGCTGGGGAAATTACAAGGTCATGGGCTCTAATCCCGGCTCTGCCACTTGTCAGCTTTGTGACTTTGGGCAAGTCACTTCACTTCTCTGTGCCTCTGTTCCTTCATTGTAAAATGGGGATAAAGACTGTGAGCCCCACGTGGGACAACCTGTTTACCTTGTATCCCCCCCCCAGCGCTTAGAATAGTGCTTGACACATAGTAAGCGCTTAACAAATACCATCATCATCATTATTATTATTAATGAGGATTGGGCAGGTGGCGGCATGCAGAGAACTCAAGGGGATCCAGGGAATGGGCCTGGGGCCTGGGCTGGGGCAGTGGGGGTTGGGGGCTGCCTCACTGCCCAGAGCCCCCCACTCATTCGGGCCCGGGATGTTCCACGATGGTCACCATGCCCTAGGCCCAAACTCCCAGGGCACTGCAGGCCTGTTACAGCGTTTGATGTCCAGGGTGCTGCACACAGTGTGAACCGCTCATGGCAAGATGCAGTGTGCTGCACAAAGCCATTGCAGACCCCAGCAAGGTGCACTGCGAGCTGCCCTCACTGAGTCCTGCTGGCCGCGAGGTGGAGAGTGTGCTGCGCAGAGTGAGAGGCTCAGGCCCCACCCTCCGGCAGCATTTGAGTGCAGGGCGGCCCCCGGAGGGCCCGGATTTCTCCCACTCACACTTACCTTCCAAATTCTCCTTGGGGGGCTTTTCCCACGGGCTCACTTGCAAAGCTCTAAAACCACGGAGATCCTGGGGGGAGCCCTGCTTGGGCTAGGACATTCATGTCCCAGTCACGTTAATGGTCACTGGTCCGCTTAGCTCCTGTTTCAGCCTCAACTTCTGAATTGTTTCTGGCCACGGGGCATGGGCAAGCTACTGGGGTCCTGGCTGGGGGGGAGGGGGGAACAGACAGGGTGAATTTTGTCAAATTAATTCTTGTTTGCACACATACACATTTACTCAATTCCCCCAGAGTGCAAAGCCTACTCCTGACAGAGGCCACGCTAAGGAAAACTTTCATTTCAGTAGGCACGCAGTGACCAGCGCCAGGCCCACACCAGAACTATTGCCCCTGCCGTCACGTGCCCTACCGACAAGGGCACGCGTTGTGGGAAGGATATGGCCTAAACGCCCAGAGGAAACCCGGGTGTCATACAATCAATCAGTGGTATTTATTGGGCACGTTCTTTGCCGGCTGGGGCTCACAGTGTGATACTCTCCCTACAGCGCAGTTCAGTGCTCTGCCCATAATAGGGAAGTAGCATAGTCAAGTAGAAGGAGCATAAGCCTGTGAGTCAGATGACCAGGGTTCCAAGCCCCACTTAGCCAGCTTCCTGCTGTGTGACCTTGGACAAATCACTTAACTTCCCTGTGCCTAGGATTCCTCATTCGTAAAAGGTGGATTCAAAACCTGTGGTCCTCCCTGCTAGCCTCATAGAGGGTATGGACTGTCACCTGGCAAACCGAGCAGTACTGACCACACACCATGGGTCGCTGCCATGGTGGGGAGGGGATTTCTGTTTCTGCAGGCTCAACACCCTGCACCCCAATATCCCACTCCCTGCCGGGCCCATGGAGGTCTGGGGGAGAGAATGTGGGAGCTCTGAGCGGCAGGATGCCTGGGGCCTGCAGGAAAGATTTATTAATAATTATGGCACTTGCTATGCACTTACTTTGTGCCAGGCACTGTCCTAAGCACTGGGGTGGATACAAGCAAAACATTTTGGACACAGTCCCTGTCCCATATGGGCTCAAAGTCTTAATCCCCATCTTACAGATGAGGGAACTGAGGCCCAGAGAATTTACGTGACTTGTCCAAGGTCACAGGTCAGACAAGTGGCAGAGCGGCATTAGAACCCAGGTCTTTCTCTCAGATCCATGCTCTGTCCACTAGTTCCTGCCCGGAGTCGCCCATAAGCCAGGTTGGAATCCTGACAAGAGCTGGTTGGCTTGGGTAGCAAAGACCACCATGGTGGCTACCGAAGCCCCTCCTGCTGGGTCACAGAGCTGCTTTTCGGTGGCAGCACTGGGTGGTGGTCATCGCAGCTGTCAATGGACCCTGCACGTAGAAACCCACCAGGCAGGGACGAGAGCGGGTGAGGGGGATTCTGCCAACTTGGCATTCAGGGACCTCCATACAAGTCACCTCCATCCTTATGGCCAGACCCCGGCACCTCCTCCTCCAGGGGCCAACCGGTGCCCTTCTCTCCTGATTTCTCCTCGTCACTGGCTGAGCTGCCCAGTTTCCCTAGCCGCAGGGATGGACCTCGCATGTCCCCCGGCTGTGGCATGTGTCACTCCAGCTGGGGGCCCTTGCCCCTGAGCTGGAGGATTTGAGGAAGAGCAGTTCCATGGCTGCCTCTCCCAGCACATCGCCTGGCCAGGGGGCAGCGGAGAGGAAGACAGGAAGCATCCACCCCCTGTGGCCCAGAGCCCTGGCTGGCCTGTGCCCGGGGACAGCTCCTCACCCTGTGGTGCCCATGCCCACAAGCCTTGGAGAGAGGACCCTGGAGCAGGGCGACCGGAATGCAAGAAAGCTGTGCCTGTCCCTCCATGGGGATGCCCTGCCCAGAGCCTTAAGGGCCCCCCGTCCATTCCCCATCCCAGCAGGGCAGAGCCACTGCTCTCCACCCTGGCCCCTCTTGACCAGCCCGATCCTGAACTAAGTGCTTAAGGGTCTGTTTGACTGAATGGGCCTGGCTATTTCTTCCTCGGTAGGTATGCCCTCTCCCAGCCTCTCCTCTCCCTTAGCAAGTCTCATGGTACGAGCCCTGTATCACTGCCCAGTGCTTGGCCCAGAGGTCAAACTGAACTGGTGCCGGAAGTGTAGGAGGACGGGGGCCCAGGTGCAGATCCTACAGGAGCCCTTTGCTTTCCGGAAAGCGCAGCTCCGGAGCAGGAGTTGTCGTTTCGTTTATTAACACGGTCAAGTTTGACGGGAAATGGTTATCCTGCCCATACGTGTGCTGGGGGCCTGGGTGTCGGCGCAGAGACCGAGACCGAGCCTTCTTCAGTGCTACAGGAACCGGATCCCCGCTCCAAACTGGACGCCGTCACACACCCTGGAACAGAGAAGGCCCATAGATGAGTCGAATGAGGCCTGCCCTTGTCAGCTGGTGAAGGACAAGGGACAGGGACAGGACAGGGCTGCTGCTGCTGTCCTCTCTCCTTCCTATGGCTCCCTAGCAGGGGCTGAGACGCGGTCTGGGCCCAGGGGCTAAGCCAAGGTCCTGGGTTCTGGACACCAAGCCCCTGGTGGTTCCCACGGCCACAGCAGCCCCTCCAGCTGGGAGGCCTGTCCCCTAGTATGTCAAGAATCCCCTCTAGACTGGAAGCCCACCGTTGTGGGCAGGGAGTGTACTCTCCCAAGTGCTTAGTACACAGTAAATGCTTAATAAATACGACTGAATGAAAACACGTGTGCTGAGGGCGGGCCTGAGTGTCTGCATGACTGTATTCTGTTTATTCATTTAATTCTATTGCAGTGCTTACTGTTTGTAGAACACTGTATGAAGCGCTTGGGAGAGCAGGGTAAAACAACAGAGACATTCCCTGTCCACAAGGCCCTTATGTGAGTACAGCGTGAGAATGCACTTCTGCCAAGATGCCAGGGTGAGCGGAGCGGTTTCTGACCCCTGGCGGAAATGGCCCACAGCCTGAGCCATTTCCAAAACCCCGGCCATACGAGTGACATGACTACTAGCCAGGTCTCTCGTAGTCGACGGCCTCCCTGGGGAGGCCGCCGCCACCTGACATGACTCAGCTCGGCCGAGGGGACGGGAGACTGCCAGAAGCACTCCCTGGCTGTGGCAATTCCAAAGGAACCCGAGCACGCGCCCCTCCTTATCCCCAACTTCTGGTACTACTATCCTCCAAGGGGTGGGCGAGGATGCAGCAGGGTCCCGGATGGGTCGCAGGGGCACAAACCTGTCTCCACTCTGCACTCCCATGGGCACGCAGTAGTTGAGCTCCAAGCGGGCGATGTTCCCAAGGCGGAGAACGAGGCCGGCCCCGTAGGACCAGCGGATGCAGGCTGCCAGCTGGCGCAGATGAGCCTTGGGGCCTGCCCCTGGGGGGACACGGGGTGGCAGGTTCAGGGGGTGGCCCATCAGGCCTGGGAGCCACGCCAAGCAGAGGGACAAGAGGAGCTGGGGCCCAAGGAAGCCGATGGGGTCCGGGCCCAGATGAGCAACCAGGGGCTCGAGTGTTTGCTGCTAGATCCCACTCCCCACCCCAAACACCCCCAACCTCCCACACTTCTCCCCAAACAAGCCGCCACAACCCCACTGCAGGCTGCCCACAACACCATCCTCTTGGACCGACATGATTCCACGCTTTTCCAGTGGCCTCGTAGTCAGAAAACGCTCCCCATTAGACAGAGAGCCTCTGGAGGGTGTAGCACTCTCACATGCGGTTGGGACAGCGCCGAGCCCTCAAGAGGAAGGTTCTCGGTCACCGCTACCCACTGACCGCAGCCCGACTGCATGCCCTGGGATTTCCCCTCTCCTCCCCTTCCCCCGCCCCCCCACCACTCACCATAGTTGAGGTTACAGAGGTTCCCAGCGTTGAGGAAGAAGTGTGTTCTGAACAGGTCTCCGAAGCCGCCCTGGCCGGGCCTGAAGGGCAGCGGGGTGTACAGGTGCAGGCCCCCTGCCCAGTAGGCCTCACCACCCAGATAGTCACCTGGCAAGGACAGGGCACATCAGGCTGGCACTGGCACAGGAAGGGCTGCCCACTCACCCTGGGGGAGGAAACCCCCCGCCAGCCATTGATCCCCCTCTCCCAGGGGAGCCTTGGGATCTGCATCTAGCCCCTTCCCAAGGCCTCCCACACCCAGATCAGGTGGCACGGGGATCCTGGACAAAGCCACCCTACCTCCCTGTCACCCTGCTCCGACTTCCCTCAGGGCCTGAGCCAGATGGATATTTTAAGAGATGGTTATTTCCCCAAAAAGCCCAGGCTACTGTTTGGGAAGTTTTGGTTTTTTTCAGAGCAGACCCATGTGTGGATTTCTTCCGTCTGTGCCCTTGTCTCCTTTGGATCAAGTGGCAGGGGGAGTTTCAAACAGAAGACTCCATCCCTTGCCTCAACAGCAACGTTGCCTTAACCCAAGGTGGGAAATGCCTGGGCCCCATGGGCCCACCAGCCCTGGCTCGGGTAGGAGAGCGACCGCCCACCCGCTAGAGGCACTGATGCTGCCACTTCACACCTCAAATCCTCCATCCTGCTCGGCCCTGACAGAAATCGTCGGAAAAGATTCCGCGTACCCCAGCAACCAGAGATGCCACCTCTCCCAGGCCCCAACGGTCAGCAACGCCACCTCTCCCAGGTCCCCAACAGCCAGTGATGCCACATCTCCTGGGCCCGGCCTCGTTGTGTGCAGGGAATGAGTCTGTTATTTTGCTGTGTGGACTCTCCCAAGTGCTTTAGTACAGTGCCCCTCACACAGTAAATGCTCAATAAATACAACTGATTGATTGACCTCTGGGTGGGAGGGGCTGGTGTGAGGCAGGCATGAAGCAGGGCAGGCCCATCTGCCCTTGCTTGGTCTGGCAAAGCCCCACGTGGCTGTTTTGTCATTTCATCTTTCCTTGTGCCCGGTGCCACCCTCCGCCCTTGGAGCGCAAGCCCTGAGGAGAGCAGGATGGGCCGGGCCCAGGCAAGCAGGCTCCTGCCGGGACTGGGGTATGCCCAGATATCACCAGCCTGCAGATCTTGGTGGGCTGGAGGGGAATTTCCAACCTTCGCTCTGCGGCCCGATGCTGTACATGCTGAAGCCACGCACGCTGGTTGGTCCCCCGAGGTAGAACCTGAAGCATAAGAGTCCCATAAGGAGACGACTTTCAGGGATCGCTGCCACATGGGCCTCAGTCAGAGGAGGAGGAGGGAGGACAGGGATCTCACCCCATTTTACAGGTGAGGAAACTGAGGCCCGGAGAAGTTTAGTGACTCACCCAAGGTCATAGAGCAGGCACGGCAGAGCCGGAATATGAACCCAGGCCCCCAACACCCCAAGTCCAGGCACATTACATTTGGCCAAGCAGCTTCACATCCCAGGCCCAGAGGGATCACCCACACCGGGTACCCAGGACATAAGAGCCTACCCCAGGTAAGAGGGGAGGCACTGGCCCCACCCCGAGGACATAGGCCACCACTTGCCTGTCAGCGATGGAAGAGGGCTTGTCTCCGATGGGCACCAGCATCCCTCCCCAGAGGGAGGCAGACACCACGGAATCCCAGAGAACACGCTTGTTCATCTGCAGCTCAAAGTCCTCCTTGACAAAGCTGACGTCTCCACCCGTGTAACCAGCCAGCTCCTGCCGAGACCCCAGGGCAGACGTCAAGGCCCAGAACAGGCATCAGGGCCCAGAATGGGTATCGAGGATCAGAGCGGGCATCAAGGCCTGGAACGGGCCCGGAAAAAGGTATCAAGGTCCAGAGCTAGTGCCAGGGCTTGGAATGGGCCAGGAAGAGGCATCAAGGCCCAGAGCAGGCCCCGGGGCCCATTTTTCTTTTTTTAAATGGTATTTTTTAAGTGCTTACTATGTGCCAGGCACTGTTCCAGGCGCTAGGGTAGATACAAGGTAACTGGGTTGGATACAGAACCTGTCCCATATGCAGCTCACAGTCTTAATCCCCACTTTACAGATGAGGTAACTGAGGCACAGAAAAGTACAGTGACTTGCTCAAGGTCACACAGCAGACAAGTGGAAGAAGAGGGATTAGAACCCAGGTCTTTCTGATTCCCAGGCCCATGCTTTAACCAGTAGGCCAAGCTGCTTCTCACCTGGAGCAAGCTCCAAGGCCCAGGTCTTGCTACCTCACTCCTTGTGAGTTTCTGACCACCTGCTTGCCCCCTCCCATTGCGCACGTCCACACTGCAGATCCTCAGCCCCGGGACCCACCGAGCACAGCCCAGCCACACCTACCCCCACCGGCCCGCTGCTCCCCAGACCGCTGGATGGGAGCCGAGCGTGGCCAGCCTCACCTGGTTGATTTTGAGCAAGGCACCTCTGGAGGGCAGAATGGAGGAATTGCGGGAATCGATGACCATGGCGTGCTGAAAGAGACCAGTGCCGCCATGGCTCGACGGCTCGCACCCCTCCCGACGGAGCCAGACCTGGGGCCGGGATCACCCGGGGCCTCAGCCCAAGTTTGGGGAATGGAATGTGGGGACAGGGGGAGGCAGCACCAACAGGGATTTCCACTTTCCTCTGGCAGCTGAGGAGACGGAGCCAGGGAGATCCAGGTCACCCTTTCTGACCCGAGGGGCACGGGTCGCCCCTCACTGACCCAGCTAGCGGGGCATGGTTCGGGCGACAGGTCCAATGGGTGGGCGGGAAGGGAGTCCCCCCCTCCTCACCATGCTCAGAGGAAGGCGCCCCCCACAAAGGCAAGCACAGGATCAGCAAGGAGAGCCAGAGACCCTAGCCCCCAAGGCCCCCACCCCTGGATGCCTCCTCACCGACAGGGATGACTTGAGCGAGTGTCCACTCTCCTCCCGGACGGCAAACGAGGCAGTCCTGGCCAGGCAGCCCAGCTCCCTCCAGACGGCCTCCCACTTCACTGTGTGGCTGGTCTTCCAGATGGGGAACTGCGCCAGGAGCAGGCCAACAGTCACTGGGGCCGCCCCACCCCTCACCCAGGAACCTCTGAGGCTGCCAACCTCTCGCCCCCCGACCCCGCGGGGCCGCGGACCCCAACTGCCACTCACGCTGTACTCAGCCGCCAGGCCCCGATCTGTCTCCCGGAGGGAGCTCCATGGGAACTGGCCCGTCACCTTGTACAGATTCACAGAGAAGCTAGGAGGGAAAGACGGAAACCGCCGTCAGCGCCCTCCCACCCTGCAGGTAACTGCCCCTGGGCCACGGGTGGCCTGGCCCCACCCAGTCCATTCTGACCCACCCACTACCTACTTGCGGTCGAAATTTCCGGGCTGCGGTCTGAAGAGTGACAAGCCGTAGGATGTCTCTTTGGTACCGTAGGAGAACTGGAAGGTCATCTTCTCCGCCCGGCCCAGAAGGTTGGGGAACTTGAGGCCCAGGACCTGACGGTGTCGATAAGACCAACTGCCCTTCAGGTGCCCATCCAGGGGCCTTGCCCAGGCAGCAGTCCCACCCAGCAGCCGGGCGGGTAGGCGATTCTGTGCCACCTTGAGACGAGCCTCCAGAGTCCCTCTTCCTGGGGCAGCCTCAGCCTCGCAGCACAGAACACAGGGTGGGAGGGAGGGTACTTCTGCCCTTCTGGTTTCAGGGGAGGAGGGAAGGACTGTGGACACCGCTGGGCCGAGTGGAGGAGACGCAGATAACCTGATGAAAATCGGC
This sequence comes from Tachyglossus aculeatus, assembly GCF_015852505.1. Classification (NCBI taxonomy): domain Eukaryota; kingdom Metazoa; phylum Chordata; class Mammalia; order Monotremata; family Tachyglossidae; genus Tachyglossus; species Tachyglossus aculeatus. The sequence continues at coordinate 58,666,925 of NC_052079.1, forward strand.
CCGTCCATCCAGGCCCGGTCCTTACCATGCTGCCCTCGTTGTTGCCCACCATGGTGTTGTAGCTGCCTGTCAGCCTCCTCAGCTCTGCCACCTCAAACGTGACGTCCAGCCCGTTGGGGAGAGCATCGGCCCCTGGCAGAAGGGGGAGGCACACAGATCTGACAGCCATCAGCCCCTGACATCAGCAGGGAGAGGACAGAGCACATGAGGCCTGGCCAGGACACGTTCCAGGGGTGCGGAGGGCCGCCCCCACCTCCCACCGGGTCCTACCTTGGCATGTGTCAATCAGAACATCCACCTGCCGGAAAATCCCCAGACGAAGCAGCTTCTCCCGGGCCTCGTGCGACTTCCTCATCACCTGAGCCAGAAGGAAGCAGGCAGTATGTCTGGTGGCTACGGCTCCGGGACAGACCCCGAGGTGAGGGGTCACCAGAGTCACCTTTGGAACGATGTCGGTGGGGACACCCCAATGGGACCCAGGGGCGAGGTTGTGAACCAGCATCCAGACTCCCTCGGCCCTGACCATGCAGACAAACAGGAGCAGAAAGGGTGGGACTGGGGCGGGGGTCCTGCCCGCCCTGATCATCGGTATTGGAGCCGTGTGGCTCGCTAGAAGGAGCCCAGGGCTGGGAGTCAGGAGATGCAGATTCAAGCTCTGGCTCTGTGTTCCTGATGACTGGGGCAAGCTCAGCCCCTCTGCTATACAACAGGAGTCCGATCCCGGCTCTCCCCAGGTAGGGCAGGGGGACCAGCCCGCTCATCACCTCCTGACCGCCTGAACTGCCCCAAGTCCAGCACTCACATCGATCAGGTTTTTGGCTTTGAAAACGCCTCCAATCTCGTACATGATGATGTCGTCTTTCGTCCGCTCGAGACCGTCGAAGTGCACATGCTGGACCACCACCTGTGGCAGAGTTGCAGTTACTGCCGACCGGGGACTGACCGGGCCCTTCCCCAGCCCCAGACCCCGTTCGCCAGGAGGAACCTGAGGCAGTGCGGCTTCAGAAACCTCCCTCACGCTTCCCAGGGGCCCTTCGGCCATAAGAAGCCTGATGCCTTGAAGGCTGGCATGCCTTGCTCTGGCAGTCAGGTATATCTGTGTCTCGGTGGGTAGGGGAGAGGGAGAGGGAGAGCGAGAGCGAGAGACAGAGAGAGAAAGCGTGTGTGTGTGTGTTGCCCTTGGGAAGCAGTCAGGGGACTACAGGACAAAGTCATACCTACATTACCCACTCCCCAGACTGCAGCGGCCCCAGCTTCATCTCTCCCATGCAATGTGTGCCACCAGAACTACCAACCGTAACCAGTTACCACTACCTGGCGGGTCTCCATCCCCAGCAGGCCGCCTGGCTTACTGCGGGGAGAACTACACGCCTGGTTCTCGTTGGGGTAAGGGCCGAGGCCCCGCACACCAAACCGTTCATCTGCTGAACATGCCCGGGCCACAGAGACTCACATCTTTATTTTCCAGGACTTCCTGTTTTGCTTCGGGTTCCACTTGGACGAGCTCCGCTTCTTCCCCCAGGGCGCCAAACTCAGGCCCTCTCACGGGGAGGGGCTCCAGACTCTGAAAGGCAAGAATGTAGCAGTCACCCAGCCCTGCACACGCATGCATACAAGCACATGCATACTCTCCCCCACCCCCACAACCCATAAGGGTCAGAGAGCTTGACTTGCTCCACATCTCATGCATTAGGAGAATAATGCATTAGGAGAGAGGCGTTATCTTGGCTCCTTTCTCTCATTCAACCCACATACTCAAACTATCACTAAATCCTATCAGTCCCACCTTCACATCGCTAAAATCTGCCCTTTCTTCACCATCCAAGCTGCTACCACGTTAATACAATCACTCATCCTACTCCGCCTGGATTACTGCATCAGCCTCCTTGCTGACCTCCCAGACTCCCGTCTTTCCCCACTCCAGTCCATACTTCACTTTGCTGCTTAAATCATTTTTCTACAAAAAAGTTCAGACCATGTTTCTCCACTCTTCAGGAAACGCCAGTGATTGCTCATGCACCACTGCATCAAACATAAACTCCTCACCATGGCTTTAAAGCACTCTATCACCTTGCCCCCTCCTATGCCACCTCATTACTCTTCTACTACAACCCAGGCCACACACTTTGCTCCTCTAATGCCAACCTTCTCACTGCGCCTCCATCTCTCCTGTCTCGACGACAACCCCTGGCCCATGTGCTGCCTCTGGCCTGGAACGCTCTCCCTCCTCAAATCCAACAGACAATTACTCTTTCCCCGGCTTCAAAGCCTTATTGAAGGAACATCACCTCCAAGAGGGCTTCCCAGACTAGGTACTCCCATTTCCTTTTGTGTCACCCAGACTTGCTCCTTTTGTTCTCCCCCATCCCACAGCACGTGTGTACATATCTGTAATTTACTTATTTGTACTTACGTCTGTCTCTCCTCTCTAGACTGTAAAGTCGTGGGCAGGAAATGTGTCTGCTTATTGTTGTACTGTATTTTCCCAATGCTTAGTACAGTGCTCTGCACACAGTAAGCACTCAGTAAATACAATTGAATGGATGCATGAGAGAACCAGGCCCATTAAATTGGAAGATAGTTGTGGGCAGGCAACTGAGACTCCCCAACCCCTCCACGTGCCTCCCTCCACCACCCACCTCACAACCTGGGCTCATGCTTGGCCAAAAAGTAGCAATAATAATAATAAAAATCGTGGTATTTGTTAAGTGCTTACTATGTGTCAGGCAGTGTATAAGGTGCTGGGGTGGATATAAGCAAATTGGTTGGACACAGTCCCTGTCCCATGTGGGGCTCACAGTCTCAATCTCCATTTACAGATGAGGTAACCGAGGCACAGAGAAGTAAAGTGACTTGCCAAAGGTCACACAGCAGACAAGTGGCAGAGCCAGAATTAGAACCCATGACTTCCTGACTCCCAGGTCCATGCGCTATTCACTATGCCAACAATCCTTTTACTTCTATTTTCACTCTTTGGTTTTCTCTGAATGCCTGTCCAGGGGCTAACCCACTGAGTCTTTTTAATTAGTTGTGGGCAGGGAACGGGTCTACCAACTCTGTCACACTGTAATAATAATAATAATGATGGCATTTGTTAAGCGCTTCCTATGTGCAAAGCACTGTTCTAAGCGCTGGGGAGGTTACAAGGTGATCAGGTTGTCCCATGGGGGGGCTCACAGTTTCAATCCTCATTTTACAGATGAGGTAACTGAGGCACAGAGAAGTTAAGTGACTTGCCCAAAGTCACACAGCCGACAAGTGGTGGAGCCAGGATTTGAACCCATGACGTCTGACTCCAAAGCCCGGGCTCTTTCCACTGAGCCAAGCTGTACTCTCCTAAATGCTGAGTACCAAGCTCCGCACACATTAACCGCTCAGTAAGTGTGACATTAACTGCAGGGAACATGTCGTCTGCTTCTGATGTACTCTCTGGGGCGCCCACTCCAATGTTCAATCAATCATCAATCAATCAATCAATCGTATTTATTGAGCGCTTACTATGTGCAGAGCACTGTACTAAGCGCTTGGGAAGCACAAATTGGCAGCATATTCAACATTGTTCAGCCCGCCCAGGACGGTACACTACACACAGTAAGCAGCATTTCATGAACAGACTACAGGCCTGGGAGTCACATGGGTTCTAATCCCAGCTCAGCCACTTGTCTCCTGTGTGACCTTGGGTAAGTGACTTTACTTCTCCAGGCCTTAGTTCCCTCACCTGTAAAATGTGGATTAAGAGTGTGAGCCCTACGTGGGACAGGGGCTGTGTCCAACTGACTACCCTCTGTCTACCCCAGCGCTTAGAAGAGTGCGTGGCATACAGAAAGCGCTTAACAAGTACCACAATTATTCTCAGTAGTAATAAGTGCCCAATATTCATTCATTCAATCGTATTTATTGAGCGTGTACTGTGTGCAGAGCACTGAACTAAGCGCTTGGGAAGTACAAGTTGGCAACATCTAGAGATGGTCCCTACCCAACAGCGGGCTCACAGTCTAGAAGGGGGAGACTGACAACAAAACAAAACGTATTAACAAAGTAAAATAAATAGAATAAATATGTGCAAATGAAACAAATAGAGTAATTCATTCATTCAATCAATTGTATTTACTGAGCGCTTTCTGTGTGCAGTAAGCACACAGGGGAAGCAGCATGGCTCAGTGGAAAGAGCCCGGGCCTTGGAGTCAGAGGTCATGGGTTCAAATCCCGGCTCCGCCACTTGTCGGCTGTGTGACTTTGGGCAAGTCACTTAACTTCTCTGGGCCTCCGTTACCTCATCTGTAAAATGGGGATTAAGGCTGTAAGCCCCACGTGGGACAACCTGATCACCTTGTAAACTCCCCAGTGCTTAGAACAGTGCTTTGCACATAGTAAGTGCTTAATAAATGTCAATATTATTATTATTATTACAACTTGGCAACATCTAGGGATGGTCCCGACCCAACAGCGGGCTCACAGTCTAGAAGGGGGAGACTGACAACAAAACAAAACATATTAACAAAGTAAAATAAATACAATAAATATGTGCAAGTAAAGTAGAGTAATAACTATGTACGTGTATACACATATACAGGTGCAGTAAGGCACCGTACTGAAGCAGTGTGTGAGGCAGCATATAGGGACGGTCCCTACCCAACAGCGGGCTCACAGTCTAGAAGGAGGAGACTGACAGGAAAACAAAACATATTAACGAAGTAAAATAAATAGAATAAATATGCGCAAGTAAAGTAAATATAGTAATAAATATGTACATGTATACATATATACAGGTGCTGTGAGGCACCGTACTGAAGCAGTGTGTGAGGCAGCATATAGGGATGGTCCCTACCCAACAGCGGGCTCACAGTCTAGAAGGGCGAGACTGACAACAAAACAAAACATATTAACAAAGTAAAATAGAATAAATATGTACAAGCAAAATAGAGTAATAAATATATACATGTATACATATATACAGGTGCTGTGAGGCACCGTACTGAAGCAGTGTGTGAGGCAGCATATAGGGACGGTCCCTACCCAACAGCGGGCTCACAGTCTAGAAGGGGGAGCCTGACAACAAAACAAAACATATTAACTAAGTAAAATAAATAGAATAAATATGTACAAACAAAATAGAGTAATAAATATGTACATGTATACATATATACAGGTGCTGTGAGGCACCGTACTGAAGCACTGTGTGACAAGACGAAATACAGCACCTGTATATATGTATATATGTTTGTACATATTTATTACTCTATTTATTTATTTATTTTACTTGTACATATCTATCCTATTTATTTTATTTTGTTGGTATGTTTGGTTTTGTTCTCTGTCTCCCCCTTTTAGCCTGTGAGCCCACTGTTGGGTAGGGACTGTCTCTATATGTTGCCAATTTGTACTTCCCAAGCGCTTAGTACAGTGCTCTGCACATAGTAAGCGCTCAATAAATACGATTGATGATGATGATGAAGACGAACAGGTCGTAGCGCCTGACGGGCCGTTTGGCCGGGCCTGGGGAAGCTGCCATTCCCTGCCGGGCCCGGGGCCCCCAGAGGTCACGGAGCCGCCGCCTCCTCCCCGGTCCCGGCTCCCGGGTCCCCAAGCCCTTCCTTACCCGAGCGTGTACGGCGCCCATGTCCGCGCCCTCGGGGCTCCGGTGGCTGAGGCGGGCTGAGGGGCGGCTAGGCCCGGGCTGCGCGGCCTGGCGACGCGGCTCGGCCGGCGTCCGTACACCGCGACCCACTGGGGGCGGCCATGACACCCGGGGCTGGGGGCGGCCATGACACCCGGGGCTGGCCCCGCCCCGAGCTCGCCGCCCATTGGCCGGAGGCGCCCGCCCAGGCGGAAGTCCCGCCCTCCGGCCGGATGGTTAGGGGCTGGAAGCGAGGCCGGACGGTCCGCGCCTGCGCCTTATTCGGACAATCAATCAATCAATCGTATTTACTGAGCGCTTACCGTGTGCAGAGCACTGTACTAAGCGCTTGGGAAGTACAAGTTGGCAACATATGGACAATCAATCAATCAATCAATCGTATTTATTGAGCGCTTACTGTGTGCAGAGCACTGTACTAAGCGCTTGGGAAGTACAAGCTGGCAACATATAGAGACAGTCCCTACCCAACAGTGGGCTCACAGTCTAGAAGGGGGAGACAGAGAACAAAACCAAACATATTAACAAAATCAATCAATCGATCAGTCGTATTTATTGAGTGCTTACTGTGTGCAGAGCACTGTACTAAGCGCTTGGGAAGTACAAGTTGGCAACATATGGACAATCAATCAGTCGTATTCTTTGAGAGCTTACTGTGTGCAGAGCACTGTACTAAGCGCTTGGGCAGTACAAGTTGGCAACATATGGACAATCAATCAATCGTATTGAGCGCTTACTGTGTGCAGAGCACTGTACTAAGCGCTTGGGAAGTACAAGCTGGCAACATATAGAGACAGTCCCTACCCAACAGTGGGCTCACAGTCTAGAAGGGGGAGACGGAGAACAAAACCAAACATATTAACAAAATCAGTCAATCGTATTTATTGAGCGCTTACTGTGTGCAGAGCACTGTACTAAGCGCTTGGGAAGTACAAGCTGGCAACATATAGAGACAGTCCCTACCCAACAGTGGGCTCACAGTCTAGAAGGGGGAGACAGAGAACAAAACCAAACATATTAAAATCAATCAATCAATCAATCGTATTTATTGAGCGCTTACTGTGTGCAGAGCACTGTACTAAGTGCTTCGGAAGTACAAGTTGGCAACATATATAAATTATTTATTTATTTATTTTATTTGTACACATCTATTCTATTTATTTTATTTTGTTAGTATGTTTGGTTTTGTTCTCTGTCTCCCCCTTTTAGACTGTGAGCCCACTGTTGGGTAGGGACTGTCTCTATATGCTGCCAATTTGTACTTCCCGAGCGCTTAGTACAGTGCTCTTCACATAGTAAGCGCTCAAGAAATACGATTGATAATGATGATGATGATGCAAAGCGCTGTTCTAAGCGCTGGGGAGGTTACAAGTCAAAAACATTTGTACATATTTGTTCTATTTATTTTATTTTGTTAATGCGTTTTGTTTTGTTGTCTGTCTCCTCCTTCTAGACTGTGAGCCCGCTGTTGGGTAGAGACCGTCTCCATATGTTGCCAACTTGTACTTCCCAAGCGCTTAGTACAGTGCTCTGCACCCAGTAAGCGCTCAATAAATACAATTGAATGAATGAATACAAGGTAATCAGATTGTCCCACGGGGAGCTCACAGTCTTAATCCCCATTTTACAGTTGAGGTAACTGAGGCCCAGAGAAGCTAAGTGACTTGCCCAAGGTCACAGAACTGACAATTGGCGGAGTCGGAATTTGAACCCATGACCTCTGACTCCAAAGCCCGGGTTCTTTCCATTGAGCCATGCTACTTCTCTAAGAGAAGTAGAGTCTTCATCCCCCTTTTACAGATGAGGGAACTGAGGCACAAAGAAGCAGCATGGCTAAGTGGAAAGAGCACAGGCTTGGGAGTCAGAGGTCATGGGTTCAAATCCCTGCTCAATCAATCAATCAATCGTATTTATTGAGCACTTACTGTGTGCAGAGCACTGTACTAAGCTCTTGGGAAGTACAAGTTGGCAACATATAGAGACAGTCCCTACCCAACAGTGGGCTCACAGTCTAGAAGGGGGAGGCAGAGAACAAAACCAAACATACTAACAAAATAAAATAAATAGAATAGGTATGTACAAGTAAAATAAATAAATAAATAAATAGAGTAATAAATATGTACAAACATATATACATATATACAGGTGCTGTGGGGAAGAGAAGGAGGTAAGATGGGGGGATGGAGAGGGGGAAAAGGGGGGAGAGGAAGGAAGGGGCTCAGTCTGGGAAGGCCTCCTGGAGGAGGTGAGCTCTCAGTAGGGCCTTGAAGGGAGGAAGAGAACTATCTTGGCGGATGGGCAGAGGGAGGGCATTCCAGGCCCGGGGGATGACGTGGGCCGGGGGTCGATGGCAGGACAGGCGAGAATGAGGCATGTTGAGGAGCTTAGTGACAGAGGAGCGGAGGGTGCGGGCTGGGCTGTAGAAGGAGAGAAGGGAGGTGAGGTAGGAGGGGGAGAGGTGATGGACAGCCTTGAAGCCGAGGGTGAGGAGTTTCTGCCTGGTGCGCAGATTGATTGGTAGCCACTGGAGATTTTTGAGGAGAGCAGTAACATGCCCAGAGCGTTTCTGGACAAAGACAATCCGGGCAGCAGCATGAAGTATGGGTTGAAGTGGGAAGAGACATGAGGAAGGGAGATCAGAGAGAAGGCTGATACAGTAGTCCAGACGGGATAGAATGAGAGCTTGAACGAGCAGGGTAGCGGTATGGATGGAGAGGAAAGGGCGGATCTTGGCAATGTTGCGGAGCTGAGACTGGCAGGTTTTGGTGACGGCTTGGATGTGAGGGGTGAATGAGAGAGAGGAGTCGAGGATGACAGCAAGGTTGCGGGCTAGTGAGACGGGAAGGATGGTAGTGCTGTCAACAGAGATGGGAAAGTCAGGGAGAGGGCAGCGTTTGGGAGGGAAGACAAGGAGTTCAGTCTTGGACATGTTGAGTTTTAGGTGGCAGGCACACATCCAGATGGAGATGTCCTGAAGGCAGGAGGAGATGCGAGCCTGGAGAGAGGGGGAGAGAGCAGAGGCAGAGATGTAGATCTGGGTGTCATCAGGGTAGAGATGATAGTTGAAGCCGTGCTCTGCCAATTGTCAGCTGTGTGACTTTGGGCAAGTCACTTATAATAATAATGGCATTTATTTAGCGCTTACTATGTGCAAATCACTGTTCTAAGCACTGGGGAAGTTACAAGGTGATCAAGTTGTCCCACAGGGGGCTCACAGTCTTCATCCCCATTTTAAAGATGAGGCAACTGAGGCACAAAGAAGCAGCGTGGCTCAGTGGAAAGAGCCCGGGCTTGGGAGTCAGAGGTCATGGGTTCAAATCCCTGCTCTGCCAACTGTCGGCTGTGTGACTTTGGGCAAGTCACTTAACTTCTCTGGGCCTGTTACCTCAGCTGTAAAATGGAGATTGCCTGTGGGACAACCCGATTACCTTGTATCCTCCCCAGTGCTTAGAACAGTGCTTGGCACTTAGTAAGCGCTCAACAAATACCATCATTATTATTATTATTCCGGGATTGGCTGTCTCTAGGCAGCGACGTGAAAATAATAATTATGGAATTTCTTAACTGCTTACTATGTGTCAAGGACTGTGCTAAGCCCTGGGGGATTGTTGTTAATGGTATCTGTTAGGTGCTTTTTTTGGCGGGGGGGTGGGGGTGTTAAGCACTTATTCCGTACCAGGTATTGTACTAAGCACTGGGGTAGGTGCAAGCTAACCAGTTAGGACAGAATCCCTGCCCCACTCAGGGCTCACAGTCTTCATGGCCATTTTACAGATGAGGGGGCTGAGGCACAGAGAAGCGAAGCGATTTACTCAAAGTCACATAGCAAAAATGAGGCAGAGCCGGGATTAGAAACCTTCCAGGCCCTTATCTTTTGAGTTTATCGGGTCGGACACAAACAGACGCCAACCCCTGTCCACCACGAGCTCACAGTCTAGAGGGGGTGGAGACTGACATCGATACAAGTAGACAGGCCTCAATGTAAATAAATAAAAGGACAGATATAAACAAAAGTGCTGTAGGGCGGGGAGGTGGGAAGAGCAACGTGAGCGTGTCAAGGCAACGTGGGAAATGAGGAAAAATGGGGCTTAGCCTGAGAAGGCCTCTTAGAGAAGCAGCGTGGCTCAGTGGAAAGAGCACGGGCATTGGAGTCAGATGTCATGGGTTCAAATCCCGGCTCTGTCAGCTGTGTGACTTTGGGCAAGTCACTTAACTTCTCTGTGCCTCAGTTACCTCATCTGTAAAATGGGGATTAAAATTGTGAGCCCCCCCGGGAAAACCTGATCACCTTGTAACCTCCCCAGCGCTTAGAACAGTGCTTTGCACATAGTAAGCGCTTAACAAATAACATTATTATTATTATTATTATTATTATTGGGGGAGGTGCGCCTTTGGTAAGGTTTTGAAGGGGGGGGAGAGTACTTGTCTGGCGGATGTGAGCGGGAAGGGCGTGCCAGGCCAGAGATACGAAGTGGACCAGGGGTCGGCAGTGAGACAGGTGAGATGAAAACCCACTGAGAAGGTTAGCAGCACCAGAGGAGCGTAGGGTGCGGGCTGGGCTGGAGGAGAGAAAGGAGGTGAGGTAGGAGGGGCCAAAGTGATAGAGAGTTATGAAGCCAGTGGTAGGGTGACAGGACTGGTGCCCGAGGTTCCAGCTGTGGGGGTGATAGGACTAGTGCCCCCTGGTTCTAGCTGCGAGGGCGATGGGGACAGTGCCCCGGGGTCCCGGCTGTGGGGGTTGATGGGGCTGGTGCTCCCAGGTTCCAGCTGCGGCGGTGAATCCATCACAGCCGACTGGACTGGACTGCCAGTATTGCTCACTGGGCCTGGGAATCTAAATGTCCAAGGGCTGGGCAGGACCAAATAGGGTGTTTTTGACCCATTGGCTCTTCCCAGTAAAAGACAAAAGAGCCACAATATGCTGATAGCCCAGAGAGTCTGTCCATTTGTCTGGCCCTTTGTCTGATGTCACCTTGTTCCTTACTCACCGCCCAACCTCCATTCCATGGCACTTATGCCCATATCTTAAATACGTTATTGCTTGCTCCTATCTATAAGTTACTTAACTGCTTCATGCCTCAGTTTTCTTATCTCTAAAATGGGTATTCGAAGTCTGTTCTCCCTCCCCTCAGACTGCAATTATGTTGTATCTACCTCAGCACTTAGGACAGTGCTTGATACCTAGTAAGCCCTTTAACAAATACCACAATTGTTCATTCATTCCTTTATTCATTCAATTGTATTTATTGAGCCCTTACTGTGTGCAGAGCACTGTACTGAGCGCTTGGGAGAATACACTACAACAGACACATCCCCTGCTCACAACGAGCTTAAAGTCTAGAACTGGCACATAGTAAGCACTTAAAAAATAATGATAATAATAATAATGGCATTTGTTAAGTGCTTGCTATGTGCAAAGCACTGTTCTAAGCGCTGGGGAGGATACAAGGTGATCATATTGTCCCACATGGGGCTCACAGTCTTAATCCTCATTTTACAGATGAGGTAACTGAGGTACAGAGAAGTTAAGTGACTTGCCCAAATTCACACAGCTGACAATTGGTGGAGCAGGAATTTGAACCCATGACCTCTGACTCCAAAGCCCGTGCTCTTTCCACTGAGCCACACTGCTTCCCATGCAAGATCTCTCCTCTCAAGAAGTTTACAGTCTACTGTGGGCAAAGCACTATATTAAGCACTTAGGAAAGTACAGCCCCTCAGCACTTACGTCCTTAACTGTAATTTATTTATTTAAATTAATGTCTGTCTATATTCTAGACTCTAGACACTAAGCTCACTGTGGACAGGAAATGTGTCTGTTTATTGTTATATCATACTCTCCCGAGCGCTTAGTGCTCTGCATAGAGCAGGCACTCAATAAATACGATGGAATGAATGAATGAATACAGTATAATAATAATAATGGCATTTATTAAGCACTTACTATGTGCAAAGCACTGTTCTAAGCGCTGGGGAGGTTACAAGGTGATCAGGTTGTCTCGTGGGGGTCTCACAGTCTTAATCCCCATTTTATAGATGAGGTAACTAAGTCCTGGAGAAGTTAAGTGACTTGCCCAAAGTCACACAACTGACAAGTGGCCGAGCAGGGATGTGAATCCATGACCTCTGACTCCAAAGCCCGGTCTCTTTCCACTGAGCCTCACTGCTTCTCTATAACGACAAATAGACACATTCCCTTCCCACAAGGAGTTTACAGAGATGGGCTACTGCACCGGCTACCCTCAGCACAGATGGCCGGGCAGGGCTGGGGCAGAGAGCGTCCAAACAACTCAGGCCACATTGTCCGACCTGCTCATTCGTTCTGCGGGGGTCAGCTGTCTCAGGCCCAGGGGGGCGCGGTTTCTTGGGCAATCAGGCCTCCGGGTTGCCAGGCCACAGGTAAACAAACTCTTCCCTGCTTGGATACCAACCAGCCAATCAATAGAATCTATTGGCATCTAGTTCATGCAGAGCACTGTATCGGGTGCCTTCTGTGTACAGAGTATTGTACGGAGTGCCTGCTGTGTGCAGAGTGCAGTACTGGTAATTCTTCATTGTCTGAAGATGAAATTCACGCCCACGTTTGGCCAGTTTCCAGGACTGGTATCAAGGATGAGTGTGGAGATTGGAGCCCCAGCCACAGGATTCCAGCGGCGCTTCTGGGATTGCCCGACCAGGCGATTATGTTAGCGGGGACTGGGGGAACCTGGGGTCATAAGGGAGCCCTTTTACTCTGGAGGCACTGTCCGTCCGGCTATGGTGAGGGCGCCCAGCCAGGCCAGGTCAGGATGCGGCCCATCCGGGGCGGGGGTCAGATGCTTCCCTGGGCAGCCCAAGCAGAGTGGATGGGGCACAAGGGGCGTCACTGGAGACAACGTCCTCCCTGCCCCCAGATCTGGGGGCAGGCAGGGCCAGTAGGCAAGAAGTGATGGGCAGAATGACCCTGTGGTCAAAAGTCCATTTTCAGTGAGCCAGCGAGGGCAGTTGGTGGGGGTGGGGAGGAAGGGGGGTCCAGGGTCCTTGTACTCTTTCCTCGGATCCATCCTGCTCGGGGCAGGGTAGGAGTGCAAGGAGGGAGTCAGCCGGTGGGCAAGTGGGGAGGGTCTGGGTCGCCCCCTTCCCGGGCCCCTCCGGGCTGAGGGAGGGACGGGAGGCTCCGCCAGGAGGGAGCCGCGCGAGCAGCAGCGCCGCCTGGTGGCGGGAGAGAGGCCCTCACCCCCGAGGCCCGCAGAAGCGGGATAACAATAATAATAATAATGGTATCTGTTAAGCGCTTACTATGTGCCAGGCACTGTACTAAGCGCTGGAGTGGATACAAGCAAATCGGGTGGGGTACGGCCCCTATCCCACATAGCGCTCACAGTCTCAATCCCTATTTTTGGAGAAGCAGCGTGGCTCAGCAGAAAGAGCACGGGCTTGGAAGCCAGAGGTCGTGGGTTCTAATCCCACCGACTCCGCCGCTTGTCAGGTGTGTGACTTTGGACAAGTCACTTCAATTCTCTGTGCCTCAGTAACCTCATCTGTAAAATGGAGATCAAGACTGACTGTGAGCCCCACGTGGGACAACCTGATTGCCTTGTATCTACCCCAGCGCTTAGAACATAATAATAATAATGATGATGATGGCATTTATCAAGCGCTTACTATGTGCAAAGCACTGTTCTAAGCGCTGGGGAGTTTACAAAGTGATAAGGTGGCCCCATGGGGGGCTCACAGTCTCAATCCCCATTTTACAGATGAGGTAACTGAGGCCCAGAGAAGTTAAGTGACTTGCCCAAAGTCACACAGCTGACAATTAGCAGTGCCGGGATTTGAATCCTTGATCTATGACTCCAAAGCCCGCGCTCTTTCCATTGAGCCACGCTGCTTCTCCTACAACAGTGCCTGGTACATAGAACGCGCTTAACAAACACCATAATTATTGTTATTATTATTTTTCAGATGAGATTACTGAGGCACAGAGAAGTGAACTGGCTTGCCCAAGGTCACTCAGAAGACAAATGGCGGAGCCGGCCTTAGAACCCATGTCCTCTGACTCCTGAGCCCCTGCTCTTTTCCTAAGCCAAGCTGCTTCTCCGAAAAAGAAAGCCCGGAGCCGCAACTGATCTGAAGACCCAGTGGCCTGTGGCAGGTTACACTAGCAGGTGGCGACTCGATAGTTGCCAGATGGGGGGAATCCACAAGTTCTGAACTGCGATTAACGAGTCATTAAGGCGACTGTTTGGCGGGAATGGGCGAGGAGGACTATCAAGTCTTTGGTTGTTGATGGCTGACTGTTGACACCTCGCTATCTCCTCCGTGAGTCGCCGTCCTGCTTATTTGGCGGGGGTCCGGGTGCCGGTGTGCAGAGGGATGGGGCGATTGCTGATTCCTTCCTCCTGCAGACCCCAGCCCTCAGTGCACGGATGGTGAAAGGGGAGAAATGGGGGCGCCGGGGTCCCCGCCCCCCAGGTGCAGTTCTAGGCCCTGGCTGCGGGGGAGGTGGGAGGGATCCAGGGTCTCTTCCTCCTGTGCAGTCCAGGGACCCTGATGAGCGAGGCTGGGGGCGCGACCACCCTCCCCTTTGCTCAGTCCTCAGGCACCCACGTGCAGTGGGCGACCCTTCTCTCAGGGGCGATCCTAGCCCTCCGGGAGGCTCAGCATCCTTTCCTTCCTCCGCGATCCCCTTAGCCCCTTCCTTCCTCTCCCCCTCGTCCCCCTCTCCATCCCCCCATTTTACCTCTTTCCCTTCCCCACAGCACCTGTATATATGTATATATGTTTGTACATTTTTTTTACTCTATTTATTTATTTATTTTTTTATTTGTACATATCTATTCTATTTATTTTATTTTGTTAGTATGTTTGGTTTTGTTCTCTGTCTCCCCCTTTTAGACTGTGAGCCCACTGTTGGGTAGGGACTGTCTCTATATGTTGCCAATTTGTACTTCCCAAGCGCTTAGTACAGTGCTCTGCACATAGTAAGCGCTCAATAAATACGATTGATGATGATGATGATGATCCCAGGTCCCCCGCTGTGAAGGGAGGGTGGCGCAGATCCTCCCCCTTGCCCCGGTTTTTTGGGCCCCAATTTGGCCCCAGCTCCTGTCCCAATTTCCCCTTGGGATGGCTTCGACTTCTGCGGCGAGCCCCCCAACCCCCACCCCAAGTGGCTAGGTAGGACTCTACACTCCGCTGGTGGCGGTCAACGTCGGACAGGGGAGGACTGGGAGAAGAGGCTGGGGTCTCTGGCTGAGAGAAGCTGTGGGGCTGGAGACCCCCGGGCCAGTGGCTCACCTGGCTGTGCGGACAACGCCAAAGATCAGCTGCAGCAACCAGCAGATATCATCGCCAATATCAGGAATCCACTCAATCAGCCTGTGGGGAGGGATGATAATAATAATAGATAATGTAGAATACTGTAGAAGCAGCGTGGCTTAGTGGATAGAGCACGAGCCTGGGAGTCAGAAGGACCTGGGTTCTAATCTCAGCTCTGCCACTTGTCTGCTGTGTGACTTTGGGCAAGCCATTTAACTTCCCTGAGTCTCAGTTACCTCATCTGTAAAATGGGGATTAAAAGTGTGAGCACCATGTGGGACAGGGACTGTGCTCAACCTGATTAACTTGTATGTACCCCGGCTCTTAGAACAGTGGTTGGCACAGAGTAAGTGCTTAACTTGTATCTACTCTTGCACTTACTACGGTGCATGGCATAGTAAGAGATTAACAAATACCATAATTATTAATATGTACCATTATTATTATTAATATCGGCATTAATTACTCATAACCTGGCACTAGGGTGGATACTAGATTACCAGGCTGGACACAGTCCTCTGGTCTACAAGGGGCTCCAAGTCTAAGAGGAAGGAGAGCCGGGGTCTTATCCCCATTTTACGGAGGAGAAGATTGAGGCTCGGACAAGTTCAGCGACTGGCCTGAGGTCACACAGCAGGCCAGGGCCGAGATGGGACTCGAACCCCGTTGTCCCAACTCGCAGCTCCATATTCTGTCCAGCACCAGGCCCCACGGGCCAGTGGGGTAAAAACGTAGCCCGGGGAAGAGTCAGCAGAGAGTGCGAAGTGGTTTGCCTGGCCCTCGGGAAGGAAGCTCCCCCATTGAAAGAGCCTGGCCCTTGTGCCACCCCCACGCCGGCTTCCGTGTGCCACCCCCGTGGGAGCTCAGCCAGGGTTATTTATGAATTTATATTGGTGTCCGTCTCCCCCTTTAGGCCGTAGGCTCGTTGTGGGCAAGGGATGCATCTGTTTATTGTTGTATTGTACTCACCCTAGTGCTTAGTACAGAACTCTGCACAGAGTAAACGCTCAATAAATACATACGATTGAATGAATGCGATCCCACTAGACGCTCAGCTCATTGAGGGCAAGGGCCTGCCCACTCTATTGTTTGGTACTGTCCCAGGCACTTAATACAGCACTCTGCACGGATTGATTGAATCTGCAAGGCTGTGGACGGGCCCCCTCACTGAACTCTGGCCCGCCAGGACAGGCCTAAGAGAAGGTGACTCACCTGAGAATTTCACCAGTGTTCCGGTGGTCCTAGCCTTACACCCTTCAGAAGGCTGGGGGAGGAAGTCACTAAATCTTCCTTTGCCGCGCTTCCAGTTAAAGAGGAACCCAATGCCCTGTCTGTTTATTCTTCTACTGTCCTCACCTAAGCCCTTAGTACAGTGCTCGGCAAACAGTAAGTGCTCAATAAATACGATTGAATGAATGAATGAATGAATGAATGAATGAATGCCCTAGTGGGCTAGATCTGGGGCTGCTTGGGGGCAGGAGGGTGGACTTTATGTCCCATCTCCGGGCACCCAGGGTGTAATAATTATAATAATAATAATAAAATTAGTTGTGGTATTTGTTAAGCACTTACTATGTTCCAGGCACTGTACTAAGAACCGGGGTGAATACAAGCAAATCGAGTTGGGCACAATCCCTGTCCTACGTGGGGCTCAAAATCTCAATCCCCATTTGACCGATGAGGTAACTGAGGCTCAGAGAAGTGAAACGACTTGCCCAACGTCAGAGCTAGGATTAGAACCCACGACCTTCTGATTCCCAGGCCCCTGCTCTATCCACCACACCATGCGGCTTCCCCCGCAACCTTTGAGGGCTGGCTAGAGGGCCCCCTGTTTCCCCACTCGGCCTTAAAGCTGAATGAGACAGGGATCCCCTTCGCCTTTCCCCCTCCCCAATGCCATCCCTGAGTTCCTCTCTGGCTTTCACCGGAGAGAGAGGTGGCAGCCGTGGGGAGTCCAGCCGGCCAGCCTCTCTCCGGGCTCCATCTCCCTACCGTTGTAGGACCATGAACGCAGACTCCACCAGCAGCGTACAGGGGAGGGTCACGAGGGACAGGACTCGGACTGGCAGGAGGCTGGACATCTGGACCCAGAAACCACTCCTCTCCCAGATGGCTGTGTTCAAGGCTGAAAGCAAAGATTTCTTTTTTTTTCTTTTTATGGTATTTGTTAAGCACTTACTATGTGCCAGGCACTAAGCAATGGGGTAAATATAAGCTAATCAGGTTGGACACAGTCCATGGCTCTCACGGGGCTCACAGTCTCAAACCCCATTTTACAGATGAGGTAACTCAGGCCCAAAGAAGCCAAGTGACTTTCTCAACTCTCTCCTCTCCCCACAACATTTAGGTATATATGTAGATATTTATTTATATAGTATGTATTTATACTGATGCCTGTTTACTTGTTTTAATGTCTGTCTCCCCCCTTCCAGACTGTAAGCCCGTTGTGGGCAGGGATCGTCTCTCTTTATTGCTGTATTTGTATTTTCCAAGCGCTTACTCCAGTGCTCTACACACAGCAAGCGCTCAGTAAATACGATTGAATGAATTACTGAAAAGGTCATAGAGTATAACAGAGCCAGAACCGGGATTCAATCCCAGGCCCTTCTGACTCCCAGGACATTGGTCAATCCACTAGGCCATGCTGCTCATTTCCATTAGCTTAAATAAGGTGGAGGTGATGGTGGACAGGTGAGGAGGGAGGAAGGAGTGGGGACCAGGGGAGAGCGTCCGGGTCTGGAGGTCAAGAAACTGGCTTAGGTTCTGACCTCCCCTCCACCCACCGGCCCCTGGCATCAGCGTGGAGGGATGCCAAGCGTTCCTGGATACCTTTGGACAGGGTGGGAGACAGGATGCCCAAGATCCTCTCATCCCAGGGCATGACAGTCTGGCACAGGAGGGCATGTAAATTGTCGACCTCTTGCAGAGAAGGCTCCGGACGGCCTTTCAGTCCTAGCCCCACGGCCGGCAGTTCCGAGCTGAGGAGGGGCGGAAGGCCCGGGTCTGGGGCCGGAGGCTTCAGGAGGCCTGGAATGGGCAGGAGGAGTGGACAAAGTGACGAGAGAGAGTAACCGGTTCTGAGCCCCCAAATCTCCCTTCCCCCACAGCTGTGTGTGGACCTTGTCCTCTAGACTGTAAGCTCGTTTTGGGCAGGGAATGTGTCTGCTTATTGTTGTATTGTAATCTCCCAAGCGCTTAGTACAGTGTTCTGCACACAATAAGCGTTCAAGAAATACAGTTGAATGAATGGGTGAAGGCTCCAAGGCGGCGATGCCATGACTGCACCTGTGCCGCTGGCCAAGTCACACGTGGCTTAGTGGAAAGAGCACCTCGAGAGTCAGAGGTCGTGGGTTCTAAACCCGACTCAGCCATTTGTCAGCTGTGTAACTTTGGACAAGTCACTTAACTTCTCTGGGCCTCAGTTACCTCATCTGTAAAATGTAAATTGAGACCGTGAGCCCCACGTGGGACAACCTGTTTACCTTGTATCTACCCCCAGCGCTTAGAACAGTGCTCGGTACGCAGTAAGCGCTTAACAAATACCATCATCATCAAAACATCCACCGTCCAGCGCCCTCGTACCAGCGATCTCCAGGAATCGGAAGGTATCCAGGTACCCGCGGTGGCAAAGCTCGCCGAGCTCCTGCAGACACACAACGACGCCTTCGGCCTTTCCCAATCCGACCCCAACCTGGACACTCCCCTCCCCCCCTCCCCGACGACCCCTTCAGCGCCCTCACCTTCTGATCCGGCGGGAAGAGCGTTCTGGTGAAGAGGTAAACATTTCCCAAGGAGAGGTGGTAGTTGAGGTGGGTAATGTCCACGTAGAAGAAGTTTGTGGACTGGATTTTGGGGCAGATGTCGGTTTCCCCAAAGAATGGGGAGACCGTGACAGTTGTCCCCACGTCCAGGATGGGCATGTTGTTGCTCAAGCCCCCGTCCACGTAGTGCTGCCGGCCGCACGCCGGGTTGGGGGGGAGGGAGGTAAAGAGGAGAGGTTGCCAGGCAACTGCCATCATCCCCGTCCATCCCACCGATGCCAGATGCCACCTGGGCGGGCAGATCTATGAGGCTGATGGAACCCGGCGGTAGCAGCGACAGAGATAGCAGTGGAGGCGGCAGCAGAGACAGAGCAATGGGGGCAACCGGTGGACAGTGATAGTTATAGTAAATACCTAAACCCGTTAGGGCCCCGGAACTTTGTCGGAAGCAGAGCATTCACCCAGGCCAGTGGAGCCGGCAGGAGAGCATTAGTCTCCGTCCCCCGGCCCCATTGGAAACTAACTCACCTCGCCTTGGAAGGAAGGAGGAATCAGGCCGCAGTAAATTGGGATGAAGGTGGAGCAGAGGAGCGCCTGGGGAAGGGGAGGGCAGAGGAACGTGGCGGGTTGAGTTCTATCCCTGCCCTGAAGCGGGGGCTGCTGTCAGAGAGACCATTCGGAGATTCTATGGTCAGAATCCTGCCCAGCAGGACCGGACTATCACTCTGAGAACCAGGAGGCCCCAGGAGGACAAATGAGGGTGGGACGTGTTTGGGTCCAAACTGTTGGCCAGCTGGCCCCCTCCCGACATTCGGTAGCACAGTAGTCTTTTGGGCTTCGGATGTCCATACTGGCTCTCTCTCTCTCTTTCTCTCTCTCATCGTATAGACAAATATTTCTGGTGACCGCTAAAGTGGCAAATGGTATTGTGCCTATCAGTCTCCCCTACCTTGGAGTGGAAGCTCCCCGAGGACAGGGGAAGTGGCACTTGGCATTTCTGTACTTTCTAAGCTGCAGGCCTAGAGCGGTGCTGGGACAGTTTCCTGCTGGCTCCTCACGGAGCGCCCCTTTCCGACCACTGGTCCCAGAGTTACAGTTGCTGCCCATCCCCATCTCCACCACCCATATATCTCAGGATAGCTCCCTGCACGCAGCCCTGGCTCCCTGCCCATCTCCTCCTGCCCCCTGCGGCCCAGAGCCTCGCTGCCCTCCTGCCTGCCCAAACACTCTCCTCTCTTCCCTCGGAATCGCCAGCCGGAAGCTCGCTTCCCTCAACTCCCCACAGCAGTTCTCCAAGCCCTCTGAAAGCTCTTGGGCACTCGGTCCCCCTCGACTCCCCAGAGCTGCCCCTCTGGGGGTGGGGGGGGCGGGAGGAAGGAGGTGCGCACAAGCATGACGGCACATTTTCGGGCTAAGCTGTGGTCTTGGGAGTCGAAGAGATTGGAAACTCCTTGAGGGCACGGGTCAAGTTCATTTAGTCACGCAAGACCTTTGTCCGGCTGTGCGCTCTGCATTCTGGAAGCTTTCAGTAGCAGTGGTTTTCTCTCCATCACTCAACGACTCCAGGCTCAGAGCCTCGCATTCATTCAGGATCGTGAACCGAGGGAAACTGATGAAACACAACAGGTGTTCTAGCACGCCAGCCTGACCCCATTTGTCAGGTGGGAGGAGTGAGCATATACTGTGTGAACATCCAAGGTAAGAACACCTAAGGTATGATGATGCTTAAACCATCTAAGTTATGTGCATGCACAGCCTAAGGATGTGCAGTCTGAGCAGGAGCCAGCCAGTCCAGCCCTACTAGCTACACAGGGTCATCACTCATATTAAACTCGTGCCAGTAAATTGTAAGCCCTTTAAGGGTAGGGATCATGTCTACTAGCTCTATTGTACAATGCTCTGCACACACTAGACTGGAAGCTCCTTGAGGGCAGAGATTATGTCTACCGACTACTCTTCTCCCTCAAGTGCTCGGTACGGTGCTCTGCAGATAGAAGGTGCTCTCTATATAGGATTGATTGATCCGTCAAACCCTTTCCCAACGACTCACGTCGATGACATCTTGTTTGGAGTGGAACTGGGACACCAGGACGTTCTTCCAGTCGGGCACGCGGGTGAGGGAGACGCACAGCTTGCCCGACACCAGCTGGTGGACGTTGGCAGGGAGGTGTTGGCCCAATTTCTTTTTGAGGAACCGGTAGGGGTTGAAGGATGGGTGGAGCACCCCGATGTTTCGCCTCCGGGCGCTTCGGACCAAATCCATGAAGATCTCACAGAGAAGTTCTGGAAAAGAGGGCCTGAGTCTTTTCCCTGTAAGGACACTTCCGAGGGGTCCCGATTTCCTGGAGAAAAAAATGGCCATTTCCAGGTGTTCTTTGCAGTCCCTAGAAGGATCCTGCCTAGACCCCCTTAGCCACTTTACCCTAATAATAATGGCATTTTAAGCTCCTTCTCCGTGTCAAGCACCGTACTAGGTCCTGGGCTTGATACAGGACAGAGCAGATACAGTCCCTGTCTCACACGGGATTCTCAGTCGAAGGGGGAGGGGGAACAGACGAAGAATTGAGGCCCAGAGAAGTTGTGACACCTCACAGAGTCACTCATCCCTTCCTCCTCACACTTTCTTGAAGCTTGCGTTTACTGGGACGGTGTTCCAACTCCATCAACTCTGCTGAGTCTTCTTTCCTCTTCTCCCCACCCCTGCCTCACCAAGAAGCACTGAGCCCAGCAACTGATCGGGAATGAAATGAAACCGCTAGGTTGTTTGTGGTGAGTGGGCACTGGGGTGCAGCCCTCTGTCCGCTCTCCACCCACCACCGAGTGGGTCCTACCCCGCAGTGGCTCATCTTCCCGCCTCCCAAGGACCAGCCCGGCCTGTGTCCTCTGAACTAATAATAATTATGAATTTTGTTAAGCGCTTACTATGTGCCAAGCACTGTTCTAACCTCTAGGGTGGATACAAGGTGATCAGGTTGTCCCTCGTGGGGCTCACAGTCTTCATCCTCATTTTACAGATGAGGTAACTGAGGAACGCAGAAGTGAAATGACTTACCTGAGGTCACATTGCAGACAAGTGGCAAATCCGGGATTAGAACCCACGTCCTCTGACTCCCAAGCCCGTGCTCTTGCCAGTAGGCAAGGCTGGACTCCTTAGGGGGAGGCTGGAGGACCCAACGGCTTCAAGCACCAGGGCCACTTCGGGGCCACAGCGGGGAAAAGAGCGGGGGTGAAGAGGAAATGGGTTAGAGTCCCAACCCAGGGTGCTCTATGCCATATCCAACTTTCTGGCCACCAGCGGCAGCGGCCTGAATCGTCAAGTTTTGCAAGTATCCTGTAAGAATCCCCATTCCTCACTGCTGACCCAGCAAAGGCCTGGGTTCTAATCCCGACTCCGCCTCATATCTACTTTGTGACCTTGGGCAAGTCACTTCACTTCTCTGCATCTCAGTTACTTCATCTGTAAAATGGAAGTAAGAGTGTGAGCCCCATGTTGGGCAGGGACTGTACCCAACCTGACTAACTTGTCTCTACCCCAGTGCCTAGAACAGTGGTTGGCATATGGTAAGCGCTTAACAAATACCATAATTATGATTATTAAGAAACCTGGCAAAATCCCACCAGCAGAGGGAGGAAGGGCCGCCTAGTGGGTGGAGCTCAGGGCTGGGAGCCAGGGGCTCCTGCTTCTAATCCCAGCTTTTACCCCGGCCTGCTGTGAGACCTTGGGCAAGTCACTGAACCTTTCTGGGCCTCCGTTTCCTCACCTGCAAAATGGGGTTAATAATTCCTGCCTGTCCCTACCTCACATAATAATGAAATATAGACGCACTTTGGAAAATAAAAAGGCTATAAAATTCGAGATGCATTTCTCCACCACCCCTGCCCCAGATTTCTGAGATGGAAAGCCAAGACGAGATACCAAAGGATGAGGTGCCGTATCGAAGCCCACGCCCCGGAATGGGCCGTAACCACGTCCAAACCCCTCCCCGAGCCCCCAGGCTCCGAAGACAGAAGGTCGGAAGGTCAGGGGCAGATATCGTAAATTACTGGGGGACTATGGCGGCTGACAAATTTGTGGGAAAGCCCATGTACATGGGTCGGTCGGTTTGTATGCAGAGATGCAGCGTGGCTCAGTGGAAAGATCATGGGCTTGGGAGTCAGAGGTCACGGGTTCTCATCCCGACTCCGCCACTAATCGGCTAGGTGACTTTGGGCAAGTCACTTAACTTCTCTGTGCCTCAGTTACCTCATCTGTAAAATGGGGATTAAGATTGTGAGCCCCACGTGGGACAATCTTGTATCACCTTGTATCCCCCCATCGCTTAGAACAGTGCTCTGCACATAGTAAGCGCTTAACAAATACCATTATTATTATTATCATTATTATTATTATTTGTATGGCCAGGAGCCCGGAGGTGGCAGGGAGAAGAAAGAGCCCTTGGACCGTCGACTCTGCTTTGGATTTTCCAAAATGCTTCCTTACCGGCCCCTCCTGCCCCCACTCGGACCCCGAATCCCTTCTCCCTACCTGCCGCCGGAGAACCGCCCAAGCCGCCCCCCTGACGCCCCTGGACGCTGCCTCGAGGGCGGGTCCCAGAAACGGGGGCTCTCCCTTCCCTGGCTTGGCTAAAAGGAACCCCGTTAAGTCCCACTTCGGGCTGGGTCGGGGGTTACAGGACCTCAAGAAAACTCTCCGGCCCCCGCCCGCCCCCAAGAGTTGGTGTGATAGGAGTTAGGATGAAGTGGGTTAGGAACGGGAGGCATCGAGGGGCTGGGCCAGGGTCCGGAAGGGGCGGATGGGAAGACAGACAGATCGAAACACGACCCCAGGGCCCGGGGGAGGGTCCTGGAGGATCTGGGCCGGGAGAAGGAGGCAAGTGGTGGAAGGTCCTAGGGGGAGGCATGATGGGGGTGGGCTGGAAGGCAGGCAGGAGGAGACCGGCACCCAGGGGTCAGGGGTGGTGCTGGAGGATTGGGGGCCGGGCAGGTGGAGACACGCACCCAGGGGTATCTGGCTGAGGTGGACTGCGCAGCAGAGCGCCCCGGAGGAGGATCCGCAGAATTTTCGGGCGCCGAGCAGCAGGTGCGGGGCGCGCTCATTCAAGCAGGTGAGGACCCCGATGTAGTAAAAGCTCAGGAAGCCGCAGCCGACGAAGGAGAAGTGCCAGACGCGCTCCCGGTCGAGCATGGCGGTAGGTCGGGAGGGGAGCCCCTCGGACCAGCAGACTCCCCCGGCCCGTCCGCTCCAGCTCCCGCCCGCAGCTCCGGCTTCCAAACCTCCTCCTCCAGGGAGCCCCCGGACGTCACCACCGCCGAGCCAATCGGCGGCCCCCCCGCCTCCCAACTGCCGGAGCTCATTCGTTCCCTCCGTCGTATTTATTGAGCGCTTGCGGTATGCAGAGCACCGTACGAAGCGCTTGCGAAAGTACAGTGCAGCAATAATGACAGAAAATCCCTGCCCACCACTAGCTCACGGTCTAGAGGGGGCGGAGACTGACATCGATACAAGTAAACAGGCCTTAATGTAAATAAATAAAAGGACAGATATAAACAAAAGTGCTGTGGGGCGGGGAGAGCAAAGGGAGCGAGTCAGGGTGACGCGGGAAATGAGTGGGAAATGAGGAAAAGGGAGGCTTAGTCTGGGAAGGCCTCTTGGAGAAGCAGCGTGGCTCAGTAGAAAGAGCACGGGCTTTGAAGTCAGAGGTCATGGGTTCGAATCCCGCCTCTGCCAACTGTCAGCTGTGTGACTTTGGGCAAGTCATTTAACTACTCTGTGCCTCAGTTACCTCATCTGTAAAATGGGGATTAAAACTGTGAGCCCCCCTGGGACAACCTGATCACCTTGTAACCTGCCCAGCACTTAGAACAGTGCTTAGCACATAGTAAGCGCTTAACAAATGTTATTATTATTATTATTATTATTAGAGGAGATGCACCTTCAGTAAGGCTTTGAAGGAGGGGAGAGTAATTGTCTGGCAGATGTGAGCGGGAAGGGCGTGCCAGGCCAGAGATACAAAGTGGGCCAGGGGTCGGCAGTGAGACAGGTGGGACAGGTGAGATGAAGGCCCAGTGAGAAGGTTAGCGGCACCAAAGGAGCTCAGGATGGGGGCTGGGCTGGAGAAGGATAGAAGGGAGGTGAGGTAGGAGGGGGCAAAGTGATGGAGAGTTACCTCATCTGTAAAATGGGGATTAAGACTGTGAGCCTCATGTGGGACAACCTGATCACTTTGTAACCTCCCCAGCGCTTAGAACAGTGCTTTGCGCCTAGTAAGCACTTAATAAATGCCATTATTATTATTATTATTATTATTATTATTATTATTATTATTATTAGACTGTGAGCCCCACGTGGGACTCATGGGCAGGGACTATGTCCAACCTGATCATCCTGTGTCTACCCCAGGGCTTAGTATAGTGCTTGGCACAGAATAAGGGCTTAACAAAAATCATAATTTATTAACATTATTATGATTATTATTATTATTCACTGACAGATTGGTTGCTTAATGTGTAGACAGACTGGTTGCCTGGAGGAGTTGCTCAATGCCTTGAGCAGGGCAGGCCTCACTGGAGAACTCTTGTTCTGGCGGGCTTTGGGTGTGGGCAGCGGGAGGTATGACCTTGCCCGGAGGCAGGGGCTGTCTAGCTCGCCGGCTTGTTAGCCGGGCCTCTCTCCGGGCTCGGTAAGTCTCCGCGGGGCCTTGGGAAGAGCCGGACCCCAGCACTGGTTACTAGGAGAAGACCAAGGTATTCGGCAGACTCTGCTGAGTATTAGTCAATCAGTGGTATTTATTGAGCGCTCACACTGTGCAGAGCACTGTAGTAAGGGCTTGGAAGAGTTCATCATCATCGACGCTGTTCTTTGAGCGCTTACTGTGTGCAGATAAGGGGCTCGCGGGGAAGATAAGGGGAAGCAGCGTGGCTCAGTGGAAAGAGCACGGACTTTGGAGTCAGAGGCTGCGGTTCAAATCCCGGCCCTGCCACTTGTCAGCTGTGTGACTTTGGGCAAGTCACTTCACTTCTCTGGGCCTCAGTTCCCTCATCCGTAAAATGGGGATGAAGACTGTGAACCCTTCGTGGGACAACCTGATTACCTTGTATCTACCCCAGCGCTTAGAACAGTGCTTTGCACATAGTATGCGCTTAACAAATACCAACATTATTATTATTATTATTATTATCTTTCAAGAGCCCTTCCAGCCGATCTAGGCTCCTATGGTGGTGCTCCCTGGGGTTTGAGTGGCTCAGAGACAAAGCCTGCAGTCCCACAGCTGCAAGGGGGCACTGAGAGAGAGAAGGGGCATCACCCAAGAGCGGGGTTCTGCTCCGGCCGGGTGGTCTCCGGCAGAATGGCGCCCTAGGCTTGAGCTCTGGCCCTGGCCCTGGCAGCAGGCAGCCCGTAGCTCTCGGGCAGGGGGCCCCTTCTCGGGTGAGCCTGCGAGGGTGACGCTCTACCTGGCACCACTGCCTCGGCACCTCTGGACCTGCAACCTGTAATCATGCAGCCCCTCAACCCTGAAGCCTGCCCTGCACAACTCTGCAACCCTGTAACTCTGCGACCCCACGACCACACGGCCCTGCATCCCCACAGTTCTGAGACTCTGACCCAGAGCAAGCAAGACCTTAACTCCCACTCCGTCACCCATCCCTCCATCCCCTGACCTGTGACCCCTGACCTGTGACCCCCGTCCCCGGAAGGATGCTCCCCAGCCCCAGCCCCTGCCTTCAACGAGGCTCCCGGAAGCTCCTCGGCCTCTGATTGACCTGGCCGGTGCCCCCTCCCACCCACGGCCCTTCCCTCGCACTCTCCCCGGGGGCAGGGTCAAACTGGCCTGCAGCCGAAGTGGACGGATCCCTGACAGGCAGTGCCCGCCGGCAAACCCACAGCGTCAGAGGTCCAAGGGACCCAGTGGGACACTAATTTCAGGGGGAGAGAGGTGAGGGAGTCTTCTTGGGCAAAGCGGCTGACCAGGGCCTGCAGTGCTCCAGAGAACAACTTTCCTGCTGCTGTCCAGCAAAGCAGAAGCGACGGACAGGTAACTGGCCGATTTTTTATGCCAATTTGTTAAGTGCTTATTGTGTGCCCGACACTGTACAGAGCGCTGGGGTGGATACAAGCTAATCAGGATGGGCACAGTTCGTGTCCCACATGGGGGTCACAATCTTAACCCCCACTTTACAGATGAGGTAACTGGGTCCAGAGAAGTGAAGAGACTTGCCCAAGGACACACGGCAGACATTTTCTGGATACTAGAACCAACCTGGGGCTCGCCAGCCTGGCCCGGTGCTCCTACAGGGTGAGGTGAACCCCAAATAGTCTGGGGGAAGCCAGTGTATGCCCCCTTCAGCCAGGAACCACCTCTGCCACTGGAAGCTCCAGTAAGACCCCCATCCCCAACCCCCAAGTCAGAAGCAAAGTGGCTTAGTGGAAAGTCACAGTCCTGGAGTCAGAGGACATGGGGTCTAATCCCGGCTCCACCACTTGTCTGCTGTGTGACCCTGGGCAAGCCACTTAACTTCCCTGTGCCTCAGTCACCTCCTCTGTAAAATGGGGCTTAAGACTGTAATCAGATACAACCTGATTACCTTGTACCTACCCCGGTGCTTAGAACAGTGCTTGGCACATAGTAAGCGCTTAACATGCACCATAATTATTATTATTATTAAGTGGTGCGCTAGGACAGGGCTGAGCCTGCTACTCCCGTCCCCTTCACATCCAACCACCGCTCTCCCCATCTTCAAAGCCCTTCTGAAATTACCTCTCCTCCAGGAGACCGTTCCTGATTAACCTCTCATCTCCCCACCCTTCTTTCACCCGGCAGTTTATTTTAGAGTCTGCCTTCCCGCCGGACTGTAAACACCTTGATGACAGCATTTGGGTCCATTGGCTCTACTGCGCACTCAACAGCCTCTCAGTACAGTGCTCTGCACACAGTAGACTGGAGGGCAGAAATCATGCCTACTAACGCTATTGTACTCTTCGAAGGGCTCAGTACAGTGCACTGCATAAGGCTCAGTACAGTGCACTGCATACAGGTATAAACTCTCATTTCCTCGTCTCCCACTCCCTTCTGGGTTGCACTGATTTGCTCCCTTTGTTCTCCCCGCATCCCAGCCAAACAGCACGTCCATACGTCCCTACGTCCATAATTTCTTACTTTATTTTAACGTCTGTCTCCCCCTCTAGACCGTCAATTCATTGCGGGCAGGGACTGTGTCTGCTATATTGTTATACTGTACTCTCCCAAGCGCTTTGTACAGTACTCTGCACACGGTAAGTGCTCAATAAATACGATTGACTGATTGATTGAGTGTACAGTCTGATTATCCTGTATCTACTCCTGTGCTCAGCACACTGCTTGACACATAGTAAGTGCATACTGTTTGATTGGTTAACAAATCCCACAATGATTAGAGTTAGAATTTAAAGCGAGAATAATCAATCATTTGTACAGACTGAGCCCTTACTGTGGGCAGAGAATTGTACAATACAATACAATTTCCCAGTTGTACAATTGGGAAAGTACAATACAGGAGTGGGTTGATGCTTACCCACCCCTGCCCAAAGAAGTTTCCCAGTGTACAAAGATGCAGCTCTGCTCCTCCCACATAGGGTCAGTGGAGTCTAAGAGGGCAAGCGATGAACAGAGAGTGACACAAGTGGGACAGGAGTGGGGAGGGTGACACCACGCTGGAGGGAGGGAGGAGGGCAGGCTGGCACAGACCCTCAGCATGTCAGAGAGCCTATTCATTCACTCAATTCTATTTATTGAGCACTTACTGTGTGCAAAGCACTATACTAAGCACTTAGGAAAGTACAGCCCCTCAGCACTTACGTCCTTAGCTGTAATTTCTTTATTTAAAGTAATGTCTGTCTATAATCTAGACTCTAGACTCTAAGCTCACTGTGGACAGGGAATGTGTCTGTTTATTGCTATATCGTACTCTCCCGAGTGCTTAGTGATCTGCATACAGCAAGCGCTCAGTAAACACGATGGAATGAATGAATGCCGGTCTCAGCTCCGCAACATTGCCAAGATCCGACCTTTCCTCTCCATCCCAACCGCTACCCTGCTCATTCAAGCTCTCATCCTATCCCGTCTGGACTACTGCATCAGCCTTCTCTCTGATCTCCCATCCTCGTGTCTCTCTCCACTTCAATCCATACTTCATGCTGCTGCCCGGATTATCTTTGTCCAGAAACGCTCTGGGCATATTACTCCCCTCCTCAAAAATCTCCAGTGGCTACCAATCAATCTGCGCATCAGGCAGAAACTCCTCACCCTGGGCTTCAAGGCTGTCCATCACCTCGCCCCCTCCTACCTCACCTCCCTTCTCTCCTTCTACAGCCCAGCCCGCACCCTCCGCTCCTCCGCCGCTAATCTCCTCACCGTACCTCGCTCTCCGCCTGTCCCGCCATCGACCCCCGGCCCACGTCATCCCCCGGGCCTGGAATGCCCTCCCTCTGCCCATACGCCAAGCTAGCTCTCTTCCTCCCTTCAAGGCCCTGCTGAGAGCTCACCTCCTCCAAGAGGCCTTCCCAGACTGAGTCCCTTCCTTCCTCTCCCCCTCGTCCCCCCTCCATCCCCCCCATCTTACCTCCTTCCCTTCCCCACAGCACCTGTATATATGTATATATGTTTGTACATATTTATTACTCTATTTATTGATTGATTGATTTTATTTGTACATATCTATTCTATTTATTTTATTTTGTTAGTATGTTTGGTTTTGTTCTCTGTCTCCCCCTTTTAGACTGTGAGCCCACTGTTGGGTAGGGACTGTCTCTATATGTTGCCAATTTGTACTTCCCAAGCGCTTAGTACAGTGCTCTGCACATAGTAAGCGCTCAATAAATACGATTGATGATGAATGAATACAGTATAACAACAAACAGATACATTCCCTTCCCACAAGGAGTTTACAGAGATGGGCCACTGAGCCGGCTACCCTCAGCACAGATGGCCGGGCAGGGCTGGGGCAGAGAGCGTCCAAACAACTCAGGCCACATCGTCCGACCTGCTCATTCGTTCTGCGGGGGTCAGCTGTCTCAGGCCCCAGGCAGGCGAGCGCGGTTTCTTGGGCAATCAGATCTCCGGGATGCCAGGCCACAGGTAAACAAACTCTTCCCTAGTTGGATACCAGCCAGCCAATCAATAGAATCTATTGGCATCTAGTTCATGCAGAGCACTGTACCGGGTGCCTCCTACGTACAGAGTATTGTACGGAGTGCCTGCTGTGTGCAGAGTGCAGGACTGGTAATTCTCCATTGTCTGAAGATGAAATTCACGCCCACGTTTGGCCAGTTTCCAGGACCAGTTTCCAGGGCCGGTATCAAGGATGAGTGTGGAGATCGGAGCCTCAGCCACAGGATTCCAGCAGCGCTCCGGGGATTGCCCGACCAGGGGATTATTTTAGCGGGGACTGGGGAAAACCTGGGGTCATAAGGGAGCCCTTTTACTCTGGAGCCACTGTCCGTCCGGCTATGGTGAGGGCGCCCAGCCAGGCCAGGTCAGGATGAGGCCCGTCCGGGGGGCGGTCAGATGCTTCCCTGGGCAGCCCAAGCAGAGTGGATGAGGCACAGGGGGAATCATTGGGGACAACGTCCTCCCTGCCCCCCAGATCTGGGGGCAGACAGGGCCAGTAGGCAAGAAGTGATAGCCAGAATGACCCTGTGGTCAAAAGTCCATTTTCAGTGAGTCAGCGAGGGCAGTTGGTGGGGGTGGGGAGGAAGGAAGGTCCAGGGTCCTTGAACTCTTTCCTCGGATCCATCCTGCTCGGGGCAGGGGAGGAGTGCAAGGAGGGAGTCAGCCGGTGGGCAGGTGGTGGGGTCTGGGTCGCCCCCTTCCCGGGCCCCTCCGGGCTGAGGGAGGGACGGGAGGCTCCGCCAGGAGGGAGCCGCGCGAGCAGCAGCGCCGCCTGGTGGCGGGAGAGAGGCCCTCTCCCCCGAGGCCCGCAGAATGGTATCTGTTAAGCGCTTACTATGTGCCACGCACTGTACTAAGCGCTGGGGTGGATACAAGCAAATCGAGTGGGATACGGCCCCTGTCCCACATAGTCTCAATCCCTATTTTAGGAGAAACAGCGTGGCTCAGCAGAAAGAGCACGGGTTGGAAACCAGAAGTCGTGGGTTCGAATCCCGACTCCGCCGCTTGTCAGCTGTGTGACTTTGGACAAGTCACTTCACTTCTCTGTGCCTCAGTTACTTCATCTGTAAAATGGGGATCAAGACTGTGAGCCCCACGTGGGACAACCTGATTGCCTTCTATCTACCCCAGCGCTTAGAACAGTGCCTGGCACATAGGGAACGCTTAACAAATACCATAATTATTGTTATTATTATTTTTCAGATGAGATAACTGAGGCACAGAGAAGTGAAGTGGTTTGCCCAAGGTCACTCAAAAGGCGAGTGGCGGTGCCGGCCTTAGAACCCATGTCCTCTGACTCCCGAGCCCCTGCTCTTTTCACTAAGCCACGCTGCTTCTCCAAAAAGGAAAACCCGGAGCTGCGGCAACTGATCTGAGGACTCAGTGGCCTGTGGCAGGTTCCACTAGCAGGTGGCGACTCGATAGCTCCCAGCTGGGGGGAATCCACAAGTTCTGAGCTGCGATACACGAGTCATTAAGGCGACTGTCCGGAGGGAATGGGCGAGGAGCGCTATCAAGTCTTTGATTGCTGATGGGTGACTGTTGACACGTCGTAATCTCCTCCGTGAATCGTCGTCCTGCTTATTTGGCGGGGGCCCAAGTCCCGGTGTGCGGAACTCATAACTTAGATGCTTAAACCATACGTGCTGCTGCTGCTGCTGCTGCTGCTGGTATTTGTTAAGCGCTTACTATGTGCAAAGCACTGTTCTAAGCACTGGGGCGGTTACAAGGTGATCAGGTTGTCCTATGTGAGGCCTCACAGTCTTATTCCCCATTTTACAGATGAGGTAAGTGAGGCACAGAGAAGTAAAGTGACTTGCCCAAAGTCACACAGCTGACAACTGGCGGAGCCGGGATTTGAACCCATGACCTCTGACTCCAAAGCCCGGGTTCTTTCCACTGAGCCACGCTGCTTCTCATTCATTCATTCATTCATTCGTATTTTTGAGCGCTTACTATGTGCAGAGCACTGTACTAAGCGCTTGGGAAGTACAAGTTGGCAACATATAGAGACGGTCCCTACCCAACAGTGGGCTCACAGTCTAGAAGGGGGAGACAGAGAACAAAACAAAGCATATTAACAGAATAAAATAAATACCTTAGTTGTTCTTACCTTGGATGTTCACACAGCACATGCTCACTCCTCACACCTGAAAAATGGGGTCAGGCTGGCATGTTAGAACACCTGTTGTGTTTCATCGGTTTCCCTCGGTTCACGATCCTGAATGAATGCGAGGCTCTGAGCCTGGACTCATTAAGTGATGGAGGGAAAACGACTCTTCTGAAAGCTTCCAGAATGCAGAGCGCACAGCCAGACAAAGGTCTTGCGTGACTAGATGAACCCCGCCCTACCTCCTTCCTCTCCCCAAAGCACTTGTATATATGTTTGTACAGATTTATTACTCTATTTTACTTGTACATATTTACTATTCTATTTATTTTGTTAATGATATGCATTTAGCTTCAATTCTATTTGTTCTGACGACTTGACACCTGTCCACATGTTTTTTGTTGTTGTTGTTGTCTGTCTCCCCCTTCTAGACTGTAAGCCCGTTGTTGGGTAGGAACTGTCTCTATATGTTGCCAACTTGTACTTCCCAAGAGCTTAGTACAGTGCTCTGCACACAGTAAGCGCTCAATAAATACGATTGAATGAACGAATGAATAATGGTATTTTAAGCTCCTTCTCCGTGCCAAGCTTGGTACTAAGTCCTAGGCTTGATACAGGACAGAGCAGACACAGTCCCTGTCTCACACGGGATTCCCAGTCGACGGTGGAAGGGGAACAGATGAAAAATTGAGGCCCAGAGAAGTTGTGTCACAGTCACTCATCCCTTCCTCCTCACACCTTCTTGAACCTTGCGTTTTCTGGGACGGTGCCCCAACTCCATCAACCCTGCCGAATCTTCTTTCCTCCCCACCACCTCTACCCCTGCCTCACCAAGCACTGAGCCCAGTAACTGATCGGGAATTCATTCATTCATTCAATCGTATTTATTGAGCGCTTACTGTGTGCAGAGCACTGTACTAATCACTTGGGAAGTACAAGTTGGCAACATATAGAGACGGTCCCTACCCAACAACGGGCTCACAGGCTAGAAGTCTACCAATCACGATAGCCGAGTAGGATAAGCAGTTGGGATGGTGCTGACCCTAAAACAAGGCTTGGGAAAGAGCTCAGCATCTACCTCAGCAGGGCCTCTCTCGCCTCATTCCTAGGAACAGGCAGCAGAGCAGTGGGGTCAGACATCGTATTGTCTAGTAGGGATGGGGAGCGGGGCGAGGGTTACTGGGGACAGAGAGGCCTGGGGCAGAGGGACCAAGGGAGAGGAGCTGGGAAAGGGCCTTGGGAGAGGAACTGGGGAAGGGAGCTAGGGGCTAAGGAAGGGGGCTGGGGAGAGGGCTTAAAGAGAGGAGCTGGGGAGAGGGACTGAGGAAGGTGGAGAGGAGGGAGGCCAAAGAGTGGGAAAAGGGAAGGGGTCTGGGGAAAGAGACTGGAAAAGGGACTGAGAAGAGGGACTGGAGGGTGCCGGGAAGGGGGCTGAGGCTGGGATATAGGGACAGGTAGGGAGGAGCTGGGGAAGAAGACTGGGAAGGGTGGTGGGGAGAGAGACGGCTCCCCAGTCAACAGCTGGCAGAGCTGAACCCCACCCCACCTCCCGCCCAGAACTTCCTCCCTCCCGCCTTGTGGGTGAAAACAACATCCATCATGTTGCATGTGGAAGGGGGTGAGAAGTAGCATTGCCTAGTGGGTTCTAAGCCTGGCTCTGCCACTTGCCTACTGAGTGACTTTGGGCAATCACTTCACTTCACTTATCTTTGCCTCAGTTCACTCTTCTGTAAAATCAATCAATGGTATTTATCGAGCGCTAACTATGTGCAGAGCACTGTACTAAGAGCTTGGGAGAGTACAAGACAACAGAATTAGCAGACACGTTCCTTGCCCACAGTAAGCTTACAGTCTAGAGGGGGAGACTAATTAATTAATAGGAATAAATATCTAAGAATAATAAATAAATATAGTACATATGGGCTGTAGGATTGGGAGTGGGGTGAATATCAAATGTCCAAAGGTCACACAGATCCAAGTGCATAGACAATGCAGAAATGAGAGCAAGCCAGGGAAAAGAAGGCTTATTCAGAGAAGGCCTCTTGGAGAAGATGTGTTCTTAATAATTCTTAAAAATGGGGATTAATACTGTGAGTCCCATGTGGGACATGGACTGTGTCCAAGCTGATTAGCTTGTACCTCCCTCAGTGCTTAGTACAGTGCCTCGCACACAGTAAGTGCTCAGCAAATACAATAAAAAAGAATGCACATCCTGAGGAGGGAAACAGAAGAGGTGGGCAGGAGCTCTGACTGAGAGCCGCAGTAGGGAGAGGGGAACGGCATCTTTGTTTATGGCTCCCTGCCTAAAGTGGAAGCTCCTTCAGGGCAGGGAATACATCTGGGGCTTCTGCTGTATTTTTCCCAGCTTTCAGTACGGTGCCCTGCCCTTCGTGGGCGGTCAGTTAATATCGTCGCTACTAAAGTGTCTCCTTCTGGTGGTCTCATCGATTCCCCGGACCCATGGCAACTTTTCCCAAGTCTATTCCTGCAGAAAGCAGGTGTCCATTTGTGAGAATATTCCTAAGGGCTTTGAGATCGCAGCTTGCTTTCTGTCCTAAGCCAAGGGGTGTCTCTCTAGATTGTAAACTTACTGTGGGCAGAGAATGTCTGTGTAGTTTGTAGTGTATTCTCCCAACCGCTTAATACAGTGTTGCACACACAGTAAGCACTCAATAAATACGACTGAATTAAAGACTGAATATGGCAGGAGCCCATACAACGGTCCCCTCTTCAAATCTCTAGCTGCGCTCTCTGAGGTTGTTACTGGGAAACCAGGGAGAGAGCAGTGGGATTTGTAACCATGATCCCTGCCCTCCTGAGATTTGCCATCTAGTAAGGGTGGGGCTGGGGGCGGGGCAAGGAAGGAAAGGAACATTTACAGATAAGGGGAGCAATAGAGTATAAAAATATCTACATAAGTGCAATGGGGGACTAAACTGTAAGCTCGTTGTGGGCAGTGAATGTGTCTGCTAATTCTGTTATATTGTACTCTCCCAGCTCTTAGTATAGTGCATTGCACATAGTAAGTGCTCAATGAACACCCCTGTTCTGTTGTACTCTCCCAAACACTTAGTACAGTGTTCTGCACACCGAACTCTATAACAGAACTCTAGAACAATCTCTATAAACGCGATTGGTTGACTGATAGATTGATTAAATGATTGAGAAATGTGAGTCCCTAAGTCTTTAGGTATTGTAGAAGTGCTGAAATGGCTTTAGGGATGGAAATGGGGTGGGGAGATGAGAGATAAATTCAGAAAGGCCTTCCGGGGGAGATAAGTTTTCAGAAGGGCTTTGAAGATGGGGAGAGCAGCCGTCTGCCAAATGTGATTCAGTGCATACTTCTCTCTGCTTCCCGGATCATTTTTCTTGAAAAACCTTTAGGTCATTTTTCCCCACTCCTCAAGAATCTCCAGTTATCCACATGAAACAGAAACTCCTTACCATTGGCTTTAAAGGATTCAATCACCTTGCTTCTTCGCTACCTTACCTCCCTGATTTCCCGCACACTTTGCTTCTCTAATGCCAACTTGCTCATGGAATCTCTATTTCATCTACCTCACCACAGACCCCTTGCCCTCATCCAGCCTTGGGCCTGGAATTCTCTCCCTCTTCATATCTGACACTCTCCCCACCTTCAAATCTTTATTACAAGAACATCCCCTCCAAGAAGCCTTCCCCAACTAAGCCCTCATTTCCTCGTTTTCCACTCTCTTCTGCATCTGGATCTGCCTTATTCAAGCGCTTAGTACAGTGCTCTGCACATAGTAAGCGCTCAATAAATACGATTGACTTATTGATTATTCACCCCTCCCTCAGCCCCAAAGCACTTATGTACACATCCATAATTTATTTATAATAATGCCTGCCCCCCGACCACCCCCTCCACCAAACTATAAGGTCGTTGTGGACAGGGAACATGTCTACTACCTCTGTTATATCGTACTTTCCCAAACTTTTGGTACAGTGCTCTGTAAACTGTAAGTACTCAATGAATTCAATTGATTGATGCGAAGGGGAGGGAGCTCCAGACAGGAGAGAGAGGATGAGCAAGAAGTCAGCAGTGGGAAAGATGGGAACAAAGCACAATAAATAGATTGGCTTGGGAGGAATGAAGAGTGTGAGCTGGGGTGTAGTGGGAGAAGAGAATGGAAAAGTGGGGGAAAGAGAGTTGACTGAGTGCCTGAAAGCTGATGATGAAGAGTTTCTGTTTGATGTGGAAAGAAGTGGGCCACTACTGGAGCTTTCTGAGGGGTGGGAGATGCCCATGGATGCTAGGAAACACAGTACATCACTCAACCACACCAGCCAGTGACCAATAGGATGGGCTCTTTATGGGTCACTTTGGCATTCGAATCTTTAAGCTCTGATATTCACCCCACCCTCAGCCCCACAGCGCTTATGTACATACATGTCTGTAATTTATTTTAATGGCTATATATATTCTCCCAAGTGCTTTTTACAGTGCTCTACATACAGTAAGCTCTCTAAAAATACAATTGATTGATTGATAGCAATCTCGCCCCTCTAGATTGCAAACTCCATGTGGGCAGAGAACATGACTACCAACTCTGTTGTACTCTTTCAAGGGCATAGTACAGTGCTCTGCACATACTAAGTGCTCAGTAAATACCACTGATTTATTGGAAAGAAATATCCAGGCAAATGAAGAAATAAGGGCGAGAATGTGACAAGACCATCTCTAAACACTTCAACACTTTGATCCTCATCACACCCTGAGCCCCACAGCACTTCGATCCATATCCTTACACTTTGCTATTTCCCCTGTCATTTATTTCAATGTCTGTCTTCCCAGATAGAGTGTAAGCTCCCTGTGGGTGGAGATCGGGTCTGCCAACTCTTTTGTGTTGTTTTCTCCCAAATGCTTATCATCTGCTCTGCACATAGTAAGTGCCCAGTAAAGACCATGGAGTGACTGATTGATTATATAGCCTTACATTTTACTTTGCACCCAGAAGGGTCTCAGTCAGTATCACTGATTGATTGACATATCTTTTGGACCAGAGCAAACAACATGCAGGGAAAGAGTAGAGAACAAAACTTTCATTCCCTCTGTGTTTTCCCTGGGCTTAGTCCAGGGCAGCATACTCAGGGAGCATTCCTGCTATTTGTTCTGATGTTGCTTCTCAGTACCTACCTGTAAGTCTGTTAAGTATACCCTGTATTCGTTTACCCCACTGGGTTTGGGGGAAGGTGGCTTCCCCTTCTTTTCTTATGGTATTTGTTAAGCACTTACTATATGCCAGGCACTGTTCTAAGCGCTGGGGTAGATACCAGTTCGTCAGGTTGGACAGCGTCCCTGTCCCGCCTGGGGCTGGCGATAACAATCCTC
Organism: Tachyglossus aculeatus; assembly: GCF_015852505.1. NCBI lineage: Eukaryota > Metazoa > Chordata > Mammalia > Monotremata > Tachyglossidae > Tachyglossus > Tachyglossus aculeatus. The sequence continues at coordinate 58,704,225 of NC_052079.1, forward strand.
ATTTTGCAGATGAGGTAACTGAGACACAGAGAAGTCAAGTGACTTACCCAAGGTCGCCCAGCAGTCAGTGGCTGTTGTGATTCAGGATAGAATTATACAAAGTCTCTGCTCTACAACTCGTTGTAACAAGCCTCGTGTCTCTTCGGTGTCCCTGTGCTCTTTCACAGTAAGTCCTGGAGACCCCACTGGGGTCCAGCCCGGTGTCCCCTCCTCCCCGCCCCCCACCCCCACCCCCGGCTAGCCTCGCCAGTGGGGCCGCTCAGTGACCTGGACCGGAGCCACCACAGCCTGGGGCCGCAGCTAGGCCACACCTGGCGGGTAGAGAAGCAGCGTGGCTCAGTGGAAAGAGCCCGGGCTTTGGAGTCAGAGGTCATCGGTTCAAATCCCAGCTCCGCCAAGTGTCAGCTGTGTGACTTTGGGCAAGTTACTTAACTTCTCTGAGCCTCAGTTACCTCATCTGTAAAATGGGGATTACGACTGTGAGCCCCCCGTGGGACAACCTGATTCATTCATTCATTCAATCGTATTTATTGAGCGCTTACTGTGTGCAGAGCACTGGACTAAGCGCTTGGGAAGTACAAGTTGGCAACACATAGAGACGGTCCCTACTCAACAACGGGCTCACAGTCTAGAAGGGGGAGACAGACAACAAAACAAAACATATTAACAAAATAAAATAAATAGAATAGTAAATATGTACAAGTAAAATAAATAGAGTAATAAATCTGTACAAACATTTAGGCCAAAGAAGGGTAACTGACCTTTAATCAGGGAGCTGATCACCTTGTAACCTCCCCAGCGCTTAGAGCAGTGCTTTGTACATAGTAAGCTCTTAATAAATGCCATTATTATTATTATTATTATTATTATTATCAAACCGCTCTGGGACCTGATTGTTAGGTCCAGGAAAACCTATTTGCACGAGTGGCGAAGCCGGGGTCACTAGGCGAGGTGGGATTGGCTCGGACCGATGTGACAGCACGGGCTGGAAGGCTGCGGCGCGGGGACCTTTTAATGGGTCCTCGAGTAGTCACTTAAGCAGCTGCCCTTCAGCCCGGACCGGGGGTGCAGGGGCGGCGACTCACCGATAGGCGGCGGCTGCGCCCTCTGTCCGCGGGGCCGGGCGAGACCTTCCCTGCGCTCCCACCGAACCCCCGCTCCCACTCTCCCCCGGCTCCCTGCATCCTTCCGCTCCCTCATCCCGCTCCGCTTCCCCATCAGTTCCATCCCTTCCTTATGTCCGCGGGGCCGGGCGAGACCGGGCCTCCCTCGTGATCTTCCCTGCGCTCCCACCGAACCCCTGCTCCCACTCTCCCCCGGCTCCCTGCATCCTTCCGCTCTCTCACCGCGCTCCGCTTCCCCATCAGCTCCATCGCTTCCTTATATCCCTCCCCGCCACTTCCTCCGTTTCCCCTCTCACTCCATCCCTTCCTTTCATTCATTCATTCAATCGTATGTATTGAGCGCTTACTGTGTGCAGAGCACTGTACTAAGCGCTTGGGAAGTACAAGTTGGCAACATAGAGAAACGGTCCCTACCCAACAGTGGGCTCACAGTCTAGAAGGGGGAGACAGAGAACAAAACAAAACATTTTAACAAAATAAACTAAATAGAATAAATATGTACAAATAAAATAATAGAGTAATAAATATGTACAAACATATATACATACATACAGGTGCTGTGGGGAGAGGAAGGAAGTAAGGCGGGAGGATGGGGAGGGGGAAGAGGGGGAGGCGGGGGGATGGGGAGGGTCCCACTCTGTCCCCCGCCGCCACGCCGCTCCGGCCCGCCCAGCGCCCACAGCATGTTCGAGCAGGAGGGCGGTTGGAGCTTCTCATTGGAGGGCTCCGGCTTCAATGGGCTGTCCCACATGGGGGTGACCGGCCTGCCTGGACGAGCGCACTCCGCACCTGCTTCGCGGCGCCGACAAGATCTACGGCTCCTCCTCCAGGGCCCTGACCGCTCTGGGTTGGGTCTGCGGGGAAGAGGGTCTCACCCCGGTCCAATTTTTCACCGTAGAGGTAGCCTGGCTCCCATCCTGATCAAGGCCCAGGCTGGGTGACCTTCATCCCCTGCAGCTCTTCCCCTTCAGGCTATTCGTTTCCCCCCCGGGGACTTGGGGGTCCTTGCAAGGGCTGGACCCCAGAGTGGCCCTCAAATCAGACCAGCTTCTGGGTGGGTCTGTGGACCCCGGTGTCCAGCAGGGCCCACCCAGGACTGAGGTCTCCCCTGAGGCTGGTATTGGGCTGTCTCCAGCTCACCTTTAAAACCACCTTTCATTCTGACATCAGCAGTTCTCCTGGACTGGGTAGACAGCTGTCCGTGGCTCAGCGGTGGACACCCGTGTCTTGGGGGTGAAAGGTGATAACACCTAGCACAGGGAGCTTCCTTGGAACATTTTTGGGTAGAAATGACGTGGCCGCGAAGACTGAGGACAGAATGATCATTGCTCTTGGATAGCCATACTGACAGATGTCCCCTCTCAGCCTTAGGGAAGGCACAAAATTTTCGGTCCACTTGAGGGACAGCTGCTCTCCCCCTCCCCCATCATCCCCCTGCCTTTCTCTGCCCCTCGTAGCAGTAGCAGTATTAATAGTCACCAGGGAAGGGATGGGCCTGAATGGAGCTCTTCTTTCACAGTTCCAATGGGCAGGGCCCACGTCTGCCTTTATAGAACCCAGCACTCTATCCACTTTTGTTTCTTTTACTGGGTCCATGCGCTTCGGGAAGCTACTTTCTCCCTCCACCCCATTCCCGGCCCCCCTCCCCAGCTCAGATCTGGGTCTCGCCTAGAGGGAGATCCTGGATTTCATCCAAGTAGCTTGGAGGAGTTTTCCAAGAGCTCACCCATGGTGGATGGTGTTGGGCAGATGGTGGAGGGGCTAATAGTGATGTTCATTGGTCCCTGAAGAGACCCCCAGATGCCAGCCCTCATGGGCAGTGAGGCCAAGCCTAGACCTTATCTGCTCCCCTTCTCCCTCCCGGCTCATCCCAAACTCGGTTCTGCCCCATCCCCCACTGCCCGCTGGAGCCAGGTGGATCCTGGACCGGCTTCTGGGGCCTAGAACTCTAGGAGGAAATGAACTGCTCCCTCCTAAGTGTCACCAACTTTTGCCCTTGGTTAATGGGGGGAACCTCTGCTAGGCAACGAGAACCGTAAAAACGTTTGGCTTTCTGCTCTGACGTTAGCTTTTGGCAGCTGCTGCTGGTGGAGGATTTCCATTGTTTCAAAAAAGCTTGTGCACCCCTGTCTCCACCCTTGCGTGCCCTCCCCCTCCTCCTCCCTTCTCCCTTGTGCCCACCATCTCTTCCCTTGCACCTCCTGAAAACTGAGACAGGGCATCCCATGGCTGGCGTTAGAACACCCACCAACGCAGCACCCATGTGCTGCCATTCGGCCCCAAAATGAAAACCTGTGACTAAGACCCCGCTGCTCTCTTCAAAAGTACCACCAGTGGAATGGCCTGCCTTGGTACCTAGGAGCTTCCAGGGCCTCAGGCTGGGGACCTTGGGAAGCTGCGTGGGCTGGGTGAGGAGCTGACTGGGGCTCAGGAACCAGGGGAAAGGGGTTTGCTCTCCAGGACTCTCGCGCTAGTCAATGCAGCCTCACCCTGGCAGCTTCACCTTCAAAGCAAGAGCCTCCTCTGGGCATCCTTTGGACTGGCTCCGGGTTTCTTTCAGACCTTCACTGGGCCTCTTCTCAGTCTCCCCTAGATCTCTTCTGGACTGGTTGCACGTCGACTCAGGCTCTCCTCTGGGCCTTCTCTGGACGGGTTCCAGGATTTTATTTTAGTGTGGAGCTCTGGGAGACTTTGGGCATTCTCTTTCAATGGCTGAATGTGTGTCTTTGTTTATATGAAACGCTGGCTCCTACAAATCTGTCCTAGAAGTTAATGAGTTCTTTTAAGTCAAATCAAAATAAACACAGGTTTGATCTTACTCCTGTGAGAAACTAGTCATGACCCTGATGGGTTCATTGCAGTCATTTCATCCCAAACCCTGACACGTCACAATTAACCAATCCAGCACAGACACTATGCTCCTTGAGGGCAGGGCCCATGTCTCTAACTTCCTCTGTACTCCAGCACAATGCTCTGCCTACAGTGAGTGCCTGGCACACTGCTCTGCCAACAGTGAGCACCCGGCACAGTGCTCTGCCCACAGTAAGCACCATGCTCTGGCCACAGTGAATGGCTTATAGTGTTCTGCCTACAGTGAGAACCTGGCACAGAGCTCTGCCCATAGTGAGTGCCAGGCACAGTGTTGTATAAACAGTGAGTACCTGGTGAATGGATGAAGAATGGGTGAATGAAGCAGACAGATTTGCCTTTGGGGGGAAACCTCTAAAAGCCAGATGAGCTGTCTCAGAAGCTGTTTAGGCCCCAAAAGTGAGGAGTCTCTGAACATTGCCCCCTGTTGCATGCTGGGATGTGGCTGCCGGCAGCCCGAGCCTTCTCATGGCATCTTTTCCAGAGCCTTTTAGCTGCTTCCCAGGTTACCGCAGTTACTCTTATTATCATCATTATTGCTATTTGCTAAGTGCCTCCTTCACACACACCCCCCCCACCCAAACACACACACACCCTTGTTCTGCTCAGGTTAGGAGGCTTGAGATGAGCGCTTACTGTGTGCAAAGCACTGTACTAAGCGCTTGGGAGACTACAAGATAATAGAGTTGGTAGACTGGATTCCTGCCCACAAGGAACTTACAGTCTACAAAGGGGAGGCAGACACTGAAATAAGTTGCAGCCAAGGTATGTACATAAGTGCTGTGGGGCTGAGGATGAGGTGAATATCAAAGTGGGTGTAGACCCAAGTGCATCCCTGATGCAGAAGGGAGGGCAAATAGGGGAAATTAGGGCTTTTTCAGGGAAGGCCTCTCGGAAATTTTAGGTGGACTTTGAAGGTGAGGAGAGAGGTGGTCTGTTGGCTATGAACAGGGAGGGAGTTCCAGGCCAGAGAGAGGACGTGGATTGGTTGATTGAGAAAGACGAGATCTAGGACAGTGAGTAGGTTAGCAGTAGCAGAGCCAAGCATTCGGGTGTGGGTGGGAGAGGGTGGAAGCAAGTCATTCAGAAGTGTTTGCTTTAGACCTGGAGTCTCTTTTTTTACATTTGTTAAGCACTTATTACGTGACAGGCTATGTACACTGTACTAAGCGCTGGGGTAGAAACAAGCTAGTCAGGTTGGACACAGTCCGTTCTGACATGGGGCTCACGGTATTAATTCCCATTTTATGGACAAGGTATATGAGGCAAAGAGAAGTTAAGTGACTAGCGTAAGGTTACACAGCAGACAAAAGATGGATCCAGGATTAGAACGCAAGTCGTTCAGACTCCCAGACCTATGCTCTTTTCACTAGGCTAAGTTGCTTGTCTCCTGAGGGCTAGGGACCATGTCTTATCTATCCTTATTTGTATTCTTCCCCAGCACTTGGTACAGTATTTTGCACATGGTAGTTGCTCAGTAGGTATCATGGGAAAATGAATGAACGAGTGAATGAGGGGCTGAATGAATGAATGAGTGGTTGAATGAATGAATGAGTGAGGGGTTTTTTTTACTGATATTTTTTAAGCACTTACTATTTGTCAAGCACTGTTCTAAATGCTGGGGAAGATACAAACTAATCAGGTTGGTGGCAGTCCATGTTCCACATTGGGTTCACAGTCTTAATCTCTCTTTTACAGAGAAGTTACAGTCTAGAGGGGAAGACAGACATTAATATAAATCAATTAATGATGGATATGGTGTTGTGGGGCTGAGGGAGGGGTGAATAAAGGGTGCAAGTCCAAGTACAAGGGTGATACAGGGTGGGAGAAGAGGAAAAGAGGGCCTAGTTGAGGAAGGCGTCTCAGAGGAGATGTGCCTTCAATAAGGCTTTGAAGGTGGGGAGAGTGATAGCCTATCACTTATGAAGAGGGAAAGCGTTGCAGGCCAAAGGCAGGGTGTGGGTGAGAGATTGGTGGCAAGATAGACTAGGTCAAGGCACAGTGAGTAGGTTGGCATCACTCATTCATCAATTCATCTACTGGATAGAGCATGGGCCTGGGAGTCAGAGGACCTGGGTTCTAATTCCCATTCCGCCATGTCTGTTGTATGATGTTGAGCAAGTCACTTAACACAGGGAACATGTCTACGAACTCTGTTATGCTGGACTCTCACAAGCACTTAATACAGGGCTCTGCACGCAATAAGCACTGAATAAATATGATCTATCAAATGAATGAAGACACCCCCCTGTGCCACTGGCTGGCACTTTCTTCTTCCCACCCAAGCAGGCATCTCTTTAGAGGGGCTGTGGAGGTAGCGAGGGCTTGGCTTTTTGCCAGAGGGAAGCTGCAACCAGCCCGAACTGGTCTCCGGAATAAAAGAAGATTCCGGAGCTGGAGCAGTGGTGGGCCACTGGTCCCAACACCCCGGTCCTGCAGTTTATCGTATCTCTGGGGCGCAGTCCGAGGGCCAGAAAGACCAACAGTGTCTGTATTGACATTGAACTTTCCAGCTCTGATCTGGCTCCTCAAGTGGGCTGTGGTGGCTTGGGGGTGTCTCCTACCATGGCTTAGAGGAGAATAATAATAATTAGAATAAAAATAATGGTGGTATTTAAGTGTTTCCTATATGCCAGGTCCTGTAGTAAGCAGTGGGTGTAATGGATACAGCACGGGCCTGGGAGTCAGAAGGTCATGGGTTCTAATCCCGGCACTGCCACTTGTCTTCTGTGTGACCTTGGGCAAGTTACTTGACTTCTCTGTGCCTCAGTTACCTCATCTGTAAAATGGGGGTTGAGACTGTGAACCCCATGTGGAACAGGGACTGTGTCCAATCTGATTTGCTTGTATCTACCCCAGCGCTTAGCACAGTATCTTGCACATAGTGTTTAACAAATGCCATTATTATTATTATTATATAAGCAATATATATTATATAAGCAATGATATCCCCATTCAATCCCCAGTTTACAGATGAAGTAACTGAGGCCCAGAGAATGGAAGTGACTTGCCCAAAGTCACACAGCAGACAAGTGGTGGAGTGGGATTCGAACCCAGGTCCTTCTGACTTCTAGGCCCATTTTCTATCCACTAGGCCATGCTGTTTCTCATAACCATAATAACTGTGGAATTGATCACATGCTAACTGGGCTAAATGCTAAGTACTGGGGTAGCTATGCCATCAGATCAGACACAGTCCCTGTCCCACCCAGGACTCACAGTGGGAGACAGAATTTTACAGAGGAGGAAAATGAGGCACAGAAAAGTTTAATGACTTGCCCAAGATCACGCAGCAGGCATGTGACAGAGCCAGTATTAGAATCAGTTAATCGTATTTATTGAGCACTTACCGTGTACTAAATCCAGTCTAAATCCAAATGCTTTGTACAGTTCTCTGCACTCAGTAAGTACTCAAATACTACTGCTTCTCTTGAAGGAACCATCTTGTTTCAGTTTTAAGGCCATTTGTAGGCCGGTGCCTGAGTTTGTGTTGATAGACGTACCTCACAGACTCGGTCAAGTCCTAAGCAGCTGGCCAATAAAATAAACAAAACTATCGTTCCCAAGACTGGTTGCTGGACCCCTCCACTGCCTGCTTCAGATTCATTTTGTTACCGGTTTATTGACTGGCTCAGGGTTATTACTGATGGCTGTAAACCCAGCGGAGTCATCAGTTCACATGGCTTCCTCTTTTAGATTGCAAGTTCCTGGAGGGCAGAATGGCCTGTTGGTCTGCTGGAGCAGCTCCCCCAGTGCCCAAGCGCTTAGTACAGTGCTCTGCACACAGTAGGCTCTCAATAAATACGATTGAATACCGAGGCAGAGGTGCTAGATCAGCACGGCTGAGGTTTGGGCCAAGTTTGCCCTTTCCTATCAGCCTGCTACCCCAGGGGCCAAATCCCTGCTCCATCTATGGGTGGATCAGCCCATCAATCAATCAATCAGTACAGTGGTGCTGACCATTCATTCATTCAATCGTATTTATTGAATGAATAAATACTCAGTCTGAGAGCTAGGCACAGTTCAGGAGCACCAACACCCACGTTCCCTGTCCTCAAGGAGCTCAAAGTCAAGTGGACCATGGATAAAGATCCTTGGTTTGGGAATCTGGACACAAGGTAAATGCAGCAAAGGTCAACGGCCTTGGAAGCTGCAGGACATTACTGCCCATACTCGGGACAACCCCCACCCAACTTCTCTTCCTCCCAGCCTCCACAGTGCTCCCTCCACCCCCCAACAGCCTCCCAGCCGCAGCCTCCCCGGCTACCTAACTTGTATTTATTATATTCAGTCGCCGGCCTTCGGTTCTGACCCCGAGATTTCACCCGAAGAGACAGGCAGGACTCCAAGATAATTGGGTGACTTGCTTCTCTCCTGGCGGTTTCGTTAACCCCTCTCGGTGCCCCGACCTCCGCCCTAAGGGAGGCCTCCCCTGCCATTCATTATTAATTCAATTGAGCGCTTACTGTGTGCAGAGCACTGCACTGAGCGCTGGAGCGAGAATAATAGCCAAATAAATGGACACGTTCCCTGCCGCCAGGCCGGTCTGCCTCCTGCTGCTCCCCCTCCCACCCCCCACCATGTTCATCTCCGGGGGTGCGGGGGCCGGGCTAAGGGAGGAGCAGGGCCGGGCTGAGCCGAGCCGAGCGGAGGGGAGCGCATTACATCACCGGCTCCCGCGCTCATTCGCTGCAGGGTCGGGCTGCGTGGGCGGGGGCGGGCCAGGGGACGCGCGTGGGAGTGGGCGTGGGTGCGGGACTGGGGGGACCAAGGACCAGGGAAAGCCCCCCCCCCCGGCCCCCTGCCCCCTCCCCGGCCTCCTCAGCCTCCCCGACTTGCCGGGAGCCGGGTGGTGTCCACCCACCCATCCAACCATCCAACCATCCATCCGTCCATCCATCCGTGCATCCGTCCGGTCCTCCGTCCACCTGCGCGTCGGCCGCAGCCCGCTCCAGGCCCCGGGCCGGCCAAGGCTGCGGGACGAGGACGAGGAGGACGAGGATGGCGGAGAGCGAGGCGGAGACCCCCAGCACCCCGGGGGAGTTCGAGAGCAAATACTTTGAATACAACGGGGTCCGGCTGCCCCCATTCTGCAGGGGGAAGATGGAAGAGATCGCCAATTTCCCCGTGCGGGACAGCGACGTGTGGATCGTCACCTACCCCAAGTCAGGTGAGCGGCGCCCCCCACCCCCTCCCCAGGCTCCACGGCTCCCCTCCCTCCCTCCATCCCTTCTCCTCCTCCGCCTCCTCCTCCATGCCCGGGGGCGGCGGTGGCACAGATCCGGGGGTGCGGGGAGACGCGGGGGGGTGGCCTGCTCGGTGGGCGGAGGGGTGGGAGGAGGGGAGGGGGAGAAGACCCTTGTCTCTGGGCGGGGAGGGGGTGCAGAGTTGGGCGGCCCCGCCCGGCTGGGTCCGACTGGGCCTGACTGGGCCCGGCTGGGCCTGGCAGCCGGTGCCGCAGTCACCTTGCCGTGTGGACGCATCCATGTCCTCCCTCTCCCTGTCCTCTCCCTGGCATTCATTCATTCTGGGTGCAGAGCACTGTATTAAGCTCTTGGGAAGTACAAATCGGCAACATAATCTCCTCCCCCTGTCCACTCCCTGTCTTCCCCCTGTCCACTCCCTGTCCTCCCCCTGTCCACTCCCTGTCTGCGCGACCCGCAGACCCTGTGGTTCCTGGGCGGTGTACAGAGGGGAGAAGATCGCACTCTGGAGCTCGGGGGCAGCCAGCCAATCGTATTTATTGAGTGCTTACTGGGTGCAGAGCGCTGCTCTGAGCGCTTGGGAGAGTACAATAGTAATAATGACATTTGTTAAGCGCTTAGCACTGTTCTATGTGCTGGGGTAGATACAAGGTAATCAGGTTGGACGCAGCCCCCGTCCCACTTGGGGCTCACAGTCTCAATTCCCATTTTACCGATGAGGTGACTGAGCCACCGAGAAGTGAAGTGACTTGCTCAAGGTCACACAGCAGACAAGTGGCAGAGCTGCAATTAGAACCCACGACCTTCTAGACTGTGAGCCTGTTATTGGATAGCGATCGTCTCTATATGTTGCTGACTTGTACTTACCAAGCACTTAGTGCTCTGCACACAGTATGTGCTCAATAAATATGATTGAATGAATGACCTTTGATTCCCAACCCTGTGCTCTTGCCACTAGGCCAAACTGCTTCTCACAGTAATAATGATGATATTTGTTAAGCGCTTACTATGTGTCAAGCCCTGTTCTAAGCGCTGGGGTAGATACAAGGTTATCAGGTTGGACACAGTCCCTGCCCCACATGGGGTTCACAGTCTTAATCCCCTTTTTACAGATGTGACGCACAGAGAAGTGCCATGATTTGCCCAAGGTCACACAGCAGACAAGTGGTGGAGCTGGGATTAGAACCCAGGGCTTCTGACTCTGACAGTATGACAATATAGGGAAACTGCCCCTCATCCCCTTGGGAGGGCACAGTCGGCCCTCAAAGCCATCTCAACGCCCGTGTTAAGGAAAGCAGTTGGGGCCTTTTGAGAGCAGGCAGCCATATCTGTGATCCCATTGTTGGATAGGGACTGTTCTCTGTATGTTGACGATTTGTACTTCCTAAGCGCTTAGTACAGTGCTATGCACCCAATAAGTGCTCAATAAATATGATTGAATGAATGAATGAATATCTACCGATCTTTTTTTTATGGTACTTGTTAAGTGCTTACCATGTGCCAGGCACTGAACTAAACACTGGGCTAGGTACAGGCTTATCAGGTTGAAAACAGTTCCTGTCCCACATGGAGAGTCTTAATCCCCATTTTACAGATGAGATAAAAGGCACAGAGAATTGAAGTGACTTGCCCAAGGTCACACAAGAGGCAGGTGGCAGAACTGAGATTAGAACCCAGGTCTGCCAGACTCCCAGGCCCATGCTCTTTCCATTAGACCACGCTTCTTCTCAGTCAACCAATCAATAGTATTTATTGAGTGCTTACTGTGTGCAGAGTACTGTACTAAGTGCTTGGGAGAGTACAATACAGCAGAGTTAGTAGGCACATTCCCTGCCCACAAGAAGCTTAAAGTATAGAGCAGAAATAAGACATTAATATAAATAAATCAATTATGGATGTGCACTTAAGTCCTGAGGGTGGGGTGAATATCATTATTATTGTTATAGAGAGCAAGGTGCAGTTAGGAGGTGCAGTCTCTGCGCCAGACTGTAATCTCCCTGAGGGCAGGGATCGTGTCTGCCAACTCTTTTGTACTGTCCCAAGTGCTCAGCATAGTGCTTTGCCCAGAGTAGGTGCTCAGTAAATACCACGGTTGGATTGATCATTTCGGTCTTCTGAATTTTTCCAAGAATGGCAGGCACACATGCGAGAGAATTTCCCAATCAAACTTCCCACCCCCATGACCCATTAGATCCCTGGCAGAGGCCAGGGTAGACTTTCTTCTTTAAATGATGATGAAATAAGAGTGTGTTCTTTGAGATAATGACTGCCCTGCTCCTCCCAACCACTGTTAATAATAATAATAATAATAATAATAATAATAATAATAATAATAATAATTGTGGTATTTGTTAAGTGCTCATTGTGTGCCCGGAACTATACTAAGCATTGTGGTGGATACAAGAAAATCGGGTTGGACACAGTCCTGTCTCATAAGGGGCTCACGGTCTCGGTCCCCGTTTTACAGTTGAGGCACAGAGAACTGAAGTGACTTGCCCAAGTTCACACAGCAGACAAGTGGCAGAGTCAGGATTAGAACCCACGACCAACTTCCAGACCCATGCACATCCACTACGCCATGCTGTGCACATGGGAGAGGGAGCTCTGATTTGCCTGGAGAGCGATGAGGGAGCCAGGCTCCAAACCCTGGAAGAAACATGTCAGTGCCAGAGCCAAAAGTTCTCTCCCCCTCTAGTCTGTAAGCTCACTGTGGGCAGGGAATGTGTCTGTTTATTGTTATATTGTACTCTTCGAAGCTCTTAGTACAGTGTTCCGCATGCTGTTAAGTGATCAATAAATACAATTGGATGACTGACAGGCCAGGACAGCAGGAATCAGCCGTGCCCCCAGGTTATGTTCTGCAGGGGTGGTCTTAGGGTCGGGGAGAGCCTGTTACTCTCTCCTTCTGGACAAGTTTTCCGGGAATTTTGCCCCCAGTGGGAATGGAGGTGGGATTTGTGCCACCTAGCCACTGGGGGAAGTGTGGGTGAACTATGGACTGTCTCCTTCCTGCTGTCTTCACTTCCTGTCATGTGGCACTTCTTCCCGTCTTCCCTATTGGCTGACAGGTGGTGAGGGAAATCTGGCTTCCAGGGCAAGATGGGAGTCAGTCTGTCATCACCAGCAGAGCAGGGAGGAACCTGGAGAGTTCATCTTGTCTAGCCCCCCGCCTCTGGACAGGATGCCACCAGAAGGCCCGGGATGTCCAGGGGAAAGAGCATGGGCTTGAAAGTCAGGAAGCTAGGGTTTAAGTCTCAGCTCTGCCCCTGGCCCCCTTGAACAAATCACTTCCCCGCTCTGAGACTCAGTTTCCTTGTCTGTAAAAAGAGAATAATAACCATTGCCTCTCCCTTCTTCACAAGGCTGTTATGAGGACAAGAAGGAGATGTCACATGACAGCTCTTTGGCAAATGAAAGTACAGATGCCGTTATTCTTTGGCTTTTGCTGCTGAATTCTCCCAAGTGCTTGGTTGAGCACTCGGCCCCTAGTGACCCGGCCCCCAGCAGACCCTAATTGGAGGTGGTGGCGGTGCTATCCGTGAGGAGCTTTCCACGGTAGGCAGGGAACGTGTCTACCAACTCTGTTGTACTGTACTCTCCCAAGTGCTTAGTACAGTAATAGTAAGTACCATTGATGATGATTTTTCCTCCTCTCCCACTAGGCAGTTGTCACTTAAATTCTTGGTACCTCAGTTTCCTCATCTGTAAAATGGGATTCAATCCCTATTCTCCCTCCTACTTAGAATATATTCTAGACTGTGAGCCCACTGTTGGGCAGGGACCATCTCTATATGTTGCCAACTTGTACTTCCTAAGTGCTTAGTACAGTGCTCTGCACACAATAAGTGCTCAATAAATATGATTGAATGAATATGAGCCCCATGTGGGATAGGGATGATCAGACCTTATTAACTTGTATCTACCCCAGTACTTAGACCAGTGCTTAACACATAGTAAGTGCTTAACAAATATTATTATTCCTACTAGTACTGCTTTGTACTCTCCCAAGTACTTAGTACAGTGCTCTGCACACAGTAAGTGCTTAATAATTACCATTGATTGATTGTTGGGCCTGGGAGTCAGAGGACCTGGGTTCTAATCCCGGCTCCGTCACTTGTCTGCTGTGTGATTTTATGAAAAAGTCACTTAACTTCCCTGTGCCTCAGTTCCCTCATCTGTAAAATGGGGATTAAGAGAAGCAGTGTGGCTCAGTGGAAAGAGCCCGAGCTTTGGAGTCAGAGGTCATGCGCTTAGTACAGTGCTCTGCACACAGTAAGCGCTCAATAAATACGATTGATGATGATGGGTTCGAATCCCGGCTCCACCACAAGTCTGCTGTGTTACCTTGGGCATGTCACTTAACTTCTCTGAGCCTCAGTTACCTCATCTGTAAAAATGGGGATGAAGACTGTGAGCCCCACGTGGGACAACTTGATCACATTGTATCCCCCGCAGCACTTAGAACAGTGCTTTGCACATAGTAAGCACTTAACAAATGCCATCATTATTATTATTAAGACCGTGAGCACCATGTGGGACACGGACTGTGTACAATCTGATGCTTCATACATAGTAAGTGCTTAACAAATGCCATCATTATTATCACAGCGTGGGCACATAGTAAGTGCTTAGCAAATACCATTTTTTTTTTCAAAAAGATTGATACTTTGGGAGATCAGGCCCATTTCTTCCTCTCTGGATGATCCAGGGGTATCAGTGTGGCAGGCCCAGAAAAAGGCACCCAGGGTCAGGCTGGCTTTGGAGGCCTGGACCTGGATTTGTCCAGTTTGCCACCCAGCCAGCCACTGCTGTAGGAGTAACTGCTTCTCAGGGTGGGGGATGCCAGCGGAGGCTCCTGAGTCCCAGTCAGCAGAACTGGTGGGAACCCAGGGGATACCCATTTCTATAGCTCCTGGAACCGGGCCTTGAGCTTGTCAGGCTGCAGCCAGCCCAGCAGGAAGCAGTGTGGGCTAGTAGATAGAGCATGGGCCTGGGAATAAGAAGGATCTAGGTTCTAATCCTGGCTCTGCTGCTTATGTGGCCTTAGGCAAACCACTTCACTGACCCTCAGTTACCTCATGTATAAAATGGAGAGCAAGACTGTGAGTCCCACGTGGAAAAAGGATGGTGTCTAACCTAAATAGATTGTATCTATTGCTCAGTGGAAAGAGCACGGGCTTGGGAGTCGGAGGCCATGGGTTCTAATCCTGGCTCTGCCACTTGTCAGCTGTGTGACTTTGGGCACGTCACTTAACTTCTCTGTGCCTCAGTTCCTTCCTCTGTAAAATGGGGATTAAGACTGTGAGCCCCATGAGGGACAACCTGATCACCTTGTATCCTCCCCAGCACTTAGAACAGTGCTTTGCACATAGTAAGCACTTAACAAATGCCATCATTATTATTATCTACCCCAGCATGTAGTACGGTGCCTGCCACAAAGTAAGTCAACTAATACTATTAAACCATTCCCCAGCCCCCCAAAAAACAAAAAGCAATAACAACAACAAAAAAAATCGTAGTCACATGAGAGAGCCCCAGACTGGCAATCAGGAGATTTGAGTCCTAGTGATGTCTCTGCCCTGGCCCTCTGTGTGACATAGGGCAAGTCACACAGCCTCTCTGGGCTTCCTTTTTTATGGTATTTGTTAAGCACATACTGTGTGCCAAGCACTGCTCTAAGCGCTGAGGTAGAAACAAGTTAATCTGGTCAAACAGACACGGTCCCTGTCCCACATGGGAATCAAAGTGTAAGTAGGAGGGAGATCAGGTATTGAGTCCTCATTTTACAGATGAGGAAATTTAAGTAAAAAAAAGTTGAACGACTTGCTCAAAGTCAAACAGCAGGCAAGTGGCAGAGCTGGAATTGGAACCCAGATCCTCCGATTCCCAGGCCCAGCCTCTTTCTACTAAACTGTACTGCTGCTCATTTCTCCTGTGTAAAGTGGGGTTAAGGTCTATGCCGTCCCTCCCTCTTAGATGGTCGGCCCCCTGTGGGCCAGTGACCGTGTCCGATCTTACTATCCCATGTCCCCCCAGTGCTCAGCACAGGGCTTGGCACCTAGCTGGTGCCAATTCAGGAGCCTTATAAGGGCTTTGAGTAGCATGGCAGAGAAGACCAGAGCATAGAGAAGCAGCACAACATAGTGGATAGAGCATGGGCCTGGGTGTCAGAAGGCTCTGGTTTCAAATCCTGGCTCCACTACTTCTCTGCTGTGTGAACTTGGGCAAGTCATTTCACTTCTTTTTGCCTCAGTTCCCTCATCTGTGTTATGGGGATTAAGACTGAGAGGTCCATGTGGGACAGGGACCATGTCCAGAAGCAGCATGACTTAGTGGAAAGAGCACAGGCTTGGGAGTCAGAGGATGTGGGTTCTAATCCCGGCTCCACCACTTGTCTGCTGTGTGACCTTGGGCAAGCCACTTAACGTCTCTGGGCCTCAGTTACCTCATCTGTAAAATGGGGATTAAAACTGTGAGCCCCACATGAGTCAACCTGATTACTCTATATCTACCTCACTGCTTAGAACAGTGCTTGGCACATAGTAAGTGCTTAACAAATACCATCATTATCATCATCATGAGCCTGGCCCCCGGCTTCATGGACCTTCCCTCCCAGTCGAGTGCCAGTAGATGGGGCAGACAGAGTGGGCAGTGTACAGCTGACAGTTTGGAAGATAATAATAACAATAATTATAGTATTTGTTAAGTGCTTACTATGTGCCAAGCACTGTTCTTAGCACTGGGGTAGTTACACGTTAATCAGTTGGGACACAGTCCTCGTCCCACATGGGGCTCCCAGTCTCAATCTCCATTTTACAGGTGAGGTAACTGAGGCTCAGAGAAGTTAAGTGACTTGCCCAAGATCACACAACAGACAAGTGGCAGAGCTGGGAGTAGAACCCAGGTTCTTCTGCCTCCCAGGCCCATGCTCTATCCACTTAAACCATGCTGCTTTTCTATGATAAAAGTCTCAGAGCTCATGCAGCAGAGGTTTAATCCACTGCCTTTTGGGGATGGGCATGTCGTGTTTTGGGGCAGGAGGGTGGGGACAAGGGCATCAGACAGCATTGGCTGGCTCAACCAGGCAGAATAATCTGGGAGGGCTTTCTGGAGGGTAGTTCTAAAGAGTAGAAGGGTTGGGCTTTGGGAGCAGAGGTGGAAGGGCTCCAGCAGAGGCAAGAGAAATGATGATCAGGAACTGGGCCAGTCTGGGCCCGGGGCTGGGGATGGGCTGCAGAGTGGGTGGCCGTCCCCTGCAGGTGTCTCCCCCTGGTCACAGGCACCGGCTTGCTGCAGGAGGTGGTGTACCTGGTCAGCCAAGGGGCTGACCCAGACGAGATCGGCCTGCTGAACATCGATGAGCAGCTGCCCGTCCTGGAGTACCCCCAGCCGGGACTTGACATCATCAAGGTACACAGCTCCGGCCCTGGATATCCTTCCCCTGCGGCAGTCGGTCAGTCAGTGGACTGGTCGGTCCAGCGCTCCCAGCCCTGGTCACTGTGGGCAGCTGGGATTGGTTGGTCATTCAGGTCGTTCAGTCTGTGGCCACTTGCCCTGGTCACTGTGGGCCACAGGGGTCTGTTGGTCGGTCAGGTTGGGCAGTCCACCATCGTTAGCCCCAATCACTTGGGTGGCCTGTTCTGGGCACTTGGGAGAGGTGGTGGAGGTGGCACGGTCCGGGTCTGCCCTCCAGGGGCTTTCGATTGAATGGGAAATAATAATAATAATGGTATTTATTAAGCACTTACTATGTGCCAAGCACTGTTCTACGTGCTGGGGTAGATACAGGTTAATCAGAATCACACTTTTAATCCCCATTTTACAGATGAAGTAACTGAGGCAAAGAGAAGTGAAGTGCCTTGCCCAAGGTCATACAGCAGACAAGTGGCAGAGCTGGGATTACAACCCACATCCTCTGACTCCCAAGCCCAGGCTCTTTCCACTAAGCCACACTGCTTCTGCCTGACAAAATAACTGACAAAAATGACTGACAAACCATGGAAAGATACAGACCTCGCCAGCTTTGCCCCCTTCCATTGCCCTCTGTGGGCGAATGGGGTCCCCCAGGGGTGCAGGGTGGGTGGGAAAAGCAGTAGCTTCTTGGGACCCCTTTCCAAGCACCTCCCCAATTCAGGACTTGCAGGTTAAGAAGATGTCTTAGTGGAAAAAGCACTGGCTGCAAGTCCTGGGTTTTAATGCTCTACCACAGCATTTAGTATAGTATTTGGCATGCAGAAAGTGCTTAAAAAATACCACAACTATTACTATGACTCAACCAGTCAACAGTATTTTTTAAGCACCCAGTATATGCAGAGTATTGTACTAGACTCTTGGGAGGCTACTATAGAGTTGGTAGACATGATCGCTGCACTCAAGGAGCTCACGGTCTACTGGGGGAGACAGGCCCTGACGTGATTACTGGATGAATGGATGGTAGGGATAGATGGCTGACTGTGCTGATGGACAAGTGGCCTGTGACTGTGTTTTCACTGCGAGCTTTTCTTTTGTGTCTCTGCACTAGGAGCTCACGTCTCCACGCCTTATCAAGAGCCACCTGCCCTATCGTTTCCTGCCCTCCGACCTGCATAATGGCAATTCCAAGGTATCCCTTTGATCCCAGCCCCACCCTCTCTCCTGGCCATGCCCTATCCTGGCTCCTGGCCTCGCCCCTAAATCAATCAATCAATCAATCAACTTATGGGATTTATTGAGCACTTACTATGTGCAGGCCACTTGACAGAATACAACAATTAGCCCCTCCCTGGCCTCATCCTGTCCTGGCTCCTGGCCACACCCTTCCCTGGTCTTGCCCCTCCCTATTCCCCAGTCACATCCCATCCTGGCTTCTGGCCCGGCCCCAAATCCTGTCTCTGCCCCATTCTGGTTCCCGGCCATGCTGGGACTCATGGCCCCTCTCCCAATGCTCGAAATGTAGCATGTGTGTGTGTTTGTGTGTCTGCAGGTCATCTACATGGCCCGGAACCCCAAGGACCTAGTGGTGTCCTACTACCAGTTCCACCGCTCGCTGCGCACCATGAGCTACCGGGGCACATTCCAGGAGTTCTGCCGGAGGTTCATGAATGACAAATGTAAGGATGGCGGCCCGGGGTGGCACCCACATCCCGTGCCCTCTCTCTGAACCCGCCCCTCGTGCAGGGCCTCTGCGCCTGCCCGCATGCTGCCCATGAGTTGTGGGACTTGAAGAGCCTCCCCAGGCCAGGTGTTGGGGCAGCCTGACTGGCCTGAGAGCCCGGAGCCATCAAGATTTCCAGCTGACCAGGCAGCATCTTCCTCAGGCCTCCCACAGTGACTAGGCCTGGAACTCCACACAGGGAAGGGTCAGATGGGTGAAGTAGTTGGGCCTCATGCTTCCATGGTGCCTTCCATGGCATCTGGGTTGGGATCATGGTGACTGACCCAGACTCACGGTGTCCAGTCTCTCCCCAGCCTGCTCTGGGACAAGAACCTCAGGGGCCTGGAAATGGGGAACAGAAGGCACAGGTTATCCCCAGCTGAATGAGGGGGCACCATAGCAGAATGGCCTAATAGAGCATGGGCCTGGGAGTCATAAGGACCTGGGTTCTAATTCCCGCTGCTCCACTGGTCTGCTTTGTGATCTTGGGCAAGTCACTTCACTTCTCTTTGCTTCAGTCACCTCATCTGTAAAATGGGGATTAAGGCTGTGTGCCCCTTGTAGGACTGGGAGTGTGTCCAACCTGATTAGCTTGTATCTACCCCAGCGCCTAGAATAGTGCTTGACACTTAAGCACTAGTAAATGCGTAACAAATACCAGAGGTGAGGGGGGTCAGGATGCAGAGGGCCAAGGTGTTTCTAAACACCCCAGGGGCATTGCCTTCTGATGCCCATGGCCTAACAGAGGGGGCCTCTTCTCTTCCAGGTGGATCACCTGGGGGCTGTGGTAGTGATGGTGGTATCTGTGTTGGGGGCCTGCTCTCTTCCCTGTGACCTGGGGTCCTCAAAGTGAGCGGGTCTAGATGGGTGGACAGACATAGACAGATGAGAGAATGCAGCAGAAAGGCGAGCAGGCAAATAGGAGGACAGGTGGGCAGACACCGACAGGTGGGTGGGCAGACACTGGCAGGTGGGTGGGTAGGTAGATAGATGGGAAGATACAGAAAAACACGTGGGCAGGGAAGCAGAAAGATGGCCAAATGGGTGGGCTGGTTGCCTCTTGGTCTGGGTGGTTGGATAGTCCTTTGGCACAGTCCGATGCCCTCTGGCGAGCCCAGCCTTCACCGTTGGCCAGGGTTTGGGCCCTCTCAGGGAGTGGCCGGCCACTCGCAGCCCAGCAGCGGAATGCCAGCCTGGCCAGACTCGGGTTGGGCGGGGTGGGGGGTGGGGGGTGGACGCCAGCCATGGCAAGATCCACCTGGATGTCTGAGCTCCTGCAAAGCACTGGGCTCCTGCATCAACCCCGCAGCAGGTGGAGGAGGATTAGACATCACCCCAACCGCTCTGAGCCCGTAAAGACTCTGAAATACATGTGCACACAATACAATAGTTGCAGTAGTCATGATAGTTACTGAGCATCCACCAAGTGCATTGCACTGTAATAATAATAATAATAATTGTGGTATGAAGTGCTTACTATGTGTCAAGCACTGTAATGAGCACTGAGGTAGATACAAGATGGGCTCACAGTCTAAGCAGGAAGGAGAACTGGTATTGAATCCCCATTTTGCAGATGAGGGAACTGAGGCACAGAGAAGTGAAGCGATTTTCCCCAGGTCACACAACAGACAAGTGCCAGAGCTTAGATTAGAATCTAGGTCCTTCTGACCCCCAAGCCCATGATCTTTTCACTAGGCTATGCTGCATCTCAGCACTAAGCACTTGGGGAAAGTACAATGGGATAGTAATGGTGGTGTTTGTTAAGCACTATGTCCCAGGCACTGCACAACAGAAGCAAGGGATGCTGTTTCCTGCCCCTGATTTAGTTCCAAACTAATGGATGGTCCTGAAATGAATCAACGATTGGTGTGTCTGCCTCCAGTCCCGTCTCCCCGCTTGTATTCTTCGACTGTGCGCCGCCATAGTGGCGGATTTCGGCTCATATCTGCTCGTTCTGTGGTGCGCCACCGCTTGTGTTAACCCAGCTGTGTGTTCGCTCCCCCTATAGTGGGGTATGGCATGTGTTAATCCGGCCACATGTGTGCTTTCTCCACGTTGGGCTATGGTTCATGTTAATCTGGCCGTGTGTCCACTCTGTCCATGTTGGGCTACGGTTTGTGTTAATCCAACATGTGTTCACTCTCTCCATGTTGGGTGACTGTTTATGTTAATCCGACCTTGTGTGCACTCTCTCCATAGTGGGCTATGGCTCGTGGTTTGAGCATGTGCAGGAGTTCTGGGAACACCACGTGGATTCCAACGTTCTTTTTCTCAAATATGAAGACATGCACAGGGTGAGTCAGTCTGAAGCGGGGTGGCGGTCTCCGTTTACAGAAGTACTGTGGGGCTGGGGTGAATATCAAAGCACTTAAGGGGTACCCAGCCAAGTGCAGGGTAGACACAGAGGGGAGGACGACTAGGGGAATAAAGGGCTTAGTGTGGGAAGGCCTCATGGAGGAGATGGAGGAGATTTTTAGGAGGGTTTTGACAGTGGGGAGAGTGGTGGACTGTTAGATATGTAGAGGGAGGGAGTTCCAGGCCAGCAGGAGAACATGGGCAAGGGGTTGGTGGCAAGATAGACAGGATGGAGGTACAGAGATTAGATTGGCATTAGAAGAGCAGAGCTTGCGGGTTGGGTTGTACTATGAGATCAACCAGGTTAGGTAGGAGGGAGAGAGCTGATTGAGTGCCTTAAAGCCAATGGTAAGGATGGGGAAGTGGAAGGGCAATCCCTGGAGGTTTTTGAGGAGTGGGAACATATGGAATGAGTGGATTTTCCAAAAAATGACCTGGGCAGGAGAGTGAAGTGGGAAGAGACAGGAGGCAGAGAGGTCAGTGAGTAGGCTGATCATCATCATCATCAATCGTATTTATTGAGCGCTTACTATGTGCAGAGCACTGTACTAAGCGCTTGGGAAGTACAAATTGGCAACATATGGAGACAGTCCCTACCCAACAGTAGGCTCACAGTCTAAAAGGGGGGAGACAGAGAACAAAACCAAACATACTAACAAAATAAAATAAATAGAATAGATATGTACAAGTAAAATAAATAAATAAATAGAGTAATAAATATGTACAAACATATATACATATATACAGGTGCTGTGGGGAAGGGAAGGAGGTAAGATGGGGGGGGATGGAGAGGGGGATGAGGGGGAGAGGAAGGAAGGGGCTCAGTCTGGGAAGGCCTCCTGGAGGAGGTGAGCTCTCAGCAGGGCCTTGAAGGGAGGAAGAGAGCTAGCTTGGCGGATGGGCAGAGGGAGGGCATTCCAGGCCCGGGGGATGACATGGGCTGGGGGTCGATGGCAGGACAGGCGAGAACGAGGTACGGTGAGGAGATTAGCGGCGGAGGAGCGGAGGGTGCAGGCTGGGCTGTAGAAGGAGAGAAGGGAGGTGAGGTAGGAGGGGGCGAGGTGATGGACAGCCTTGAAGCCCAGGGTGAGGAGTTTCTGCCTGATGCGCAGATTGATTGGTAGCCACTGGAGATTTTTGAGGAGGGGAGTAATATGCCCAGAGCGTTTCTGGACAAAGATAATCCGGGCAGCAGCATGAAGTATGGATTGAAGTGGAGAGAGACACGAGGATGGGAGATCAGAGAGAAGGCTGATGCAGTAGTCCAGGCGGGATAGGATGAGAGCTTGAACGAGCAGGGTAGCGGTATGGATGGAGAGGAAAGGGCGGATCTTGGCAATGTTGCAGAGCTGAGACCGGCAGGTTTTGGTGACGGCTTGGATGTGAGGGGTGAACGAGAGAGCGGAGTCGAGGATGACACCAAGGTTGCGGGCTTGTGAGACAGGAAGGATGGTAGTGCCGTCAACGGAGATGGGAAAGTCAGGGAGAGGACAAGGTTTGGGAGGGAAGACAAGGAGTTCAGTCTTCGACATGTTGAGCTTTAGGTGGTGGGCAGACATCCAGATGGAGATGTCCTGAAGGCAGGAGGAGATGCGAGCCTGGAGAGAGGGGGAGAGAGCAGGGGCAGAGATGTAGATCTGAGTGTCATCAACGTAGAGATGACAGTTGAAGCCGTGGGAGCGAATGAGGTCACCAAGGGAGTGCGTGTAGATTGAGAACAGAAGGGGACCAAGTATGGAACCTTGGGGAACCCCCACAGTAAGAGGATGGGAGGGGGAGGAGGAGCCTGCAAAAGAGACTGAGAAAGAACAACCGGAGAGATAAGAGGAGAACCAGGAGAGGACGGAGTCTGAGAAGCCAAGGTCAGATAGCGTGTTGAGGAGAAGGGGGTGGTCCACAGGCTGATGCAGTCGTCAAGGCAGGAAATGATTAGTGCTTGGACTATTCAATTCAATTGTATTTATTGAGTGCTTACTGTGTGTAAGCACTATACTTGCACCTGGGAGAGTACTAAATAACAGTAAACAGACACATTCCCTGCCCACAATTAGCTTAAAGTCTAGAGGGAAAGGGGGATGAACATGGTAGTAGTTCGGATGGGCGGATTCTAAAGATGTTGTGAAGGCATAACTGACAGGATTTAGTGATGGATCGAATATGCAGGTTGAATGAGAGGGATGAATTGAGGATAATGCCGAGCCTGAGAGACAGGGAGGATGGTGGTGCTGTCTACAGTGATGGGATAGTCAGGGGGTGGGAGGGTTTAGGTTGGAAGATGAGGAGTTTGTTGAACATGTTAAGTTCAAGTTGTCTGTGGGAAATCCAGGTAGAGACACCCTGAAATGTGAAATTGGAGAGAAGGGGAGAGAGGTCAGGGCTGGTGAGGTCGATTTAGGAATCATTCGTGTTGAGATGGTAGTTGAAGTTGAGGGAGCGAATGAGTTCTCCAAGGAAGTGGATGTAGATGGGGAATAGAAGAGGACCCAGAACTGAACCCTGAGGCTTCCCTACAATTAGAGGGTGGGAGACAGAGGAGGAGTATGCGAAAGACACTGAGAAGTAGTGGTTAGAGAGATAGGAGAACAAGGAGAGGACAGTATGGAGAAGCCAAGTATGGATAATGTTTCCAAGAGAAGGAGGTGGTCCACAGTGTTGTTGGCAGCTGAGATGTTGAGGAAGGTTAAGATGGAGTTGTAGTGGCTGTTGGATTTGGCAAAAGGAGGTCATTTGTGACCTTCAAGAGGGCTATTTAATTAGAGTGGAAGGGGTGAAACCCACACTGTAGGAGGTCAAAGAGAGGAAGCAGCAGAAGTGAGTGCAGACAACTCACTCAAGGAGTTTGGAGAGGAATGATAGGAGGGAGATGGGATGATAACTGGAGGGAACCATGCAGTCAAGGGAGGGTTTCTTTAGGATAGAGGTGGCAAGAGCATTTTTGAAAACAGTAGGGAAGAAGGTATTGGAAAGTGAATGGTTAAGGATGGTGATCAGGGAGGGAACAAATGCTTTGAAAAGGTGAGAAGGGATGGGGTTAGAAGCACAGGTGGTGGGGATAGAATTTGATAGGAAGTAAGGGGTCTCCTTTTGAGATACTGCTGCCAAGGATGGGGAAGTTGAAGAGTGAGCTGGAGGAAGAGGGGACTGTAGAGGAGGAGGGAAGGCTTTAGGGAGACCACACCTAATGGTTTTAATTGTATTAACAAAAGAAAGCATACTATGGAGCTGATCCAGGGCTGAGGGTTGGTGGTACAAGATAAAAATAATTGTGGTATTTGTTAAGCGCTTACTGTGTATCAAACACTATTCTAAGCACTGGGGAAAATGCAGGAAGGTAAGGGCCAGACACAGTCCCTGTTCCACACAGGGCTCACAATCTAAGCAGGAGGAAGAACAGGTATTGATTCCCCATTTTTACAGATGAGGTAACTAAGGCATAGAGAAGTTAAATTACTTTCACAAGGCCACGTAGCAGGCATGTGGCAGAGCCAGGTTTAGAACCCAGATCCTCTGACTCCCAGGCCTGTGCTCCTTCCCCTGGCCCACACTGCTCCTCTTGATCAGCAAGAGGACAGGGGAATGAGAGAATTAAGTGGTGTGTTGAGAGCGTGGATTTGTGTATAGAAAGATGGTAGGTTGGGTATGGAGATCAGATGGGGCATGATGCTTCTAGAAAACTGAAGGGGATGGGAGAGCAGGAGATCAGAGTTCTCGGTGGGGGAACAGGACAGATTTGTGGGAAGGACGCATATAGATGAGAATGGAGATTATCAGGCTGAAGCCAGAGAGTGGAATTTCGGTGTTGGTGAGGATGAGATTGTTCAGCCAGGAGAGATGATGAGATCAAGTGTGTGGACAAAATGGTGATTTGGGGTAGAGCAGGAGGTTATGGTCAATCACTCAATCAATGGTATTTATCAAGTGTTTTATTGTGTGCAGAGCACTGTACTAACCACTTCAGACAGTACATTGCAACAGAGTAAATAGACCCTATGCCTGCCCACAAGAAGCTTGCAGACTAGAGGAGGAGACAGACATTAAAATGAATAATGGTTATGTACATAAGGGCTGGGGTGGGGTGAGTATCAAATGCTAGAGGGAGATAGACCCAAATGCAGAGGTGACAAAGAAGGGGGAGGGAGTAGGGGAAATGAGGACTTAGCCAGGGAAGGCCTCTTGGAGGAGATGTGATTTTAGGAGGATTTTGAAGGTGGGAAGAGTGGTGGACTGTAGAATACGAAGAGGGAGGGAGTTCTGGGCCAGAGGGAGAAGGTGGACAAGGGGTCAGGGGCAAGACCATTGTCTTGAAAGCATTCAATCACCTTGCCCTCCCACCTCACCTTGCTGGTCTCCTGCTATAACCCTGCCCACACACTTCTCTCTAATGTCAACCTCCTCACTGTACCTCCATCTTGTCTGTCTCACTGCTGACCTCTCGCCCATATCCTATCACTGGCCTGGAATGCCTTCCCACTTCATGTCTGACAGACAATGATTCTCCTCACCTTCAAAGCCTTATTGAAGACACATCTCCTCCAAGAGGCCTTTCCTGACTAAGCCCTCATTTCCTGCTCTTCCACTCCCTTCTGCATCACCTTGCTTGCTCCCTTTATTCACCCTCCCTCAACCCCACAGCATTTTTATCCATATCTGTCACTTATTTATTTATATTAAAGTCTGTCTCACCCCCTAGAATGTGAGTTTGTTGTGGGCAGGAAACATGTCTACCAACTCTGTTGAAGTGTACTCTTCCGGCTCTGCCACTTATCTGCTGTGTGGCCTTGGGCAAATCACATCACTTCTCTGTGCCTCAATTACCTCATCTGTATAATGGGGATTAAGACTGTGAGCCCCATGTGGGACAGGGGCTCTGTCCAACAGGATTTGCTTGTATCCACCCCAGTGCTTAGTACAGTGCCTGGCACATAGTAAGTGTTTAACAAATACCAGAATTATTATTAATAATAATTATTATTATAAGCTCTTAGTACGGTGCTCTGCGCACAGTAAGTGCTCAATAAATACGATTGAATGAATTAATAAATACTATTGATTGATTGACCCCCTGCTACAACGTGGGTCCTCCCTGCCCCTCTCTTCCTGCCCAGGACCTGGCAACTGTGGTGGAGCAGTTGGCGAGGTTCCTGGGAGTGCCCTACGACAAGACCCAGCTGGAAGCCACTGCGGAGCACTGCCACCAGCTTGTCGACCAGTGTTGCAATGCTGAGGCCCTACCCGTGGGCCGGGGTACGTGCCCGCCCACCCGTCAGCCCACTGGACAGCAGGGTCCCCCAAGGGCCGGGCTGGGCCGGGCAGGGGCTGGGCAGGAGCTAAACTTCCTGTTCAGCCTGGCCTTTGGAGGTCGGTGTTGGGGGAGGTCTCACCAGCACAGAAGCACGAGCAGTACCCCCTCCTTTGGTCGGACCCCTGGGTGACCTCACTGTTGGGGGAGATGTCCAGGGCAGGATGGCCATTCCCTGGGGCGGGGGTGTGCTTGAAGGAGTGATAGTGCTCTAAGGTTCCTGGGACTTGTAGTCTCAGTAGCACTGTCCAGGAAGAAGTCTGCATTTCTGGGCTGCATGAGCCAAGCACTCTTAGAGTGGAGGAATGGGACCCTCCCATCCCCACACCTGCTACCTCCCCTCCTGCCACAGCCTGGCCACCAGTTTTCTTCCACCACTTGGCGGTGGCCAGAGGGAATCAAAAATCCAGGGACACTGGCTTCCCCAAACTGGTCCACCTACCTCTGTCATGGGCTTGGTCAGTGGAGAAGTCCCAGAGGCCTAGGTGCCTGGTCTGTTCAGCAGGGCTGTCTGCCAGGCCTGGGGGGCCAACCCCGAAGCTGAGTTGGGGATAGGGGTCGGCCAGAATTGGGCCCTGGAGCCATTCCCGAGGGGCCCTCCGGATTCTGGGCAGGGTGGTGGGGAGGGGTATGTATCAAGTGAGGAGCTGGGGCCCTGGGGATCTTTTCCTGCTTCTTTGGATGTCCGTTATTTTAACTCCATCTTGGCTCCATTTTCCTTTGGTAGTATCTGACGATTGCGAACATGCTGCCTCTCCCCCTCCAACCATCCTGGAGACCCCCGTTGGTGTGTGTGCTGTGTGCCACGTATGGCTCCCTTATCATCCGCTCTCCTGGTTGGATTTGATTTTTCCATTGTTCTCCTTTGATTTGGCTTTATTTTGGTTCTTTTATTGTGTTTTTCTTTTAGCCCATTGATTGTTTCCTCGAGGCAGCCCTGAGCGGGTGTGAGAGCGGGGTGTGATTGGCGGCGACTTGTGTTGGGCCATTTCATGGCCTAGCTGGCCTGGGGGCAGGGTTCAGGTGGTGGACAGGTGGGTGACTCACTGCCCGTGACTGAAGAACCCTGGGCAGAGCCCTAGCGCTCTGGGAGGCAGCTCATTTCGGGGTCATGGTTGGGAAGGGCCCAGAGACCTTGCTTTCCCGCTGTAGAGACATGGTCTTCCCTGCTAGGCTTTGGACGGCCAGGCTGGCGAGGCCTCCCGGGCCCTGCCTGGCAACCCTGGTTTTGCTCCAAGTTGTCTAGGCAGGCTGTGGGCTGGCAGGATGTCCTGGTGGCCTCCTCCCCTCCTGGGTTTCTGGAGCTCATATTGTGGGCGATTTGAAGCAGCCGGATTTTCTGACCAATTGCCAAATCCGGAGCAGAACACTGAGCAGATCCAGTGCCACTGAGGCAGGTTGAGCCTATAATCAGGCTGAGCAGGCAGGTTTTCCGCGTAATTCAGGCCCTCCGAGATGTGGGCTTCAATTACCAAATAATGGTTATTGGGTTATAATAGGCCGATGGGGACACTTACCCTGGCCCAAACTTGCTGGTGTTTAGGAATTGTTCTGGGGCTGCTGAGGTGACCAGACTCTTCCCTTTCTCCATTGCAGGAAGAGTCGGGCTTTGGAAGGACGTCTTCACCGTGGCGATGAATGAGAAATTTGACGTGGTCTACAGACAGAAGATGGGGAAGGGCGACCTTATGTTTGACTTCTATTTATAAAACCCTCTGCATGCGCCCATTACCAGAACCTCGCTAGGAGTGCTTTGGTGCAGTCATTTAGTACGTGCTGGACAAATCTCTGTAGCTATATGTAAAACAATAGAATAATCCAACAACTTACTAACTGTCAGGCGGTTGGTTATGTCCGGTTCTCTCCCTTCCATCCCCTACCCCCTCTGCCAGATGCCCTGCCTGGGAGTCGTGCTCATGAATGGGGCAGGTAGAGGCAGTTGGATGAAATGTCTTATCCAGTACAAGATATGTAACGTAGATGTAACTGGAACGCTTATCTTTCAGCCCCCTCCTACTGCCACCCCCCCACCCCACCCCTTGGCCCCTCGCCTCTATTTATTGTATTTTATAGAGCTTTTCCCTGAAAACCAAAGTCCATTTCAGTTAGACCAAATGTGTGGTCATTTGGGATGGGCCGCCAAGAGACCCCTGCTGGGGTGGGTTAGAATGGACTTGGTACTGCAGCTGTTGCATTTTATTTTTGTAGTTTTACCAGCACGGATGTGATTGATTGATTTGGTGACTGATCATCCCTTTCCCCCATGGGGGGCAGTGGTGTATCGAGGTCATTCGTTGGGGGAGGCGGGGATCCCCAGCTTCCCTCCCTCTGGCCCCCACCCAGTAAGGCTTAGAATGATCCCTTGGCAGAAGCGTGTGGAAGTGTTTGATCTGGCAGCTGTGCCCGGCAGAGTGCAGTGGATGGGAGCATGCCTGGCGTTCCCCTGTCTATGCTGCCCAGCTAAGTACAGCAGACGGGAGCATGCCCGGTATCCTCCTGTCTACACTGGCCTGGCTGAGTACAATAGATGGGAGTGTGTATGGTGTTCCCCTGTCAACAAAGGCCTGGACAGAAATTAAAAGTCAGCCCTGAATGGTGGGGAGATAGAACCAAAGTTAGGCCTTGGAGTTTTTCCTCGGTCTGATTTCTGTCCCTATGGCAGCCATCCACCCACACTAGCCATCCAGCCACCCAAAGGCCCAAATCCAGGAGTGTTTACATTAGCCCGACCCCACAACATCTGAAAGTGGGGAGAGTCATAGGCCTCCTGTCCCAGTCCTGGGTTCTGGGTCCCAGGTTGGACATGGGAGTTGGGAAAAGGTAGCCAAAGCACATCAGTGGCGTGCAAGTCCAAGTGACCCGTGGGTCTGGGAATTGTCGGAGGGAGACCCAGGGGGAGATGGTCTGCCAACCCCGGTCACAGTGGAGGAAGCCTCAGGGGGTGGGGTAAAACTCAGAACCGAGGGCCAAGCCTCGGCTAATGTGGATGCACCCGTGGAGTGAAAGCTTCATGGCTTGGCTCGAGACTGCTGGGCCCTGGGGTTGGCCAGGTCCGCTGGGGGAAGCCCAGGGGACGTGGACCACTCTGTCTGTCTGTCTGATTGCTTGCCTGCCTGGACCGCCGTCCGTGAGATTTGATTTCTATTTTTCTATTTCCAGTTCTGTAAGACTCCTGAGCACGACACATCCTGCCTTAGTGTTTGCTGCTCCTCAAATAAAGACATATTCCACGCCTTGTGTCCTATTGTGTAATAATAATAATGATTATGGTATTTAGGCGCAAAATAATAATAATAATAATCATGATGTCCCACCTCTTCCAGTTGTCTGCTATATGACCTTGGGCAAGTCTTTTCCCTTCTCTGTGCCTCGGTTACCTCATCTGTAAAATGGGGATTAAAATTGTGAGCCCCATGTGTGGCAGGGACTGTGTCCAACCTGATTATCTTGTATCTACCTCAGCGCTTAGAACAGTGCCTGGAACTTAGTGAGCACTCAACACCATAAAAAAAATACTGCTACTAATAATAAACCACCTTGAATTGACAGCCTCTATGGGGATCCAAGCACGGTGCTGAGCACTAGGGTAGATATGGGATAATCAGATTGGACACAGCAACTATTCCATGTCTGCTTAATAATCAAACAATTATGCTTATTGAGCACTTACTGCATTCAGAATGCTGTACTAAGCACTCAGGAGAATATAATATAACAATATAACGGGCATATTTCCTGCCCACACTGAGAATAAAGGGCTTAGCACCTAATAAGCACTTTACCACTGAAACCCCGAAATTGAGGGAGCAAGGTAAGCGGGGATGTGGGCCACGTGATCTGCAGGCAGGGGCCTGGGCCAGGTCAGTAGCTGAATTAATTCATTCAATCAATCCTGTTTATTAAGCACTTGCTGTGTACAAAGCACTGTACTAAGCGCTTGGGAGAGTACAATACAACAATAAGCAGTGCCATTCCCTGCCCACAACGAGCTCACAGTCTATAGGTTGGGGAGACAGACATCAGTACAAAAAACTAAAATTACAGATCAATACTGAAGTGCTGTGGGGCTGGGAGCAGAGTGGGCTGACTGAGAGCCTTCTGAAACCGGTTTGGCTGTCTCCAGAGCCACGTGGCTATAGTGAGCAGGTCTACGGCTGTGAGCGTGAACAATCGATCCTTCAATGGTATTTATTGAGCGCTTACTGAGTGCAGAGCTCTGTCCTAAGCTCTTGGGAGAGGACAAAACGAGTCATAGACCCTGCTTGTATCCTCCCGCTGTCCCGCCGGTGGCCACTAGGGGTCACACTTACCCTCCTGTGGCCGGGCCGGGTGCCATCATTCATTCATTCATTCCATCGTATTTATTGAGAACTTACTGTGTGCAGAGCACTGTACTAAGCGCTTGGGAAGTACAAGTTGGCAACATATAGAGACGGTCCCTACCCCACAGTCTAGAAGAGACTCCATCGGGAGGCTTTTCACTGAGTTCGGACCTCCAGTTCCTCTGCCAGGCTCCTCACACCTCAGGTGAAAGGTGTGCGGAGAATGGCCCGCTGCAGGTACCCCAGAGCCTGCTGGGCAGTGAGCTGAATCAGCCAGTCGATTGATGGTATTTATTGAGCCCTCAGGATGGGCTGGGAAATTAGGAATCTTTTAAAGGGGACAGAAGAAATGCCTTGAAGACCCATTAAAGCAGGACCTCAAACATTGTGGAACGCCAGAGGAGACAGCAGCGTGATTCAGAGCAGCCTGAGAAAGAACCGTCGGAAACTGGACGACTCTCTTAGAACAGCGGCTTTGGGAAAGGTGGGACACTGGGAGGGTGAAGTGAAAACAGATCCAGGTACAGTGGAAAAGAAGTGTAGCAAGGAATGATCTTTGTGGAAAGGAGGAGTGCGGCCTAATGGAAAGAGCCCAGGCCCGGGAGTCAGAGGACCTGGATTCTAATCTCGGCTTTGCCAATTGCTTGCTATATGAGCTTGGGCAAGTGACTTAATTTTTTGTGCCATGGTTTTCCTCAACTGTAAAATGGGGATTAATTGCTTGTTTTCCTTCCTACTTGGACTGTGAGCCCACTGTGTGGGACAGGGACTGTGTCCGACCTAATTAACTTGTACCTACTGCAGTATTTAGAATAGTGTTTGACACATAGTCAGTGCTTAACAAATGCCATAAAAAACAGATGGTAGGTGTAGACTCCTTGAGGGCAGGGATTGTGACTACTCTTTCTACTATGCTCTCCCAAGTGCTCATTACAGTACTCTCCATCCAGTAAGCATTCAATAAATACTATTTATTGTTAATAATGATTGTGGCATTTGGAAAGGCCTTACTATATGCCAGACACTTTACTAAGCCCTGGGGTAGATACAATATAATCAGGTTGGACAGAGTTTCTGTCCCATCTGGGCTCACCTTTTACAGTTGAAGAAGCTGAGGCCCAGAGCAGTTAAGTGACTTGCCCAAGGTCACACAGCAGGCAAGTGGCAGAGTTAGAATTAGGATAAATGACCCCTGACTCCCAGACCTATGCTTTTTCCTCTGGGCCACACTGCTTCTCTACTACTCTCTGTCTTTGCTTGTGGAGCTGTTTCTGTTTGTCAGGTCGGCTTATACTCCCCTCTTGTGTGGATCTGTGTTTACTCTACTTTGAGTGCCAACGCTGATGGATGACACTTTTGTTATTAGTCTGGTAAAAATAGCAGCTGCAAAAAACTGGACATCAGTTAATTTCTGGTAAGGCAGTTACCGTGCCAGGGAATATTCTAATTATGGAGCTGTTGGTTGTTGACCAACTCATTTGGTGTTCAATGCCTCCAATTTTTTTTAATGGAAAAAATTGTGTATACTTTGCTGATTTTGACTTTCACTGGTTTGAACAAACTCCTTTGGTTTTGGGAGCATCTGGGTTTTAGTGGGGAGAAAGTGAAATTCAGTTCAAGTGGGCTGTTGTTTATCCTGTGAGTCAGGGAAGGGGCCACCCCGCCTCGCCAAGCCTTTTCTAAAATGCCACCACCTCCAGGAAGCCTTCCCTGGTGAAGGCCCACCCTCTCAAGGATTCACATGGGCCAACAGCTGAGTCATTTAATCATTCAATCATATTTATTGAATACTAAAAGTGTGCAGAGCACTGTACTAAGCGCTTGAGAGAGTACAATATAACAATAAGTGGACACATTCCCTGCCCACAATGAGCTTACATTCTAGAGAAGTTAAGTGAGGGCAAGGGAGACATTAATCCTCTGGAGGGGGAGACAGACATTAATATAAATAAATAAACTATGGATATCAGCAGGACCCTCTTGTCTCTTCCGCTGGTTGTCCCAATTTTTCTGAAGCCTTGGTTTTTAAGCGGTCACTTTACCACTGAGGCTGATGCTTGCCAGCCTGCTCCGCCCATTGCTGCTGCCATCTCTGGCCATGGTCACAGTTAAATCTCAGAGTTTAGAGTTTTGGTCTTCCAAGCCTCACTCCTGTCCTGGTGTTCATGGTTTCCCCATCGCAGTTCCCCCTGGAATGTCCTGCTGCTGCCAACTGTCCTCACCTACTCTGGCCAGTCAGCCAGTCTCCGCGAGCTGACAAATGGGGTGATGGTCGTGATGGTGGTCTTAGCAGTCCAGACCTCTCTGCTGACCATCAGCCTGCACCTTGGGCATTCAGAGTTGCCCAGGGGTCACAGTTGGGGGGATGGCTTGAGCAGTAGAGGCCTGAGGCTGGTCCAGATCTCCCAGCCACCATCAGACCAGATGCTATGGTTGTCCTGTTCAACTTTGACCCCATTAGCTCCACTGGGGAGGGGGACGGGATCTGGTGAAGCCGCTCCAGTCCTGACAGTGCCAGCACAGTGGGCCGCAGGAGCCTAACTGATCTGGGGCAGTCTGGCGTGTATGTGAGTGGCCAGAGGCCAGTACTGCAGATGGCACCAAGCGTATCAGTCATGTCTGTATGGGTGGAGGAGGTGCCCCCTATTTCTCTACTGTTGGACCAGTAGCAGGGACAGAGACCACTGTACCCCTCCAGGAACTGGAGCGATTCTAGCAGCCTGTGGGAGCGGATCTCTGTGCCTTGGAAAATCCACTAGTTGGGCTTCTGCAAACAGATCTCTACTGGCCTGCCCTCAGTACTAACCGGACTGCACTAGTTTCTCCATTAAATCCAGTCCCTCACTGACAGTCCACACCATAATATAATAATAATATTATAATAGTAATATAAATATACAATAACAGTAGTATTGTGTATAATAATATTATATAATATTATGGTATTATTATTATTATTAAGGTACTTGTTGAGCACTTTCTCTCTGTCAAGCATGGTACTAAGTGCTGGGGTCTTGTCTTACACTATCGAGTCATCTCTAACCCAAAGAGACTCCGTGAACACATCATTCAGAGAACGCTCTACTCTCCACCTGAAATGGTTCTTATAATGTATTCATAGAGATTTCTTGGTAAAAATACAGAAGTGGTTTACCATTGCCTTCTTCTGTACAGTAAACTTGAGTCTCCACCCCCAGCTCTTTCCCATGCCTCTGCTGCCCAGCACAGGTGAGTTTTGACTTGTAACAGATTGCCTTCCACTCGCTGGCCACGGCCCAAGCTAGGAATGGAATGGATATGCCTCTGCTTGACTCTCCCTCCAGTAGCCGAGACTGGTAGAGTCCTGGAAACCCTCCAGGTGCCAT
Organism: Tachyglossus aculeatus; assembly: GCF_015852505.1. Classification (NCBI taxonomy): domain Eukaryota; kingdom Metazoa; phylum Chordata; class Mammalia; order Monotremata; family Tachyglossidae; genus Tachyglossus; species Tachyglossus aculeatus. The sequence goes on from NC_052079.1 coordinate 58,737,895, forward strand.
ACTGAGAGGGGAAGTGCTGGGGTGGATACAAATTAATCAGGTTGGACACAGCCCATGTCCCACTTGGGGCTCACAATATTAATCCCCACTTTAAAGATAAAGTAACTGAGACATAGAGAAGTTAAGTGATTTGCCCATGTCACATATCAGACGTGTCAGAGCCAGGATTAGAACCCAGGTCCTCTGACTCCTAGGTCCGTGCTTCTTCCACTAGACCTCGCTGCTTCCTGGCTTCACTAGTCTCACTAATAGTATGGCTAACCGGTTTATTTCATTTACAACCAATTAAGCATAATAAAACCTCTAAAAAGCAGTTAAATAATAAAGACTTTTGCCTAGGGTTTTATCTTTTCAAAATTGTTCCCAGCCTTTTAAGAAGCATTCTAACCACTCACTCTTAATTCTCCTACCTCCAGCACTTATATGACTGACCTGAGCACTCCAGTACATATACGGACTTATTTATTCTGACCACTCAAGTTGTAAATATTTTTAAGTTTGAGTCCCTTTTTAGAACTTCAGTCAGCCACTAGTGGGCAGAGAATGTGTCACTTCATTTTTTCTGTGCTTCCCGAGCACTTAGGACAGTGTAATGCACTAAGGCTCAATAATTAATGAATCAGTGGCACTTAATGAGTGCTTACTATGTGCACAGCACTATGCTAAGCACTTGAGAGAGTACAGTAAAGTAAGTATACATGATCACTGTTCCCAAAGAATTTACAGTCTAGTGAGGAAGACAAATACTAAAACAAACTGCAGGTAGGAGAAAGAGCAGAGTGTAAAGATATGTTCATAAATGCTGTGGGGTTGAGGGGACTACCTTAAACGCTTAGGGATATGGCTCCATGTGCATTGGTGTTGCATTAGGAAGGGAGGGTGGTACACTAGGGAGGACTGGGGCAATGAGAGGTTATTCAGGGAAGGCTTCCTGGAAGACATGCAATTTCTGGTGTTGCTGCTGCCCCTATTACCACTACCATGCAACAGAGCAGATGACTGGTTCTCAATGTGCCCCCAAGAGAAACCCGACTTAAAAGTAGGAAGGCTGAGCATGAGAGGATTTTAGTGGAAGGAGCCCAGGCCTGGGAATCAGAGGCCCTGGGTTCTAATCCCAGCTCCTCTACTTCTCTGCTGTGTGTGACCATGGACTAGTCATTCAACTTCTCTGTGCCTCAGTTAGTTACCTCAACTGTAAAATGAGGATTAAGACTGTGAGCCCTAGGAGGTCATGGAGGACTGTGTCCAACCTGATTAGCTTGTATCTAACCCAGCATTTAGTACAGTGCCTGGCACATAGTAAGCACCAAACAAATATCATTAAAAAAAGTGAACATACTGCAGAGCTGTGACATGCCACACTCTGCTCTGTCCATCTCCTGAGCCGGCCTCTGTTCCTGCCCCCCAGTCCCATCTCTCCCTGTCCCTGGTCACGGGAGGCCTGGCAGAAAATACCCCCATGTCGGGCGTGGCAAGGGGGTAAATGGTTCTGTGGGGTGATGTCTGCCTGATTCAGCCTGCTGGGTAGCTGGGATAACACTCCCTCATCTAGGGGTGACTTCCCAAGGGGACATCCTAGGAGAACGAGGTGGTGCCAGGGAGGGGAGGGTGGTCGCTCAACCAAGAGGAGAGCTGCTTAGCTCAGTGCTCTGGGGGGAACTTCGGTTCCTCGGGTCTTTCTCGCTCAGAGACCGTTTAAGCAGCATGGCGTAGTGGATAGAGCCCGGGCCGGGGATTTAGACGGTCATGAGTTCTAATCTCGATTCCGCCACTCTGCTGTGTGACCTTGGGTAAGTTACTTCACTTCTCCGTGCCTCAGTTCCCTCATCTGGAAAATGGGGGCATAAGACTGTGAGCCCCACGTGGGACAGTGACTGTGTCCAACCCGATTTGCTTGTATCCACCCCAGCGCTTAGTACAGTGCCTGGCACATAGTTAAGGGCTTAACAAATGTCATAATAATAATTAACCCCGAAAGGGCCCAAGAGCCTTGATGAGAGGTACGGTTCGGCCGCCTGCGCTGTTCCCAAGGGCCGGTAGGTGGCGGTCGCCGCGGCTAAATCAGGCGATAAACCAGCACCTTGATGGCCAGGAGGCCGCTCAGTGCCTCTCTTTTGATTGGCCGGGTGTGTGTGTGTGTTTGTGTGTTTGTGTGTGTGTGTGTTTGGTTTGGGGGGCGGTGGGGCTCTAAAGGAGTGTTAAACCAAGACCCCCCCAAAACCCCCCTTTTCTTTAAAATGGCATTTGTTAAGCACTTACTATGCCCTTGTGGGCAGGGAAAGTGTCTACCAACTCTGTTATTGTACTCTCCTAAGTGCTAAGTACAGTGCTCATCACACAATAAGTGCTTAATAAATAGCAGTGATTGATTGATTGATGTGCCAGGCACTTTACTAAGTGCCGGGATGGATACAAAATAATCTAGGTAGATACAAAAACTCATTATGTGCAAGGAATGTGTCAGCTAATTCATTCATTCATTCAATCGTATTTATTGAGCACTTACTGTGTGCAGAGCACTGTACTAATTCTGTTATGCTGTACTCTCCTCAGGACTCACTACATTCATTCATTCAGTCGTATTTATTGAGCGCTTACTGTGTGCAGAGCACTATGCTAAGTGCTTGGGAAGTACAAGTCGGCAACATATACAGTCCCTACCCAACAACGGGCTCACACTTCTCTGCACATAGTAAGCGCTCGATAAATACCATTGATTAACTGTTAATCTGGTTGGATCCAGTCCATGTCCCACATGGGGCTCACAGTCTGAATCCTCATTTTACAGCTGAGATAACTGAGGCACAGAGAAGTTAAGTGATTGTCCTTGGTCACACACAGCAGACAAGTGGCAGAGCCGGGATCAAAAACCCTGATCTTCTGACTCCCAGGTCTGTGCTCTGTCCACTACACCACACTGCTTCTGTTTCCTCTCTTCCTCTCCACTTTTCTCTCCTCCCTTTCTTGCCCCTTTCCCCTTTTCCTGTTCCCTCCCTCTACCCTCCTCCCCTCCCAGCCATCTCTGACCCACAAGGAATTCATCATTTCTGTATTCAATGCTGCCAGTGTGTTGATTGGACTTTTTTTTTTGATAGCTTGCACACATTTTGAAAATGGTTTAACTTGCATAGAAGGATGAATGGATTGATTGCTGTTGGAAGCCAATTCCACTGGAGCCTGAAATGGGGCCAGATTATTCCAAAGCAATTTTCAGCTTTTGGGGGGCCCCGGGCAGGGTGGGTGGTGAGAGAAAGAACTTTCAGATGGAGGAAGGTAGTCTCTTCCTTTCCCCAAAGGGATTCTGGTTCCTTGGCAAGTCACCAACCTAATGGCTTATATCTACCCCAGCACTTAGAACAAAGTTTGACACACAGTAAGTGCTTAACAGTCAGTCAATCAATTGTATCTATGAGCGCTTACTGTGGGCATAGTACTGTACTAAGTGCTTGGGAGAGTACAATATAACAATAAACAGACACATTCCCTACCCACAGTGAGCTTACAGTCTATGGAGGGACAAATCATAAATACCATAAAACAAACAACAAAATACCCCACAGAGCCCATTTTCCTGTTTTCCTGCATCTCCCAAGGTGATGTGGAAAGAGAATTCATTCATTCATTCATTCAATTGTATTTATTGAGCACTTACTGTGTAAAGAGCACTTTACTAAGCGCTTGGGAGAGTACAATATAACAATAAATAAGACACATTTCCTGCCCACAACGAGTTTACAGCCTACAGTCAATCAATCAATCAATCAATCGTATTTATTGAGCGCTTACTATGTGCAGAGCATTGTACTAAGCGCTTGGGAAGTACAAATTGGCATCACATAGAGACAGTCCCTACCCAACAGTGGGCTCACAGTCTAAAAGGGGGAGACAGAGAACAGAACCAAACATACCAACAAAATAAAATAAGTAGGATAGAAATGTACAAGTAAAATAAATAAATAAATAAATAAACAGAGTAATAAATATGTACAACCATATATACATATATACAGGTGCTGTGGGGAAGGGAAGGAGGTAAGACTTGGATGGAGAGGGGGACGAGGGGGAGAGGAAAGAAGGGGCTCAGTCTGGGAAGGCCTCCTGGAGGAGGTGAGCTCTCAGCAGGGCCTTGAAGGGAGGAAGAGAGCTAGCTTGGCGGATGGGCAGAGGGAGGGCATTCCAGGCCCGGGGGATGACGTGGGCCGGGGGTCGATGGCGGGACAGGCGAGAGCGAGGTACAGTGAGGAGATTAGTGGTGGAGGAGCGGAGGGTGCGGGCTGGGCAGTAGAAGGAGAGAAGGGAGGTGAGGTAGGAGGGGGCGAGGTGATGGAGAGCCTTGAAGCCCAGGGTGAGGAGTTTCTGCCTGATGCGCAGATTGATCGGTAGCCATTGGAGGTTTTTGAGGAGGGGAGTGATATGTCCAGAGCGTTTCTGGACAAAGATAATCCGGGCAGCAGCATGAAGTATGGATTGAAGTGGAGAGAGACACGAGGATGGGAGATCAGAGAGAAGGCTAGTGCAGTAGTCCAGACGGGATAGGATGAGAGCTTGAATGAGCAGGGTAGCGGTTTGGATGGAGAGGAAAGGTCGGATCTTGGCAATGTTGCGGAGCTGAGACCGGCAGGTTTTGGTGACGGCTTGGATGTGAGGGGTGAATGAGAGAGCGGAGTCGAGGATGACTCCAAGGTTGCGGGCTTGTGAGACGGGAAGGATGGTAGTGCCGTCAACAGAGATGGGAAAGTCAGGGAGAGGACAAGGTTTGGGAGGGAAGACAAGGAGCTCAGTCTTTGACATGTTGAGCTTTAGGTGGCGGGCGGACATCCAGATGGAGATGTCCTGAAGGCAGGAGGAGATGCAAGCCTGGAGGGAGGGGGAGAGAGCAGGGGCAGAGATGTAGATCTGGGTGTCATCAGCGTAGAGGTGATAGTTGAAGCCGTGGGAGCGAATGAGGTCACCAAGGGAGTGAGTGTATATTGAGAACAGAAGGATGAGCTACAGGATGAGCTTATAGTCTAGGATGAGTTTACAAACTAGAGGACTGTAAGAGAAATGTATCTGTGTCTGGCACATGGGATGGAAAACATGCTAACTTGAAAGTTGTGCACTTCTGAGGGAGTCTCCTTAATAGGATCACAGTTTGAGGTGACGTACAAAATTAACATCTCCTTGGGGTTTTTGTGCACCTGGAGACAGGTCATGGTGGGACTAACATTTTTAACTGAATTGGCCAAAAAAGTCCAGGGTTTTAGGTGACAGAAATATGTTTCTTTGTCACTGTCATCCTTAGATGTTGGGCTGTGCCTCAAGTGAAGCAGTGTGGTCTAGTGGATAGAGCATAGGCCTGGGAGTCAGAAGGACCTGGGTTCTAATCCCAGTTCCGCCACTAGTCTGCTCTGTAACCTTGGGCAACTCACGTCATTTTTTTGTTCCTCAGTTACCTCATCTGTAAAATGAGATTAAGACTGTGAGTCCCACGTGGGACTTGGACTGTGTCCAAACTGATTATCTACCCCAGCGCTAAGTACAGTTCCTGAGACATACCAAAAAGAGCTTTGCTCTCCCATGTTGTTGGGAAAAGGGAGGGGGGCCATTAGTCAAACCTTCTGGGTAACAGAGTTGGGTTTTTTTCAATGAACCAGGCTGCTTCACAACAGCAGTTTTAAAACAAGGATGAACTTACACGAACAAGATAATGTCTAAGCCAGAGTCCAACATCCACTTAGTGCTGTACTGGTCACTGGAGCTGGACAGGGCATTCAGTGGAGGCATGGCAGGACCCAATAAGGCTTTAGGATCATTGAGATGGTTTGGGGGTCCAAATGCCTGTTCTCCATCCATTGCATGCTGTGCTATGGGGAAGTTAGCTTGGAAGAAGAAGCAAAGAGTGTCCAGGAGTTTCTGCTTGAGGTGCAAAAGAATGGGCAACCACTGGAGGTTTTTGAGGAATGGGGCGAAGTGGGAAGAATGATGCTTTAGATAAGGGATCTATGCAGCAGAAACAGGGTGAAACAAGGTAGTTTGTGGATTTTCCTGGCTGAGGATGAACTCTCCAGCTGCCAAATGGGAGCAGGGCTGTGCTCTCTTTGGGCCAGGCTGTGTTTCTAACGTGCTGTTTTGCGGGAGGTTCAAAAACATGCTGAAACCAAGCCCCCCAAATTCCTCTGCCATCCAAGGATTACCTGTGCTTTGTAAACAAGGGCTCACCAACTAATACCTCCAGAGGCTCTGGGGCAGTTGGGTTTTGCAGCCGCCAAAAGCCAAGTCTCCTATAAGCCCACAGCCTTAGTGCTCTGGGAGCGGTTATTGTCTGTCTCCACTGAGCTCCGGGAGATAATGATTAATAATAATGATAATAATAATAAAGAGAAGCAGCATGGCCTACTAGATAGAGCACAGGCCTGGGAGTCAGAAGGACCTGGGTTCTAATCTTGGCTCCACCACTTGTCCGCTGTGTGACCATGGGCAAGTCACTTTGCTTCTCTGTGCTTCAGTTACCTCATCTGTAAAATGGGGATTAAGATTATGAGTCCCATGTAGGACAGGGACTGTGTCTGATCTGATTAACTTGTATCTACCCCAACGCTTAGAACAGTGCCTGGCATATAGTAAGTGCTCAACAAATGATAATAATAATAATGGTATTTGTTAAGCGTTTACTATATGCCAAGTGCTGTTCTAAGCGCTGAGGTAGCTACATGGTGATCAGGTTGTCCCACGTGGGGCTAACAGTCTTAATTCCCATTTTACAGATGAGGTAACTTAAAATAACAACAACAACAACAACAACAATAATAATAATAACTGTGGTATTTGTTAAGTGCCTACTATGTGCCAAGCACTGCACTAAGCACAGGGATAACTAGTTAAGTGACTCCATCTCCCCATGCCCCTGCCCGGAGCACAGAACTGTTTAGTCCATATTTCCCCTCTCCTCAAGATCCTCTAGTGGGTGCCCATCCACCTCCACATCAAATAGAAACTCCTTACCATCGCCTTTAAAGTACTCAATCTCCTTGCCCACTCCTACCTTTTCTTGATGCTCTGCTACTACAACCCAGGCAGCACGCTTCACTCCTCTAATGCTAACCTTCTCACTGTACCTCCATCTCATCTATCTTGCCTCCGACCTCTCACACATGTCCTTCTTCTGGCCTGGAACCTCCTCCCTCTTCATATTTGACAGACTATCACTCTTCCCATCTTCAAAGCCTTATTGAAGGCACAACTCCTCCAAGAGGCCTTCCCCAAACAGGCCCTCATTTATTCTGCTCCCTCTCCCTTCTGTGTTCCCCTTATACTTAGATTTGCAGCCTTTATTCATCCCTCCCTCAGCCCCACAGCACTTAGGTACATATCTATAATTTATGTATTTACATTAATGTCTGTCTCTCCCTCTAGACTGTAAGCTCGTTGTGGGAATGGCTGTACCAACTCTGTTATATTGTATTCTCCCAAGCACTTAGTTCAGTACTCCACAACAGTAAGTGCTCAATAAATACAATTGATTGATTATTTGATGATGGCATTTATTAAGCGCTTACTATGTGCAAAGCACTGTTCTAAGCACCGGGGAGGTTACAAGGTGATCAGGTTGTCCCACATGGGACTAACAGTCTTCATACCCATTTTACAGATGAGGGAACTGAGGCCCAGAGATGTGAAGTGACTTGCCCAAAGTCACACAGCTGACAAGTGGCAGAGCTGGGATTTGAACCCATGACCTCCGACTCCAAAGCCCATGCTCTTTTCCACTGAGCCACGCTGTGACTGGGGTAGATACAAGATCATTGAGTCCCACATGGTGCTCATAGTCTAAGTAGGAGGGAGAACAGGTACTGAATCAGCATTTTGCAGAAGAGGAAACTGAGGCACAGGAAAGTCAAGTGACTTGCCCAAGGTCACAAAGCAGGTATGTAGTGGAGCCCAGATTAGAACCCAGGTCCTCTGATTCCCAGGCCCATACTCTTTCTACTAGGCCACGCTGCTTCCCCTCCATTAAAACATTCCTCTTCTCCCTCACTTGGAAATATGGTCAAACATCTCCTTGGTGTTCTTGAATCAAGCCTCCTCACTTTCTTTCTCTCTGCCGCTCACCGGTATTTTGGATCGGTCCTGGCACAGAAGTCATGAGATCAGACCCAGCCCCTGTCCCACATGTGGCTCACAGTCTAAGGGGGAGGCAAGACAGGTATTGAGTCCCTATTTTACAGATGAGGAAGCTGAGGCCCAGAGAAGTTAAATGACTTGCTCAAGGCCACACAGCAGGCAAGTGGTGGTGTAGGGATTAGAACTCAGGTCTTCTGACTGCCAATCCTGTGATCTCTCCACTACGCCATGCTGCTTCCCCTCCATCAAAGCATTTCTCTTCTCCATTTGGAAGTATGAAGAAACACCTCCTCTGTGTTTTTGAATCAAGCCTCCTCTCTTCCTTTCTCACTGCTGCTCACTAGTATTTTGGATTGATCCCAGTGCAGAGGTCACGGATGTTAGCCCCAAACCCCAGGACCAAAGAGATCCAGAGAAAGGAACCAGCCGTGATGGTGGCCCACCCATGTGGTGGTAGTTGTAGTAATAGCATTTATCAAATCCTTTTTGTGTGTGAAGTGCTGTAGTAAACTCTGGGAAAGAAAGGAAGTCTAGACACAGTCCTCGTGCCCCAAAGGGCTCAGAATCTAAGAATGAGGAGGGGAAGAGCTGGGTTGGTGCCAGACTCGTAAGGAAAGGGGAACAAAAACGACGATGACAAATCCAAAAAGATTTTAGTCCTGACTCTGCCACTTTTCTACTGTGTGACCTTGGGTGAGTCATTTTACTTCTCTGTGCCTCAGTTACCTCATCTGTAAAATGGGGATTGAGACTGTGAACCGCATATGGGACTGAACTGTGTCCAACTCGATTAGCTTATATCTACCCCAGCGCTTTGTATAGTACCTGGCCCGTAGTAAGTGCTTAGTAAGTACCATAATGATAATAATAATAATAATAATAATAATAATGGTATTTGTTAAGCACTTACTATGTGCAAAGCACTGTTCTAAGCGCTAGGGAGGTTACAAGGTGATCAGGTTGTCCCGCAGAGGGCTCACAGTTTTAATCCCTTTAGAGAAGCAGCGTGGCTCAGTGGAAATAGCATGAGCTTTGGAGTCAGAGGTCAAGGGTTCAAATCCCAGCTCCGCCACTTGTCAGCTGTGTGACTTTGGGCAAGTCACCTCACTTCTCTATGCCTCAGTTACCTCATCTGTAAAATGGGGATTAGGACTGTGAGCCCCATGTGGGACAACCTGATCAACTTGTATTCTCCCCAGCGCTAGAACAGTCCTTTGCACATAGCGCTTAATAAATGCCATTAAAAAAAATCTCTATTTTACAGGTGAGGAAACTGAGGAATAGAGAAGTTAAGTGACTTGCCCAAAGTCACACAGCTGACAGTTGGCAGAGCCGGGATTTGAACCCATGACCTCTGACTCCAAAGCCCATGCTCTTTTCCACTCAGCCACACTACTTCTCTGCGTGGCTTTTTTTTTTTCATAAAGAAAAGAGCAGCTGAATATCAGGCTCCACAAGGCTCAGACCGTTGGCTGACATGGACTATCACAGAGGAGGGCAATGACCATTCCGGTAGCAGGTGGGCACTAAGAGTGGGAGTGGGAGATGGTGCACATGGATGCCACAATGGGAAGGCAGCGGGGCTCTGAGTGGATCCGCTCAGCCATCTGGTAGAGACAGAGTGAAGGCAGCATGGCCAATGGAAAGAGCCTGGGCCTGGGAGCCAGAGAACTTGAGTTCTAATCTCGGCTCTGCCACTTATCTGCTGTGTGACCTTGGGCAAGTCACTTCACTTCTCTGTGCCTTAGTTACCTGATCTGTAAAATGGGGATTAAGACTGTGAGCCCAATGTGGAACGTGGACTGTGCCTAACCTGATTATCTTATATCTACTTCAGTGCTAAGTACAGTCTCTGGCACATAGTTAGTGCTTACCAAATACCATAAAAAAGGCAGAGAATGCATCCACCAATTTTTGTTTAAACTAAGTGGAATCTGAGATGCAGTGGTAGTGGAGGGTTGTACGGAGTACCTACTGGGTGCCAGGCACTGACTGGACTAAACGTGTGGGAAAGAAGGAGTTACGATGCTTACACTGGGTGGGGTTGGAGGAGACAGGCACAAAACGAGTCACAAGGAGGGTAATCTTTTTTTAAGTTATTTATAAGGTACTTATTATGTGCCAGGCACTGTACTAAGTGCTGGAGTAGCTACAAGCTAATCAGGTTGGACACAGTCCATGTCCCACTTGGGGCTCACAATCTTAATCCCCGTTTTACAGATGAGGCACCATGAAGCGACTTGCCCAAGGTCACACAGCAGATAAGTAGCAGAGCTGGGATTAGAACCGAGGTCCTTCCAACTCCCAGGCCCATGCCTTATCCACTAAGCCATGCTGCTTCTCTAGAATTCATCAGGATGTAATTCTTTCTGGAATGATCCTGAGCTTTTTCTTTGACTCTGGATCTAAAATCCCAGAGTGGTTCGAGGGCTATAGCTGGGGACATATCCTCTCTCTCCTGGCACCCTGCCCCAGGCAGAGACCCCCTACATCTCTTCCCAGGGATGGTCAAGTCCAGCAGCACCTCCAAGTTCTTTGTAGATGCTCTGCGCCTTGCAGATCTGTTTGTTATGACAACAAATTGCCAACAGAGAATTTCAGTCTCAATCCCGACCCCCGAGACCTTGACTGTCCTGGCACGGTGCTCCACAGACTTCTCCTCCTCCCTCCCTCCCTCTTTCCAGACATGCTTTTGTTTCTTCTTTTTGAGCACAGCATGGTGAGGAGCTGTTCTCCCGCCTTCGTAAAGAAGTATGGTCCCTCTGATCTAAGTGTCAGCTTGAACCTAAGCCCAATTAGGCGGGCAGGTCACTGGCTTCTCATGGTCTTCCAGATAGTTGATTTCTCCGCCTGGGAATGCCTGTTGGAATTAACCATCGCAAGGCTATTTTAAGGAATTTTGCAAGGCCATCACAAGGGCCTCAGCTGTGTTGTACTCTACCAATCACTTAGTATAGAGCTTTGCATGCAGTAAGTGCTCAGTAAATATGACTGACTGACTGACTGACTGACTGAATTAATCTAAATTTCAGGAAAGTCCACTGGGTTAAAGAAAATGGTTGACTTTAGCCACCATCTTGGTTTCTTTCTGGCCAATAGGAAGGTTGAGAAAGTTGAGTTTCGTGGTGAGCTGTGGGCTTGAACAGCAGTCAGACCTGCTTCCCACCTTCTCTGCCCTAAAGGAGAAGGGGCAAGGCAGAAGTGTGTGAATCTCCATAAAAATAAGTTGGCCCTCGATGACCCGAAACTTGAAACCTGAAGGCACAATTTCTCCCTTGATTTTTATTTTGTCTTTAGAAGGCTCCAAGGGGCTATGATAATAATAATAATAATAATAATAATAATAATAATAAATGATGTATCTGTTAAGCACTTACTATGTGCCAAGCACTTTGCTGAGTGCAGGAGTAGGTACAGTGCAATCGGATTGGACACAGTGCCTGTTCCACCCAGGGCTTACAGTCTAAGGGGGTGGGAGAATGGGTACCTTATCCCCATTTTCCTGATGGAGTAACTGGGACACAGAGAAGTTCAGTGACCTGCCCACCATCACTCTACATGCAAAGCCATTTGTCTGTTGTGTGATCTTGGGCAAGTCACTTAACTTCATGGTGCCTCAGTTCCTATCTGTAAAATGGGGACTAAGACTGTGAGCCCTAAGTGGGACGTGGACAGTGTCCAACCTGATCATTTTGCATCTACCCCAGCGCTTAGTACAGTGCCTGGCACATAGTAAGCACTTAACAAATACCATTAAAAATAGTGACAGAGTTCACGTTCAAAATTCTGCTCTGACCTGATTTCCGAGGGAATTGTACATTTCAAAAGGAAAAATCTGCTGAATTTTGAGTCAATTTTCCAGAAATTCTTGATCTTCACTGGAGCACTGACCACCATTTCATTAATGTCATTGCCTGGTGCAGTCCATACCGGGATTGTACTTGGCTGAGTCAGGCAGGAGGGCAGCCCTGGGACAGATGACACTATTTAGTGACAGTAAAATTGACTGGGACCCTGCCCTGTTGGGGTTTGATTAGTTTCTGGCCTGTCTGCTGAAAAACCCTTGTTCTGGTGGGGAGGGGGGAGCCATGACCGGCTGGGGGGCTGTGGAGCCACTCCCTCTGAGACCACTGGCTATGTTTGGCCGCCTGGTCCCCAGAAGAACCGGAGAAGCAGCGTGGCCTAATGAAAAGAGCATGGGCCTGAGAGTCTGACGACCTGGGTTCTAATCCCAATTCTGCCACTTGTCTGCTTGGTGAACCTGGGCAAGTCACTTCACTTCTCTGGGCCTCAGTTTCCTCATCTGTAAAATGGGGATTAAGACTGTGAGGCTCATGTCGGGTAGGGACTGTGTCCAACCTGATTAGTTTGTAACTACCCCAGTTAGTTTGTATCTACCCCAGTGCTTAGTACCGTTCCTGGCACATAGTAAGTGCTTCAGTCAATCAATGCTATTTATTGAGCACCAACAGCATGCAGAGCTTGGGAGAGTACAATAGAATTAGCTGACACAACCTTTCCCTCAAGCAGCTTGCAGTCTACTGTGTGCAGAGCACAGTGATGAACACCTGGGAGAAAACAATAGAATTAGCAGACACAATCTCTGCCTTCAAGGATCTTAAAGACTACTGTGTGCAGAGCACTGGACTGAGCATTTGGAAGAGTGCAATAGAATTAGTAGACACATTCCCAGCCCTCAAAGAGCTTACAGAGGGTGTTGGGGTACCCAGGGAAGAGGCTTCAGTCTGAGCTAGAAGTCCTTGCTCCAAGTACCCTGACCACTCCCTCCCCAACTCCCCCAACACTCCCTTCTGTAGTTGGCAGGAATGGGGATGTGGAATGGAGGATGGAGACTGCCTCTTCACGCCCATTCCCCACCCCCAATCTTCTAAAGGGACCCAGGGAAATGACTTGTCTCTTTGTGGGCAGGAAGCCTGGGGCAGCCAGCTGACATGGGGTAGATTCTTCCTGGCACTGAAGCATCTGGAGGAAGGGACTGAGGGTGAAAGGGAGGGAGGGAGGGACAGAGGAAAGGAGAGGATCGTGGAGAGTTACGCTTTCTGAGAAAGGGAGATGGGCAGGAAGCAAAGTTATCTCTTTCTTCTCCCTCTGGAGGGATTACCGGGCCAAACAGAGGATTTGGATTTGAATTTCTAGGATTTTTTCAAATCCTTCTTGGGATTTGAGAATCTTTGGGGCGAAAAAGCAAATTGTTCAGCTGCACAGCTGACAATGTGCAGACTCGCTGGTGCCTGGGAGGGGCCGCTGTACATTCTCTCAAGCAAAATAAGCAAATGAAAAATTTGGACAAGTACTATGGGCCTGGAGACAGCATCAAGGATGAGGTAAAACCAGACTAATGGTGTGAAACATTACCCGAAACGGACTAGTCAAGGAAAGAATTTCCGAGCAGAAACACCGAAAGACTGAATTGCAGATTCTTAGGATTTAGCATGGATTTCCCAATTCCATAACACTAGTCACGGTTTGGAAAAGACTCTGAGATGGTAATCTTGATTTCTAATGATTCCACTGAATTAACTGCATGCAATTACTTGCTTCTAAATGAGCTATATTCAAAGTGATAGAGGCCTAAAACAAACTTGCCGAGTAAGTGATGGACATGGAACATTAAGGTGGAACACTGGAATGTGGACTGGAACATGGTCCCAAGCTGCCCCACATTCAATCTTGTGGCCTCACTGGTCCAAGTGTGATCTACCCCAGCAATTAGTACAGTACTTGGCATATAGTAAACACAGCAAATACTTCATTTCTTCACTTCTCTGGGCCTCAGTTATCTCGTCTGTAAAATGGGGATTAATAGTGTGAGCCCTATGTGGGACAAGTACGTGTCTAACCCGATTAACTTGTATCTACCCCACTGCTTAAAACAGTGGTCAGCACTTAACAAGCACTTAACAAGTAACATCATTATTAAATACTATTATTATTAATCCACAGTATTTGAGTGCTTACTGTGTATGTTCTCTGGACTGTAAGCTCATTGTAGGTAGGGAATATGTCTGCCAACTCTGTTATATTGTTAAATCGTACTTTCTCAATAATAATAATAATAATAATAATAAAAAAACAATAGTTGTGGTATTTGTTAAACATTTACTGTGTGCCAGGGACTGTACTTAAGTTCTGGGGTGGATACAAGCAAATCGGGTTGGACACAGTCTCTGTCCCATGTGGGGCCTCACAGTCTCAATACCCATTTTACAGATGAGGTAACCAAGGTCCAGATAAATTAAGCGACTTACCCAAGAGCACAAAGCTGACAAGTGGTGGCACCAGAATTTAGAACCGATGACCCTCTGACTCCGAGGCCCATGCTCTACCCTCTTCGCCATGTTCTACATACAGTAAGCGCTCAGTAAAAATGATTCATTGATTGTCTTTCCCCAGCATCCCAAATCCTTACTGCCTGACAGGGGCAGGGTCTGCTTCAGTTGCTTTGTATGGAGGGATGGGACTGAGGTGGAAGTGGCCACCAGGCAGGGAAGCAAATTTGACTATGGAAATTTGACTATGAGAAGCAGCGTGGCTCAGTGGAAAGAGTACCGGCTTTGGAGTCAGAGGTCATGGGTTCAAATCCCGGCTCCGCCAATTGTCAGCTCTGTGACTTTTGGCAAGTCACTTCATTCATTCATTCATTCATTCATTCATTCATTTATTCAATCGTATTTATTGAGTGCTTACTGTGTGCAAAGCACTGTACTAAGCACTTGGGAAGTACAAGTTGGCAGCCTATAGAGACGGTCCCTACCCAACAGTGAGCTCACAGTCTATAATGGGGAGAAGGCACAGAGGCACTTATCTGTGCCTCAGTTACCTCATCTGTAAAAATGGGGATTAAGACTGTGAGGCCCCCCGGTACAACCTGATCACCATGTAACCTCCCCAGCACTTAGAACAGTGCTTTGCACATAGTAAGCACTTAATAAATACCATCATCATTGTTAAATCTAGCCACTGCCTCTGCTGCCAGGAAGCCCTCAGGCCTGCAGTGCCTCCAATTGGTCCGGGGTCAGCAAGGTCAGCAAGAGATCCAGCGGGGTCGGAAGGGTGCCAGATGTCACCACAGATCCAGTAGCTCAGTTCGTCAGATGGGACGGTGGTGAGTGGCTCCGAAGGAGAGTGTGTTGTCTGGTTACTGCCAGTTGTCCTCGCCTGCAGATTGCAGGCTTCTCAGGGAGGGGCCTGGGTCTGTCACTCCTAAGCTCTGTTCCGCAGCACTCCATCCACAGTTATTGTTGCTATTGTTGTTAGGGAGTGGCCAGGGGTCTGGGAACTGGCTCGTGGGGGCATTGATCAGGACTCTTCATCTCTTGGTCAGCTGTGTCATAAGGTCCAGAACCGGAGGCTGGTAGTGAAAGGCCTGTGGTTGCCACTCACATTTTTCCTGCACCCAAAAACCAGGTCTGCCCAGAAAATAGGTGAATTGTGCCTCCTAACCAAAGTTTGAGTTCCATCCTCTATTCATCTTTGGGTAATTTTAGGTGGAAGTGTAGCCAAAATAGACAAAACATGACATTAGCTCAACCTGAAAACCTGAGCAAAGCAAAGGAGAAGCAACACGGCCTATGGAAAGAGCTCAGGCCTGGGAGTCAAGAGACTTGAGTTCTAATCCTACCATTCACCTGCTATGTGAACTTGGGCCAGTTCTTTAACTTCTTGATGTCTCAGTTTCCTCTGTCAAATGGGAGTTCAGTGCCTGATGATTAGCCCTTGGAATGCTGTTGGTTTTTTTCAAGTAGGTAAGAATCTCACTTACATTTCTTGGCTGAAATAATTTCATGGGAAATATGCAAATGAGAAAAGTCCAAATTTTTTGTCTCTGATGAGTTGTTCTAGTGCTTTAGCCAATTCTTAAATTTATGCCAGATTTGAATCTATAAAATACCTACTTATAAAGCTTCCCCAGCTGACTGCCGGAAGCCTCAATCAATCAACCATATTTATCACTTACTGTGTGATAAATACAATATCACACAATAGAGTGTGTACAATAGAAGAGAGTTGGTAGATATGTTTCCAGCCCACAAAAGATTAGAGCCTAGAGGACTGTACCATCCTTTCGGTCTACAGTCTTAATACCCGCATTTGATTACAACACTCTTTATACACTGTAAATGATTCAAGAGCCTCAGGAGGCTACCTGGGGTTTGGCCAAACCTTATGTTGGTCTAGTGGAAAGAACCTGGGCCTGGGAGTCAGGAAACCTGGGTTCTAGTCCCACCTGTGCCTCTGGCTTTCTTGGTGATCTTATGTAATGGCTTCTCATCTGAAAAATGGGTACAAAAGGGGACAGTAGAAACTGCTTCTCCCTTCTTCAAAGGAAGGTTCTGAGACTCAGTGAGATGACTGATGGACCAGCTCTTTGGAAAATAAAAAAAAAAGCTTCTACAAATTTGAGGCACTATTATTATTTATCACAAATACTGACATTCTGGGGGCAGAGTGGGTTGCCTAGCACCAAAGCTAGGCTTACCTTAACCCAACCATGCTGGGTGGGTCATACTAGGAGAATAAGCTCCGGCAGTAGTCCCTAGCAGTCACTTTCTTGGGAACTGAAATTGGGAAACCAAAAGCCAGGAGGGCAGAGAAAGTGTCTTAAGCACACAGTTAAAACAAAGTCTCAGTCCATGCTGGGTCCCAGCTAAAAACTGGAAGTCAGTTGCTGAGAACAGAACAGCATGACACAAGGGAGAGAGGGAATGGGAAAGGGAGCAACTCTCTTTGAACCAAAGCGCCATAAGGGATGAGAGACATAGAGGTAGAAGAGATAACAGCTCCAGTCCATGCTGGGTCCAGCTAAAAACTGGGAGTCAGTTGCTGAGAACAGAGCAGCATGACACAAGGGAGAGAGGGAAAGGGAAAGGGAGAAACTCTCTTCGAACCAAAGTGCCATAAGGGATGAGAGACATAGAGGTAGAAGAGATAACAGCTCCAGGAGCTGCTGAAATTAAACGTGACCACAGAACAAGAGACAGACTTTTTATATGCACAATGTGGCCGGGACCGTAGGTTTTACATTAGCTTTTTCAATTATCCCCACCCTCATTCATTCATTCATTCATTCACATAGTCATATTTATTGAGTGCTTATTGTGTGCAGAGCACTGTACTAAGCGCTTGAGAGAGTACAAAATAACAATAGACATCATTGGTAATGTTATAGATATCTAAGATAATAAATATAATAATTCAGTGGAATTGCTACTGAAGAAAACATGTCCTTGTATTTGCTTTTTATCAACTCAGAGTTTTTCAACAGAAAATGAATAGAGAGGAAAAGTGTTTGTGAGAACCGTAGCTCTGTGAAAATACCAGTTTTCATTGATGTTAATGATATTATTATCCACTGATCACACAGATCAACTCGGAATTTGGAGCCCTGCCATGGAGAATGGCCAACGAGGAAGTCCAAGATTGTAGATCACCAAGGGAGAAGGCAACAAGACAAGACAAGCCCTAGTGAGCTACCACTCTGGACTTCCCCACCCCTCTTTTCCCTTTCTCCCTCCTTTCCTCCTTCTCACCACCCTGGCCTCCTTTTCACTCCCTTCCCCGCCTCTCTGCCCCTTCCTCTTCTCCTCCCCTGTCCTCCACCCCCCGCCCAAAGCCCATGGTCAAAGGGAGGAGGGGAACCCAGGCTTCAGGAAATGGCAGGCTGTGGCTGCCGTCATCTGCGCTCCACCCCAGAGGAGGCTGCAATGGCTCCCCTTGGGCTTCGCTGAAAGCTCATGGAGACATTGACTCCACTGGGCCCCTGGTGGTTCCCTTGGCATATTTTCAGACCTACCGGGAGACCACTGCTCTCTCTGTCCCGGGCCCCCATAATGGGACGTTGTCTGGCTGGGCGCCATGGTCAGACTGGGGCTGCTGAATGACCATGCATCCTGCAAGCCAGGATGGAGCAGGACTTTGCAAGCAGGAAGCGGATGAAAATGGAAACTGGAAGGCACTGAAAATCACAGACCAGCAGGCCGGCAAAGGGCTATGTGTTTGTTCATATGTGCATGCATGCTTGCATGTGTGTATGTCTGCATGTGTATATGTGGATCTGGGTGTGCGTCTTTTTGTGTATCTGTTTGTGCCTGTGTGTGTAATAATAGGTGATATTGAAGTGCTTACCATATACCAAGCACTGTTCTTAACATGGGGGTACATAGAAGACGATCAGGTCAGACCTAGTCCCTGCCCCAACATGGGGCTCTCAGTCTAACTAGGAAAGGGGACAGGTACTGTAAGCTCATTGTAGGTAGGTGTTGTACTCTCCCAAGTGCTTAGTACAGTGGTCTGCACGCAGTATGCACTCAATAAATGCCATTGATTCACTGATTGACTATTGATTCCCCATTCTACATAGGAGGAAACTGAGACACAGGGAAGGAAACTGAGACACAGAGAAGTCAAGTTACTTGTCCAAGGTCATCCTAAAGATAAGTGGATTAGAATCCATGTCCTCTGTTTACTAGGCTAGGATCCGTCTACTAGGCCACGCCATGTAGGTGTATTTGTATGTGTGCATGTGAACAGTGGAAGGCACTGAAAATCACAGACCAGCAGGCCGGCAAAGGGCTATGTGTTTGTTCATATGTGCATGCATGCTTGTACATTTGTACCAATCAATCTGCGCATCAGGCAGAAACTCCTCACCCTGGGCTTCAAGGCTCTTCATCACCTCGCCCCCTCCTACCTCACCTCCCTTCTCTCCTTCTACAGCCCAGGCCGCACCCTCCGCTCCTCCACCGCTAATCTCCTCACCGTACCTCGCTCTCGCCTGTCCCGCCATCGACCCCCGGCCCACGTCATCCCCCGGGCCTGGAATGCCCTCCCTCTGCCCATCCGCCAAGCTAGCTCTCTTCCTCCCTTCAAGGCCCTGCTGAGAGCTCACCTCCTCCAGGAGGCCTTCCCAGACTGAGCCCCTTCCTTCCTCTCCCCCCTCGTCCCCCTCTCCATCCCCCCCATCTTACCTCCTTCCCTTCCCCACAGCACCTGTATATATGTATATATGTTTGTACATATTTTGTACTCTATTTATTTATTTATTTATTTTATTTGTACATATCTATTCTATTTATTTTATTTTGTTAGTATGTTTGGTTTTGTTCTCTGTCTCCCCCTTTTAGACTGTGAGCCCACTGCTGGGTAGGGACTGTCTCTATATGTTGCCAATTTGTACTTCCCAAGCACTTAGTACAGTGCTCTGCACATAGTAAGTGCTCAATAAATACGATTGATGATGATGATGGAAGTGGAATGGTCCATGGTTGTCAGCCTAATCTGCTTCACTTGCACCCATATGTATGCCTCAACATAGGTCATGTCATCTTCAAAAATGAAGGACCTCTCTCTCTCTCTCTCTCTCTATATATATATATATATAAAAACATATAGTAATAATAATAATAATGGCATTTGTTAAGCGCTTACTATGTGCAAACATATATGTGTGTATACATGCATATATGTAAAATATAGTAGACCTAAAAATGAGGAATGCAGCAGATGTTTCCAATTGCAGCAAGAAATTAAAAACTCTGACCCTGCTCTTTCAATACTTCTCCACTTTTCCACTTTCCAGACAACTGTCCATTGTAGACACAAGGCAGCAGGATTTGCTGCCTCATTCCAGAAATAAACAGAAAAGAGGTTCAGCTACGAAGCAATTTTCCTTCCTACTGGGTAGGGCAAACTCATGAAAAATATTGAAATGCTTAACTTGGTGGGCAAAGCAAATTGAAAAGAAGCAATATAAAATATACACAGAAGGAATGGAAGTTTAACCATTAAGCAAAACTATTTCTTAGACTGAAATCTATTCTTAAATTTCCAGCCCAAGTGTCTGGGGAAAGTGGTCTCCAGGATATAGCACCAGTAAAAAGAATGGAATGAAAGGCTGTGTTTACTCATCCAAAGGCCACGTCAAATATAAAGAATTCACAATGAGGCTTTCACCGCATCAGTACCTTAGGCCACATCAGAGCTGTCCCGACCTTCCTGGGTGAAGATGACACCCATCACCACTCTCCCCATCTTCAACTCCCTCCTGAGATCAACGTCCTCCTGGAGGCCTTCCCAGATTCATCTCTCAAGTCCCATCCTATACCCCCTCCCTCTGCCCACCGCCCCACTGCTGATGCAGCACTGCTGAGCCAACTGAGCACTTGAGAAGCAGCATGGCCTAATGGAAAGAGCCTGGATCTAGGAGTCAGAGGACCTGGGTTCTAATTCAGGCTCCATTACTTGGCCTTGGCTGAGTCACTTCACTCCTCTGTACCTGTTTCTTCATCTGTAAAATAGGGATTCAATAAATGTTCTCCCTCCTGCTTAGGCCATGGGCCTCAGATGGGACAGGGACTATGTTCAACCTGATTCTCTTGTAACTACCCCAGTACTTAGTCCAGTACCTAGCTATTATTATTAGTGTCAATTCATACTTTTCAAAAACACTTCTGCATGAATCTTATACAGATAATAATAATAATAGTGGTATTTGTTAAGTGCTTACTATGTGCCAAGCACTGTTCTAAATGCTGAATCTTCACTTAACCACTATCTCATGTTCAGATCGCCTTTTCCTTCTTCCTACTGTTTGCTAATCATTTTAGAGTCCATCTCCCCACCCAGATTGTCACCTCTTTGAGGGCAGGGATTGGGCCTACTAATTCTATTGCATAAGCTCTCAGTTCAGTGCTCTGCACCAGAGTAGATGCTCCGTAAATACCATTGATCAGTTGATAGAGTGCTCTTATTCGGATGTGCAGGCATGGCTGAAAAAAGCCAAGGTATGACTGTTTTATAGTATTTGTTAAGCACTTACTATGTACCAGGCACTGTTCTGAGCACTGGGATAGATACAAGCTAATCAGGATGGACACAGTCCCTGTCCCCCTTGGAGCTCACAGACGTAATCCCCATTTTAAAGATGAGGTAACTGAGGCACAGAGAAGTGAAGTGACTTGCCCTAGGTCACGCAGCAGACAGGTGGTGGAGCCAGGACTAGAACCCATGTCCTTCTGACTCCCAGGGCTGTACTCTATCTATTTGGTCCTTTATCCCAGGTTGGGTTAAACAAAGCCCATGGGATACATCACTGTGCCTCGTTCTCACCTGTCCTGCCTTTGACCCCCAGCCTACGTCCTCCCCCTGGCTGGGAATGCCCTCCCTCCACACATCCACCAAGCTAGCTCTCTTTCTCCCTTCAAAGCCCTACTGAGAGCTCACCTCCTCCAGGAGGCCTTCCCAGACTGGGCCCCCTCCTTCCTCTCCCCCTTCCCATCCCCCCCACCCTATCTCCTTCCCCTCCCCACAGCACCTGTATATATGTTTGTACAGATTTATTACTCTATTTATTTTACTTGTACATATTTACTATTCTATTTATTTTATTTTGTTAATATGTTTTGTTTTGTTGTCTGTCTCCCCCTTCTAGACTGTGAGCCTTGTGAGCCCGTTGTTGGGTAGGGACCATCTCTATTTGTCGCCAACTTGTACTTCCCAAGCGCTTAGTACAGTGCTCTGCACACAGTAAGTGATCAATAAATATGATTGAATGAATGAATGAATAATGAATGAATGAAATCTCCATTACACTGAGAGGCCCTTCAGAACAGGGATCATGTCTCCCATCTGGCTCAACAAAGATCACCATCATTATCATTATTATCATTATTATTATTATTACTATTATTATTATTATTGAGAAGTAGCATGGCTTAGTGGAAAGAGCACAAGCCTAAGAGTCAAAGGACCTGGGTTCGAATTCTTTGGTCTTAGCCCAGTACCATGCACACAGTAAGCATCCAATCAAGTATCATTGACTAACTGGCTGGTCTGGGCTGGCTCCGAACCAGTTGCTTGTCCCTCTGGTCCTTCTGACTCACCTGAGATCCAGATTTGGACATAGCTAGTGACCTATGGACATATCGTGGTCCCCGGACCCTTGGGGATGGTGATTCCCACCCCTCCCACTCAGCCCAGAGAGTCTCCACTAGAGTTTGCCTTGGCCGCCGACAGAACAAGCATCTCAGCATATCTCTTCTCTCGCCGGAGGAAAATATTAACATATCACAGAGTTGTTAGGACAGATTGTATCCAAGGCATTTTTTCCTCACTGCAGAAAAGCCCATCAATCATAACTGAATCTAGTGATTAATAATGTCACAGCTTTTATTCATTTGCCGATATGCAGCTAACTGAAGAGTAACGTTTACATTGAGATGTTGAGTATCTCAGAGCACCAAAAAAATCAGTTGTCGGTTTATAAAAAAAATGATATTAAAAATACCTCCGCCCTCAAGGCCTGCATTTGCTTCCATTATTGTTAATTTGCTTATGAAGAAGAACTTTGTCACCAAATGTGGAAGGAGGGTGAAATATAATTGATACTGGATTGATAGTGTAGTCTACTGACTAAATTTGGGAAGCAGCATTGCCTAGTGGAAAGAGCAGGGACCTATGGAAAGATTCTAATTTAATAACAATAATAATAATAATAATGGTATTTGTTAAGTGCTTTCTATGTGCAAAGCACTGTTCTAAGCACTGGGGAGGTTACAAGGTGATCAGATTGTCCCACGGGAGGCTCACAGTTTTAATCCCCATTTTACAGATGAGGTAACTGAGGCACAGAGAAGTTAAGTGACTTGCCCAAAGTCTCACAGCTGACAACTGGCAGAGCCGTGATTTGAACCCATGACCTCTGACTCCAAAGCACGTGCTCTTTCCACTGAGCCATGCTTCTTCTTGAAATTCAGCTCCGTCATGTATCTGCTATGTGACCTTGGGCAAGTCACTTAACTTCTTTGTGCCTCAGTTCTCTTATCTGCAAAGTGGGGGATTCAATACCTGCTCTCCCTCCAACTTAAACTGTGAGCTGCACATGGGACCTGATTAACTTGCATCTACCCCAGTGCATAGTACAGTGCTTGGCACACAGAAAGAGCTTAACAATTACCACAATTGTGATGATAATTATCATGATCATGATGATGTTGATGATTATTATTAACATTAAGAAGTAGCATAGCCTAATGGAAAGAGCACAGGCCTAGGAATCAGAAGACCTGAGTTCTAACCCTGACTTTGCCACTTGCCTGCTTGGGTAAGTGACCTTGGACAAGTCACTACACTTTTCTTTGGCCCAATTTCCACTTCTGTAAAGGGGGATAAAATACCTGTTCTCCCAACCTCTTAGACTGAAAGCCCTGGGTGGGACAGGGATGGAAGCTGATCTGATTGTATTTAATCTAGTCCAGTGCTTAGTACAGTGCTTAGCACAGAGTAGGTGCTGAACAGATACCACAATTATTATTATTATTATTATTGTTATTGCTATTTTCATTATCATTAATATGGGAACCACTGAGAAGGTGCCACTGCCTCTGCCATCCTCAAGGAGAAAAGTGAAAGCGCATTCGTGAGTAGCAGTGGTTGGGCATCTTAACCTCTCCGATGCAGGCAAAACCCTAGCCAGAGGCCAGACTGGCTCCTAAGGAATATACCTGACTTGTTCCTGTGGATTGTTGCTGATTGGATCCTGAGGAATATCCCTGAAAGCTTCCTGAGGAATATCCCTAACTGGCTCCTGAAAAATATCCCTGACTGACTCCTGAGGAATATCACTGACCTGCTCCTGAGGAATATCCCCTAACAGGCTCCTGACCGGCATCAGCCCTCAGCCAGGCCCAAGGCATGTGATCTCTAGCATGGGGTCAGAGACAGGAGGAGCCTGCCTGGCACATAGTAAGTGCTTAACAAACATCATTATTATTATTGTTATTATTATTATTATTATTAGACCTTCTAAAGGTTCTGACTGGAACAATGGGCCCTCTCAGCCCACCTGGGCTCAGGCGGTACCTTAAGATGTGTGTCAGCCCCTGAGAGATCATTGAGACTCTGTAACTGCCCTGGAATGGTGTGACTGACTGTAACTGAGCTGGGGGTATCCTGACCAAGCTGGGGGTACCCCATCTGAGCTGAGGGTGCCTTGTTTGAGCTGAAGGTGCCCCGTCTGAGCTGAGGGTGCCCAGGTAATTCATTCCCCATTGCCAGTGGGGTAGAGAGGAGAGGACTGTAGTAGATCCATTCCTGCTCCATTTATTCTACACTGCTGCCACATTGTAGTACCTGAAAAAGATGTTACCAAGGACCCTAAACCTCAGCAACAACATGAACTCCCTCCAGCCCCCACCTTCACTACCCTTCACCTGACCCAGCACTGCCCTGCCAATTCCCTTCCTCATTCTGCCTCAGCCCACACCTACCCCCCGGTCCTTAACTCTACTTGCCTCAGCTTCCCAGAACCCTCCCCCCAGACCTGTTCTCTCCCTAGGCCTGTGCTCTCCCTGGGACCTCGACCTGTTGTCTCCGGCTCCAGAGAGGTGAGGGCCACCCCCTCCCTTCTCCTCATAGGACATCTTTAGGGGTCCAAGGGCTTTGGACAAGCAAGAGAGGAAGGTGGCAATGACAGGGGCTTGTCAACATCTGGATCTGACCAGGAGGGCCGGTTCCATTAGTGTAGATGGCCCAGTGGCTGCCTCCTTCCTAGAAAGCACTTAAGACAGCCAAGTAGCTCCCTTCTGCCTTGGAGGGTGCAGGCTCACCCTAGCCTTGCCACCCTAATTTTCCTCCCAGGGCAGAAGGGAGGTCTGAGAACCAGCCCCTAACACTGCAGTGGTACCAGAGAGCAGGGGCTGCAGGGGCCTTAGGCCACAGCGAGCAGTGGGTGGTGACCATGTTCCAGGCAAGGCCACAGGTGAATGGGGAGAGGCAGATATGGGGTCATTTAGGGGCTTTCGGTGTCAGCTGAGCCAGGTTTCCAAAAACAGAAGTTGTGGGAAATTCTGTTGTTTCTGAAAACTTGACCTTTTATTTTTATGGTACTTCCTAAGTGCCCACTCTGCGCCAATCACTGTACTAAGAGCTGGGAAAGATAAAGTACTCAATCACCTTGCCCCCTCCTACCTCATCTCACTACTCTCCTACCACAACTCAGCCCGCACACTTTGCTCCTCTAATTCTGACCTCTTGCCCATAAGATGCCTTGGGCAGCGTGGATCAGTGGAAAGAGCAAGGGCTTTGAAGTCAGAGGTCATGGGTTTGATTCCCAGCCCTGCCAATTGTCAGCTGTGTGACTTTGGGCAAAGTTCTCTGTGCCTCAGTTACCTCATCTGTAAAATGGGGATTAAGACTGTGAGTCCCCTGTGGGCCAACCTGATCACCTTGTAACCTCCCCAGTGCTTTGAACAGTGCTTTGCACATGGTAAGCACTTAAAAACTGCCATTATTATTATTATTATTATTATTATTACTATTATTATTGGGCCTGGAATGCCCTTCCTCTTCATATCTGACAGATGAACACTCTCCCCACCTTCAAAGCCTTACTGAAGGCCCATCTTCTCCAAGAGGCCTTCCCTGACTAAGCCCTCATTTCCTTTTCTCCCACTCTCTTCTGCGTCACCCTGACTTGCTCCCTTTATTCACCACCATCCCCCACCCCCAGCCCCACAACATTCATACATATACCCATAATTTAGTTCATTGTGAGCAGGGAAGGCTCACAATGTCTGTTCATTGTCTGTTCTGTTGTTATATTGTACTCTCCCTGGTGCTTAGTACAGTGCTCTGGACACAGTAAGTGCTCAATAAATATAACTGATTGATTGATTGATTGGGTTGGACACAGTCCTTGTCCCAAATGAGGTTCACAGTCTAAGTGTTGTCCTCACCAGAAATGAGCCCATTAGAGTGTGAACACCTTGTGGCCAGCCAATGTACCTAGTGCTTCTATTGTTCTTTTCTGAGCGCTCAGTACCGGCACACAGCAGATGCTCAGTACATACCATTACTGCCACTGCTAGTACAGAAGCAAAAGGAAGAATGAGTATTTATTGTAGTTAAGCTCTGGCCCCGATTACCCCAAACCTGCTCTGCTTCTCCCCTGGCCTGCTTCTCTCTGGCTGGCTATGCCCGGCCTGCTCCACGTGTTCCTGGCTTCCCCCTCGTCCTTCTTCTCTCCACTGGACACCCCCAGCCAGCTCCACTTCTCGAGTCCGATTCCTCCCATCTGCTCCACTTTTCCTCCATCCTGCTCCTCTCCAGCCCAGTCCCCTTCTCCCCAGCTTCTCCCTGGGCCTGCTCCGCTTCTCTCCTGGCCCTGGGCCCGGGTTCATTTTTCCTGGCTGCTTTGCATGTCTGACTCCTCTCTTCCGGAAGCGCGTGAGCACTGGGTTGGTGGCAGCGAAAACCACCAGCGGGGAGAGGATGGCGAGGCAGCCGCTGAGGCCCAGAGGGGTCTGGGCAGCAGTTGGCCGTGGGCACGGCAGCATCACTGGAGAGGAGCAGGCAGAGAGAGGAATGCTTTAACAAGTTTCCAGCAGCCGTCTCCCTTCCCCCACCTCACTGACTGGGTCTCCTCTCTCCTCCACCCCCTCCCTGTGTCTCCTGCCCGGGAGTATGTGTTGAAGAGGGTCTGAATGTCGCCTAATTTTTCCTATCTGCTTTGGCCCAGCTCTACCAGCTGGTAAATAGGAAATGTTCACGCTAGGAAGCCAATCCACGGCAGTGTGTAAACAGATGGAATCAATATAAAGTGACAAGTCAGACTGTGCTACCCAGAGCACAGAGCCAAAACTACCACCATAACAGTCAAGATACTTATTTCGTTCCAGTTCATTTAGTCCTGAATGGCGCTTCATATCTGCACAGCTGTGTTTTCCTTTTTTCCTTTTTTAACTTTCTTTCTTCTGGGTTGATAATGACAATTTCAAAGAAAAACTTTAATTAAAGATTTTATAGAAAATGGCCAAAAGTAGAATAATAAGGAAGATGAGCATTGATGTGTTTATTGTCAGAGAAAGCTCTTTTCCTGTTTTATTTAAGTTTTTATTTTACTTCTTAAGCTGGGAGAGAATTTACTGCACAGGACAAAAAGGAGAACGGATGGGATGGGATTACTGGGGGGAGGGTGGGGGCCCCGCCTCAGCCTTCCAGCCCCAAGGGCCGGCTGGAGGGTGGTTGGGTGGGTCTGGGCTTGACCAGTTGCCTGACCACTGGCTCCTCCGGGACCCCCAGGCAGCGTGAAAGCATTTCCCAGCAGGGATGGTGCCCACTCCTCCAGTGAGGGGAGTTCCAGTGTCTCTCTGTCAGATCCCTGCTGAAAGATGCTGCCTCTCTAGGAAGAGGTGAGGGGATGACGGTGGCATTTTCTGCAGTGATAGCTGGCCCAAGCATTCAGTTCAGTGCATCACATCCTATAGGTGCTCAGTAAATAGCATTGTCCCCACCTCCACTAACTCCATCTCCACAACTGTCATCACCTCCACCACTTCCACCACCACTACCACCACCTTCATCACCATCTCTACCGGTTCTTGGCCCCTAAAAATGGAAAAGAAGATCCACAGGGCTTGAAGGACCCAACTGTCATCGAGCTTCTCCCCTGTCTGTTTTAAAGGCCACCACTAGACAAATTAGACAAGTAGTTGGCTGTCAATAAAAAATCAGTAGGATTGTTTGAGCACTTACTATGTGCAGAGCACTATACTAAGCACTAGGGAAAAGTACAGTATTGGGAATAGACCTGAATCCTTCCCTCAAAGACCTGACAACCTAAAAAAAACAAATAAATTACTTGTGGGTAGGGAACATGTCTACCAACTCTGTTATATAGTGGAAAGAGCCTGGGCCTGGGAGTCAGAAGACCTAGTTCTAATCCTGACTCTGTCACTTACTTGCTGTGTGACCTTGGGCTAGTCACTTAACTTCCCTGTGCCTCAGTTCCCTCATTTACAAAATGGGCATCCAGTACCTCTTCTCCCTCCTACTTAGACCTTGAGCCCCATTTGGGAACTGATTATCTTGTACCCAGCCCAGTGCTTCATAAAGTGCTTTGCACATAGAGAGCACTTAACAAATACAATTATGATTATTATTATTATTACTCTTTCAAGTGCTTAGTACACTGCTCTGCACATGGTAAGTGCTCAATAAATACCACTGATTGATTGCTAGATGTGGGGAGGTAATAGAGTATAAAGATGTGGGCAAAGGTACTCTTGGGAGTGAGAAGTCAGTGATGTGGAAGTGCTGAAGGGTTCACTGAGGGGATGGAAATAGTGGGAGTGATGAGGGATTAGTCAGGGAAGACCTTCTGGAGGAGATAATAATGATGGCATTTGTTAAGCGCTTACTATGTGCAGAGCACTGTTCTAAGTGCTGGGGGGGATACAGGGTGATCAAGTTGTCCCACTTGGGGCTCACAGTCTTAATCCCCATTTTACAGATGAGGGAACTGAGGCTCAGAGAAGTTAAGCGACTCGCCCAAGGTCACACAGCAGACATGTGGTGGAGCCGGAATTCGAACCCATGACCTCTGACTCCAAAGCCCGGGCTCTTTCCACTGAGCCACGCTGCTCCTCTGAGATGGGATTTCAGAAGCGTCTTGGAGATGGGGAGTGGGGTGGTCTTTCAGACAGGGATAGGGAGGGAGCTCCAGGCAGGCGGGGATGGCGTGAACAAGTGGTGAGGGCTACAGACTGTCCCACCTTCAAGCCAGGATCACCACTGGCTATCCCCTAGTTATGAGTGCCAGCTGGGTCATCATTTGGCTGCAAACTGGCATCCTTGGTACTGGACTGGGAAAGGTTATTCAGGGTTATGGCACTGAGCATTGGAGGAGGTAGGCTCTGTAGCACCCAATGGCCAGAGCAAGGAACCCTTCCTCTGAAGAGTGGGAAACAGTGGGGATGGGAGAAGAAGGGGTCCAGAGACAGCTCCCACTGGGCCCCTCAGAGGGAGGGCAGGGGGGAGGCAGGAACCAGGAAGCACGGCTTCCAGTCCCAGTCTAATCTGCTCCCAGACCATTGTATGTCCTTGGATTGTTGCTTCCCCTCTCTGACTCTCAGTTTCCTCCTCTGTAAAAGGAGATCACCTCCCCACTGTCAATCAATCAATCAATAAATGGCATTTGTCAAGTGCTTACTGTGTGCAGAGCACTGTACTAAGAGCTTGGGAAAGTACGAGAAGCAATGTGGCTTAGTGGCAAGAGCACGGGCTTGGGAGTCAGAGGTCATGGGTTCTAATCCCAGCTCTGCCACTTGTCTGCTTTGTGACCTTGGGTAAGCCACTTCACTTCTCTGACCTCAGTGCCTCAGTTACCTCATCTTTAAAATGAGGATTAAGAGTGTGAGCCCCATGCGGGACTACCTGAAATCCTTGTATCTACGTCAGCATTTAGAACAGTGCTTGGCACATAGTAAGCACTTGACAAATACTATTATTATTATTATTATTACAATACAACAGAGTTGGTAGACCTGTTCCCTGCCCACAGTGAACTCACAGTCTAGTGGAGGAGCTCACAGTTTAGTCTACCCCTCCCTCTTAGACTGTGAGCGTTGTGTGGGACAGGGTCTGTATCCAAACTGATTATGCCATGCCTACCCAGGGCTAAGCACATAGCAAGCACTTGATAAATAGTATCATTATAATTTTTATTAACAAAATTAAAAACTCCCCCAAATATTCTGTCTGAGCGGTGAGAGGGTTACATGTCATCACCCTCCAGGTCAGCACATAGTAGGAATCATGCAGTTCTTCAGCACGTGCACTGTCCTGGGAAAAACAAATATTTGGCAAGAGAGGATTCTTTCTTCAGAGTCCAATTCTTTAAGTTTCAATTAGCCAAAAGAAGGCATTTATGGACCTGGGAAAGGAATGGATGGTGGAGAACACATTATTTACCTCCGGAAGAGTTTTTTGCTTCACCAATACTGTCTACGGATAAAATTGCCCAGAAAACACTCATTCAATGCAAAGTGCTCGCTCTGCAGAGATGAATCACTTTGCAGTGCTCACCACGGAGCTCCTTCACAAAGCACTTCGCTTTCAAAAACCTCTGCATCCCGTGTGGCTGTTCTCCTTTGAATCCCTAGATTTGGGGGCTTTCAGCCAGTCGTCTGAACTCTTGGACTTTGTGAAATCTTAGCCACCCGATAGGCAGACGGGGGCCTCATTGAGGCCGGTGTTGCGGGGGCTGGGTGAGGGGGGGCAGCTGGAAAGGGAGGAACAGAACTGGAGCTGGGGCCTCTGAGCTAGCCCCTTACAGTCCTGGGATATAGGGCACAGGTTCTGGGGGACACCCCTACCATTAGTAATAATAATAGTAATTATTATTATTATGGTATTTATTAAATGCTTACTATGTGCCAGGCACAGTACTAAGCACTGGGGTGGATACAAGCAAATCAGGTTGGTCACAGTCCCTGTCCCAGATGAGGCTCACAGTCTCAATCTCCATTTTACAGATGAGGTCACTGAGGCCCAGAGAAGTGAAGTGACTTGCCCAAGGTCACACAGCAAACAAGTGGCAGAGTCAGGATTAGAATCCATGACCTTCTGACTCTCAGGCCTATGCTCTATCCACTATGTCATGCTGCTTCGCTAAACCATGCTGCTTCACCATGCCATGCTGCTTCATTAGTGTGACCTAACAGAAAGAACACCGGTCTGGGAGTCAGAGGAAATGGGTTCCAAACCCAGCTCTGCCACTTGTCTGCTGTGTTACCTTGGACAAGTCACTTTACATTATTCTCTGGGCCTCGGTGACTGCATCTGTAAAATGGGGATGAAGACTGTGAGCCCCATATGGGACAGGGACTGTGTCCAACCTAATTAACTTGTATCTACACCAGTGTTTAGAACAGTGCTTGACACATAGTAAGCACATAGCAAATACCACAGTCACTAGGGCACCATGGAAGCCACAGCTGAGGGCTGGGGGCAGATGGAGGTGGACGAGGGGAGCACGTGGTGCTCTTGGGGATGATAAGAAGTGCAGGCCCCTCCGGTGGGCAGTCAGGGAAACCTCAGGGGGAGGTGGCTTGTGAGTATCGGGCCAGTTCTGCTGGGAACAGCTTGCCTGCAGTTCCATGAGTGGAGTCAGGGAGGGTTTGTCAAGAGGGGTGGCTGAGTAGGCCACAGGGGAGACAGATGTGGGGTGGAGGGGTTGGCTGGAGGGGAGGAGGAGGAAGAAGGGGGCAAGGGACCAGTCTCCCGGCACCCAGTGGAAATCTCTCTGAGGGATATTTCCTCTGTTCTTCAAAAAATATCTTCTCTCTTCATAAGCCACCCCACAATATAAAAGACATAATAGATGTTTTAATTTTTACATCTTTTCTAGCTGGGAAAGTGTCCAGAATAAGATCCAAACAAAACAAATTAAATAATTTTGCGCATGCAATTATAGAACAGAAGCAACACTCTTCTAAAACAGGCAATCAAAAAACAAAACAATGTTTTATTTGACAATAAACCTTGTGTTTGGCACTGCCGTCTCCAACCTAGTGAAACTATAAAAAAGTGGTCCTGTCTGGTTCTGTCTCATAAGTAGAGCGAACTAAAGAACCCTACAATTTTTCATTTGAGATTGAAACCCCCAAGCAGCACCATTTCCCGGGGAAATCTTGGGGAGCTGGATTTGGCAGGGCAGTTTTTTCTTTGGCATGAGGAAAGCAGGAACCCTGTGCTAGCGTGAGCTTCGAATGGCTCTGCTGTTTTCCCTGATGGAAAGGAAGACAAGGCAGCCTCCTTGAAGCACCTGTGCTCTCCCAGCTCCCGGGGCCTCTGAGCCAAAGACACCCCTACCCCCCCCGAGCTGAGGGACCCCCACTTTGAGGTAGGGTTGCTTAGCCCAAGAGAGGTGGCAGACTGACTGAGCCACCATCTGTTTGAGCCTAACTGAAGATACATCGCCTCCAAGAGGCCTTCCCTGACCAGCCATTCTTTCCTCTATTCCCACTCAGTCTGCATCACCCTGACTTGCTCCTTTTATTCATCCCCCCCCCCCAGCCCCAAAGCACTAATGTTCATATTTGTAATTCATTTATTTATATTAATGACTGGCTCCCCCTCTAGATTGGGCAGGGAATATTTTTGTTTATTTTTACGTTGTACTCTTCAAGTCCCCTCTCAGAATTGCACCTGGAGAGTTTCCAGTACTCTACCAGTCTTGGCTATGGGAGGGAGAGTCAAGCCGAGGCATAACCATTCCATTCCTAGCTTGGGCAGTGGCTAGCGAGTGGAAGGCAATCTGCTACAAGATGAAACTCCCCTGTGCTGGGAAGCAGAGGCATAGGAGAGAGTTGAGAGCGGAGACTCAAGTCTACTGCATGGAAAGAGGCAATGGTAAACCACTTCTGTATTTTTTACCAAGAAAACTCTATAGATACCAGATACCAGATATAGATATAGATACCAGAACGATTGCAGGAGGAGGTGGGGTGTCCTGGGAGAGATGTGTCCGTGGAGTCGCTATAGGTCGGCAATGACTCGACAGCATAAGACAAGACTCTCCCAAGCACTTAGTACAGTGCTTTGTACACAATAAGCACTGAATTAATGCAACTGAATGAATGAATGAAAGTTGAGCTGGTCCATGCAGAGAGCCTGACTGGTTAATGTGGGGTCCCAAAAATGTGTTTTGGGGTCTAAAGGACCTGGTTGTGCTGGATAATCTCCTGGATAATTACTCATCCTCCTCTCTGCTTGGATCAGGCCTGACCCAATCAGATTGTCCTCTGTGCTTCCACATAATAATAATAATAATGATGGTATTTGTTAAGTGCTCACTATGTGCAAAGCACTGTTCTAAGCACTGGGGAGGTTACAAGGTGATCAGGTTGTCCCACGGCAGGGAGGGGGGGCTCACAGTTTTAATCCCCATTTTACAGATGAGGTAACTGAGGCACAGAGACGTTAAGTGAGTTGCCCAAAGTCAAACAGCTGACAGTTGGCAGAGTCTGGATTTGAACCCATGATCTCTGACTCCAAAGCCCGTGCTCTTTCCACTGAGCCATGCTGCTTCTTCACATAATAATGATAATAATGATAAAAAATATAATTGTGTTATTTAGTAAGCGCTTACTCTGTGACAACCATCCTACTGGGTGCTGGGGGAGAGACAAGAGAATTGGGCTGAATAGTTCCTGTCCCACATGGGGCTCACAGTCTAAGGGGGAGGGAGAACGGGTATTTCATCCCCATTTTACAGATGAGGAAACTGAGGCTCTGAGATGTTTTAAGTTGAGTCCCATTTCGGGCAGTAACTGTGTTTGATTTGATTATCCTGTATTTTACCCCAGCGCTTAACACAGTGCTTGGCACAGAGTAAGCACTTAACAAATACCACTAATATTATGAATTAACCATGGGCCAATTTCCACCCTGCTCATTATCGTAACTTAACTTCTCTGTGCCTCAGTTCCCTCATCTGTGAAGTGGGGATTAAGACTATGACTGTGTGCGACATGGACTGTGTCCATCATGATTAGCTTGTATCTACCCTGGTGCTTGGTACAGTGCCTGGCACATAGTAAGTGTTTAGTGAATACTGTAAAAAATAAAATAAATGAATACCATCGATTGCTTGATTGATTTAGGTACTTTCTGAAGAAGAGCAATAGATGCAATTGTTCAAAGGGAAGGAGATAAGCATTACAATGAAAAACATGGCACTACTGTTAATTGTAATTGGAAAACAGAAAAATAACAAGTTCTTCAAGTGATAATGACTGGATTTTGATGTTTCTCGAGAACAGCCCTAACACAGATCATTATTAAAACCAACACATATGGAGAGCATTCAGATGAACTCTTTAAAAACGGTCATTTTACATTATCCAAGGTGTCACACAATAAAGGACTGATCTGGAAAGCTGTTTCTCTAGTTACTGATTTGAATAAAGAGGAAACTTGTTTCTTCCTAATTGCCATATTTGAGACAGGATTTAGTCCCTCTTTGCAGAAAATCGAATGTGTTCATGTCATGCAAGACTCGGGCCCCACATGCCCACTACTGGGTCTAGACCAGTTCAGTTCTCTCCTTTGGAGCCATGACAGGGCTCATTCTTGCTCTGCTGAGTCACAATAATAATAATAATAATAATAATGGCATTTATTAAGTACTTACTACATGCAAAGCACTGTTCTAAGTGTTGGGGAGGTTACAAGGTGACCAGGTTGTCCCACGGGGGGTTCACAGTCTTAATCCCCATTTTACAGATGAGGTAACTGAGGCACAGAGAAGTTAAGTGACTTGCCCAAAGTCACACAGCTGACAACTGGCGGAGCCTGGATTTGACCCCATGACCACTGACTCCAAAGCCCATGCTCTTTCCACTGAGCCATGCTGCCTCTCTTTACCACAATCTTTACCTTCTCTAGGATTCCCCCTGCAATCAGATCTCTCAAGGGTTATGATTGTCCCTTTGGGGACCCAAGAAGCTTGCCAATTTGCAGGGTGCCTACCCCACAACCAACCCAACCAGGAGGACCAGTCTGGAGGGCTCCTGGTGGGAGGGCCCCCCTCTGCCAACCCCACGTTAGCCAGGAGAAGAGAAAACAGGGTCCCTGGGAGCTGGCATCCTTAACGATCCAAAGCAGGTGCAGGGGTTTAACAGGTAAGGAATGGTGAAGTGGGGGAAGATGCCCTAATGCTCGTTCAAGCTCTGAACACCAGCCCCCACCCACTAGGGCCTTATCAGGCCGGTCTTCACTGCAATCAATGTCCTTCCATCTTTTTTGGCTTCCAGTAGTATTTCTCTGCTTTCTGAGAAGAGACAGGAAGGGAGGTTTTTAGGTAAAAGAAATCACAATCTTGCCCAACTCATAAGTGTTAGGGTTTAAGGTGAACTCTCATTTATTCTAAAGGAGAAGAAGAGGAGGAAGAAGAGGAGGGAGAGGAGGAGCCTGCTACGGGTTCTGCTAAAAGCAGAGCAGTGAGAGGTAGAAGGAGCATTTGCAGAGTAATGATTCATTTTAGCTTGTGCAAGACCCAGTTTGGGTTGGCTCCTGAGCATTTTAGAGTGAGCTCCTCTTCAAAATTTAAATTTTAAATTATGGTATTTATTAAGTGCTTACTATGTGTCAAGCACTCTTACAAGTGCTGGGGTAGATACAAGTTAATCAGGTTGGACACAGTTCTTGCCTCGTTTGGGGCTCATGGTCTAAGGAGGAGAGATTTAATACCCATTCTACAGTTGAGAAAACTGAGGAAAAGATAAGTCAAGCGACTTGCCCAAGGTCACCCAGCAAGCAGTTGGCACAGCCAGGAATGAAACCCAAGTCTCCTGACTCCCAGGACCATGCTCTACCATTAGGCAACACCATTTCTCTTCCTCCTTCCCTTCTTGCCCTCTTCCTCCTCCTTCTCCTCTCCCTTCTCCCCACTCTCTTTCTCTTCCTCACCTCTTTCGCCTTCTCACATCCCACCCTCCTCCTGCCATCCAGGAGGCTTTGGGCCTGTAGATCTTTGCTGGATGGGATGGGTGATGGCGAGACGGAATCTGGGGTCACTTCAAGATGTAGGGTCGTGTTCTGCTTTGCCTCACTAGTGATAATGATACCTGTCATTTTATTTATTATATCTGTAATTTTATTTATTTATATTGATGTCTGTTTATTTGTATTGATGTCTGTCTTCCCCGCTCTAGACTGTGAGCTCTTTGTGAGCAGGGGTTGTCTTTATTGCTGTATTGTACTTTCCCAAGTGCTTAGTACAGTGTTCTGCACACAGTAAGCTCTCAATAAATGATTGAATTTAATTAAATTGAATAATGATATTAATAATAATAATACTTATGGTACTTGTTAAGCACTTACTATGTGCCAAGCACTGTTCTAAGTGCTGGGGTAGATACATGTTGATCTGGTTGAACACTGTTCCTGCCCCACATGGGGCTCACACTCTTAATCCCCATTTTACAGATGATGTAACTGAGCCACAGAGAAGTTAAGTGACCTACTCAAGGTCACACAGCAGAAAGATGGCAGAGCCAGGATTAGAACCTTGGTCCTTCTGACTGCCAGGCCTGGGCTCTATCGACTAAGCCATACTCACAGTGAGCAGGGATATACTTCCAAGGGGCTTTCTGAGAGTGTTTAGGTGCAGCCTAACATTCATAGTCATTGACTAATTGAAAGGGAAACATTTGCTTGGGTTTCACAGCTCAGGCAACACAAAAACTCCTATCTATTTTCTTAAGAATCAGGCTTAAGGGCTGCGTGGATTTTGTAGATAACAGTCAAATAGCTTCTGTCACCGCATTTCTGAAGAAAAAGAATATTGCCGCATTTCTGAGGAATTAAGGATATTGCTGCATTTCTCTGGAAATGCTACCAGCTCTGGCTCTACTGTGGCTTGTGAGAAAGGGAGCCCTCCTAAGGGACTTAAATGGACTCTATAGCTCTGGTCTTCCTGCTCGTCTCATCCCTGCGGGGTCCCCGCTTGCCTCGGTGGGTCTGTGGTGAGGTGGGGCTGGGTGGGGGAGGAGGGGTGCTGGCAAGAGCCCTGACCTGGCTCTGGAGGATTGGTCAGGCTCACTGTCTCAGCCCATCATCCTTCTGGAGCCTCTGACTCTTGGGCTTGACTCTGCCTCCTCCTGTGCCCTGCTACCTTCTTGCCTCCTGCTTCCCCCCTGCTTTCATCCTGCCTCCCTTCTGCCTCCTCCTGCTTCCATCCTAGATCCACCCTGCCTCCCTCTTGCCTCCATCCTGCCTCCTCTTGCTTGCCTCCTGCTGCTTCCTGCTTTCCAGTTGGTGCTCTTTCTTCCAGGGTACCAGGAAGCCTGGCAGAGCCTGGAGTAAGGTGCGGATAATCCAAACTGGGAAACCATGATGGGATGCTGCCCAGCTGTTTCCTCACTGTTCAGACAGTTTGGGGACTCCAGGGGCGCTGGTGGCTTCCTTCACTTTTGGACCCTGGCGAGTATCTCTTTCCTCCTGGCTCTCTGAGGCTCTGGAACTGGCTCAGAGCAGGTGGCAGGCAGATAGGACCTCTAGCAGACTAAAGGCTCTTACTAAAAATCCAATCCCACAGTGCCCGGCACATAGGAAATTCCCAATAGAAATCAATCAATCAGTCAATGGTATTTATTGAGCAGAGCACTACATAAAGTGCTTGGGATACTACAAAGTTGGTAGGCACATTCCCTGCCCTCAATGAGCTTACAGTCTAGAAACTGTAACAGCATTTGTTAAGTGCTTACTATGTGCCAAGCATTGTACTAAGCACTGGGGAGATACAAGTTGATCCAGATGGACCAACCAGAGCTCCCAATCTAAGTAGGAAGCCAGTGGTTGACTGAAGCACAGCCTCGAGGTGTTTCAGGCCAGGTTCCAATCCTGGTTCTGTCTGTTGCCTGCTGTGTAGTTTTGGTCAAGTCACTCGACTTCTCTGTGTCTCAGTTTCCTCACCTGTAAAATGGGGATAAAATATCTGTGCTCCCTCCTACTTAGACTGTAAGTTCCATTAATTAATCAGTGGTATTTAATGAGCACTTACTGTATGCAGAGCACTGTACTAAGCCAAGCACTAAAGCATTCTAAACTGTAAACTCCTTGTGGGCAGGAAACTTGTCCACCAATCTTTCATATTGTACTCTCTCAAGTGCTTAGTACAGTACTCTGCACACAGTAAGTGCTCAATTAATTTGATGGATTGATTGGGAAAGTACAGTGCAAGATAATTGGTAGACATGTTCCCTGTCCACAAGGAAGTTATAGTGTACAGGGGGAGACAGACATTAAAATAAACTCCAGCTAGAGGAAATAGAGTATAAAGAAAGGCACATGACTATTCTAGGGCCAGAGTGTGTATCAAAGTGCTTAGGGGCATATAGCAAAATTTATAGGTGACGCAAAAGGGAGAGCAGATAGGAGAAATGAGAGGTTTAGTCAGGGAAGGCCTCTTGGAGGAGATGTGATTTTAGGAGGGTTTTGAAAGTGGGGAGAGTGGTGGACTGTCAGATACAGAGTGGGAGGGAGTTCCAGGCTCAAGAAAGGATGTGGGCAAGGGGTCAGCGGCAGTATAGATGAGTTCCTGCCTGACCACTGACCACTCTCCACCCAGGACTGTTCTGTTCCACCTGCTGTAAACCCTGCTCAACCTCCAATCAATCATTTGCCTATCATTCATGTTTATTGAGTGATTACTCTGTGAGTGTTCTTCAGTATTTTATCCTTACAACATCACTTGGCGGTAGGAAGAGGCAGGTGTTATCACTATCTCCATTTTATAGAGAAGGACACTGAGGCCCAGCGAGGGTAAAGGACTTGCAAAGGTCACACAGGAGACAAAAGATGTAGTCAGAAGAAGACCCCAGTTCTCCTGTCTCCTGGCCCCAGCTGGATCCGCTCAACCACACCACCTCCTTAGTTTGTGAGAAAACACAATACAAACCCCGGTCCCCAACAGGATGTGACATTTTGGAGAAACAACCTAGATACAACAACGACCATGAGGTGGAAGGAAAATGATCAAAACACATGAAAGTCATTTCAGTAAGACAGGAGAGCCGAGGCAAAATTAAAAAAATAAATTAAATAATGGTATTTGTTAAGTGCTTACTATGTGTCAAGCACTGTTCTAAGCAATGGGATAGATATAAGGTAATCAGTTTGTCCCATATGGGGCTCACAGTCTTAATCCCCTTTTTACAGATGAGTCAACTGAGGCATGGAGAAGTGAAGTGGCTTGCCCAAGGTCACACAGCAGACAAGTAGCGGAAACGGGATTAGGACCCATTTCCTCTGACTCCCAAGACCATGCCCTTTCCACTAAACCAGGCTGCTTCTCAAGGCAAGGTGGGGGTCAGTGGGATAGTCTTCTCCTTTTCTGTTTCATAACTATGAAACCCCAAGAGTGAAATGGGTCCCTCACTCTGCTTCTCTTGAACGTTTTTCCACAGTTCAGATGTCTTACTTTATTTTATTACAGTTCTGAAAATGCTTCGATTAAATTCTTTAGCTAGAAATTTTTAGTACAAGAATTAAAAATGATTAAGATTCTTGCCCAATTAGACTGCTGGTATAAAGCAGACTTAATGAATCTATAAAAAATATCAGACTGGTGAATGAGCTGGCTTTCCTTCATTTTGAAAAATAGGGTTTTGGGCAAATGAAAAATCATTATTTTAAGTTACTTTTTCATGGGTTGCAATAAATCCATTAGGAGATGAAGAGGAGATGGAAGTAGGGTCTGTTAAAGAGGGGGTTGTGCTTCGTTTCCTCCCTATCCCAGAGTTGTTAAATTGAAAGCAGGGGTGACTCAAATGGCTGATGGATGAAATTCAAGGACCTCAGTATCAAAGTATTCTGAAAATTGCTGCTAAAACTTTATCAAGCGAATAGGTTATATTTTCCGAATTTGGATCTTTTCCCTTGGCTCTAAGAGAAAAAGCCTAAATTGCACAATTAATGAAATATGATCCATGAAGGGGAGCAGGAGGGAAAGCTCATACCCCTAACCCCCACCTCCAAAACTCAAAATGTAAATGTTCTGATGCCTGGAAAATTCAGTCCATCATATAATCCACATCTGTGCTACCTACAGAAGATTTTTTTTCCTGTGTCACTTTCTTTTACAATATTTAGTGCTTACTAAGTGCCAGGCACTGTACTAAGTGCTGAGGTAGATACAAGATAATCGGGTTGAACACACTTCCTGTCCCATGAAGGGCTCTCGGTCTGAATCCCCATTTTACAGATGAGGTAACTGAGGCACAGAAAAGGAAAATGACTAGCCCATGGTCACAAGGCAAACAAGTAGTGGAGCTAGGATTAGAACCCAGGTCCACTGACACCCTGGCCTGAACTCTTTCTACTAGGCCACGAAGCTTCTCTAGGCCACCACTTGATCTTAAGTTAAAAAATAATTTTAATAGTAGTATTTGGTAAGTCAGTCAGCTTTCTCCCTCCTAGCTTTCCTTGCCGATTTCCTATGACAACTCAGCCCACACACAGTCACTTCTTCAATGCCAACCTACTCACTGTACCTTGAGCTCGTCTATCTCGTCACTGACCTCTTGTCCACATCCTCCCTCTGGCCTGGAACTCCTTACCCCTTCATATTCAACAGACCACCAATCTCCCCACTTTCAAAGCCCTCCTAAAATCATATCTCCTCTAAGAGGCTTTCCCCATTTCCCCTACTCCCTCTCCTTCCCACATCGCCTATGTACTGGATCTGTACCCTTTAAGTACTTGATATTCACCCAGCCTCAGCCCCACAGTTCTTATGCATAGATCTGTAATGTATTTTAATGTCTCTCACCCATTCTAGACTATAATCTCCTTGTGAGCAGGGAAGGTGTCTATCAACTCTGTTATAATGTACTCCCCCAAGCGCTTAGTACAGTTCTCTGCACACAGTAAGTGCTCAATGAATACAATTGATTGATGGAGGGCCTTGGTATCCGTGACGAGGAGTTTTGTTTGATGGGGATGGGCAACCCTGGAGGTTTGTGAGGACTGAGAACAAAATGAATTTAATTAGGGGACTGAAGGGGGAAGTGGGCCAGTGAGAGCACATTCTCATTGGCTGAGGGCTGGTGGCTTAAGGGAGCATTCTCATTGGCATCTTTTCCTCCCCATGCACCTGCCCACAGGGACAAAATGTCACTATTGACCAACCTGGGCCAAGATTCCTCTTCCGCACACGGAACTGAGAGATGTCCCAGATGGGTCACCAGCCGGCCCATATGTCACCCTCCTGAGTGTCAGTGGCTTGATTGACAGATTGAGCCCCCTTGACTCCCACCTCTGCTTCCATCCTCAGACTGCTGGACCGGGCTTCGGCTGCATGGGTGATCCCTATCACAGTCTATGGTGTTCAGAGCACTGCACTGAACGCTTAGGAGACTACATTACTTAGTAGACATGAACTCTGTCCTCGAGGAGCTGATGGTCTATTAATAATAATAATAATAATAATAATAATAATAATAATGGCATTTATTAAATGCTTACTACTTGCAAAGCACTGTTCTAAGAGCTGGGAAGGTTACAAGGTGATCAGGTTGTCCCACGGGGGGGCGGTCACAGTCTTAATCCCCATTTTACAGGTGAGGGAACTGAGGCACAGAGAAGTGAAGTGACTTGCCCAAAGTCACACAGCTGACGGAGCTGGGGTTTGAACCCATGACCTCTGACTCCAAAGCCCGTGCTCTTTCCACTGAGCCATGCTGCTTCTCTGGTCTATTGTGTGCAGAGCCCTGTATTGAGAGCTTGGGAGACTACATTACTTAGTAGATATGATCCCTGCCCTCAAGAAGCTTACTGTCTACTATATGCAAAGTATTATACTGAGTTCCTGGGAGACTTGGGAGTTAGTAGACATGTTCCTTAGTAGATATGTTCCAGCATGTCTTAGTGGATAGAGCATTGGCCTGCGAGTAAGAAGGACCTGGGTTCTAATCCTGACTCTGCCACATGTCTTCTGTGTGACGTTGGGCAAGTTTCTTCGCTTCTCTGTGCCTCAGTTACCTCATCTGTCAAATGGGGATTAAGAGTGTGAGCCCCTTGTGGGACAGGGACTGTGTCCAACTTGATTACCTTGTATCTTCCTCAGCACTTAGAACAGTGCTTGGCACATAGTAAGCACGTGACAAGTACCATTATTATTATGGTAATAGAATAATAATATAGTAGTAATAATAATAATAATGTTCCTTGTCCTCAAAGAGTTGACAGTCTACTGTGTCAGAACGCAGTACTGAGCCCTTGGAAAAGTATAGTTTACCTCAAGAAGGTATCAATCTAATGGGGGAAATAGACACTAAAATAAAATACAGGTAGGGGAAGCAACCCAATACAGAGAATGAAGATGGAAACAGATGCGGCATGAGAGGCCCCACACCCGGAACCAAAAGGACCCATGCCTGGTGCCAGGAGAACCAGGAACGACAGAGGGAAGTCCCAGAGGAGCCCTAGAACAAACATCCGGGCTCCTGATTGTTGCTTCTGCCCTGTCGGAATCAGTCATCAGTATTGCCGTTTCCTGAACCCAGACACCAAATCCAATTGTTCTCCAAGTGAATATTTTGGGAAGTTATCAGGGAGGAGCTCATCGTTTTCTTTGAAGTTGTTTACACTAAGGACCTGCCTCTAGGGGCAAGTCCAGGAGCTGGGAGTCTTATGTCCTATAAGAAACACACTTATGTCCATATCTTTAGATTCATTTGCTTCTCCCTACCTTTTATTTTATTTTAGTGCCCATCTCCCTGGCCAGACTGTCAGCTCCTAAAGGGCAGGGATTGTAGCTACTAACTCCACTGAAGTCTCCCAAGTGCTCAACATAGTGTCTGCACACAGTAAACACAGTTAACTGTAAACTCCTTGTGGACAGAGACTGTGTCTACCAACTCTGTTGTATTGCAGCCTCCCAAGAGCTTAGATCAGTCTTCTGCAAAGGGTAAATGCTCAGTAAATACCACTGATTGGCTGATGTTGACTAACTCTATTGAATTCTTCTAAGCACTCAGTACAGGGCTGTAAACACAGTAGACAGAAAGCTCTTGGAGAGCAGGGGTTGTGTCTACTGACTGCTATTGTACTCTCCCAATTGCTCAGTACAGTGCACTGCACAGAGGAAGGACTAGATAAATACAGTTGATTGATTGACTGATTGATTGAGCATGCAGGCTGCCCATTGGTCGACAGACTGTGGGCAGGTGGAGCCAAGCCTGTCTGGAAGCAAACGGGGCAGGAGATAGGGTCCAGTGGGGGCGGGAGGCCTGGAGCCAGGGTCCGCCATACAGCTGGGACAACAAGAATGGGTTTTTGGCATTAATTCAGACCAGATGTGCAATCACAGACTTTAACAGGGTCTTTGAAACAAACAGGGAAAAAAAAACCCAGGGGAGATTAATGATCCCATTAAATTTAAAACACAGTTATTTATTATTTTTTCTCCCCCCTTCAAGACCCAAACAGAAGATTACGGATGCAGAACTAGCTTGTGAACAGCTCATTACTATCTTGTTACCAAAGCACAAAACAGATGGCCCAGCCTTGTGGGGTAAGCGAAAGAGAGTTTTCTCGAAAGGGAACGGAAATCCATTTTACTGTTTGGGAGCTTACTAATGCCCTATGATGATCAGACTTCAAAAGCGTTTTAAAAATTGTTTGCACCAGAGGAAAGTAAGAGTCAGCTTCTATTTGTGGTTAATGACATTTTTATTATGAGGATTTTTCTATTTTAAAACTTCTCTTTACATGTTGTTTTTACTTGGACAGGAGGGCAGCTAGACTCATTTTTCACCAGACCATCTGATTCTTCGGATATTTCTCGGGATTAGGCCCCGTCGTTCTGGTGAATTGAAATTTAATAACTTCAGCAGTTGTAACTGATGTGAAGGAGAGAATAATAATGATTATGGTACTTGTTAATCACTTCATCATGCCAAGCACCATACTAAGCACTGGGAAGGATATAACATGGCTCAGTTGCAAAAGCCTGGGCTTGGGAGTCAGAGGTCATGAGTTCTAATCCCGGCTCCACCACTTGTCAGCTGTGTGACTTTGGGCAAGTCACTTAACTTCTCTGGGCCTCAGTTACTTCATCTGTAAAATGGGGATTAAGACTGTGAGCCCCTTGGGACAACCTGATCACTTTGTAACCTCCCCAGTGCTTAGAACAGTG
Source organism: Tachyglossus aculeatus (assembly GCF_015852505.1). NCBI lineage: Eukaryota > Metazoa > Chordata > Mammalia > Monotremata > Tachyglossidae > Tachyglossus > Tachyglossus aculeatus. The sequence continues at coordinate 58,781,501 of NC_052079.1, forward strand.
CTTTGCACATAGTAAGCCCTTAATAAATGCCATTATTATTATTATTAACAAATACCAACGTTATTATTATTATTATTGTAACATAATCAGGTTGGAAACAGTCCCTACCCAAGTGTCTAAACAGAAGGGAATAGGATTTAATCCCCATTTTATAGATGAGAAAATTGAGGTACAGAGAAGTTAGATGACATGCCCAAGGTCACACAGCCAACAGGAGGAAGAGGCGCAATTAGAATCCAGGTCCTCTGAGTCCCAGGCCCATGCTCTTTCCACTCGGCCACAACACTTCATTATTCTCTATTGGAAGTGATGGAGGCCTTGTCTGACTACGGAGAGTAATAGGAAGCAGATTTCAGGTTCTTCCTTCTGATCGCTCTGTCCTCATAATCCCCACCCATGTTTGCGGTGGTCAGCGTCCTCTAATAATAATAATAATAATGATGGCATTTATTAAGTGCTTACTATGTGCAAAGCACCGTTCTAAGTGCTGGGGAGGTTACAAAGTGATCAGGTTGTCCCAAGGGGCTCACAGTCTTAATCCCCATTTTACAGATGAGGTAATGGAGGCCCAGAGAAGTTAAGTGACTTGCCCAAAGTCACGCAGCTGACAAGTGGCTTAGCCGGGATTTGAACCCCTGACCTCCGACTCCAAAGCCTGTGCTCTTTCCATTAAGCCACACTGCTTCTCACCTCTAGTGAGAGGTTTGAGAAAGACATTTTGTTTCTTGGCTATGGTGTGGAGACTGCCCTCTCCCAACCACTGTCTCTGGAATCGGCCCTCATGGGCTTCAGGACTGCTGGCAGGGCTCACCTCTGGTGGTGGAAGAGGAGGCCAACTGGCATCCCATGCTCAAACCAGTGGGTATTGGCAGAGAATCACTATTGTACAATCACTATAGTACTCTCCCTTAGTACAGTGCTCTGCACAAAGTACTCAGTAAATGCAATTGACTGACTGACTGAAGTCCCAAGCCCTGGATGGAGATGGGCAACTTGCTGTGGGGTCTCTCAGGACCAGGCTAGAGTTCCAACCCTTGGAGTGGTACGACCCGAGCGGGCCGTGACTTATAGGCCACCAGAAGTCTTGCTTGAAGGATGTGAAAACAAGTAAAGTGGCCTAGTGGGAAGAGCCTGAGCCTGGAGTAAGGACACCCAGGTGCTAATCCCATCTCCTCCACTAGTCTGCTGAGTTACTTTAGTCAAGTCAAGTCACTTCTCTGTGCCTCAATTTCCTACTTTTGAAAATGAGGGTTCAATACCAGTTCTCCCTCTTCATTAGACTGTAAGCCCCACTGAAGAAGAGAAGCAACATGGCCTAATGATTGAGCACGGGCTTGGGAGTCAGAAGACATGGGTTCTAATCCCAGCTCCACTACTTGTCAGCTGTGTGACCTTGGGCAAGTGACCTAACTTCTCTGTGCCTCAGTTATCTCTAAAATGAGGATTACTACTGTGAGCACCTCCCCTTTTAGGATTACACCTGGAGAGTTCCCAGTACTCTACCAGTCTCAGCTATGGGAGGGAGAGTCAAGCAGAGGCATACCCATTCCATTCTTAGCTTGGGCAGTGGCTAGTGAGTGGAAGACAATCTGCTACAAGTCAAAATTCCCCTGAGCTGGGCAGCAGAAACATGGGAGAGAGTCGAGGGTGGAGACTCAAGTTTACTGAGAGGAAGGAGGCAGTGGTAAACCACTTCCATATTGTTACCAAGAAGCCTCTATGGATACACTACCAGAATGATTGCAGAAGGAGAGAGGGCCATTCTGGGAGAGCTGTGTCCATGGAGTCACTTTGAGTTGGGCATAAGACAAGACAAAACAGTGAGCTCCATGTGAGACATGGACTGCATCCAATCTTATTAGCTTGTATCTTCCCCAGTGCTTACAACAATGCCTGACGCATAGTAGGCACTTAAGAAATAGCATTAAAAAAATTCACACAGACTCATGCTGTCAAACAAATGTTCTCTAATTCCATAAGAGTGTTCCAGCCAAAATAGCTAATGAAAGCATGCATTATGGGAGAACTGAGTGGGGTCATCTTCACTCCCATAGTTGAGGTGTCTGTTTTGTGTGGAGCATTGCACTGAGTGCTTATTGAGCATAGGACATTGCATTTTTTTTTTAATGGTATTTGTTAAGAGCTTACAATGTGCCAAGCCCTGTACTAAGCACTGGGGTAGATACGATCTAAGCAGGATGGACACAGTCCATGTTCCATATAGGGTTCACAGTCTTAATTCCCATTTTACAGATGAGTTAATTGAGGCACAGAAAAGTTAAGTGACTTGCCCAAGGTCACACAGCAGACAAGTGGTGGGAACAGAATTAGAACCCAGGTCCCTCCGACTCCCAGGTCTGTGCTCTGTCCACTAGAGCACATTGTACTAGATGCATACTTGTGTACAGAGTACGATATTGGGCACTGCTTGAGTGCAGAACACTATTGAGTGCCTTTTGTGGGCTCTGTATTGGGTACCTAATCTGTGCAGAGCTCTTTCCTGACTTTCATGGGAACATACAAAAGAGGTAGAAGACATGGTTACTGCCACTGAGGAGGTGAAGTGGTGTTTAACTCACCTTTTTTTACTGTTGACATTTTGGGCTTACTTTTAGTCTGTTTTAATGTTGATTGGATCAAATCCTTATTGTTGGATCATTTTCTCATTGCTTCGAGTGTCTCTTTCATTCATTCATTCAATCGCATTTATTCATTCATTCATTCAATCAATCAATCGTATTTATTGAGTGCTTACTGTGTGCAGAGCACTGTACTAAGCGCTTGGGAAGTACAAGTTGGCAACATATAGAGACAGTCCCTACCCAACAGCGGGCTCACAGTCTATAAGGGGGAGACAGACAACAAAACAAAACATATTAACAAAATAAAATAAATAGAATATGTAAATATGTACAAGTAAAATAAAGGAAGGAGGCAGGGCGGGGGGGATGGGGAGGGGGAGAGGAAGGAGGGGGCTCAGTCTGGGAAGGCCTCCTGGAGGAGTTGAGCTCTTAGTAGGGCTTTGAAGGGAGGAAGAGAGCTAGCTTGGTGGATGTGCGGAGGGAGGGCAATCCAGGCCAGGGGGAGGACATGGGCCAGGGGTTGATGGCGGGACAGGCGAGAACGAGGCCCAGTGAGGAGGTTAGCGGCAGAGGAGTGGAGGGTGCAGGCTGGGTTGTAGGGGGGAAGAAGGGAGGTGAGGTAGGAGGGGGTGAGGTGATGGAGAGCCTTGAAGCCGAGACTGAAGAGTTTTTACCTGATGCGTAGGTTGACTGGTAGCCACTGGAGATTTTTGAGGAGGAGAGTAACATGCCCAGAGTGTTTCTGCCCAAAGATGATCTGGGCAGCAGCGTGAAGTATGGACTGAAGTGGGGAGAGACAGGAGGATGGGAGATCAGCGAGGAGGCTAATGCAGTAATCCAGTCGGGATAGGATGAGAGATTGAACCAGCATGGTAGCGGTTTGGGTGGAGAGGAAAGGGCGGATCTTGGCGATGTTGCGGAGGTGAGGCCGGCAGTTTTTGGTGACGGATTGGATGTGAGGGGTGAACGAGAGAGCAGAGTCAAGGATGACACCAAGGTTGCAGGCTTGTGAGACGGGAAGGATGGTAGTGCCGTCTACAGTGATGGGAAAGTCAGGGAGAGGGCAGGGTTTGGGAGGGAAGATAAGGAGTTCAGTCTTGGACATACTGAGTTTTAGATGGCGGGCAGGCATCCACATGGAGACGTCTTGAAGGCAGGAGGAGACACGAGCCTGAAGGGAGGGAGGGACAGCAGGGGCAGAGATGTAGATTTGATCTGCCATTCTCTACCATTCAACATGTGAACTTTTGGGAAGCAGAGTGGCCTAGTGGAAAGAGCTCGGACCTGGGAGTCAGAGGGCCTGGGTTCTAATTCCAGACCTGCCACTTATCTGCTTTGTGACTTTGGCCACATCACTTAACTTTTCTGTGCCTCAGCTCCCTCATCTGAAAATGGGGATTCAATTCCTCTTCTCCCTCCTACTTAAATTGTGAGCCCCATGTGGAGCCTGATGATTTTGTATCTACTCCAGCACTTAGTATAATGCTTGGCACATAGTAAGTGCTTAACAAATAGCACAACTATTATCTAAGCTGAGTTTCCCCAGGTCTCATCACATGGTCCACGCTTGTGCTACAAAACATTGTCTTATTGCCCTCAAAGGGAGATAAGGAAAAATGGGGCTTAGTCTGGGAAGGCCTCTTGGAGGAGATGTGCCTTTCAGTAAGGCTATGAGGAGGTCAGTCTGGCGGCAAGTGAATTAAGGAGCTGCTGCGGGCAGCCCCGGGGATCCTCCCCAGGATCCTGGTCACATAAGTCTGTCTGGTCTCTGGGCCCAAATTGCTGTTCCTCTCGGGGATTTGAAGAAATTCTGGGCTTCACAGCTGCTCTTTAACAGAGCAGGCTTGGGACTTTCAGAGGCTTTAATAATAATGATGGTATTTGTTAAACGCTTACTAAGTGCCAAACTCTGTTCTAAGTGCTGGGGTAGTTACAAGATAATCAGGTTGCCCCATGTGGGGCTCACAGTCTTAATCCCCATTTTATAGATGAGGCAACTGAGGCCCAGAGAAGTTAAGTGACTTGCCCAAAGTCACACAGCTGATAAGTGGCAGCGCTGGGATTAGAACCCATGACCTCTGACTCCCAAGCCAAGCTGTTTCTGCTTTAGAGGCACCTGTGTGAGTTTAAAGTCCAGCTAGAGTGTCAGGACAAACCTTCACCTTTATTTCTGCTTCTGCAAAGACACTTTGTCTTCCCTGTGAGTTTCGTTAAACGAGGTCCACTAATGTTCAGCGAATCTTGTAACAGTAGCCAGGGTGTAGATTGGATGGGCATGGGCTTAGCCCTGCTGCAGGATCAGGACAAGAACTCACCTTTGGGAACAGGGAGAACTGGATTCTCCCCCAGCTCCATCAACATCAATGGTATTTATTGAGCACTTACTACGTGCAGAGCACTATACTAAGCGCTTGGAAGTGTATAGTACAACAGGGTTGGCAGGCATGTTCCCTGCACAACATGAGTTTACAGTCTACAGAGGGAGACAGATATGATATAAATAAATAATTGATAAAATGGAATTTAAAGATATGTAATAATAATAATTGACAATTATGGAACTTGTTAAGCACTTGCTATGTTCCAAACACTGTTCTAAGAGCTGGGGTAGATACAAGTTAATCAGACTGAACACAGTACCTGTCCCATATTGGGCTCAAACTCTTAATCCCTAATTTTTACAGATAAGGTAACTGAGGCATAGAGAAGTTAAGTGACTTGCCCAACATCTCACAGCAGACACGTGGTGGAGATAGAATAGAACCTAGGTCCTTCTGACACCCAGGCCCATGCTCTCTCCATTAAGCCACGCTGCTTAGTGGAGACAGCATATGTACATATGTACATTAGCCACTGGAGCTGGCTAACAGGGACTGAGACCACCCAGGCCCTGTGCCGGTTTCTGTGCCCCTGCCCACCTATGTGTCCAGTGCCCTCCCCTGGACTCAAGTGATGGCATATTCAGATAAGGCTCTTGTAAGCATGTTCTTGTTGACATGCTGATCTGTTGTTCCCCTATGAGGAACCTGGAAGAAACATGGCTGCTGAATGAAAAGTGTAACAGTTTTCAACAGAATTCTTTCTGGAATTCTGTCCTGGTCGGAAAGTGGATCCGCCTCAACTCCTCCCCCACTCTTCTCTCCTGAATTGTGACTTTCCTGTCTCCCACTTCTGCAATCTTGGTGCATTATGGGATGCCGCTGCGACAGTTACACGCTGAAATCACTTAGAGTGATGGTGGGTGAAAATCTGCAGCCCTCACTTACCCGATAGATTGGGGAGGAGCAGTCCCCTGAGTTTGTCTTATTCACATGCTCTTAATAATCTTAATCACTCATTCTCTTAAGGCAACTTTTTAGATACCTTCGCAAAATCATTTCTTTCATATAACCTTCAGTCACTCTGACTTCCAGATATTTCTCCAGCAAGGTTTTTCATCTTTGTTTCTCCCCTCAGTAATAACGAAAAGCTAAAGCACCATCTCTCCCTCCCTCCCCCGGCTCTCCCCTCTCCTCCCCTACCCCTCAGCCCCCCTGCCCACATCCCACCAAGAAAAGCCTCATTTTTCCAGGAGCAATGAGGCAGGGAGGATGCCGGGGAGGTGGAGTGTATGTGTGTGTGTGTGTGTGTGTGTGTGTGTGTGTGTGTGTGTGTGTGTGTGTGTGTGTGTGTGTGTCTGAGAGAGTGAGAGAGAGAGAGAGAGAGAGAGAGAGAGAGAGAGAGAGAAACATATTTCTATCCTCATGGGAAACGATGCCGATCGAAGAGGTAAAGTACCAAAGGAGAGAATCTTGGAAGCCTGAAATCTTCACTCTCCTCCTGTGCCCACAAAATTAACTTGGAATGAGGGAGTCCTGCTTAACCTGAGCCAGGAGAGCCTTTAAAAAGGCCACGAGGGTGAGACCTTTATGCCAGCCTTCAGTGGCCATAAAGAAGCAGCAGAACCAGTTGTCAGTTAGAACTGGTTCCAACTTTGGCTAGAGAAATCCAGTCATAGTTGGTCCAGCCCAGTCAATGGCGGTCAGTACTGGCTCAGTCCCAGAATGACGAGTCGGGGTTAGTCTGGCTCAGCCAATGGCAGTTCAGGACTGGCCCTGGTCCCAGAATGCTGAGTTGGTGTTGATCCAGCCCAGCCAATGGCAGGTCAGGGCTGGCTCCATCCCCGAATGCTGAGCCAGGGTTGGTCCAGCCTAGCCAACATCTCCTCAGGATGGGCTCTGGTCCTAGAGTGACCAGTTAGCAATGGTCCAACCCAGCCAATGGACCTATCAGAACTGGCTCCAGCCCCAGAGGGACCAGTCAGGAGTGGAAATGGAAGAGAGCCCTCACCACCTGTTTCTTGAGTTGGGAGTTCCTGCTTGACTGATTGTAGTCTGGACACCCCTAACTGTCACCTTTGACCCCACAGAGTTCTCCTGCCATGGATCCCAGTACCGGCGGTCTGACTCGGCCCCAAGCTTTACAAAGGGATGGGGAAGGATTGCTGTGCACAACTGCTGAGGGCTGTGGACAGCAGCAGCAGTAGCATGAGCAGTAGCAGAAGCAGGGGTGGTGGTATGTCCTGAGCTTCCAGTGATAGGAGTAGTAGCAGTGTAGAATAGACTAAGCACCCACTGGGTGCCAGGACGTCTAGTAGGGATGATTCAAGGAACCAGGACCCGCTCATGGAGGCTCCTCCAACTTGCTATGGACCCATTCTAGGATTCGTACATTTGAATTCCTTTTGCTCCTGGTAAAGAACTGGGAAATCCCTTCAGCACCATTTCTGAGTGGGATTTAGGCCTTGGAACTGGAAAGCGGGAGAGGGGGTGGGTGCTGGGTACCTCTGAGATCCTTAGCAGGGGACAGGTAGGGGCACACAGAGGAGGAGGCCATTCCTTCCCTGAGGAGAAACATGTCTTTGTGGTTATGTATATGCCTGTAATTTTATTATACTGATGTCTGTCTCCCCCCTTCTAGACTGTGAGCTCATTGTGGGGAGGGACTGTCACTATTTATTGTTGTACTGTTCTTTCCCAAGTGCTTAGTATAGTCCTCTGCACACAGAAAGCACTTAGTAAATAAGACTGAATGAATGAATGAATGAAGTGAATATCAAATGCTTAAAGGGTTCATATCCTAGTGTATAGGCCACTCAGAAGGGAGTGAGAGAAGAGGAAAAGAGGGCTTAGTCAGGGAAGACCTCTTGGAGGAGATGTGGTGTCAGGCTTTGGAAGTCGGGAGAGTGATCATCCATTGGATCTGAAGGGGGAGGAGGTTTCAGACCAGAGGCAGGTCACAGGTGAGGGGTCAATGGTGAGCTAGTTGAGATTGAGGTGCAGTGAGTGAGTTGGCATTGGAGGAGCAAAGCAGGCGGGTCGGGTTGTAGTAGTAACGCGTAACATTTCCACTCTGACCCAGACTAACAACGGATATGACCTTGACTCCTCCAGTCCACCCGGAAGCACCAGCCCCTTTTGCCATAAAAGGGCCTGATTTGGCAAAGCAGCTATAGCCCGACATCTCCACATCCCCCCCACCCATTTACTCAGTGCACATGTTTACTGCTGCAAGAGGGATAATTACTGCTTAGAAACCATTATTCCGTCCAAGAAATGCTGAATGCCTCAATTTTCTAAAAATATGATTCTCAAAAAATGTTTTGCTTTTGCATCTTCATTTGCTTTGATTTTGAAGGATTAAGTGGAGGATAATGACGGGTAATTGCTCTGCTGGGCACCTGTAACAGAGCTCGGACTCTTACCGTCCCCAGCATCTGTGAACAGGACCAGTGCTGACTGATGCTCTGCATGCAGTGAGCTCTCAGCACATACGATTGATTGATTGATTGATCAATTGATGCAAAAGGCTGCTTCCCTGGGGTCCCAAGCTGAGTGCTGCCCAGGGTGGGCACTTCTAACGACCTCTATTACCACTTGGACTTTGCCCTGCCCTCACCAGTCCCATTCAGTTCCAGGGTGGAGGAAGGGGCGACACCTTTTCGTTTTCATACTGAATTGCTCTGTTTTCTTTCCAGATTTAATAACAGTAATTCAATATTTAACATAACCGATCTGTCACCAAATCCTGTCAGTTCTACCTTCACAGCGTCAGTAAAATCTGCCCTCTCCTATCCATCCAAACTGCTACTATGCTGATCCAAGTACTCAGTCAGTCATATTTATTGAGCGCTTACTGTGTGCAGAGCACTGTACTAAGCTCTTGGGACAGTACAATAGAACAGTATAACAGATACATTCCCTGCCCACTAAAAATTTATGATCTAGAGGTAGAGACAGATATTAAGATAAATAAATCCTATCCCATCTTGACTACTACACCTGCCACCTCACTGACCTCCCTGCCTCTCCCCGTTTCAGTCCATTCTTCATCCTGCTGCCCACATCATTTTTCTACAAAATGATTCAGTCCGCATTTCCCCAATTTTCAAGAACCTCAGGTGACTGCCCACCTACCTCCACATCAAACAGAGACTACGTACCCTTGGCTTTAATGCACTCAGTCAGCTCTTTCCCCTTACCTCTTCTTGCTGATCTCCTACTACAGCCCAGCCCTCACTTACTCACTGTACTTGGATCTCACTTATCTCACCACTGACTCCTTGTGCATGTCCTCCCTGTGGCCTGGAACTCCCTCCCCCTTTATATGGAAACAGACCGCTACTCTCCGCACCTTCAAAGCCCTGAAAATCACATCTTCTCTAAGAGGTCTTCCCCAACTAAGCTCTCTTTTCCCCTACTCCCTCTCCTGTCTACATAACCTAGGCACTGAGATCTGGACCCTTTAACCACTTGATCTTCACTCCTTCCTCAGTCCCATAGCACTTATATGTACATATCTGTAGTTTATCTTAGTGTCTGTCTGCCCTTCCAGACTGTGTGCTCCTTGTGGACAGGGACCATGTGTACCAACTCTATTGTACTCTCTCAAACATGTAGTTCTACACACAGTAAGCACTCAATAAATACCATAGATTGATCGACTGATTGATTGGAGTCCATTGTCTCCACTATGTGGCGGTGTGCAGTGGAAGTCGTCAACTATTGTGGCTTCTGGAGTGTTGGCCCACGTGGTTCTTGTGGCTCCCAGCTGTTTGCTCTCTGGGGCCAAGATTCCATGCGGGATCAGGTCTGCCCGAGTCTCACCTTAGATCAGGTTTGCCTCGGGTCCTTTTTCCGGGCCTACAGGCCGGCTCAGATTCCTGAACTAGGGAGATCTGCACGGTTCCAGCCTCCCTGTCCCAGCTCAGCTCAGCTGATGGTGGTGGGGGCTTAAAGTGAAGGAGCAGAGAGTCCCACGATTTGCACGGTAAGTGCTCAATAAATATAATTGATTGATCGATTGCCTTCCAGACTCCTTCTAGGGAAGAGCCAATTGGGACCACTTCTCTGAGTCCCACTCCTTAGGGGACCACACCCCCAGGCTTTCAGATCTGAGCCAATTGAACTCTTGAACCAAAGCTTCTGGGAGCTGGGCCCCAAGGGGAAGCACTTTTAGGGCAGACTAACCTATTCATTCAATCGTATTTATTGAGTGCTTGTTGTGTGTGGAGCCCTGTACTAAGCCACCTTCAAATATTCCTGCTTGTCTCCTCCTAACCACCCCACCCACCAGAAGAGATCCAGCATCATCCCCTTCAACATGAAACAGTTGGTGTTGATGCCAGGGCTGTTTGCCTGGGCCCAGGCCTGAGGCTTCGGGCATGGAGTCTGGGTCCAGTGCTGTTGGGGCATGGAGTCAGGTCTATGAGCAAATCTGTCTCCAACCTCAAAGATGCCGCAGTGATGAGAAATGAGCCCCTGGGCACCGAAAGGACTGGAAGGATGGTGGGTGACGGCAACGCCTTCCTAGCCACACAGAGGCAGACAGACCCTGCTTTGCCTGATCTTGTTTTCTACTCCTGAATTCATGACTCCCCACTCAGGATTAGCAGGAACCCAGCTGGTGGGAGCAGAGTCCCGGTCCCAGGTCTCAAGTTCTAATATTTCCGACCTTCCCTCCTTCATGGGCGGTGATGGTCTTGCATCTGGAGTTGGAGGAATGGGCTGGGAGACTGATCACCAGGGTTGCCCATGGACTAACATTAGCCCTAGAATGAAGCTTTGTACACGAACAAAACACTTGCTTTTACCTTACTCTCTCTGTTATAGTTTGGTCGATTCGTTTCCTGGTGCCAACTGGGACTCTTCAATAGGCTCTGTTCCAGGGAGAAGTTTAGGGAACGTTACCAAGCCTTCAGCAAGGACTTCGCGAGACTGGATAAAAATAAAAGTGGCTGGTGTGGCCATAAATGGGATTCAGGGGCTGTTGCGAGGATTTAATTATCCCTTAACAAAGAGCAGTTCATCCATCTTCTGAACAGGTTTTTATGATTCTGTCACAACTGATTCTGCCTCTCGTGCTCCGAAGTGGGGAGTTGTGTCTTGGTACATATGTCCACCCTGGAAAAAACAGTTGTATCTTCCAAACGCTCTCCAGTTCTTTCCTGTTTCAGAACTAGTGAAGTTGAAATGGAAAGTCAGTTAACTTGTTTCATTTGTCAGAGCAGAGCCAAGACGGGCAAATTTTAAGCAAAAATTAACAAATCCCCGTGGCTCTGAGATGCAGGCATTGGGTGGATACCAGAGAGCTCCCTCCTGGGTGATGTTTCTCTAACTAGGCATCTCGCCTGTCCCTCAGTGGTTCCTGGAAGGTGTTCTTTTTTTTTTAATGGAATTTGTTAAGCACTTACTATGTGCCAGGCACTGTACTAAGTTCTGGTGTAGATATAACCTAATAGGGTTGGACCCAATCCTTGTCCCAAATGGGGCTCACAGTCTTCATCCCCATTCTACAGATGAGATAACTGAGTCACAGAGAAGTTAAGTGACTTGCCCAAGGTCACACAGCAAACAAGTGGAGGAGACAGGATTAGAACCCAAGTCCTTCTGACTCCTAAACCTGGGGCTCTTGCCACTAGGCCACACTGGGAAGTTTACATAGCTCCTCCAACCCCAGCCACTTGCGGCTTCTCTCCTGGTGGGGTTGGCAGGGCCGAGGGGGCAGTTGGAGCAGAGCTGAATGATTTCTCCCTGGAGAGGATCCTGCCTGTTCTCAGACAATCCTCCCAGCCACTCTCCTCACCTGCAATTTCAGCCCTGTTTGATTTATATCAACTAAGCTGCTGTCATTCACTCATTCATTCAATCATATTTCCTTCGGCCAGCCCCTGCTCAACCCCTAGCCAGCCCCTGGCCAGTCCCTTGCTCAGCCCTGGCCAGCCCCAGCAAAACCCTGCTCTGCCCCTGGTCAGCCCCAGGTCAGCTCCGATTCAGCCCATTGCCAGCCCCTGGTAAGGCCCCCAATCAGTCCCCAGCCAGCCCCCGGCCAGCCCGTTAAGCCCTCCAGTCAGCCTCCAGTCAGCCCCTGCTCAGTGTCCTACCAGTCCCTGCCCAGTCTGATCAGCTCCTGTTCTGCCCCCAGCCAGCCCCCAGTTATCCAGCTGACCACTAGTAATCTTATTTCAGGCCTTACAAACTGGACTGCAGCCATTCACTTGGAGAATCAATGTCAGCCAGAAATCAATCCAAAGACCGTATTGGGTACCTACAATGTGCAGAGTGCTGTACTGCTGACCTATTTTGTCCAGTGTGCTGTATTTGGTGTCTTACTGTGGGCAGAGCCCTATACTGAGCATCAACTGTGCTCAGAGTGCTGTATTGGGCACTTCAGGGGTACAGAATGCTTGATTGGACACCTACTGAGTACAGAGCACTGTACTGGGACTGGGAACCTGCTTTTTGTAGAGCACTGAACTGGAAGCCTCCTGAGAGTAGTGCTTGGGAGAGGACAATCACAGGAGATGACTCGATAATCAGTGCCCCCAAGGAGCTTCCTTCCTGTCTATCTGAGAAGTGGGGTCAGGTTTCAGCCTCTGCCACCACTCCATGGGGTTCCTGAGTGAGATGGACTAAGGGTCCAAGGCCCGAGGCCTGTGGCCAGCCAACCCACTCCAGGATCAGTCCTGGAGAACCAGGTCATGGGGCAACAGGATTTCAAGGGAGAGGAGGAGACAGATGGTGGGGCTCACCTTCCTCTTATTCTTCAACCTCTGGCCCATGGAGCCAATGGATTGACCACCAAGAGAGGATGCATGAAAAATGAGGGAATCGTTAAAAATAATTTGAGGTAAAGAGTGAGATCGAGACTGACAGGGAGACATGTGCTGGATGGCTGGATCCACCTCTCACGATCAAGCAGAAGAAGAAGAAGCACTATTTTCTGGTTCTCCCTTGCAAGGGAGACAACAATTTGTTCATGAATTGGACCTCAATAAAAGCTCATTCTTTGCTCAATCCCTGTCCGTCCGTTTTCCTCAAAGCTCCCTTGATGATAAACATCTCTGTTGTTTGTAATTATATGCAGATTACTCTTTTCTGAGTCGGAAATACACTTTTCTAAATAATATGGAGTAGATTGGCACGTGCGTTTGGTTTTACTAGTACATTTTAATACCAAGTTCTCAATTTCTCTTTCTGCTGAAGGGGTACTGATGATTTCCTCTTTCAGTGTCAGGGGCTTCAGTTTAGCGAGCACCAGTGTGGGAGGCTCCAGTGAGAGGTTCCAGTGTGGGAGGCTCCAGTGTGAGGGGCTCCACCATGAGGGGCTCCAGTGTAGGGCACTCCAATTTGGAGGATTCCAGTGTGGGGGGATCCAGTGTGGGGGGCTCCACTGTGGGAGGCTCCAATATGGCAGCTCCAGTGTGGGAGTCCGTTTGCTGCTCCTGTCCTGGGGGTTGTTCTGTGGCGGCAACCCTCTGGACTGTAAGCAAGTTGGGGGCAGGGAACATGTCTACCAACTCTGCTATATTGTAATCAATGAATCAATTGTGTTTATTGAGCAGTGGTGAGATAGATGAGATCGAGGTATAGTGAGTAGGTTTACACAGGGGAGCAAATGTGCGGGCTGGGTTATAGCAGGAGAGCAGGAGGTGAGGTAGGAGGGGGCAAAGTGATTGAGGGCTTTAAAACCTACGGTAAGGAGTTTCTGTTTGATGCGGAGGTGGATGGGCAGCTATCGGAAGTCCTTGAGCAGTGAGGAAAAATGGACTGAACAGTTTTGTAGAAAAGTGATCTGGGTAGCAGAGGGAACTATGGACTGGAATGGCAATGACAGGAGGCAGGGAGGTCAGCAAGGAGGCTGATACAGTAATCAATTTTTTAATGACATTCGTTCAGCACTTATTATGTGCCAGGAACTGTTCTAAGCATTATGTGTAGATATAAGGTAATCAGGTTGGATACGGTCCATGTCCCACATCGGGCTCACAGTCTTTTAATCCTCATTTTACAAGTGAGAAGTCAAGTTCATTCATTCAGTCGTATTTATTGAGTGCTTACTGTGTTATGATGATGATGATGATGATGGCATTTATTAAGCGCTTACTATGTGCAAAGCACTGTTCTAAGAGCTGGGGAGTTTACAAGGTGATCAGGTTGTCCCACGGGGGGCTCACAGTCTTAATCCCCATTTTACAGATGAGGGAACTGAGGCCCAGAGAAGTGAAGTGACTTGCCCAAAGTCACACAGCTGACAAGTGGCGGAGCTGGGATTTGAACCGATGACCTCTGGCTCCAAAGCCCGGGCTCTTTCCACTGAGCCACGCTGCTTAGAGCAGAGCACTGTCCTAAGCGCTTGGGAAGTACAAGTCAGTAACATCTAGAGACGGTCCCTACCCAACAACAGGCTCACAGTCTAGAAGGGGGAGACAGACAACAAAACAAAACATGTAGACAGGTGTCAAAATCGTCAGAACAAATAGAATTAAAGCTATATGCACATCATTAACAAAATAAATAGTAAATATGTACACGTAATAAGTAGAGTAATAAATCTATACAAATATATATACAGGTGCTGTGGGGAGGGGAAGGAGGTAGGGCGGATGGGATGGGGAGGAGGAGAGGAAAAAGGGGGCTCAGTCTGGGAAGGCCTCCTGGAGGAGGTGAGCTCTCAGTAGGGCTTTGAAGGGAGGAAGAGAGCTAGCTTGGAGGATGTGTGGAGGGAGGGCATTCCAGGCCAGGGGAAGGATGTGGGCCGGGGGTCGATGGCGGGACAGGTGAGAGCAAGGTACAGTGAGGAGGTTAGCGGCAGAGGAGTGGAGGGTGCGGGCTGGGCTGTAGAAAGAGAGAAGGGAGGTGAGGTAGGAGGGGGCGAGGTGATGGAGAGCCTTGAAGCCGAGAGTGACTTGCCCAAGATTATACAGCAGACAAGTGATGGAGCTGGGACTAGAAGCTAGGTGCTTCTGATTCCCAGGCCTGTGCTCTATACACTAAGCCATGCTGCTTCTCAATTGTACTCTTCCAAGTCTTACTACAGTGCTCTGCACACAACAAATGCTCAATAAATATGATGGATTGATTGTAGCAGGAGGGCAAAACAAAGCCCCTTGGGGGTCTTTTCTACAGCAGTGCCAGTGACACTGGCAGAGCTCTAGGCTGATGGCCATTCCTTCCCATCCTACTAGCTATTATTAACAATAATAATGACTGGGGTCTCTGAGAAGTGTTTACTATGTGTCAAGCCCTGTGCTGAGCACTGGGGTTGACACAATACATTCAAATCAGACCCAATCCCTGTCCCAAACAGTCCCTGTCTCACGGTCTATGGACAAGGGAGGACAGGTATTTCATCCCCATTTTATAGATGAGGAAACTGAGGCCCAGAGAAGTCAAGTGACTTGCCCAGTCGCCCAACGAACAAGAGGTGGAGCCGGGATTTGAACCCCTGTTTCCTGACTCTGAGACCTGTGCTTTTTCCAGTGGGCCATGCAGATTTTAAACTACGCAGATCGGTAAATCTACAATTACAAGTCAAAGTTGAGATGCACGCTCCCTCAGTAGGGAACACAAACTCATAATATTAGGGGTTCTTGCTTACATGTTTTCCATGTTGGGCCTTAACGAGTCAATCAATCAATCAATGGTATTTATTGAGCTCTTGCATGTCCAGAGTACACAGAGTACTAAGTGCTCAGAAGAGTACACTACTACAGAATTAGCAGACATGTTCCCACGGCAGCTTCCCCTGCAAATATAAAAACAATGCTTTCAGCATAAATAAATTGAAACCAAAAAAAAGTCATCACCCAGTAAAAAAATCACATCCGTTTTTCTGCTTTATTACCATGGCAATAATAGAATTCAGAACGAAACGCATCGGAACCAAACCACGGGGTAATTAAATATTATGTCACAGTCAAGCAGCCAGAGAACCAATGAGCTCTCTGGACTTGGTGAGTCTCCCAGCCCACGTTAAGCATTAAATAACTCTAGGGGCTTTTTTCTCAGTGAGAGAGAGAGTTGGAGATTGCTGTTTTCAACTGAAGGCGGATCCACAATTTCCAGTCAAATGTTTGTAATCCGTTTTGACTTTCCATGTCTCGGTCTCCTGCTCAGGGTTACCGGGATAGGTTTTCCCTTTTATGAGACCGGTCCAGGTGATGGTGGACACTGAGTTACTGCAACAAGAAGTGTCAGATCTTCTTACTGAGGGAGGAACCAAATGAAACTCTCTTATGGAAAATGCTTAGGAAGTTTTAGCAGTGAAGCCTAGTGAATAGAGCACAGGACTGGGAGTCAGGAAAAACTGGGTTGTAATCCCGGCTTTGCCACTTCTCTGCTCTGTGACATTGGGCAAGTCACTTCACTTCTCTGTGCCTTAGTTACCTCATCTGTAAAATGGGGATTAAGATTGTGAGCCCTATGTGGGACAGGGACTGTGTCCAACCCAATTACCTTGTATCTACCCCAGTGCTCAGTACAATGTCTAGCACGTAGTAATCGCTGAACAAATACCACACCTATTATTATTATTTTTATTATTCCACCAAGGCCTCAGCCCCCTCATATCAGCTGGGCCTTCCTGCCTCCCTCCACCCCTGGTTATCTACTGGGCCCTTCTGCCTTTCCTCCTGCCCCGGGTTGTTGGGGGCTGGGGGCTGGGGGCTGGAGGGTTGGTTCTGTGCTCCTGCCTGCAGGCCGTGGGTCAGTCAGTGCCTGTGTGACCACTCCACACAGGGGACCAGCAGCAGCAGGAGGCAGGCTGGGGAAGGGGCAGGGTTTGCAGCCTGATAATCAAGCAGTAACACTAGGCACCAGGCACTGTACTGAGCACTTGTGAAAGTGGAGAGGGAGCAGGGCTGTGCGGGAGGCTTCTACATTTACCTGCTGTGGTGGGACAGAGCCAGCCTCCTTGGGGGATCTCATCCTGGGTGATCTTCCCCAGCAGCAGAGGGTCCCCCTTTTTGTTCCTCTCCCACATGCTCTCACTTAAGGGCTCCTATGTCGTCTGGTTCAGTGGCTCCCACGGGGGGAGAACTCTGGAATAATCAATTGATCAATCAATCAATGGTATTTACTAAGTGCCTGGCACATAATTAAGTGCTTAACAAATACCATTAAAAAAAATGCCTGGATGTAAAGAGCACTGTACTGAGCACTTGGGAGATTTTGTGTTCAGTGGTGCACTATGTGTAAAGTGTTAGTGGGGTATGGAGGGAGGGTAAGTCTGGGATTTTGGTCTTTATCAGGGTCTTCAAGAGCTCAGGATATGCTCTGCATACAGTAGGTGTCCAGTACAGTGTTCTGCACACAGCAGGCACCCACTATAGTGTTCTGTTCTCAGTCATTGTCTAGTACAACACTCTGCATACAGTAGACTTCTCGTACAGTGTTCTGTACATTGTACATGCCTCATGCAACACTTGTCATGCAGTAGGTGCCCAATACAGCATTCTGTACACAATAGACAACCAGTACAGCACTCTACACACAGTATCCATCTGGCCTATTGCCTGCCTGTAATAGGCACCCAGCAAAATGCCCTGCACACAACACAGTGTTCTGCACGGAGTAGACACCCAGTACAGAACTCTATATACAGTAGCCACCCAGCACAGTGGTCTGTACACAGCAGAGGGCCAGTACAGCACTCCACAAAAAAATGAGGGCTCAGCAAATGCTACTGATTGGACAAGGTTCCTGAGCTCCCCATCCCCACCCACAATATGAGCACCAGGTCCCACTGTGAGCATCTTGGGCCTGTTAGATATGTGAACATGTCAGTTATATTGTTGGGTGGTATTCTTCACAGTGCTTGG
Source organism: Tachyglossus aculeatus (assembly GCF_015852505.1). Lineage (NCBI taxonomy): Eukaryota > Metazoa > Chordata > Mammalia > Monotremata > Tachyglossidae > Tachyglossus > Tachyglossus aculeatus. The sequence goes on from NC_052079.1 coordinate 58,799,222, forward strand.
TACAGTGCCCCGCACACGGTAAGCACTCAGTAAAAATGATCGATCGATTGACTGATTAATTGACTGAATGAACTGGCCCTGCCCGGGCACACGTGGTGAGCCAGTGACTGTAAGGGGATACGTGTGTTCGGCGAGTCCACCTGGGTCTGTCTGCATCCATCTGTGTCCATCCGGGCAGGATCCAGGAGTCTGGCTTTGTGGGGTTTAGGCTGCAGAGCCCATTCTGGTTTTGCATTTGGTTGGAGAACAGCTTGATTTTTTTTTCCCTGGCAAACCTTTCTCGCCGCTGCTGTTGTTTTCAGCGATCGTCTTCTCTCCGTAAATACAAATGAAGATACAATTAATGTCTTTGCAAATCAAAATATTTGATCAAGTGAAACAAGTTTTCCATCTTTGGAGGCAGTTCCTTCACCCTGAAAACAAGTGGAGGATTGAGTTTGGAAGGGATGCGGGAGCCTGAGCTGCCCCAGCCTGACTTGGAAGAACCCCCAGAGGGCTACTTCCCTAGCAGGGTCTCAGGAGGTTCAGGGGTTACTCATGGGGTCCAAGTGGGCAAAGCAGGTTTCCTGGCAGCAAACAGGCCGACCTCTGACCCATAGAGCATGCCTTCAGCAGTGGGGCTGGAGGCGGAACAGGGTTACTCTCCTCCCAGGAACAAGGTCCTGGAGCAGAGACTGCTCAAAGGTTGAGAGGCCCTACAGAGGGGGATAATAGTGGTAGCATTTGTTATAAACTTACTGTGTGCCAGGCACCATACTACACGCTGGAGTGGATACAAGCAAATTAGGTTGGACACAGTCCCTATCCCACATAGGGTTCACGGTCTCAATCCCCATTTTACAGATGAGGGAACTGAGGACCAGAGAAGTGAAATGACTTGCCCAAGTTGGAAGTGATAACAGATAAGTGGTAGAGCCGGGATTAGAACTCAGGTCCTTTAGACTCCCAGTCCCTGCTCCACCCATTAGGCCACACTTCTCTGCACACCAACCCACACCCCAATCACAGCCTGATTAAAGCTGAGGGAAGAAGAGGAGGGAGGCAGGGAAGAGGAGGGAAGGGGAGGAGACAGAGGGGGAGGAACAAGAGGACGAGGAGGAAGAAGAGAAGGAGGGGAAAGAGAAGGGAGAAGAGGAGAAGGAGGAAGGGGGAGAGGAAAAGGAGAAGGGGAGGTGGAGGAAGATGAGGAAGAGAAAGAGGAGGAGGAGAGAAGGGTGGAAGGGGAGGAGGAGGAAGAGGAGAAAGGAGAAGAGAATGAAGAGAAGGGGGAGAAAGAGGAGGAGAAGGAGATAAGGGGGAAGTGAAAGAGGAGGAAGAGGAGAAAGGAGAAGAAAATGAAGAGAAGAGGAGAAAGAGAAAGAGGAGGACATGAAGGAGGAAGTGAAGGAGGAAGTGAAGGAGGAGGAGGAAGATGAAAAGGAAGAGGATTTATAGAGCACCCACTTAATGCAGCATACTGTACTAGGCACTTGGGAAGAATAGAAAAGCCAAGTGACCCATACCCTGCCCACACACAGCTTCCACTTTAGTTGAAGAGACAAACATGATAATATTTATAACTGTATTAAGATTCACTGAGGTCCAGATGTGAGCACAGAAAATTTAGTCACCAGTCTAGCATTCTCAGGAGAGAATTCTGGCTCTGTCACTGGCTTGCTGTGTGCTCTTGGGCAGTCACTTACATTTTCTATGCCTCAATTTCCTATTTGTCCAAGGTGATTAAATACATGTTCTCTCTCCTCCTTAGAATGTGAGACCCAAGTCCGGCAGCAATTAGTCTAGTCTCAATCAATCAATTAATCAGTGGTACTTATTGAGCCTTTACTATATACAAAGCACTGTACCAAATGCTTGGGAGAGTACAATACAATAGAGTTGGCAGACAGGGTCTCTTCCCATGACAAGCTTACCATCTAGAACAGGAGACTGATGTGAATATAAATAAATGATGTATAATATATAATTGAAAGATATGTACATAAGTGCTGTGGGGTTTTCTGCCCTGATGTGGGCCAGAGCTTTGCTTGTCCTGGCCCCCTGCCCTCCACTCACCTCCTGCCCACCGCTGCCCATCGCCCCCAACTCATTGTTGCCGGCCGCCGGGATTGTCGTGCATTAATCAAAGAGATGCTGTTTCTCTTCAGCACAGGCAGATGACCGGCAGCAAGGTCAAAGAGAAGGGGATGCCGGGGTCTGCTGGCCGAACGCCCCCACAGGGGCAGTCCAAGCATGACCTCCCTCCTGAGCTCAGCGAGACGCTAAGGGCTCACTCCACCCAGCTGGCCCAAGCCCTGGCAGACGCCGACCCCCCGCAGGCGGGGACAGTGACCAAGGAGGATTTTAGAGGCATCTGCAGCCGCCAATTCCCACTCTGGAGTGATGAACAGGTCTGGACAGGGGGGTCTAGGTTCAGCACACGGTCGGCTTCTGGCATTAATATAAATAAATTAATATATATGCATATATTATATGTACATATATGCACAAGTCCCGTGGGGCGGGGAGCGGGGGTAGAGCAAAGGGAGCAAGTTGGGGCGAGGTATGGGGAGAGGGGGAAGCTCCAGGAGTGACTGTGGATGAGCTCTGAAGGTGGTCGATCCCAATGATGTGCCTGGTTCAGGGGTAGCTGCCAGGGCACCTCTGTGGGTGGTAGAGGAAGGAAGGCCCGTGGGGGAGAGGGTGGGGGAGGTGCTCCAGTCACATCCCTTCCCCTCAGCCAAACCCCCAACTTCCCAGCTCTGGATTGTGGAGCAGCAGCAGCAGCAGCAACAACCGCAGCAGCACACAAGTGTGTGTGTGTGTGTGTGTGTGTGTGTGTGTATAATACACACACACACACACACCCCACCCCCAGCATCAAAGTGAACAAAAAGTCTCTTTCCCAAGAACCAGAGGTGTCTCCAGGTGTCTCTGTTAAGAGCCCTGCTGGGAGCCACTGCTGGGTACTGAACTCTGGCGGTAGAAACTCCCATTTCTCCTACCTGAAGCCCCCCAACCCCCACCCTGCTACCCTCTTCCCTCCCATTCCAGGGGCCTCTCTCCCGCTCAGACCCTCCCCTCCCCCATCCTGGCCTCCACTTTCCCACCCTGGGCCCCCCTCCCCTGGCCTCTTCTTTCTCACCTCAGGCCCCTTCTCCCTGACCCCAGGCCTTCCAGCCCACCCACTCATACAGACCCTCATGCTTCCCACCAGTTTGAGAACCTGTGGAGCCACATGCCACTCGACGCTAGCGGGAAGCTGAAATACCGTGACTTCTTGGCCAAGTTCTGCAGGAAAATGGCAACCCCACCCCTGACCTCCACCAACCCTGCTGGGGTTCCTGAGAGAGGCTCCAGGCCTGTCTCCCTGTCTGGGGGCAGCACCAGCTATCCACACCCTGAAGCTGCACCCGCTCCAACGAGCCACTCCCAGGTGGGTGCCCAAGCAGGAGCCCCCAGGGCCTGGGTCAGTGCTTGGCCCACCCCACCCCACCCTCTGGAGGCTGGGGAGAAGGGGACCAGGCAGGGGTGGGGAGGGGCTGGGCCAGGGCCACGCCTCAGTGGGTAGGAAGGCACGGGGTAGCCTGAGTTGCCAGGGTGGGGCATGGTCTGGGTTGGGGGCTTATATGGTGACTCTGAGTCAGTCAGCCAATCAATCATATTTACTGAGTGCTTACTGTGTGCAGAGCACTGTACTAAGCACTTGGGAGAGTACAATATAACAATAAACAGACACATTCCCTGCCCACAACAAGCTTACAGTCTAGAGGGGAAGAAGGACATGAATAAAATTAAATAAATTACAGATATGTACAAAAGTGCTGTGGGGCTGGAAATGGGGATGACTATAGGGGGACTCAGAAGGGAGTGGGAGAAGAGGAAAGGAGGGCTTAATCAGGGAAGGCCTCTTGGAGGAGGTGTGTCTTTGAGGTGTCCTGCTGTGGGCTGGAATGGCATGGCTGAAGGTTCAGGGAGTGAAAAGTGAGAGACAGTGGGGGACCTTCCCCAGAGTCGTGGAGGGGGTCCTCCACTCTCCCTGCCAAGGGTTGAGGGGGAGGGTGGTCAGAGAGGGAGGCAGAATGGGAATACAAGGAACCAATGGCTGGAATGGCTCCACTTCTCAGCATGACCACAAGCTCAGAACATCTGCTCTTGGCCTTCAGACCCTGGGGCATCCAGTGTGTCCAGAGCGCCTGGCGCCACCCCTGCCGACCTGCGAGCCCATCGAGCAGAGGCTGAGGAAAAAAATTCAGAGCTGCTGGAAAGCCCTGCTGAAAGAATGCTCAGGCAAAGATCTAGACCAACAAGGAGAAATGGCCATTGCAGATTTCTGGGGTTTGTCTTCTTTTCACCCAAGTGTGGGTTTCTCAAACCAACTGAATCCAGATTTGTGAGCTGCTGGTTCCCTAGTTATGGTTTTTATTCAACACTTACTCTGTCCTGAGTGCTGGGCTGATGTAGGGTGGGACACAGCCCCACCCAATAAGGGACTCCCAGGCTAATAATAATGACAATAATGATAATAATATTAATTAATTGCTTACTTTGTGCCAAGCATTGCACTAAGCCCTGGGGTAGGTACAAGATAATTATGTCTTACACCATCACCTGGGGCTCCTAGTCTAAGCAGGAGGTAGAACAGGTATTCAGTCCCCACTGTACAGATCACGAAACTGAGGTACAGTAGTATTAAGTGATTTGCCCAAGGTCACACAGCAGACCAGTGGCAGAGCAGGGATTGGAACCTAGGACCTTTGACTCCCAGACCAATGCTCTTTCCACTAAGTCATGACACTTGGAGGGAGAGCAGAGATCTTGTGCCCATTTTACAAAGGAGGAAACTGAGGCCCGGAGAGGAGAAGTGACTTGCCCCAGGCCACATGGCAGGCCAACGGCAGATCTGGGACTAGAACCCAGGGCTCCTGATTCCCTGCCCTGGACTCTTTCCACCAGGCTATACCGCCCCCACACCTCCTTATGCAGTGCTTTGGGATCCAATCAGCCCAACCAGCTGGAGTAACTGGAGCTTTGGTTGGGTGGCCTGACCGATGTTTGCATGAATGCAGGCCGGCTTGTCGGAGGTCGGTCTCCCCCGATGCCCCCGGCCCAAAAGGGTCATTCCTGTGTTTCAGCTCTAGCAGAGAAGTTCGGCCTGAACTTCAGTAAAGTTGATCAGCAGCAGCTTACGGCCAAATACGACAAGAAGAGCAATGGACGGTTTGCCTACTGTGACTTCCTCCAAGGCTATGTGCTGCTGTTCACGGCCCAGAAGCCTTCAGTGCTCCGAAGGCTGAAGATCCAGAAGCCCTCGATGCTGGTATGTCATCCATGAGGCAGGTCACTTGGGAGGAGTGGGAGGGCCTGGTGAGATGGCAGGAGTCAGCCTGAAAACCCCATCGGCTCCTCCCTCACCTCCCACTTGTGCCCAGGCCACTGGCCACGCTGATCATCCCACCCTCGTCCCACCTGCCACAATGGCACTACCAGAACCCCGGTCTCCAGGGTCTTGACTAGACCAGAAGAAAACCCAAGCTGGCCCCTGGGATCTTGAATCGTTATAGCCAATCTGTAAGATGGTGCAGTGCAGGGGTGGGTGGAGGGTTGGAGGCTAAGGAAGGGTCAGCTATGTTTGTTGCGAAGTAGAAGAGGGAGGCGGGGTGGGACCGGAACAGGAGGGATCAGGCCAGGTAGTGACTCGGGAGTCCACAGGAGAAGAAGCAGACAGGCAGGGTGGGGATGGAAGCAGTAGGAGCCCTGGAAGGCAGTGAGAGCAGGGGTAGGAATACCAGAATCAGCAGAAAGGAAATGGAGAGATAAGGCCAGAAACAGGGTGAACCTGGTGAGGAGAAAGGCTTTGGATTTCCAACCCTTGTAAAGGCTTTGGTCTCCATCCCAGGGGAAGGCCAAAAGGAAGACAGGTTCCTCAAGCTAAATCGAGCCTGGCCTGGTCCTTTGGAGATGCTGGTCGGAGAGTCCCACCTTCCAGGCCCTGCAGGGTGGGGGAGTCTTCGCTGGGTGACCCCAAGGGGGAGGGGGCAAACTGAGGGCAGAAACCTCCAGAGCCTGGCATAGGGAGACCCTGCGTGGGGGGCATCTGGACTTGTGGTCCCCTTTCCAAGAGCCTCCACACTGGCTCTCATTCCCAGACCCAGACTCACCAGGCTGACAGGCCCCAGGCTTCTCCCAGCTCTCCAGTATGGGAACTTGGGCTTTGTCCCTTCCCCCTCTCCTTAGCACCGCCCCCACCCCCACCCCCAAGCTGCTCAGCTTCAGAACTCATGTAGCTTCAGGATTATTCACTGTTCAAATTCTGCCACCCTAAAGGGTGTCTTATGTGTGGTTCACCTCCGTGATATGCAGCGGGGTCTAGGGTGAAATCATGCTCAAATAATTTGTTTTCAATCTCACAACACCTAAATGAAATAATTACAGTGTAGCATGCTGTCTAATTATGAGATATAATTACAACCTTTGAATGGAAAAAAAATCCTGTTTATTTCTACTTATCCGTTGGAAGACCCACTGAAATCTGTTCCTTCACTAAAACCATTTGATGGCATATGGATTCCACCTCTCTTCTTCCCTTTCCACTGCTCCTCCCCCTCCCAGTCCTCCTCCTCCTCCTCCTCCTCCTCCTCCTCCTTCTCCTCTTTCTCTTCCTCACTCTCCTCCAGCCCAGCTGGATGAGTAGGGCTGTTGGGGGGAGTTGTTGGGGAGGGTGTTGGGGGAGAGGGTCAGGGTGGTCCAGAAGAGAGGACCCCACTCTGTGACCCAGAGCCTGGTCTGACAGAAGTTTGCCCCCGACCCCTGTGTCCCTGCACCCCCTCTACAGGAAGGCCCTGGTCCCCAGAGTCCAAAGCTTTTCGCCGTCCTGCTCCGGATCCAGCCCCAAATCCTGCACTGCTGGAGACCTCTGCGACGCACCTTTAAAGAGTATGACCAGGCCAGAACGGGGATGATGGACGTGGCAGATTTCAGAGAGGTAAATCTGGCCCATCAGTTCCCACAGCCACAACCTGGCTTGTCCTGGATGTCAGGAAGCTGAAGGAGGGAGGCGGGGGTTACCCACTGTGTGCACCAGATAGTCATGTGTCTCCCCGGCCCTGCAATGTTAACATCTCAGTCGTGTCCTGTCTGGGTCAAAACAGTGGGCAGGTAATGTTCTCTTCCTCCAACTTCCCCAAACCCCGGTCAACCACAGCCAATGCCCCTGCCGGTGTCCCATGTTTCAGTCCATCTCTCCTGTCTGCCTCCAGTGCCCACCCTGCTGCCCCTTGTGCCTTCGCACCCTCTGGGTCCCAGCCACAGGCCTCACTGGTCCCTGCTCCCCTTGAGAGTCGCTCTAAGCCCCCTGGCTAAAATATCCATCATACCCTGCTGGTCTGGAGCCAAGCATGACCACCCCCCTCCCAGGGCCTCCACAGCCACCAGGGCCTGCTTGGCCAACCCCACTTCGGCTTCCACAGCTCCCTGTGTGCATCACTTATGCCCCAGCCAGCCCGGTCCTCTCCTCCTACACCCTCAGCCATCCTCACTTACCAGCCAGTCAGTCAGTCAATTGTATTTATTGAGCACAGCATTGTACTAAAGTCTTGGGAGAGTACAATATAACAAACAGACACATTCCCTGCCCACGGTGACCTTACAGTCTAGAGGAAGAGACAGACATTAATAGAAATAAATAAATTAGAGATATGGACATAAGTGCTGTGGGGCTGGGAACGGGGTTGAATAAAGGGAGCAAGTCAGGGTGTTGCAGAGGGAGTGGGAGAAGAGGAAAGGAGGGCTTAAGTCAGGAAAGGCCTCTTGGAAGAGATGTGCCTTCAGTAGGGCTTTGAAGTGGGGAGAGTAATTGTCTGTCTCTCTCTGCTCTCTGAACGCCTCACCCCAGATCGCCATCAGGATCATCAACGACTAAGTTTTTTGTGCCTGAGGCCATGGGCCTTGTCCACCCATTTTCCTACATGTCTAGTGACCATGCTGGCCTGCCCCAAGGGGTCCTCTCTGACTCCAGATTCCCATCTTTTTTCCAGGTTCTGCTGCAATATGGGATTAGCCTCTCTGAGGAAGAGTTCTTTCACATTAAGGAATATTATGACAGAACCTTATCTTCCAAAATGGCTTACAATGACTTCTTGCGCGTGTTCCTTCAGTAGGTCATGATCTGGGACCACTCAGGCATCCTCGGCCCCTTGGAACTGTAAGCAGTGGGCCTGGTTCCTGATTCATCCTTGGCTGGTTTCACAGAGACAAATAAATCATGAAAATGCAGCCCCTGGCTTGGCCTCTGCTGCTGTCCGGGCAGTGGCTTTAATCACAGGGGATGTGCTCAGAGCTGGGGAACATTTGAAGGTAGTTGAAGAGCTGGGCAGGATACTAAGAGACTTCTGCCAAGACCTTGAAGATGTTTGAAGCCCTGGACAGAAACCCCTCTTTCCTCCTTCTTCCCTCCCTCCCTCCCTCCTTCTCCCTTCTTTCTCCCCTCCTCTGTCTCTCTCTCTCTCTGTCTCTCTCTCTGTGTCTCTCTGTCTCTCTCTGTGTCTCTCTGTCTCTCTGTGTCTCTCTCTCTCTCTCTCTTCTGTGGGTCCATGTCCCTGGCTGCAGTGAAGGAAGAGGCCAGGTTGGGAGCACTCAGGTAAAGTCAGGTGGCTCAGCCCCACTGTCACTTTTTCAGGATCTGGAGGGCTTCTTAGGTCCAGCCCCACTGGTCCTGAGCAGACTGGCTGGCATGTGGCATGAAAAGCAGTGTGGCTCAGTGGAAAGAGCATGGGCTTTGGAGTCAGGGGTCATGGGTTCAAATCCCGGCTCTGCCAATTGTCAGCTGTGTGACCTTGGGCAAGTCACTTCACTTCTCTGGGCCTCAGTTACCTCATCTGTAAAATGGGGATTAAGACTGTGAGCCCCCCGTGGGACAACCTGATCACCTTGTAACCTTCCCAGTGCTTAGAACAGTGCCTTGCACATAGTAAGTGCTTAATAAATGCCATCATTATTATTATTATTATTATTATGTGGAAGAGGAAGCAGACAGGTCCAAGAGTTGGTCTCAGTGGAGGGAGGGGTCCTGGGCCCTGGAGGAGCAGGATCCCCAGAGGGGATGGGATTCAACTGGACTCAAGGAGGCAGGAATCCAGGGCAACGCTAATTGCTCTCCAGAAAGCAGAGGATGGCTTTGGGAGCTGCTAGCTCAAGAGGGGAATTAGTGACCAGTGGCCTCTGACCAGCTGACAGGGCCTAGTGGAAATAGCATGAATCTGGGAGTCAGAAGGACCTGGGTTCTAATCCCAGCTCTGCCACTTGTCTGCTGTGTGACCTTGGGCAAGTAACTTAACTTCTCTGTTCCTCAGCACCCTCATCTGTAAAATGGGGATTATAACTGAGCCCCATGTGAGACAGGGACAACTGTGTTCAACTTGATTACCTTGTATATATCCCTGCACTAAGTACAGTGCCTGACACATAGTAAGCACTTAACAAATACAATAATTATTATTGCCTCTCACCGTAACATCTCTGACTGTAATGTCTCTGGGTGCGATAGCTCTATCAATGATATCTCTAACCATAATATATCTGACTGTGTCATTACTAACCACGATATCTCTGTCTGTGATGTCTCTAATCATGCTATCTCCGTATGGAATGTCTCTGATCCCAATATCTCTGTCTGTGGTGTCTCTGGCTTGGTGATATCTCTAGTCCAGCCATATCTCTGTCTGTGGCACATATCTCTGACTGTGGCATCTCTGGTCTGGTGGTATCTCTGACTACAATGACTCTGACTGCAATATCTCTGACCACGGTGTCTCTGACCACGATGTCTGACCATGACATCTCTGACAGTGATATCTCTCACCGCGATATCTCTGACTGTGGCCTCTCTGGCCCGGCAATATCTCTGACTGCGATGACTCTGACAACAGTATTTCTGACCACAATGTCTATGATCAGAATGTCTGACCATGACATCTCTGACTGAAACAACTCTGACCAAAATGTCTCTTTCACAATGGCAGAGATCCAAGTTCCTTTTCTTAGCAATTTTGACTTGAAATGTGTTTTTCTCTCAAGAGATAGCAAAGCATATGGACAGATATTTAAAATCCACTTGAATTGTCTTCTGTTTTTCCTTCACGTGTTTTGGAGTTTTTCCCCCTGCATTTATTATAATGCCACGTGAGGCTGACAGAGCCAATGTGAAGGCCACCCTCCACCGCGACAGGTCCTGGGACCGGCACCCCCAGCCAGAAAGCCAGAAGTCAGGACGATTTTCCCACAGGAACAATGTGGCAAATGGGGTTCGGCCTCTGTGCCGAAGTCGGGCTCCCTGGGTCTGCCAAAATGTGCCAGGTTTGTGCTCACTGCCAGTCATAGGTGAGGGAGACAGAGGCAAACACAAAGAGATGGACAGGATGACTGAGAGACACAGAGAGAGGGAGACAAAAGACTGAGAGACCAACTGAGACACAAAGACTGAGAGACAGAAAGCTGCAGTCAATCATCAATCACATTTATTGAGCACTTACTACGTGCAAAGCACTGTGCTAAGGGCCTGGGAAAGTACATTATCACAGATTTGGTAGACATGTTTCCTGCCCACTAGGAGCTTACAGCCTAGAGGGGGAGACAGACAGTAAAATAAATTATGGATATGTTCATAAATGATGTGGGACTGAGAGTGGAGTGAATACAGAGGGCAAATCGAAGTGCAGGGGTGACACAGAAGGGACAGGGAGTAGGGGAAATGAGGGCTTAGTTGGAGAAAGCATTTTGGAAGAGATATGATTTTAATTTTTTTAATGGTATTTGTTAAGTACTCACTATGTGCTAGGCACTCTACTAAGTGCTGGGGTAGATACAAGCTAATCAGGTTGGACACAGTTCATTTCCCACAGTTTTCATCCCCACTTTGCAAATGAGGTAACAGGCACAGAGAAGTGAAGGTCACACAACAGACAAATGGTGTGGCTGGGATTAGAACTTGAGTCCTTCTGACTCCCAGTCCTGTGCTCTATCCGCTCAGTCACCCTGCTTCTCAGTAAGGCTTGAATAAGGCTTTGAAGGTGGGAAGAGTAATCATTCGTCAGATATGAAGGGGGAGGGAGTTTCAGTCCAGAGAGAGGATGTGGGTGAGGGGTCAGCAAGGAGATAGATGAGATTGAGGTACAGTGAGTAGGTTGGCATTACAGGAGAGAAGTGTGAGGGCTGGCTCGTAGTAGGAAATCAGTGAGGTGAGATAGGAGGAGGTGAGCTGATTAAGTGCTTTAAATTGGAAGGTAAGGAATCAAGGATTCCTTTTGTGTGCCCTGCTCGTAGCAGATTGCAAACTGGCTTTGCTCTGTGAAATAAAGCAGGACTGTGGGAGACTCAGTTCACCCAGGCCTCGGGAAGAGTGTGTTGAGAGATGGCCACCGTGCTGAGAAATGCCACAGAATGGCCAGAGAAATCTCAAACCCAAGCCCACTTTTCCATGTTTCAACATTTTTTCCACCTGCACGATTGCTCGCTTCCGGAGAGCTGCCCGCCAACTCCGGGAATTTTCCTGGGAGAAGGAAAGGGTCCCTAGACACCCCACGTAGGTGGGAGCTCTGACATCAACACTGGGAATAGGCGAGTCTGTCTTGGTCAACCAACCCCGGGCACCCATCTGGCTGGAGTCACCCACGTGGGGTGGGAGCAGAATTGCAGGCTGCAGCAGAACAGAGAAGGGCACTCACCCAGCGGCCCCCGGCTCCTGAGAGCAGGTCCCTGCAGGACTCGGCTGGGTGGGAGGGAAGAGAGGGAGAGAGGTCGATGGCAGGAGGATGCCAAGGGGCTGGAGGGACTCGTCAGAAGGTGAGAGGTCACATGCTACGGCAGAGCCCTATGTGGTTAAAGACGGGGAGTGGAGCGGATCAGCCGCAGGCTGAAACTGAGCCCCAAAACAGCCCAGCCTGACTGCTGAACTTCAGCAGCACCTGCTGAGAAAGGAGCCTGGCCCTAGTGGAAAGAGCCCAGGCCTGGAAGTCAGAACACCTGGACTCTAATTCCAGCTCCACAACCTGTCTTCTGTGGGACCTTGGGCAAGCCACTTAGTTTCTCTGGGCCTCAGTTATCTCATCTGTAAAATAGGGGTTAAACCCTCCTCCCTCTCACTTAGATTGAGAGCCCTATGTGGAACAAGGACTGTGTCCAACCTGATCATCTTGTGTCTACCCCAGGGCTTAGAACAGTGCTTGGCACACAGTAAGCGCTTAACAAATACCAGTTCTCAGCACTTAGAACAGTGCTCAGTGCTTAGAACAGTGCTTTGTACATAGTAAGCACTTAACAAATGCCATCATTATTATTATTATATAAAAGGAAGAGAAAGTACAGCCAAATGTCCAGTACAGCACTCTGCATAAAGCGAGGATGATGATGATGATGGTATTTATTAAGCACTTACTACATGCCAAGCACTGTTCTAAGTGCCGGGGTAGATACAAGGCTATCAGGTTGTCCCACGTGGGGCTCACAATCTTGATCCCCACTGGGATTAGAACTCACGGCCTGGGCTCTTGCCACTAAACCACGCTGCTCTGTACTGTGCTCTGCTCTGTGATGCTCTGTACAGCACTCTGAACCCAGTAGGCACTTAGTATAGCCTCTGTACACAGTAGGTGCCCAGTACAGAGCTCTGCATGCAGTAGGTGCTCAATAAACAGCAGGGACCCATGGATGGATTGGTTGATTGACCCCTCAAATCTGGGCCAGAAAGCTTCAGTCTCCTGTGGGTTTTTGCTGACTGTTTTTGCTGACTGTTTTTGCTGACTGTTGGGAAGCAGCATGGCATAGTGGATAGAAGGTCATGGGTTCTAATCTGCCACTTGTCTGCTGTGGGACCTCGGGCAAGTCACTTTACTTCTCTGGGCCTCAGTGACCTCATCTGTAAAATGGGGATTGAGACTGTGAGCCCCAAGTGGGACAGGGACTGTGTCCAACCCAATTGGCTAGTATCCACCCCAGTGCTTAGTACATTGCCTGGCACATAGTAAGTGCTTAACAAATGTCACAGTTATTAAATATTACAGTTATTTCCTCTTCGGAGCCCCTGGCTCCCAAGACCCTCCTCCAATTTACGGAGTCCGAGACTGTGCCTGGCTCAAGCACAGTCCCAGGTCCTTCCGCAGTCGTGGCAGTGTGGGGGTAGGACAAGAGTTCGGCCCACTGAAGTGGCGCTGGTTGCCGTGGTTCTCCGGATTCCAGAGCCCAGACGCCTGGTGTTGGGAGGTGATGACAGGGGAAGGGGAGAGCCTAGCTTCCCGGGACATCGAAGCCCAAATGAGCATCAGGACGCGCCCGGCTGGACATGGCAGCAGGTTTTGGAAAGGTTTTATTGGTCCAACAGTGCTACGGAAACGTACAGCAATGGCCAAGTCACACCCAGGTGACTGAAGGAACGTCTCCATCCTCCACACCTCAAGGGCTTCTCGTGAATTTCATTCTGAAGGAACAGCTGTTTTCATTGCATTTTGCACATAAAAATACACACTATTTTGCAGATACTTTAGGAAAAACGATTTTTTAAAGAGAATACTTTAGGGTTGGCATAGAAATTTAAAAGAGGACAATAAAAATGCCTCTTTTCCATCCCCCTCCCCACCCCCCACCAACATGTCTAGACTCAGAAGTGCTCAAGGGATTGTGGAGGCAGCCAGCTTCTGGGACCTGTGGCTTCCCCCTGGCTGGCAGATCTAGCTTTGCCAACCATCACCAGGGGCCCAGGGGCCTGGGGAAGACCCTCAGGTGGGACATCTCTTGCCCCCTTCAGTACATTGGATGGGCTCAGGGCCCAATCCTCCCCAAGTAAGTCCCACCCCCTCACCCACCCACCCAATACCTCTTCCAGGAGGCCTTTTCTGATTAAACGTCTGCTTCCTGGGTTACTTCCCGCCGACCGCCACCTCCGCAGCCATCCCTCCCAGCCACCCCAACATCTCTGGGCTCATCGATTTACACACGCTACTGCTTGAGCATGCACTCACTGTCCCCTCTCTGATTTTCCATTCTCTCCTTCCCCTCCTCCATCCTAAAGTTGACTGAGGTCTGTCTCCCCTACTAGACTGTAAGCTTCTTGAAGGCTTCTGACTACATCATACTCTCCCAGATTCTTGGTACACAGCCCCCCACACAGTAATAATAATAATAATAATAATTATGATATTTGTTAAGTGCTTACTCTGTGCCAAGCACTGTTCTAAGCACTGGGGTAGGTACAGGGTAATCAGGTTATCCTACATGGGGCTCACACTTTTAATCCCCATTTTCCAGATGAGGTAACTGAGGCACAGAGAAGTTAAGTGATTTGCCCGGGTCACACAGAAGACAAGTGATGGAGGTGAGATTAGAACCCACGTCTTCTTACTCCCAAGCCCGTGCTCTTTCCACTAAGCCACATTCCTTCTCTAAGCACTCAAGCTCTCTAAGCACTGTAGGCACTCAGTAAGTACAGCTGATGGATTGTTGGATTAATTGAAAGACCTGTGGCTAGAGCTATTGGGCATGGGGAGAGGATGTCCAGGGAGAAGTCTCAGACTTGAGCCCAAAATGGGGATATCACCAACTCCCACATATATAATATCATAAACAAGCCTTCAGCCTCTCAGACCCCTTTCAGTATTTTCCATCAGGAGACTATGGAGAGGCCAAAGAAGGACCGTGGAGACCAGGAAGGAACCAAGAAGAGACCATGGAGAGACTGTGGAAAGACATGGGGAGACCATGGGGAGACTCTGGAGAGACCAGGGAGGGGTTATGGAGAGACTAGGGAGAGACCATTAAAGGACCATCAGGAGACCAGGGAGAGAATATTGGAGAGGCCAGGGAGAGGTCAAGAAGGGAACATGCATAAACCAAAAAGAGGGCATGAAGAGACCTTTAATGACCGTGGAGTGACGACCAGAGAGAGGCCAAGGAGGGAACATAGAGAGACTTTGGAGAGACCAAGGAGGTTATGAAGGGGCAAGGGAAAGGCCAAGGAGAGAACATGGAGGCCACGAAGGGACCAGGGAGTGACGGTGGAGTACAGCATGCAGGACCCATGAGAGGCCCATGGAAGGCCTATGGAGGGACCATGGAGGGATCGAGGAGGGCTCAGCTATGGCCCATGGAGGGGCTATGGACAGGCAGGCATTCTGAGAGTTCAGACACTGGCTATCCCCATTGATTCTGTAAACACAAAAACAGAAACCAGGGTTTCAAGAGAACCAATCAAAGACCACTGTGATCCCAGTCAACAAATAATGAAGTACAAAACAGTCCAATCCCTGGCCTTGAATTTCCCAGAGAGTTTGGGAGAGGTTTTACCATAACTGGTGGGTTGGGCAGAGAGACCAAGTTGCCCATCTCCTAGCCACTGGGCCTCTATGTGGACAACCAGCTCTTTCCCCCGCTCCCTCTACCTCATGGCTTGGTCACCCCATGGCTGCTTGGGCCATAGTGGACACCCACCCACTATGCCTACGACCCACCCCCCTGTGCAGCTCCCCCTCAATGGTGACCCCAACGAAGCTTCAACATGGCTGCTGCCTTCTGACCACCCAGGATGGAGACCAGCAGTTTTGTCTAAATGGTTCTGGTAAAAGCAGAGCCAGGGTCCAGCGGGAGGATAACTCTGTGTCCCCTTCCCTCCCTCCTCTGCCCATCCCCACCTTCCTTCCCCCTTCCTTGTTCTCTCCTCTCCTTCCTCCTCTCCTTCCCTGTCCTCTTCCCACCCTCCTTGTTCTCTGCCCTCCCTCCTCCTCCCCTTCCCTCTCCTCTTCCTTCCCTTCTTGTTCCCTCCCTTCCCTTCTCATCTCCTTTCCTCCCTCTTCATCCCCTCCTTCCTTGAACCCTTCTCTTTCCTCCCGCCTCCCCATGCCCAGCATTCAGTGGGACATGCCCCCAGTTTGGCATGAAATGGGATCGCGACCTTCTAGCAGGAGACAGCCAGTCAGTAGGTGGGGAGCAGTTGTCCCGTGGGCTCATAATTGGTGGTGCCACTGCCCTGTGGCTACAAGAGTGGGACAGGGAGCCAGAGCGGGGCCCGGGGCCAGACCACCCCATGCTGACATGTGGATTCTCCCTCGTGGTCACAAGGCAGCCTCTTAACAAGTTCAACACACACACGCACACGCACACGTGCTTGACACCCACACACACACGCAGACAGGCACACACAAACACATGCACACACACCCTGAAAACAAGCACACACAAACACATGCACACACACCCAGAAAAGTGGCACGTGTGTGCTAGATTGTGGCTTAGAGTGTGACCGGAAGAAAGGAGCCACAGTGGGCCGGAAGGTAAGAGCGGCCGGTGCCTTGGTGCCTTCGGTCAGACCCCTGACCCCCGGGATGCCTTCCTCTGCCCAGTCTTCTGGAGGCCGAGGGGAGTATGACCCTGTTCATGTGATGGGACCACCCCCAACAAGCCTCCAGCCATGTTGCGGGTCAGATTGGTCCAGAGCATGGGCAGAAGGGACGGGAAGAGAGGGAAAGGCTGGAGGGTGGGGGGAGGGGAGCAAAGCCCTCCGGGATCAGGAGTTGCGGGGAGTGGGCAGGTCGATGACGATGGGGGGATTGACGGGCTGGTAGTTGACGGTGCAGGCGGATGCATTCACGTAGGTTGTGGTCCCGTCTGCCATGACGCCGTAGCCTGCGGAGGAGGCAGATTCTCATCAGTGACGGCGACTGCAGGGGATCACAAGGGAGGGCTGGGGGGGGAATCACAGAGGTGGGCTGGAGAGTGGTTGGGGGGGTCACAAGGGTTGACTGGAGCGGGGGAATCATGGGGTGGCTGCAGCTGGTAGCTGCAGGAAGCTGTGGAGGAAGGTTGGCGACAATGGCTACAGGTAGTCATGGGAGCTACAGAGGGTCCCCAGGGAGGCTGGTGCAGGTGCCTCAGGGGGTCACAGGGGCAGGCTAGCACAAGGGCTGCGGGGGTCACAGGGGTGGGCTGGAGTGGAGGCTGTGGGAAGTGGTGGGGATGGGCTGGCTGAGGGCTACAGAGTGTCCCCAGGGTGGGCTGGCTCAGAGGTCAGCAGATGGTTGCCACCTAACCCTGGCCTGGGCCTGGGTTCCCGATTGCAATGCCAGTGCAGCATTGGCTGTTCTGGGAGCAGGGATAGCCATAAGAGCACCTATTGAGTGCTCCTGGTTGGGGGGCCTTGAACTGTACTGAACGGTGGAGATAGCTCAGCACAGAGCAGTGACACATTCCCTCCTTCTATCAGGGGAAACAGACAGAAAAATATTTACAAAGAGGAAAATCAGAATCAGTGATCAACTGCACAATGAAACAGATCTGTGTACATAAGGGCAGAGGGCGCGAATTAATGAGTCCCTGAGAGTTAACAGTGGTTGATAGAATTATACTACTCAGGGCACCAGCAATTGATCGAGGAGGACTCTCTGAGGAGCTGATTGGCCAGAGAGCCCAGGAACTTTGGGGGCTGGAGAGTGGAAGCGGAGGTGAGGGGATGGATAGGGAGACCAAGGGAGAGGAAGAAGAGGAGGTAAGAGAGGTTAAGACAGGAAGGCTGAGGAGAAGAAGAAGGAGCAGGAGAGAGAGGTAGAACAGGAAGACAGAGGAGGAGGAAGAGGAGGAGGAGTAGAGAGATAGGACAGGAAGGAAGAGGAGAAAGCAACAGCTGACCAGGAGGAAGATTGAGTCAAAGAAATCTCCCGTTTTTAAGTCCATTCCCAAGTTATTTTCAATTGCAGCAGATCACTGGTGATAAGCAGAAAGGACAAGGGACTTTGATGAGGGCCTGGCCCAGTTGTGTTGCCAGGGCCAGTGAATTATCCCCACACAAATGATTCCACTAAACTCCCCAGTGTTATTCAGAGCTGCCAATGTTTCCCAGCTCTCACCTTCCATCCATATATTAGACTGAAAGCACCCTGAAGGCAGGAAACCAGGTCTTGCTTCTGCTGTGTTCCCTTGACATTCAGTGGGCACTCAATAAATACCACTGATAGAGTGATGGACTGAATGATAGCCAAGACAGCAGTATATGGAGGGCCAGAGTGGTCTCCAGTTCTGGATGCAACCGTCTAAGTCATGGCCATGTGATTGTGGACCCAGGCCTGAGCTGAAGAAATAGGGGTGAAACTCAAGATGGAGGAATGTTGAGGCACTGGAACTCCCTGGGAGTTACCCAAGGTGCCCAGTTGTGAACCCCTGACCTAAAGAGATGTAGGGTTGGAGCTGCCACTTGAAGAATAAGATTACCCAGCCCCCAGTCTGATTTTTCCAGGGCTCAGGCCTAGGGGCCTGTGGGCCTGTGGGGCCATTGGCTAGTGCTAATTTGCAAGGCTGGGCCCACCAGCAAGTCCCCAACGTTTGCCTTCCTGGCACAGTTCCCAACCTTCGTGGATGTGGCCAAAGACATGGAGCCTCGGGTGTATCCGCCTCTGGACTGTGTTCAGCAGTTCCACGCACCCCACTCTCTGCATCTTCTTGGGGACCCAGTCGAGAAAGCCTAAAGGGGGAAAGAATGGTGAAATCCCAGCCAGGCCCTGCTCTGGGCTGTCCTAAACAGCCAAAGTCCAGGTGGGCCCAGTGGAGTTTTAACTCTGGCTCTTCCATGCCTTCTGCTGCTTGAGCCCCTCTGACCATAGCTGGACTCCAGGATCCAAGCCAAGGAGCTCTCTGACCCCAAATTCTCCAGGGAAGGGAGGGGAAGAAGGGACTCAGTGCTACTTTTGAGAACCTGCAGAGGCCATGACCCCAACGGAGCCGCCCCCACCAGTCATGGAGGGACACAATTTCAGATTCAGTCCTCCCGTCTGATTGCCTTTCATCATGGCCTAGTTGACAGAGCATGGGCCTGAGAGTCAGAAGGAACTGAGGTTTTAAACCCAGCTCCATCACCAGTCCTCCATCATCAGACCTTGGGCAAGTCACTTAACTTCTCTATACCTCAGTTACTTCATCTGAGATTAAGACTGTGAGCCCCACATGGGACAGGGACTGTGTCCAACCTGATTTGCTTGTATCCATCCCAGCACTTAGTACAGTGCCTGGTACATAGTACGTGCTTAACAAATACCGTAATTATTATTATTATTACCATCCTCCTTCTCTAGCCTCTGCTGACCTCCACTTCCAGCTACCCCTGGTGAGGACAAGCTGCGATCCACAGCTAGTGCACTCCCCCTCTCCACCTTACCCAGGAAGCAGCCCAGGTTCCCCTTCTCTTCTGGGGGCCTTGTGCCTGGAGCATCATCTGGGACCCGCACCCCAGAGAGGAGCAAAAGGCAAATCGGAACAGGAAATCTGCCTTGGATCATGGCAACCAGGATGCTAAAATTACCCTGTCCAAGTTCCAAGGAGGCTCCACTCCAGCCTGTCCCTGCAGGATGGATTTAGAGAGTCTGGCAACTGGAAATGAAACTAAAATGTTCTTCTTTGAAAATAGCCAAAGTGTGAAAGGATGTTAAAATGAAATCTTCCTGGCTGCTTCCAACAGGCAGAGCTCAAGAGAGGGAGGCCGAGGGAGCCCAAGAGAGAGAGAAAGAGAGACCATGGGAGCCTGAGAGACAATGGCATAGGAGCCTGAAAGAGAGAGGTCATGAGAGCACAGAAGAGAAGCTGGGGAGAGAGAGAGAGAGGGAGAGAGAGAGAGAGAGAGAGAGAGAGAGAGAGAGAGAGAGACAGGCTGTGGGAGCTTAAAAGAGAGAGGCCGAGGAAGCCTGAGAAAGGGGATGGGGAGAGAGGCCATGGGAGCCCTAATAATAATAATTATTATTATGGTACTTGTTAAGTGTTTACTATGTTCCAGGCACTGAACTAACCACTGGGATAGACGCAAGTTAATCAGGTTGGACTCAGTCCCTGTCCCACATGGGGCTCATACTCTGAATCCCCATTTCACAGATGAGGTAACTGAAGCCCAGAGAAGTGAAGTGACTTGCCCAAGATCACATAGAAGACAAGTGGTGGAACCAGGATTAGAAGCCAGGTCCTTCTGACTCCCAGGCCTGTGCTCTATCCACTAAGCATGCTGCTTCTCAAAAGAGAGAGGCCATGGGATCCTGGGAAAGAGCCTCAGGGAGCCCAAGAGAGAGACCATGGAAGCCCAAAAGAGAGAGGCTGAGGGATCCTGAAAGAAAGGCTGCAGGAGCCTAAGAGGCTGTCCAGTACAGTCGGTCATGCAGGGTCCAGCCCTGTGCTGGTAAGGGGTACTCTCCTGCCCTCCCTCATCAATCTGGGCAGAAAGAACCAAAATCATATTGGGCTGAGCATACACTGGGATCAAAGATTGGCAAGATGTCCAGGCTGTAACTCCCCCATAGCACTGACAGAAAGGCACCCATCCCTAGAGCCCACGGGGAAGCAGAGCTGTCCCCCATCCCCCCACTAAGGGCAGGGGTGACTGAAGTGACTGCCCTCCCATGACCACCAAAGTGTCAATGGAGACTCTGATTTGAGGATAAGTCTTCAGCTTAGGTTTCCAAGTCAGAGGGTCAGGACTGGGGCAAGATTGGGAGAAGAATGGAGAGCAGAAGAATGCTCATGATCATCTTCCTCCAAGGTTCTGGGTTCAAGAGTGCTGGGGTCAGCTGAGCTGGCCGTGGGGAGCAAATTCTCAGTGAGAAATGGAGTCTTGCAGTGCTGGAATCACAACTGAATTGTTGGAGGCCCAGTCTGAGTGGTCAAGAGTGTCTCCACAATGGACTTTGGTGCCAAGACTGATCCCCCTGAGGCTGCTAGGACCAGGGTTGATTGATTCCCCACGACTGTGTGGTCTCGAAAGAAGAAAGTTTCATTTCAGAAACTATACAAGCAAGCTAGAAAATCTTAAATTTAGCTCCTTCACTAAGGTGAGCATTATTTCTGTTGCACTTGTCCAGGAGACTGTGCCATCTCCTTCCTCTTGAAGCCCCTAGCCCTGCGGCTGGAGTCTACATGCACGGACATGGATACACAAAGTGAGACTAGCTGGCTAACCCCAGAGAACAGTTACAATTTGTCCAAGCTTTTTTATGTTCACTTAATCAAAATGGTTTTCTGCAACTGTAGAGAAAGAATGGGTCACTCTCCCTCCCCGACTGCAGACATCCGGTGGCACAGAAAGGGGAGAAGTGGCCTGGTTGGGGAGAGAGGCCCTCGTCCCACCCTGGGCTCTGAGCATGACCGGATGCTGTGGTCATTAGAGTGGCCATGCTTACAAGGCGAACACCCCAACAACCTCTCCAAAGGCATCTGGCTGGGAGGGCAGCCCCCATCCTTCTGGGAGGATCTTCCCTGTAGAGGTCAGGGCAGGAGGGTGTATCTCATGACCAGGCCTTTGTAAGCTGTTGAGTTTAGGACAGTTACAGCAGTGAAGCCCGGGGGGAAGGGGAGAGGCTGATCTGACTGAGTACTAGTGATCTGAGGTTCTCCACTCCTTTCTTTCCTTTTCCATGCATTCCTCCATCTGCGCTTTGACTCCGACACCCCAGGCCCCATGCTCCCACCCTCTCCCACTGTCAGGAAGTGGTCTGAGTCTCCCTGTGGGATGGAGAGCCCCAGGAGGGCAGGGGCCACGTCTTGGATTACAGTTGCTGCTATTGCTGCACTCTCCCAGGTGCTTAGCATGGTATCTGTGCGAAATAGACCTTCAGGAAATACCACTGAGGATGCTTATCCTGTATTGACCTCAGTGCTTATCCCCGAGTAAGTGATGAATCATTTCCATGATTGCTGCTACTGCTGTTATTGGTAGACCACAGTTCTCTGCTATCCTTGCCAGCTATCCACTGGCCAGTGGAAATGATTGAGTCTTTGTGGCCAACTAATAATAATGATAATAATAATAATAATAATAATAATAATAATAATAATGGTATTTGTTAAGCACCTACTATGTGCCAGGGATGGGTACAAGAAAATTAGGTTGGACCCTGTCCCTGTCCCGCATGGGGCTCACAGTCTTAATCCCCGTTTTACAGATGAGGTAACTGAGGAACAGAGAAGTGAAGTGACTTGCCCAAGGCCCCACAGCAGATAAGTGATGGAGCCAGGATTGGAATCCATGACTTCCAGGCCCATGCTCTATCCACTATGCCATGCTCCTGCCCATAACTGGGTAGTGGAACTGGGAAATGAGGGTCTGTTGGAACTGATCCCAGTGAACAGGGAAAGCAGGATCTGGAGGTCCAGAAGGGGTGGAGTCTGGTGGAGATGAGGGTCTGGCAGGGACGGGGGGGAGGTCTGGCAGAGAAAGATGTCCAGAAGTTATGGGAGTCCAGCTGGGATAGGGATGCATGCAGGGGAATGGGTCCTGGCAAGATGGGGGTCTGGGGAAATGGGGATCCAACAGGGATCCAACAGGGCCTAGGGGAATGGAGGTCCAGGAACGATGGAGGCTCAGGAGGATGGGGCCACGGTAGGATGGGGCTCTTCCAGAATAAGGGTCTAGAGGAAAAGCAGTCCAGTGAAAATAGGGATCTGTCAGGGATGAGGAGGGTCTGGCAGAGACAGGGGTCTGGAAGGGCCAGAGGCCCAGCTGGGCTGGGGGTCCAGAGGGATGTTGGCAGGGAGGATGGGGATGCAGCAGGGATGGGGCCCCAGGGGGAAGGTGGTCCAGTGGGTGGTGATCTGGCAAGATGAAGCAGAGTGGCTCAGTGGAAAGAGCACGGGCTTTGGAGTCAGAGGTCGTGGGTTCAAACCCCAGCTCCGCCAATTGTCAGCTGTGTGACTTTGGGCAAGTCACTTCACTTCTCTGTGCCTCAGTTACCTCATCTGTAAAATGGGGATTAAGACTGTGAGCTCCCCGTGGGACAAGCTGATCACCTTGTAACCTCCCCAGCGCTTAGGACAGTGCTCTGCACATAGTAAGCACTTAACAAATGCCATCATTATTGTTATTATTATGAAGATCTGGAGGTAAGAAGGTCCAGCTAGGTTGGGGGTCCAGAAGGATGAGGATCTGAAGGAGTGGCTATCTGGTGGGGATTGGGTCGGGTAGGATTGGGGTCTTGGAGGAATGGATGTCCAGCAGGGTTGGGGGTTTGCCAAAGACGTATCAGCCTCAGGCAAACACCAGGCAGTATTTGTTTTATGATGCTTGTTAAGTGCTTACCATGTGCCAGGCACTGTAATAAACATTCATTAAATCATATTTATTGAGCGCTTACTGTGTAGGTTCAAGATAATCAGGTTGGACACAGTCCCTGACCCACATGGGGCCCATAGTCTAAGTATTTTGTTCTGACGACTTGACACCTGTCCACATGTTTTGCTTTGTTGTCTGTCTCCCCCTTCTAGACTGTGAGTGTGTTTTTGGGTAGGGACCGCCTCTGTATGTTGCCAACTTGTATTTCCCAAGCGCTTAGTACAGTGCTTTGTACTCAGTAAGCGCTCAATAAATACGATTGAATGAATGAATTAATGAATAAGGAAGAGGGAGTAGGATTTAGTACCCATTTTATAGATGAGGTAACTGAGGCACAGAGAAGTGAAGTGATTTGCCCAAGGTCACACAGCAGACAAATGGCAGAGCCAGGATTAGAACCCAAGTCCTCTAAATCCCAAGCCCACTCCCAGTCTGGAAGAACGGGGTCTTACCGAGCGGTGGTCCATGCGTGATGAGAATATCTGTCCCCTCCGGAATGAGATTCCATTTCTCTAGCAGGGCTTGGCCTCGCGGGAGATTAAATCCCCAGCCGTAAAACCAGGGCTGCCTGCAAAACAGCAAGAAGGAGGAGGAGGAGTGGGCAGAGGGGAGGAAGGGAAAGGAGGAAAAGAGGGAGGAGGAGAGGAGGGAGAGGGAAAGGAGGGTTATCTCCAGAGCTGACCAATGACTGCTTGCTACAATCCAGCTCTGGTCAAGCACACATCTCAGTCTCAGTCTCAGCCTCTGACTTTGGAATCCTGCTGGTGGGCAGGGAATGTGTTGCTTTTTTCTGCTGTTCTTCCCAAGAACTGGGTACAGTGCACTGCTCATGGAGGTGCTCAGCAAATACTGCTACTGCTAATGCTGCTGTCCATGAGCTAGCTTGCCTTCATTGCTGCCACTTCCACTTTCACCACCACCACCATTACTTCATCATTACCATATCACCACCTCCTACTCCATCACCATTATCCCCACCATCCCCATCCCCACCATTATTCATTCATTCAATCGTATTTATTGAGTGCTTACTGTGTACAGAGCACAGTACTAAGCGCTTGGGAAGTACAAGTCGGCAACATATAGAGATGGTCCCTACGGAACAATGGGCTTACAGTCTCTGCCAAACAATCACACTTCCCCCCTTCAAAGCCCTACTGAAGGCTCACTTCCACCAAGAGGCCTTCCCAGACTAAGCCCCACTTTCCTCAGCTCCCCCTCCCTTCCACCTCACCTTGAATCTTTCCCTTTGTCCTCCCCCTCCCACCCCACAGCACTTATATATATGTATATATCTATAATTCTATTTATTTATATTGTTGCCTGTTTACTTGTTTTGATGTCTGTCTCCCCCCTTCTAGACTGTAAGCCTGTTGTGGGCATGGATTGTCCCTCTTTATTGCTGAATTGTACTTTCCAAGAGCTTAGCACAGTGCTCTACACTGTGCTAAAATCAATAAATATGATTTCAAAAAAATTATCACCTCTACCACCACCATCACTAATAATAATGGTATTTGTTAAGCACTTACCATGTGCAAAGCACTGTTCTAAGCACTGGGGGAATACAAGGTGATCAGACTGTTCCACGTGGGGCTCACAGTCTTAATCCCCATTTTACAGATGAGGTAACTGAGGCACAGAGAAGTTAAGTGACTTTCTCAAAATCACACAGCTGACAAGTGGTGGAGCAGGGATTAGAACCCATGACCCCTGACTCCCAAGCCTGTGCCCTTTCCACTGAGCCACGCTACTTCTCTACCACCTCCACCTCTATCACCACTATCACTACCATCACCACCACTACCTCCTCCATGACCACCACTGTCACCTTCATCACCACCATTGTTACTACCACCTTCATCACCACCACCACCATTTCCATCACCATCGTCACTTCCAACGCTTCCACCACTACCACCACACCTCCGCCGCCTTCATCACTGCTACTGCTGCAATCACTCCCATTGCCCACATTCCTGCTCAGAGGCGACTGTGCAGGTGGAGGTTTTTGCCCCTCCCATTCTAGGTCCCCTAAATGAGCTATTCCTCCAGTCATTTTCCCTGAGCTCAGTCTTGCCTGTCCCCCTGGCAGAGACAAAGAAGGAAACCTACAAAGTAATGACACACTCTCTCTCTCTCTCGCTCTCTCTCTCTCTCTCTCTCTCTCTCTCTCTCTCTCTCTCTCTCTCCCTCTTTTCTGCACAGACTTTGTGAACCATTCATTCATTCATTCATTCAATCATATTTATTGAGTGCTTACTGTGTGCAGAGCACTGTACTAAGCGCTTGGGAAGTACAAGTCGACAACAGATAGAGATGGTCCCTACCCAACAATGGGCTCACAGTCTAGAAGGGGAAGACAGACAACCAAACATGTAGACAGGTGTCAAAACCATCAGAATAAATAGAATTATAGCTATATGCACATCATTAATAAAATAGAGTAGTTAATATGTACAAGTAAAATAAACAGAGTAATAAATATGTACAAATATATACAAGTACTGTAGGGCAGGGGAGCAATGGAGAGGAGAGGAAAAAGGGGGCTCAGTCTGGGAAGGCCTCCTGGAGGAGGTGAGCTCTCAGTAGGGCTTTGAAGGGAGGAAGAGAGCTAGCTTGGCAGATGTATAGAGGGAAGGCATTCCAGGCCAGGGGAAGGATGTGGGCCAGGGGCAGATGGCAGGACAGTTGAGAACGAGGCCCAGTGAGAAGATTAGCAGCAGAGGTGGGGAGGGTGCGGGCTGGGCTGTAGAAAGAGAGAAGGGAGGTTAGATAGGAGGGGCCGAGGTGATGAAGACCCTTGAAGCCGAGAGTGATGAGTTTTTGCCTGATTTGTAGGTTGACAGGCAACCACTGGAGAGTTTTGATAAGGGGAGTGACATGCCCAGAGCAATTCTGTACAAAGATAATCCAGGTAACAGAGTGAAGTATAGACTGAAGCAGGGAGAGACAGGAGGATGGGAGGCTGATGCAGTAATCCAGTCGGGATAGGATGAGAGATTGCACCAGCAAGATAGTGGTTTGGACTGTGAGCCCACTGTTGAGTAGGGACCGTCTCTATATGTTGCCAACTTGTACTTCCCAATGGCTTAGTACAGTGCTGTGCACACAGTAAGCTCTCAATAAATATGATTGATTGATTGATTGATTGGATGGAGAGGAAAGGGCGGATCTTGGCAATGTTGTGGAGGTGAGATCGGCAGGTTTTGGTTACAGTTTGGATGTGTGGGGTGAATGAGAGAGTGAAGTCAAGGATGACACCAAGGTTGCGGGCTTGTGAGACGGGAAGGTTGGTACTGCCATCTACAGTGATGGGAAAGTCAGGGAGAGGACAGGGTTTGGGAGGCAAGACAAGGAGCTCAGTCTCCTGTTCTTTCTCAGAAGCCCTGGGAAGGGCAGCAGAGCTGAGCTCCTCTGTAACCTGGCCTGTGCAGGAAGGGGACCCGGCTCCTAGCCAGGGGGTAGGCAGACCAGCGGGT
This sequence comes from Tachyglossus aculeatus, assembly GCF_015852505.1. NCBI lineage: Eukaryota > Metazoa > Chordata > Mammalia > Monotremata > Tachyglossidae > Tachyglossus > Tachyglossus aculeatus. The sequence continues at coordinate 58,825,793 of NC_052079.1, forward strand.
AGGCAGACCTGGCTGCCCCAACCGAACCTCCCCCAACTCCCACCCAATTGTCCCCACCCTCCTTTGACCCTGGCCAATGTCCATCCCTCCTTTCTCCTCACTGCACACCCACACCATCCCTTCTCTTCACATCAGCCCACTCCCGACGACCAATCTTCCTCTGGCATTAAGAGCAGGTCCCCAGGGAGGTACAGGTTGCCTTCACCCCTGGATCCAGTGCCAGCCCGTCCTCAGCACCAAGTAGGCCTTGATCCTCGATCTGATCCCCAGCACTCTGGGATTGAGAGCCCGCCTCGAGGACTTGATTCTAGTGCCAGTGGCTGGTGCTCACTGGTCCCTGTCCAACATGTTCCACCAGGGTCCAGAGCACAATGAATGAGAAGGGTGGGTGGGGGTGTGATGCCCAGCACTGGCCCTGACCCAGGGGGCTTGGCGGCATGAACTCTTTTTAAAAAAAATGGTATTTGTAAAGTGATTACTATGAGTCAAGTCCTGTTCTAAATTCTGGGGTAGATATAAATGAATTAGGATGGGCGAAGTCTCTGTCCCAGATGGGGCTCACAGATTAAGTAGGAGGGGGAACAGATATTGAATCCCCATTTTCTGTAAACTGCAGCACAGAGAAGTTAAGTGACTTGCCCTAGATCACACCACAAGCAATTGACAGAGCCGGGTTTAGAATTTAGGTCCTCTGACTCCCAGGACCATGCGCGTTCCACTAGGCCATGCTGCTTCTCCTCCAGGGCCGGTCCCCTGTCGCAGGAAAGATGGATTTATGAGCCGCTGGTGAAGGGTCAATGGAAAGTCCGGGGTCTGGTACCGGCGGGCCCAATTAGTGCCCAGGGGGCACTCAGTCTCCTTCGCCCAGCATCCTGGCTCCAGCTGGACATGGAGCTCCATTCAGTCTCACCCCTCCTCCCCTGGACCTCGCTCCCTGCCACCCCCTACGTACCTATCCTCCTTGCTCCCTGCGCCGGGGCCTGCAGGGCCAGGGAGTAAACACTCGGACACCCTGGGTTCTGTCGGCAGGTGACAGACCAGCTTGGAGAAGTTCTGAGAACAATCCTGAGGAGGCCATTTTTAGGAAAGGCATTGGTTATCGAGCGATAGCTTTCCTCAGCAGCCCAGGTTAAAAAAAAAAGTCAGAAAGAGGGCGCCTCAGTACGTCTCAGAAGTTCTGTAACTCGCCCATATGGTAGAGTGCAATTAGCCCCTTTGTGTTCTGTTTATCGTTTATGTTGTGTTTATTGTTATATTGTACTCTCCCAAGCGCTTAGTACAGTGCTGTGCACACAGGAAGTGCTCAATAAATACGGTTGAATGAATGAACCCTGATGCCTCGAAGCCACCACAGAACATTTCTGGAAGAGAGATGCGGGGAGAGAAGGAGGCCGAAACACACAGAGAGTCAGAGACGAGGGGCGGGACGGAGAGAGACACAAATAGGGGCAGAGGCACGGAGAGAGAAATGGAATGAGGAGAGAGGAAAGGGCGGAGAGGGGGAGGGGGAGACTCTCATTTCGGCGCTCGCTGTGCCGAAGACAAGCCAATTTCGCAAGCACGCAGGGATTTTGTAAACCGGCTCCCTTCCAGTGAAATTTTCATGACAAAACAGTCATCAAAGTTTGCGCGCGGAAAAAAAGAGGCGATTCCTGAGACGGAGCCTGCCGCATCCATCAACGCCGCTGCGTGTGGCGGGGCTGGGGGGGGGGGGGAATAGGAGGAGGGTCGGGGGGGGTTGGTGGGGAGGGTTAGTCGGTGGGGGGGGAGCAGCAGCCGGGCCCTTCCCCTCCCCCTCCCGCCTCTCTGACCCCAACAACTGGGCCGGACGCTTCGGAGTTGTCGGCCCGCCCAGGGGAGTCTCTGGTTACCCGCTGTTGGGTAGGGATTGTATCTATCTGTTGCTGATTGTAATAATAATAATCATGGCGTTTGTTAAGCGCTTACTATGTGCAAAGCACTGTTCTAAGCGCTGGTGGGTTACAAGGTGATCAGGTTGTCCCACGTGGGGCTCACAGTCTTTATCCCCATGTTACGATGAGGTAACTGAGGCTCAGAGAAGTGAAGTGACTTGTCCAAGGTCACACAACAGACATGTGGCGGAGCCGGGATTAGAACCCATGACCTCTGACTCCCAAGCCCGGGCTCTTTCCACTGAGCCAAGCTGCTAGTACAGTGCTCTGTACACAGTAAACGCTCAATAAATACGGTTGAATGAATGAATAAATGACTTCTTCACCCTGGGGGGCTGCACTAAGACCCCTCACCCTCGGGGAGTGGGGAGGGGGACTGCACTGAGCCTCCACATTCTGCGCTGCGCTTTGCTGCGCTGGTCCTTCTGCTCGTCTCCCCTCAGCCCCCGCGGATGTCGGAGCGCCGTGGGCCTGTGCTAAACTGGGCAAGACCAGATCTCCGTGCCTCTCCAACGAGGAGCCCGGACGGGGGACCAGGGTGAGCCGCTCCCTATGCCGAGTTAGGCCGCCCCCACCCGGGGGGCCAGGCCGCCCCCTCTGCCGGGCCGAAGTCTCCTTTCCCTGTCCCCCGATCCACGGAGATCTATGACGGAGAAGCAGCGTGGCTTAGTGGCAAGAGCACGGTTTTAGGAGTCTGAGGACGTGGGTTCTAATCCCAGCTCCTCCACTTGTCTGCTGTGTGACCTTGATCAAGCCACTTCACTTCTCTGTGCCTCAGTTACCTCATCTGTAAAATAGGGATTAAAACTGTGAGCCCCAAGTGGAGAAGCAGCGTGGCTCAGTGGAAAGAGCACGGGTTTTGGAGTCAGAGGTCATGGGTTCAAATCCCTACTCCACCAGTTGTCAGCTGTGTGACTTTGGGCAAGTCATTTAACTTCTCTGTGCCTCACTTACCTCATCTGTAAAACGGGGATTAAAACTGTGAGTCCCCCCTGGGACAGCCTGATCACCTTGTAACCTCCCCAGCGCTTAGAACAGTGCTTTGCACATAGTAAGCGCTTAATAAATGCCATCATTATTATTATTATTATTATTATTAAGTGGGGCAACCTGATTACCTTGTATCTACACCAGTGCTTAGAACAGTGCTTGGCATATAGTAAGCGCTTTAAAAATACTATCATTATTCTTATTATTCTTATTAATTACCCGCGGCGCACTGCCGTGCGGCCAGGCGAGGCACAGGTCGGGGGGATCTCCGAGCCAACTCTCCCGTTTCTGGGCGGGAAAAGCCAACGTCGACGGCCCCGACCTGATCCGGGAGCCAGCTGGACAACAGCAGCCTCTAGCGGGACGCCTCAGAGACAGAGAGACAGCGGGACACCCCAGAGACAGCACGACAGTTCAGAGATAACAGGACACCAGAGAGACGGCGGGATACCTCAGAGAAGGTGGGACATTTCAGAGACCGAGAGACAGCGGGAGACCACAGAGACAGACACCTCAGATACAAAAGAACACCTCAGTGACAGTGGAACAACTCAGAAGTAACGGGACACCTCACAGACAACAGGACAACTCAGAAATAGTCAGGACATCCCAGAGGCAGTGAGACTTCTCCGAGATGGTAGATACTTCAAAGGCAGAGAGACAGTGGGTGATCTCAGAGACAGAGAGATGGCAGGAGGCCTCAGAGAAGGAGAGACAGAGAGACAGCGAGGAGCCCGTGTCCAAGACAACTCTCTGCTGGTCTGTGCTGAGCCCTAGGCCCAGCCCTCCCCCAGGACCCCGCTCCCACCCCCACCCCACACCGAGGTGAGGCAGAAGCTGCAGCACCTGTGCCCATCCAGTGAGGATTTTTGCACCGAATTCCCGTCTTTCTGTTCTAAAGTCACCATTGGAATAATTTTCTTACAGAATGATAGTTGCCATGACAACCGTAGCAAATTTTCCTTTTCTGAAACAGATGTCTCATTTAGTTGAAAATTAGAATGTGAAAAAACCCATGGGAAAAATTAATTCAAACTTTAACAGAACACTGACTACAATGTAATCTGTTATACGTTAACCCTTCCTGCCTCCTCGCACTCCCCCCATTATCGCCCAATGAAGTCCAATTAAGGTGGCTTAATCGATCACAGTGACCCTTGCCCTCGAGAAGTCCCCAGTTTCCACCCAGCACTGACTCTTGCTTCCTAATCTCAGGGAATTTCCCACCCCCCATCTGGGCCTGCTCTGCCCATCCTGAGCCAACCATGGCTCAGTGGGCAGGAGGCTTGGTCAGGTGGTTTGGTCAGCTGCTCCTTGAGAAGCAGCATGGCTCAATGGAAAGAACATGGGCTTTGGAGTCAGAGGTCATGGGTTCAAATCCTGCTCCGCCACATGTCAGCTGTGTGACTTTGGGCAAGTCACTTAACTTCTCTGTGCCTCAGTTACCTCATCTGTAAAATGGGGATTAAGACTGTGAGCCCCATGTGGGACAATCAGTTCACTGTGTAACCTCCCCAGTGCTTAGAACAGTGCTTTGCACATAGTAAGTGCTTAATAAATGCTATCATTATTATTATTATTATTAGATCCACTTGGTTAGGATCAGACCCCGTCAGTGCTCAACGTGGGGCGAGGGGGTGCGGGGAGGGGAGGCTGGTCCTCAGTGCCCAGGGAGCTTGGGACAGGGGATGGTAGGAACATGGGGCTGTGCTCCATAGTGGCAGCAGACACTTTCTCTCTGTCCTGGAGAAGGTCCCAACCCTGACCAGAGGCGATTTGATTCTACCCATGAATAGGCAGGCATCCCACTTTTCCACATAGCCAAGCTGGCAGTGCCTCACTTTTCCCCACAGACAAGCTGGTAGTGTCCAGCTTTTCACCCACAGACAAGCAGGTAATGTCCCAACTTTCCCTACAGACAAGCAGACAATGTTTCCCTCTTCCCCACTGATCAGCAGGCAGTATCTCACTTTTCCCCAAATACAAGCAGACAGTGCCCCGCTTTCCCCACAGACAACCCAGTCATGCCCCGCTTTTCTTCACAGACAAGCAGGTAGTGTCCCACTTTTCTGCATAGACAAGCAGGCAGTGTCCCACTTTTCCCCATGACAAGCAAGAAGCATCCCACTTTTTCATACTGACAAACAGGGAGCTTGTTGGCCCAGGAAAACACACAGTGGGAAGGAAAAGCATGTATTTTCTTATAAGTCAGCTCCCCTCCCAGACCCTAAGGGTGCCCTTCCTCACCTTTCAGGTGCCCCTCTCCCTCCCTCCCCATTCCCCCCACCCCAGTTCCCCTGTTCCCAGGATCACAGTTGTGCCCAGACGGGCATATGGACAGGCCAATGGATGTCCCAGGCAGAGGCTGCACTTGCTGCTGCCCAGGCTGCTTACCATGGGGACCCATACACCCTGAAGCCCCTTACGGACACTTCTGAGTCCTGAAGGTAGATGCAGTTGGTGAGCAGAGACTGAACGTTCTCATAATTCTCTGGTTTCAGCTTGGACACAGAGGGAAAATAGTAAAAGTCTTGTTTGATCAAGTCAGCCATGAACTCCTGGTCGAAGGTCAGCTCGTGGTTGCCGGCAATCACAATCTTGTATTCGTAGGGGAGGCTCCCTAGAGTGGAAGAAAGTGGAGCGCCATCACCTCTCTGAAAGCCGGGGCCAGAACCCTCGCCCCACCACTCACCACCTGTCCTCCACCCAACTCACTCTTGTGACCAAGAGCAGTGTCCCCTCTGGAAGTCAGAGGGAATTTGTTGACAGGCACTGGTGGGTGCCCATGAATTTTCAATTTGGCTGTTCCAGATACAGAAACTCCCCACGGCTTAGGGCACACCTAACACTTCTGGGCTCCCTTCACCTTCCTCCTCTGCTCCAAGTCTGAAGGCACCGACCGGCCAGCCATTTTCCCAGGGACTAGGAATGGAGTGGGCAGGAACTGGGCAAACCCTAAGGTTTTCTTTCTTCATGAACAGGGGCAGTTAGACAAAATCAAAAAAATCCATTGATCTCTGGTATTTAGTCAGCATCTACTGAGTGTTGCACACTGTATTTAGCATTTGGGAGAGCACAATAGAGTTAGAGCTAGAGAAGCAGCATGGCTTAGCAGAAAGAGCCCCAGTTTGGGAGTCAGAGGTCGTGGGTTCTAATCCCAGCTCCACCACTTGTCTGCTGTGTGACCTTGGGCAAGCCACTTCACTTCTCTGTATGTCAGTTACCTCACCTGTAAAAGGGGGATCGAGATTGGGAGCCCCATGTGGGACAACCTGATTGCCTTGTATCTACCCCAGTGCTTAGAATAGTGCTTGGCACATAGTAAGTGCTTAACAAATACCATCATTAGTAGTAGTAGTAGATGACACAATCTCTGCCCTCAAGGAGTTTTAGAGTCTCTGGTGTGCAGAGCACTGGACTGAGTGCTTTGGAGAGCACAACAGAATTAGTAGAGCATGATCCCTGCCCTCAAGGATCTTAAAGTCTACTCTTGAGCCCTTGGGAGAGAGTACAAAAAAGTTAGTAGGCAGGATTCCCTGCCCTTGAAGATCTTACAGTTGGCCTGGGGCAGAGCACTGTACTGAGCACTTGGGAGCATGTAATAGAACACCTGGTCCCTGCCCTTAAGGAGCTTCCAGTCCAGTATACAGCAAGCCAAAAAAAAACCCTTCTGCTTTTGCTAGTTGAGCAGCTGTGGCCCAGGTATTTTGGGGGCCTGAATCATCTGGAGAGCCTGCCCGCGTAGACCCAGCTTCTGCAGCACTAGGCAAGTCACTTCACTTCTCTGTGTCTCAGTTTTCTCATCTGTAAAATGGGGATGTAGGCTGAAAGCACCATGTGGAACAGGGACTGTGTCCAACCTGATTTACTCGTATTCAACCCAGCATTTAGAATAGTGCCTGGCACATAGTAAACTCTTAACAAAGGCCACAGTTATTACTGTTGTTATCACCCAGCACTCACCCAACCACTCATTGAATTTCTTCACTTCGCTCGGCAAGCCCAGCTCTGTGAAGTCACCAGCATGGATTAAGACATCTCCATACGGCATCTGGATGGGATCCGTCCTCGAGTGAGTGTCAGACACACAGACAAAGCGCGTGTAGCCAGGAGGTTTGGGAGCATCATGGGGTACTGGGTCCACCCTAGGAGAGAAAGTTACTCTCCATCAATCCATCACTTGCAAGCATTGAGAACTTAGTGTGTGTGGAGCACTCTATTGAGCACTTGAAGATGACAATATGATAGGGTTGGTAGACCTGGTTCCTGCCCTCAAGGAATTTGGAATCTACTGTGAGAAGAAGACTGAAATAAACACTTGGAGAGGACAATATAATAGAGTAGGTAGAGACATTTGCTGCCCTCAAGGAACTTGGCGTCTACTGTGTATAGAGCACTGCACTAGGTGCACAATACAATAAAATAGGTAGCCACAGCCCCTGCCTTCAAGGAGCTTACAGGTTAGTGATAGAACCTGTGAGTCGCCAACAGGCTGCAGAGCCCAGAGTTCCCTCCATTTCCCTCTGCTCAGGCCAGGCTTAGTCCAGACAAAAAGCGGGGTGGTGCCCCAGGGCACTCAATACAGGTCCAGCTGCTTCCCAGTGCCCTGGCCTCAGTCTCATAAAGGCACGGTCCCAGTAGCCCTTCATCCAGACCCTTCAGACTCAACTCGGCTGGTTTTCCACACTCAGCAGGCCAATGCAGACCCCCTTAGGGGATTGGGGAGGCATCACTTAGGGCTTACTTAAACTGTGAGCCCCAGGTGGGACAGGGGCTGGGTGCAACCTGATAAACTTATATCTACTCCAGTACTTAGAACAGTGCTTGAAACATAGTAAGCACTTAACAAATACCATAAACCAAAACAAACAAGCAATCAAGGGGCAGTGGCCACCAGTCCCCTCTGAGTCTCTTGTACAGTGCTGGGCACAGAGTGAGTACCTGATTTACCCCTTCCTCCCTTTCCCATCTCTTCTTTTAACTAATCGCTGGTATTTACTGAGCACTTACTGTGTGCCCACTATGTACCCAGTGTGGGGAGGGTGCTGTGCCCACTCCCCTTAATCCTCCCTGGGCCCCACCCACACTAAGACCCACCTCCCTTGGCCCTTTCCCAACCTGCCCACACAAGTATTTTTATAGGGACCATTCTTGTTACACTGCTTAATCTTCCGGTGATCATTTTCACTCACACTTATAAAGTGCTTCCGGTGGGTAAAATGCTGGACTAAGTGCTGGAATCACTTATATGGAAATTAACATGGAAATCAATTCAGAAACGTCCTTGCCCCACATTCACCATTTGTGTGTGTGTGTGTGTGTGTGTGTGTGTGTGCGCATGCGCGCGCATGCATTGGGGAGGGTGGGGGAGACATGTGGACAGAGACACAGCCACTGTCTTGCTGTGTGACCAAAGGCAAGTCAACTAATCTCTCTGGGCCTCAGTCTCCTCCTCTGAAAAATGGGGATAAAATAGATTGTGAGCCCCGCTGGGGCCTGGGATTATGTCCGATCAGTTTACCTCACCTTTGCCCCAGCACTGAGCACAGTACTTGGCACGTAAAAGGCACTTAATGAATAACATCATTATTAGAAACAGTAGCACCCTAACCCAATCGGCAATGAAAACAAGTTAAAATTCAACAGTGAAAAATATCAACAGTGAAACATGTTCACTCCACTGGGAAACGTTTCCAACTCAACAGACTGTGAGCACCATCCGAAGCCCATGAATTGCTCACATAGGAGTCGCCTGTGCTAATACTGTACTGTGAAAGCACAGGCCCCCCGGGTTCCAGCTGTGGTGGGGGACAAGTGACCCCAGGTTCTAGCTATGTGAGTAGTGTGGACTGGCAATCCTGGGTCCCAACAGTGGAGGTTTTGGGGATGGGTGTCCCCAGATTCCAGTTGTGGGAGTGGTGGGGACCAGTGATCCCAGGCTCCGGTGTTCCTTGACTCCAGCTAAGAGGGGACTGGGGCCAGTGTTCCCTAATTCCAGCTGTGTGGGTGGTGGGGATGGGTGACCCTTGGTTCCATGGTTCCAGCTATATGGGTGGTGGAGACCGATGACCTTGGGTTCTAGCTGTGTGCACCAGTGCCCCAGGGCTTCAGCTGAGGACATGGTAGGAACTGATGACCCCAGGTTCCAGTTCTGGGAGTGGTGGGGACCAGTATCCTCCGGGGTTCCACTTGTTTGGTAGTGGGAACCAGTATCTCCTGATTCCAGCCGAGAGGGGATTGGGACTGGTGCTCCCTAATTCCAGCTTTGTGGGTGGTGGGTACTGGTGACCTCGGGTTCTAGTTGTGGAGGTTGTGGGGACTGATGTTCCCGGGCTCCAGTTGTGGGGCTGGCAGGGACGGGTGACCCCAGGTTCCAACTCTGGGGATAAAGGGGACTGAAATGCCCACAGTGGCCAATACTGAACTGGTGTCCAGACTCACAGCTGAATTATAGAACAGCTGGAAATAGGCTGAAGCTGCACCCACCATGACCCAAACCCTCAGCATTTGTTTTGTGCCACGGTCCAGGCCAAGGTGGCACCAGGGTGAACAGATGGCAAGGCACAGTGAGGGCCTTGTATACTGATGGCAGGGGATAGCAGGAGATCATGTGGACAAATAGTAGGGGACAACAGGGATCATGTGGACAGAGGCGGAGGCCAGTGGGGGTCCAGGATGGCAGGACACGCACTCACATCTGGACATGTGGCGGCTGGAAGCGACCTTGGTTGATATTGTAGAAGGTGAAGGCCTGTGTGGGGTTGGAGCTGTACTCATCCACCTCGATGAGGAGCCGGCCGTGCTGCACCCTGCGAGCCGCCATGATGTGTGACTGGGAGAAGGCCATCCTGGCGGGGGCTGGCAGATGGTTAGGTGGGCAGCCAGCCAGTGGCTCCTCCAACTCTCAGTGCCCCTTCCTCTCCAGAGCATCAGCAGGAGCCCAGGCCATCTCCTCACTCCCCTGCATGTGTGACTTTCACCACCTGTGAGCAGAAGGCAGAGAAGGAAGACAACCTTCAGTCAACCTACCTACCCACCAATAGTATGTACTGGGCACCTGTGGGCAAAGCACTCTACTGGATGCCTGCTGTCCTCCCTCCTAGATCTGGAGAGTTATACTGGGTACCTAAAGTGTGCAGAGCACTGTATTGGGAATCTCCTGAAAGCAGAGCCCTGAACAAAGGTGTGCTGGGAGCCTACTGTGCACAGAATGCTGTAAGAGGTGTGTTCCATGTGCCGAGTGCTGAACTGACCATCTTCTGTATCCAGAGAGCTGTATTGGAAGTCTACTGTGAGCAGAGAACTTCATTAACCACTTGGGAAAATGCAATAGAGTTGGTATTTTGGTAATGATGGTATGCAACACTTACTTAAGTACTGAACACTAGGCTATGATCTGGGATAGATACAAGATGTTTTTTTTCCTCAGTCTTCTTGAGGGCCGAGGGCTGATTTCTTCACTGCGTGTACCGAAGGAGAAAATGAGCCTGTTTCAGCTCCTCTGCAGTCATATTCCAAAGACATATGAAATGAGGAAAAAGCCCCTTTCGCTCTGTGCTTGGAAGGCACAGTCAGAACACAAATTAGATTAGGAAAATGACAGAAATTAGAGACTAGAGAACGCTTTAATTGTTTTCCAAGGCAAAAAGGTGATTTACCCAGCCTTCAGGACGAGGGGACCCAAGCAGCTAGGCCCAAAGCACCCTGAGACTTCATTCTCTGCTCAGTCTGACTGCCCAAGACCAACCATCTGTGCGGGGTCATTCTGTCCTAGCTCTCAGCTCTCTTCCTCCCTTCAAAGCCCTACTGAGAGCTCACCCCCTCCAGGAGGCCCTCCCAGACTGAGCCCCCTTTTTCCTCTCCTCCTCCCCATCCCCCCGCCCTACCTCCTTCCCCTCCACACAGCACCTGTATATATATATATATATATATATATATATATATATATGTACAGATTTTATTACTCTATTTATTTTACTTGTACATGTTTACTATTCTATTTCTTTTGTTAATGATGTGCATATAGCTTTAATTCTATTTGTTCTGTCAATTTTGACACCTATCTACAGGTTTTGTTTTGTTGTCTGTCTTCCCCTTCTAGACTGTGAGCCCGTTGTTGGGTAGGGACCATCTCTATGTGTTGCCGACTTCTACTTCCCAAACGCTTAGTACAGTGCTCTGCACACAGTAAGTGCTCAATAAATACGATTGAATGAATGAATGAATGAATGTCCTTCTCCCTCGGGCCCAGCTGCTCTCTGGGGAGGAGCAAGGTGCTATTGGCAATTAAACCAGCGGCTGGGGGGGCCCTGGATCCTCCTGCCCAAAGCCTCCCCTCCCCAGAGATGATCCTCTAAGTCCGCTGACCTTGGTGCTGTGTCCCTCATCTCCAGCTGAGACTGTCTCTGGAAGCAGAAGAGCAGCAGCATGGTACAGGGGACAGAGCATGGGGCTGGGAGCCAGAAGACCTGGGTTCTAGTCCTGGCTCTGCTCCTGGCCTGCTGGGTGACCCTGGGGAAGTCAAGGCAGTGTGATCTAGTGGATAGAGCAAGGGCCTGGCAGTCAGAAGGACCTGAGTTCTAATCCCGGTTCCATCACTTGTCTGGTGTGTGACCTTGGGCAAGTCATTTAACTTCTCTGTGCCTCAGCTACTTCACCTGAACAGTGGAGACTAATACTGTGAGCCCCATGTAGGACGTGGACTGTGTCCAACCTGACTATCTTTTATCTACCCCAGTGCATAGTACAGTGCCTGGTACAGAGTAAGTGGTTAACAAATGCCATAAAAAAAGAAAGAAAAAATGGACTGTACTGACACTCCTTAATCATTGTAGTTGGAAAGGGCATGAGTAAGGTCGAAAAGGAAGCCAGAGGGGGAATTTTTCACCTTTTTGAGGGGGAAATTTGTTTTTTCCCTCCTCCTTTTCCTTCCAATTATTGTGCGGACTAGTTATCGTTTCTTGTTAAGAGCCATTCATGGTCCAGCTAGAGGGAAATTATCATGAAGAAAAAATCAACTAAGGATAAATGTTCAATTAAGTGAAAAAACAAGTATTTCAGCTGTTACCCATAATGGGAGTATTGATTAAGAGCCATCTAGGGCCAAGCACTGTGCTAAGCACTGAGATGGATACAGAACAATGACTAGTGGAAAGAGAACAGGCCTGGAAGTCAGAGGGCCTGAGTCCTAATCTCAGCTCTACTACTGGATTGCTGTGTGACTTTGGGTAAATCATTTCACTTCTCTGTGCCTCTGTTTCCTCATTTGTAAAATGTGGATTTAATATCCGTTCTCCCTCCTACTTATTCATTCATTCAATCATATTTATTGAGCACTTACTGTATGCAGAGCACTGTACTAAGTGCTTGGGAAGTACAAGTTGGCAACATACAGAGACGGTCCCTACCCAACAATGGGCTCACAGTCTAGAAGGGGGAGACAGACAACAAAACAAAACATGTGGACAGGTGTCAAGTCATCAGAATAAATAGAAATAAAGCTAGATGCACATCATTAACAAAATAAATAGAATAGTAAATCTGTACAAGTAAAATAAATAGAGTAATAAATCTGTACAAATGTATATACAGGTGCTGTGGGGAGGGGAAGGAGGTAGGGTGGGGCGGATGGGGAGGAGGAGAGGAAAAAGGGGGCTCAGTCCGGGAGGGCCTCCTGGAGGAGGTGAGCTCTCAGTAGGGATTTGAAGGAAGGAAGAGAGCTAGCTTGGCAGATGTCAAGAAACTGTATCTGATCTGATGGTCCTGTATCTATTCCAACATTTAGCAAGGTGCTTTGCACTTAATAAGTGCCTAGCTACTATTATTATTATCACATTATTATTATTATACCTAGTCTCTGCCACAGCGGGGCTCATGGTCTAAGAGGGAGATAAGGGGAACTGATTTTTCTCCATTTTACAAGAGAGGAAACTGAGGCTACAGAGATCTAGTGACTTGCCCCCAATCACACATCAGATGAGGGCCAAAGCTGGAACTAGAACACAGGTTTCCTAACTCCCAATCCTGTGCTCTGTCCACTAAACCGCTCACTGCCTTTCTAACCCCATCCCATCCACTATTATGGTCTGGTCCTGTTGGCAGATTAGAGGCCTCATGGCCTTCTCCCCAGAGAAGCAGCACGGCATAGGGGATACAGCTCAAGCCTGTGAGTCAGAAAGGTCATGGGTTGGAACCAGAATGATCTCTCCTCTGCCACATGTCTACTGTGTGACCTTGGGCAAGTCATTTCACTTTGTGCCTCAGTTACTTCACCTGTAAAATAGGGATTGAGAGTGTGAGCCCCATGTGAGACAGGGACTGTGTCCAACCCGATTAGCTTGTATCCACCCCAGCGATTAGTACAGTGCCTCACACATAGTAAGTGCTTAACTAATACCACAATTATTATTATTATTGTTATTATTACCTGTCCTCCTTCCTTTTTATACTGTGAGCCCCAAGTGGGTCCTGATGATCTTGTAGCTTCCCCAGTGCTTAGTGCAGTGCTTGGCACATGTAAGCGCTTAACAAATACCACAATTATTATTATTGTTAATAGTAGTAGTAATAATAATAATAATGAAATCCAAATCCACTTCAGCTGATGGAAAGGTGTTTGCCACTTAAAAACCTTTTTTTATCCAGGCTAACACTTTGCAGCACAACTATCTAATTTTACATTACACTTTTTAATTCTGACCCCCAAAAGACTATGACTGCTATGGCTTCCAATTTATTACATACTTTGATTCCAGGATGACAAAGTGGCCAAACTATGTACAGAATCATGGCCAGAGCCCACAGACAGTCACTACTTACTCCTTTCATTTTAGAATCAATGCAGCCCGGCTACATCCGGATGTCTTCCTTCCGCGCTCTGTAGCTCTATAGTGTACCCTCTTCCAACAGATATTAGCACAAAATGACTTTTTAAAAACCTGCATTTAAATGCACAGAGACATTCAGCAAAACCCTCTGCCACCTCCCAAATGATTCTGAGGCTGGTTCTCACTTCACCTATCTCTGATTTCAGCAGGAAACACCATGATAGATGGATGGATATTCCGCCAATTTCCTATCGGGTTCCTTTGTTGAGACAGTGAACTGTTTTATGCTGGTTTTACATCCAGAATGAAACAGAGATGCCTGGAATCTGCTTAACTCCATCAGAAACACAGAATGAAAGGTAAAGCAGATGTGTAAAATCCGCACCAAAGAAATCTCCCTTTCCATTCGGGTGGCCTGATCATGTAGGCCCCCAGGGTTTCGGCGGTCAGATAAAACTCATGCAGAAAGTCAGCAAGAATCTGCAGTCCTCGTGAAAACCTATTCAGCGGGTGTCACTGGCGCGTAATCGAACAGGGTGATTCTGATGGACTTGGCGTTTCTCTGAGCAGTTAGAGATGAAAATTCAATCGACCGGGAGGCTATGGGTAAGGACTCATTCATTCATTCATTCACTCAATCGTATTTATTGAGCGCTTACTTTGTGCAGAGCACTGTCCTGAGCGCTTGGGAAGTACAGGTTGGCAACACATAGAAACAGCCCCTACCCAACAACGGGCTTACAGTCTAGAAGGGGGAGACAGACCACAAAACAAAACATGTGGACAGGTGTCAAGTCATCAGAATAAATAGAAATTAAGCTAGATGCACATCATTAACAAAATAAATAGAATAGTAAATATGTACAAGTAAAATAAATAGAGCAATAAATCTGTACAAACATATATACAGGTGCTGTGGGCAGCATTTTTCTAGAGTCTCCAAGGCCAGATTTCATTCTCCTCCGCGCAGTGAGACCCAATAAATCAATCCATCAATTAATCAAGAAGTGAACAATCTAGCAGGGGCCTGGCCCTCAGGACCCAGCACTCAGGGATGATGATTCCGAGTGAGAGAGTGAGCTGCTAGCTTCAGTCCCACAGAAATCCCAAAGCCCAAATTCCCGGGATGGAGTGACAACATACCAGGTGTGCAGTCAAAACTCTTGATTCCCTGATGCCGGAATACTGCCTGACAAGGCTCCGCATCAAAGGGAGGGAGACGCCGCGGCTTCCGATTTCTACACCTCTCGTCTTCTCCCTCCGCACGAGCAGCTGAAATGGTCGACGCCCAAACTCTTTGCTCACTGCCAGCTTCCTGGCTGCAATGGCTCTTACGGCATATATGCAGGTGGCCCAGAGAGCCCACGCACAAGCACAAATATCCCGGGCTGGACAAGATGGGCATGTGTCTGTCCGAGTACCCCAACCTGTGTGGGGGTCTGTCTGGGTGCCCGAGTTAGTTTAAGGGGCCTGATCTGTGTGAGACCCAGAAACTGGATGAGGTCTGGAGGGGATCATGTGCCTGAGCCTTTGTGGAGGGGTCTAAAGCAGAACCGCTCCCCCCTCCCGACCCGAAAAAGGAAATGGGAAATCTCCCGCATTGGGCTAACAAGTCAACAGTAGCTGGCCCATCCTATTGGAAGGCCCAAATTCCAAAGGGGAAAAAAATCCAGTGAGCAACTATCTCCTGGGTGACAGGGTCTACGGTATGTGGAGGAGAGGCCCGGAGACTCCATGACCTTGATCCGGCCCCTGGCCTGACCCTGAACAGACCCAATCTCCTTTCCTGACTCTGATCTGACCCTGATCTGGCCCGGACCTTGCCCCAGCCCTGACCTGACCCTAGCCCTGATCTGCCTCAGAGTTGGCCACCCTAATCCTAACCTTGACCTGGCCCTAATCCTAACCAGCCCCTTGACATGGCCCTGATTTGACCCTAACCTGCCCCCACCCTGATCCAACTCTGACCTGACCCTGACTCCCAGGGGTCCACGCAGACACAAAGAGATGGGAGCATTGTAAGGAAATGGCCTTCCATGTCCTGGATTGGATAAGGAGGGAAAGAGACAATGTGATGTTTGGCTTTTTTTCCATTTTGGCCCCCAGCTCTTTTGCTTCTAATGGTATTTGTTAAGTGCTTATTATGTGCCAGGCACTGTACTAAGTGCTGGGGTAGATAAAAGCTAATCGGGTTGGATGCAGTCCATGTCCCACGTGGGGGTTCACAAACTTAATACAGATGAGGTAACTGAGGCACAGAAAATCAAGTGATTTGCTCAAAGTCACACAGCAGACGGGTGGCAGAGCAGGGTTTGGAACCCAGGTCCTTCTGACTCCCAGGCCCATGCTTTATCTATGAGGCCATGCTGCTTCAGTTGGCCCCAGCCGACCCCCCTGGAGTCTCACCTGAGAGACCACCCTCTCCCAGAAGCCACAACCCACCTGTTCCAGTGGCTGGAGCTAGCTGGGGGAGCCCAGACGGGTGGGCATAGGGGAATTGGCAGAATGCTTTCCTAATGCTCACAATGCGGTTGCCCTGGGCCTGGGACTCCTGTCCGGCCTAGCCGGTCCCACCTTCTCTATCCCTGCCCCATCTAGGCCAGGGGCCACCACAGGTAAGAGAAATTCCCAGGTAACCCCCATCAAAACCAAGCCAACAGGGCCCAGGATCAGTGTCACCGAGAAGCTCAGATTTTCCACGGAAACGGCAAGGGAGATGCAAGGAAGCCAAGGCCATTTATGGAGAAACTTGCATGATTAATGCGGGGAGAAAACCCAGCAGCTCCCACAGGGGCCTTCAGCTTCGGCCACCCCTGGGACCAGCCCAAGCCAGGGACCACCCGGTCCTCATGCACTCATCCAGTCAGCTGGACTGGACTGAGAAGGGGATCCCCCTCACCCAGCCACCTTCTTGGCTCTCTGCCAGCCCCCGACCCCACATCGGGCAGGGAGACCAGTGTTGTGCAGCTAGGCAGAAAGACCACTTGGTGGTCCATGGCCAGAGTGGGTCTGGTCCATCACCCAGAAGGATCAAGCAGACACTCCAGGCTCTCCAAAGCCATGACAGCATGGCCAGAGTGCACAGCCAAGTGGGAATCTTGCTCCCACCACCCTCAGAAGAGGCCAAAACCCTTTCTCCCGTGTACCCGGGTTGGAATAGTTTCAGGACGGGTGAGATTTTCAGCTTCAGGGCTGAGCCTTCTCACTCGGGAATGGCTGCGGCTGCAGCAACCATTTCAATTCTGGACTCTCCAAGGCAGCGTCCGTGAGTCTCCCTCGCGGGCTCGGTCAGGAAGTGACCCAATCCTGCGGAGACCCATGCACGCAGGTGGCTGGGAGGGGGCTTGGCTGGATGCAGGGAGTCCTCTGGGGCTGCTCTTTCATCCACAAAGAGATGGGGAAAGTGTCCCTGGGCAGATCAGTCAGGGTCTCTGGAATCCGGGCAGAGCGAGAGCCAACAGTGGGTGTCCATGGCCTCTTCTGCTGACAGGTCTGAGCTCCGCAGCTGAATTAGCTCCTGAGGGAGAGACAGCCGGCTGATCCCTGAAGTCCTGGGAAGGAGGAGTTTGGACCCATCTTCACAATTTCTTTGACTTCCATCCCCAGATAAAAGAGTTTGCGAGCACGTGGCTGCTCCCCTGGATGTCTGGGCCAGGGCCAGGTCCCAGCTAGGCACTAAGGAAGATCATTTTAAGTTCAGCTGGAGTGCAGGCCGAACTGGGCAGAAGACCCTGACCATCCAGTGGTTCTCGGGCACTTTGTTCCTTAGGACCCATCTCCTCACTAATGCCAGGGCAAATCCCTGGCGAGTTCACAGCACTGCATCCACAGATTTAATGCACCCATGGCATTGTTCTCAAAATATTGCTTTTCATGGCATTCCATCCACAGCACTACCCACGGCACTATCCCCATGGCACTGCACCCACAGCACTGCATCCACAGAACTGCCTCCACAGCACTAAACCTCCAGTACTACATCCATGGGCACTGTGGCCACAACACTGTCCATGACACTGCACCCATAGTATACTATCCACAGCACTACCTCCACAGCACTGTGCCCACAACACTAAGTCTACAGTACTGCTCACAGCACCAGACCTCCTGTACTGCATCCACAGTACTGTGCCCACAGCACTTCATCCACAAAACTGCACTCAAAACACACAGGAAAGTTCATCTTGAAACACAGGTCCCCTCCAGCCCCTTCAGCCTTCTCCAAAGAATCACCCTCTTGAAGAGTTCCTGATTCGTTTGCAACTCCGAAAGCGTTTGGGGGTGATTTCGCAGGAGAGTAGCTGGACAGATTTAATCAGCCTTTGGTCCAAACTCAGGATGGGCCTTTCCAGCAGGAGGGGCAGGAGGGTGGGGGTGGAGGAGGGTGGGACAAACTTGTTCTCCCCTTCTGCTCACCCCTGGGCTTCTTTCATAATGGAGTCCCTTCTGTCCTAAGCAGCCTAGCCATGGAAGTGCACACTTGGAATTGGGTGAAGACAGGAACCTCCAACCCTCAGCCAAACTGACCAATGAAAACAAAAAGCTTGGAAGCAGCAGGGAAACAGTTCCAGGGTGCAGGTTGGAGGGGCAGGGGGCAGACTGAGGGGGCACAGAGGGTGGGCACAGCCCCAGGGTGTGGGCTGGAGAGGACAGAGGAAGGGGACAGCTCCAGGGGGCAGATGGCGGGGTGGGGGGGCGGGGTACAGCCCCAGGGTGCGCGGTTGGGTTGGGAGGGAGAGGCACAGAATGGGACACAGTCTCAAGGAATTTTTGTTTTTCAGTTGGATTGCCCTAATCGCCAAGAGCGATGAGGGGGTTGTAATCGGGTGAGCTGCTCCCGGACCCGCCCCCCTTCACCCTCCAGCAGGACCGGCCAGGGGCGACCAGGGGCCTCGGTGGAGGGAGAGAGGGAGGGAAGAACGGACGGAAGGAAGGAAGGAAGGAAGGAAGGAAGGAAGGAAGGAAGGAAGGAAGAAAAGAAGGAAGGAAGGAAGGAAGGAAGAAAGAAAAGAAGGAAGGAAGGAAAGGAGCTCTGAGGAAGCGGCCGCGGGAACTCGCGAAAATCACCAGGAAGTTTGCAGGGCGGCGAAGCCGAGAGGGCCGGCAGGAGGGAGACGAGGAAGAGCGGGCCATCAGGGGGCACGGAGGGCGGGAGGGCGGGAAGGGGGGAGGGAGGGAAGGAGGAAGGCCTGACACCCCCTCGCCCCCCCCGCCCCCCGGACCTCGGTCCTCGGAGTTTTTGCCGGTCCTTCCCGCTAGGGGGTCCCGGTCCCGGTCCCGCTCCCGGGGCCGGACCCCGCCCCGCCCCCCTCCCCTTTCGGCCTCTGTCCCCCGGCCCGGCGCACTCGCGCACGGACGCGCGCACGGGAGAGAGAGCGCGCGCGCGCGCGGACACCCGCACGTGCCCACGCACTCGGACTCCTACCTGGACAGACCCCTGCAGTCCGCGCAGCCTCGCGGCATCCAACCCAGCCAGGGGACGAGGACGGGGCTGGGAGGGAGGGAAGGGGCGGGGGCTGGGATGGAGGGGGCTGGGACGGAGGGGACGGGGCTGGGTCCGGCTCTGCCACCTCGCCGCCGCCGCCGCCGCTCTGCAAAGGCTCCCAGAGCCCGGGGGTCCGTCCGGGGGGGCCGTCCGGGGGGCCGTCCGGGGGGCCGTCCGGGGGGCCGTCCGTCCACCCGCCGCCCCCGGGGCTCCGGAGCGCGAGGAGCGACGAAGAAGGACGAAGGAACCGAAAGGGCCGGGGTAAGGGAGCGATCCAGAAGCCCGACCAAGGAAAGGACAAGAAAAGGCCGGGGGGCGGGGGGGTCCTCCGCCAAATCGTCGCCCCTCTCCCGTTGTCCTGTCCTGTCCTGCCCCCGAGGGTCGCGGCCGGACCCCTGTGGGCGGGCTGCCCCGGAGGGCTGCAGGAGGAGGAGGAATGGGGGGGGAGGAGGGAGGTGCTGCGCAAAAAAGGAGGGGGGCTAGCCCAGACCCCCGTCTCCGGAGGGGCCAAGCCTTTACTCGCCCACAGGCCGCGGGTCCCCCGGGTTGGGGGTCGGAGGTCCCGCCCCGCACTCACCTCCCCGGTCCCCGGGAGCCGCCGCCTCCGCCGCCGCCCGGAGTGGAGACCCGGCCTCTTCTCCGGGCTTTCCGAGAGCTCCCGGCCTCCCCTCCCTCCCTCCCCTCCCCTCCCCACCCCCCGCTCGTTTGGGGGAGCCGGGACACCCCCCCCCCCCGCCCCCCGGGCCCCCCCCCCCCCGCGGAAAGGGGGATCCTGGGCGCCGCGGCCCGCCCCTCCCCCGGGGGGGGGGGGGGGCGAGGAAGTCTGGGGTCCCCCGGAGCCCCCCGGGCCCGAGGGGAAAGGTGGAGGAGGGGACAGAGTGAGGTCCTTTGCCCGCCCGCCGCCCAAAGACACGCTCTCCCTCGTGTCCCAGTGTAGGTATCCGCGACCAGGGGGTCTCCGGACGGGGGACGGGGGCGGGGGGCGGGGAGGGTGGGGAGCTATGCCTCCCCTCCACCCCACTCCACTCTCCTCCCCCGACACCTGCCCCAAGTAACTTGGCCCAGGGCGCCCGGGCAGAACTGCGAGGCCGACCTCTTCCCCTTCCCTCCTCCCTCCTCCCTCCGCCGCCCCCGGGGACCTTCACTAAAACACTCGTCGCCCCGATCCTGGAATCCGAGGGGGAGCGGTAAGCTCCGGGAAGGCCGAAAATTTCAGAAAAAGAGCCGAGAATGGCTAGGAGAACGGGGAGCTTCAGGGAAACGGAGTGAGAATCCTCCCCCACTTAGCCCCCTCTCCAAGGTCCTGAGCCCGGCCCCGCCCCGCCGTCAACAGGGACCCCTGGCACCCCCTCCAGGGATACCGGTGCCCCCTCTTCCCGTAACCCTCCCTCCCCTCCCATTCTCCCCTCCCCTTCTCCCGCCTCTCCTGACCCCCTTCTCCCCTCCCCTTCTCCCCTACTACTCCCCTCCTCTCTCCTGCTGTGCGTCCCACCCCTTCACCCCTCCCGTTTTGCGTCTCCTCCACTTCCTCCCTTCCCTATCCTTCTGTCTTCCTTTTCCCCTTCTCTCTCCTCCTCTTCACCCTCCCCTCCTGTTCGCCCTCCCTTTCTTTTCCCCCTCTCCCTCTCCCCTCCCCCATCCTCACTACCTCAGCAGCCCACAGCAGCCATAATCATGATTATCATATCAGTGATTTAGTCTCATACTTTGTGCCAAGCACAGTGCTAAGCCCTGGGGAGAGAAGCGGGATAATCAGAGTGGATGTGGTCTTCATTCCACCAGAAGCTCACAGTTTAAGAGGGAGGAGGAGCAGCGATCTTATCGCCACTTTACAGATGGGGAGATTAAGGCCCAGCGAGGTT
The DNA here is from genome assembly GCF_015852505.1 of Tachyglossus aculeatus. NCBI lineage: Eukaryota > Metazoa > Chordata > Mammalia > Monotremata > Tachyglossidae > Tachyglossus > Tachyglossus aculeatus. Next base: position 58,846,869 of record NC_052079.1, read on the forward strand.
AAACAACTTGCAGGGTCACACATCAAGCCGGGAAGAGAACTGGGCCAAGAAACCAGATCTCTTGAAGCAGAGTCCTGGGTTCTAATCCTCTCTCAGCCACTTGCCTGCTGCTTGACCTTGGACAAGTCCCTAATTGCTAGGTGCCTCAGGTTCTTCATCTGTAAAATGGGGGTTAAATACCTATTCTCTCTTCCCCTTAGACTGAGACCCTCATGTGGGCCAGGGACTGTATCTGCTGTCATTGCATTTTATCTACCCCAGCGATTAGGACAGTGCTTGTCGCATAGAAAGTGCTTAATAAATACCTTGATGCCCATCATTCATTATTATTCCTGACTCCCAGCCCTCTGCTCTTCCCATAAGGTCAGCCACATTGCCCCTCACCTCCCAGAGAGGAGGAAGAGTTGGGGTGGGGGTGGCTTGTTGTTCTGCTCCCACTTTGGGAAGTCAGTACAGAATTGGCTCCCTCCAGGGGGCTAAGGCTGCCAGGGGCTGGGAAGTCCCAGGTGAGTGGACTAGGGGGCAGAAGGGGCCATCCAGGAGGGGGCCAATTAATAATAATAATGGTATTTGTTAAGCACTTACTGTGTACCAGGCATTCATTCATTCAATCGTATTTATTGAGCACTTACTGTGTGCAGAGCACTGTACTAAGCCCTGGGATGGTTACGAGCAAATCGAGTTGGACACAGTTCCTTTGTCTTATGTGGGGTTCACAGTCTCAGTCTTCATTTTACAGATGAGGTAATTGAGGAATTAAGTGACTTGCCCAAGGTCACACAGCAGACAAGTGGTGGAGCTGGGATCAGAATCCATGACCTTCTGACTCTCAAGCCCGTGCTCTAGACCATGCTTCTTCTCTTGCTCTGTGGTCATTACCACTGACCACAGGCTCAACTGATCACACAGCTTCCCCTCCCCTTCCTCAGACCAGGCCTAGCTAATGTCAGCAGTTATGGCCCCCAGTCCTAAGAGGTCTTCCCTGACTAAGCCCTCCTTTCCTCTTCTCCCACTCCCTTCTGTGTCGCCCTGACTTGCTCCCTTTATTCATCCTCTGCTCCCAGCCCCAAAGCACGTCCGTCCATATCTGTAATTTATCTATGTCTATTAATGTCTGTCTCCCCCTCTATATTGTAAGCTCATTTTGGGCAGGAAATGTGTCTGTTATATTGTACTCTCCCAAGTGCTTAGTAGAGTGCTGTGCACACAGTAAGAGCTCAATAAATATGATTAACTCACTGACTGACCCGAGGACCCTGCTCCAGGGTTGCCCTCACCTGTCCCCGAGTGCCCGGGTCCATTCCCTGCTCTTGCAGTGACCAATTAAGAGTTCGGACTGTGCAGGGCCATCCATCTGTCCACTGGTCTGCCCATGTCCATCTGCCTGCCCATCTGCCCGTGTCTGCCCACCTGCCCATGCTTCTGTGTCAGTCTCTCTGTCCACCTCTCTATCCACCTTTCTGTGCCTGCGTCTGTCCGCCTGGGTCTATCTGCCTATCTAGAGAAACAGCGTGGCTTTGTGGATAGAGCGTGGGCCCGGGAGTCAGGAGGACCTGGGTTCTAATCCAGCCTCTGCCACATGTGCTGTATGACCTTGGGCAAGTCACTTAACTTCTCTGAGCTCCAGTTACCTCATCTGTAAAATGAAGATTAAGAGTGTGAGCACCATGTGAGACAGGGACTGTGTCCAACTTGTATCTATCCCAGTGCTTAGAACAGTGTTTGGCACATAGTAAGTGCTTAACAAGTACTATCATTATTAAATGCTATTATTATTATTATTATCATTATTATTATTATTATTATGTGTCTGCCTGTGTCTTTCCACCTGCTGGGCCTGTGTCTGTCCGCCTGTCTTTCTGCCTATGTCTGCCCATCTGTCTTTCTGACTGTGTTTACTTGTGTCTGTGCCTTTCTGCTTGCCTGTCTACCTGTGTCTGTCCACCTGCCTCTCTGCCTGTGTGTGTCTGTCTGTCTGCCTGTCTCTCATCTATCTGTATGTCTGCCTGTGTTGGTCTGCCTGCCTGTCTCTGTCTGCCTGACTGCCCACCTGCCTGTCTCTGTCTGTCTTTCTGCCTGTGTCTAGCCACTTGTTTCTGCAGACAGCACTGGCTGTCTGCCTCCCCTTGTCTGTACTCCTGCCTGTCTGCCTGTGTTTGTCTGCCTGCTGGTCTGTTCCTCCTCTGGCCTGGTTCTCTGTGTACAAGGGCTCCGGGGCTGTAGTGAGTGGAAACAGCCAGAGGATCTGGGATTGACTCAGAGCTGGCCTGGTGAGAGCTCTCGCCCGTGTCGGGGAGGGGAGGGGAGGGGACGGGGGCGCGAGGGGCGGGGGCTGGATAGGGGGAGGGGGAGGCAGGGCAGATTGGACAATGTGGGGAGGAGTCACATTAGGATGAGAAAAAGGGCTTTTCTAGTCTGGCCTAGGGGAGCAAGCGTAAGGCTGGGAACCAGGAGACGGGGTTCTAGTCTCAGCTATGCCCCTGGTCCACTGTGTGACCTTGGGCAAGTCACTGAACCTCTCTAGGCTCTCAGTTTCTTCCTCTGTGAAATGGGGGATAAATTCCCTGTCCTCCCTCCCTCTTAGACTGTGAGCCCCAAATGGGACAGGGATTGAATCTGATCTTGTGATCTTGTAACTGCCCCAGCATTTAGCATACTGTTTAGCACTAAGTAGGTGCTGAATCAGTTCCATCTCTAACAAAAAACAATAACAACCAAACCAAAAAACAATTCTAGAAGTGATAGTGTCAATATTTCTTGAGCATCCTCTTGGTACAATCAATCAATCAATCAATCAATCGCATTTATTGAGTGCTTACTGTGTGCAGAGCACTGTACTAAGCGCTTGGGAAGTACAAGTTGGCAACATATAGAGACAGTCCCTACCCAACAGCGGGCTCACAGTCTAAAAGGGGGAGACAGAGAACGAAACCAAGCATACTAACAAAATAAAAAAATAGAATAGATATGTACAAGTAAAATAAATAAATAAATAGAGCAATAAATATGTACAAAAATATATACATATATACAGGTGCTGTGGGGAAGGGAAGGAGGTAAGATGGGGGGATGGAGAGGGGGATAAGGGGACTCCTCTGAAGGAAGGGGCTGAGTCTGGGAAGACCTCCTGGAGGAGGTGAGCTCTCAGTAGGGCCTTGAAGATAGGAAGAGAGCTAGCTTGGTGGATGGGCAGAGGGAGGGCATTCCAGGCCCGGGGGATGACGTGGGCCGGGGGTCGATGGTGGGACAGGCGAGAACGAGGCACGGTGAGGAGATTAGTGGCAGAGGATCTGAGGGTGCGGGCTGGGCTGTAGAAGGAGAGAAGGGAGGTGAGGTAGGAGGGGGTGAGGTGATGGACAGCCTTGAAGCCGAGGGTGAGGAGTTTCTGCCTGATGTGCAGATTGATTGGTAGCCACTGGAGATTTTTGAGGAGGGGAGTAACATGCCCAGAGCGTTTCTGGACAAAGACAATCCGGGCAGCAGCATGAAGTATGGATTGAAGTGGGGAGAGACACGAGGATGGGAGATCAGAGAGAAGGCTGATACAGTAGTCCAGATGGGATAGGATGAGAGCTTGAACGAGCAGGGTAGCGGTTTGGATGGAGAGGAAAGGGCGGATCTTGGCAATGTTGCGGAGCTGAAACCGGCAGGTTTTGGTGACTGCTTGGATGTGAGGGGTGAATGAGAAGAGTGGAGTCGAGGATAACACCAAGGTTGCGGGCTTGTGAGATGGGAAGGATGGTAGTGCCGTCAACAGAGATGGGAAAGTCAGGGAGAGGGCAGGGTTTGGGAGGGAAGACAAGGAGTTCAGTCTTGGACATGTTGAGTTTTAGGTAGCGGGCAGACATCCAGATGGAGATGTCCTGATCCAGATGGATCATGCCTACTAACTCTACTGTACTCTTTCAGATGCTCAGTCCCGCGCTCTGCACACTGTATATTGCAGGTTCCAAGAGGGCAGGGATTGTGTCTTTCGCTTCCTTTGCCTAGACCAGTACTTCGTACCAAAGAGGTAAATATTGCAGCAGGAGGCCCCCACAGGAGGCAGCCAGCACAGCACTCACTACACAAGAGATGCTCAGCTACACAAGAGATGCTCAGCACAACATTCTGCACACAGGTGATGCCCAGACAGTGTTCTGAACCCAGGAAGTGCCCAGCACAGTGATCTGCACACAGGTGAGGCCCAGCACAGTGATCTGCACACAGGTGAGGCCCAGCACAATGCTCTGCACACAGGAAATACCCAGTACAGCACTCTGCAAACAGGTGATGCCCAGAACAGCAGTCTGTACACGGGAGGCTCCCAGACCACAGCTCTGCACACAGGTGATGCCCAGCACAATGCTGTGCATTCAGTGCAGTGCTCTACGCACAGAAAACATTTACTACAATGCCCCACTCCCAAGAGGTGCCCAGCAAATGCCACTGACTGGTTGAAACGGGTAACCCTGAAAGCCGTGAGGCCCTTTGAGTTTTGAGTGGGTCACCAAGGATGGATGAGCACCTTGTCCAGAGCAGCACAGCCCAGATTGGAGCCAGACAACACAGGCAAACAAGCAGAAATGGGAAGCAAGGAGAATAGACTGGAAGCAGAGAGAACAGACCGGAAGCAGAGAGAACAGCTGACCCACAATCTTTAACGGGTGGTGATTGAGAGTTATTGAACTATTAATAATAATGATTGCTGTATTTGTTGAGCAAGCAGAATCGCTTAGTTGAAAGAGCATGGGCTTGGGAGTCAGAGGATGTGGGTTCTAATCCCTGCTCCACCACTTGTCTGCTGTGTGAACTTGGGCAAACCACCTAACTTCTCTGTGCCTCAGTTACCTCATCTGTAAAATGGGGATGAAGACTGTGAGTCTCCTGTGGGACAACCTGATTGCCTTGTATATACCACAGCACTTAGAACAGTGCTTGGCATATAGTCAGCACTTAACAAATACCATCATTATTATTATTATTATTATTATTTTTATTACTAAGGGCTGGGGTAATACAAGATCAGGAGATCAATTAATCCCTATCAAGAAGGCACAAATGAGTACTCTTCTCTGGATGCACCACAGCCCAAACCCTACTACTGCATTGAGGAGGCCCCGAAGTGGCTTGGCAGCTGAAGGGCTGGTGCTGGAGCTGAAGGTGGGCCTGGTACCAGAGCTGGCACTGGAGGTGGAAGTGGAGCTGGAGGAGGGGTTGGTGCTGGAGCTGGCACTGGAGGTGGGTCTGGTATTGGAACTGGCACTGGAGGTAGAAGTGGAGCTGGGTGTGGTGACGGAACTGGAACTGGGTCTGGAGCTGATACTGGGGCTGAAGCTGGGCTTGGGTCTGGAGCTAAATCTGCAGCTGAAGCTGGAGCTGGAAGTGGAGCTGGGTCCTGGCACTGGATCAAGACAGTGCCAATGGTCTTGGCTTGGCACTAATTGCTCAAGGTTGTGACTGCCAGGGGTAGGGGTGGGTGGGGGCCACCTGACGGGGAAAGACCATCTTCCCCCCCATCTTCTTTCCCCAAATCCCTATCTTCTCTCACCCCCCTCTCACTTCTATCCCTGTTCCCACTCCCCACAACCTTCCTCTCCACTCTTCCCCACGCAGCCAGGTCCCGGGTTTGGCCAGCCGCTGCTCCCCGGCTCAGGGAGACACTCATGGGAGAGAGAGAACCATCCTCACCATCGTCTGTCCAACCCTCCTGCAGAAGACCAAGAAGACCAAGGACACCCTCAGGTGGCTAGTCTGGACTTGGGTCTGCCTCGCTCAGATAGAACCAATCACCACTGCTTCTGTTGTGAGAAGTGCTCAGCCTCCCCTCTGAACTCTGACCCCCTGACCCAAGGAGCCCATCCCAACTTGGACAGCCCCCACCCTCCCATTCTGGCCAACTCCTAGAAAGGGGAGGATCTCATGGGACCTCCCTCCCTCAACTCCTCTGCCCTCCGGGGCCCCTTGCGTGAACTCCCGCCCCCAATCAGGGCTGGCTTGCTATGATGCCCGCGGGGAAAGGGTAGGGGCTGGACCCCTCGTGCAGGATGTAAATCCGGGAGGAACAGGAAGGGCCCTGAGCCAGGTCCGAACTGTAAAAGTCCGTGTTTACCGCAAACAGAGGGAAGGGAACGTTAGCTCCACCTCCCCAACCCCCCCCACCCACAAGCACACCGCCATCGGGGTCGAGCTTCTGCGGGGCGGTTGGCAGAGGGTTATCTTACCGGCCAATGGGGTAGTGCACTTCCCCCATCCCCCACCCCGGCATCCCTAACCTCCTCCCCCTCTTCCTCTCTTCTCCCAAGCCTCTGTGAGAGAGTGGACAAGCTGGAAGAGCAGCCTCAGAAATACCCCTCCTCCCACATGAAAGGAACCGTTTGGCCAGGGCTAGTGGAACAAGCCACTCAAGTCCAAGAGAAACCCAACCCTGGCTCAATCAGTCCAGCCGAGGATTCCCTCTCCCACAGGGGCATCACCTCCTGGCCATTAAACCTCACAGTTTGGGAGGGACCACCCCACACTCCCGACTCTTTCCTCTCCATCTCCCCAGCCCTGACTGACCCAGTGAACCACCCAACACCCCTGATTCCTCCTCCTCCTCTCTCTACCTCTCTCGATCCCTGATCTCTGAGCCCCACGTGGGACAGGGACGGTGTCCAAACTGCTTCTGTCCTTCCCACCACAAAGGCACCAAGCAGGATTCCAGCTGGCTACATTCTAAAGTGGCCAGTCCAGGAGGATTCTGGGTAGAATCTTGCCAGCCGTGGAGAGCAGGGAGGTAATTATAATTATTGTATTTATAATTATTGTATAATTATTTGTTGTATGTGTTAAGCGCTTGCTATATTACCGAGCACTGTTTAAAGCATTGGGGCAGATACAAGATCATCAGATCTGGGAGCATCCCTATCCTGTATGGGGCTCACAGACTAAGTAGGAGGAAGAACAGATATTTAATCATCATTATACAGATGAAACTGAGGCACAGAGCGGTCTAGTGAGCTGCTCAAGGTCACACAACAGGCAAGCGGTGAAGAAGGGATTAGAACCTAGGTCATTCATTCATTCATTCAATCGTATTTGTTGAGTGCTTACTGTGTGCAGAGCACAGTACTAAGCGCTTGGGAAGTACAAGTTGGCAACATATAGGGATGGTCTCTACCCAACAGCGGGCTCACAGTCTAGGTCACTCTCACTCTCTTGCGAATGGACACTCGGGGACTCTGACTCTCTCTCTATCTCTGCCTCTGTCTCTCTCTCTATCTCTGTCTCTCTCTCTGTCTCTGTCTGTCTCCCATGTGATGGGAAGCTGCGCCACCTGGTGAAACATTTGTGAGTGACACCCGAGACCGTCCCAGGTGGGCTTTCTCGGTGCTGGCAGGGAGGCTCAGGGAGCAGAGGCCGCTGCCTGGGCAGTCGGAGGCGGAGCGAGGATGATGATGATGATGGTATTTGTTAAGTGCTTACTATGTGCCCAGCATTCATTCATTCAACCCTCGTCCCCCTTTCCATCCCCCCATCTTACCTCCTTCCCTTCCCCACAGCACCTGTATATATGTATATATGTTTGTACATATTTATTACTCTTTATTTATTTATCTTACTTGTACATATCTATTCTGTTTATTTTATTTTGTTAGTATGTTTGGTTTTGTTCTCTGTCTCCCCCTTCTAGACTGTGAGCCCGCTGTTGGGTAGGGACTGTCTCTATGTGTTGCCGACTTGTACTTCCCAAGCGCTTAGTAAAGTGCTCTGCACACAGTAAGTGCTCAATAAATACGATTGATTGATTGATTGAGCGCTTACTGTGTGCAGAGCACTGTACTAAGCGCTTGGGAAGTACAAGCTGGCAACATATAGAGACGGTCCCTACCCAACAAAGGGCTCACGGTAATCAGGCTGTCCCACACTGGACTCACAGTCTTAATCCCCGTTTTACAGATGAGGTCACTGAGGCACAGAGAAGCTAAGTGACTTGCCCAAAGTCACACAGCTGATAAGTGGTGGAGGTGGGGTTAGAACTCAAGATCTCTGACTCCCGTGACTCTTTACACTAAGCCACGCTGCTTCTCTTCTGTAAGGCAGTCTCGGGGTCTTTGTCCTCAGCGCGTGAGTGTTTTGGGGGCCCGGGGGAAGAAAATCTGTGGGTTTGGGGCTGAAGAGGGACCCAGGCCCCCAGACCCTAACACCCCCTGCCTGCCCCATAATGCACTGCTCCTCCGAGACCTCTGAAGAACTAGGGCGTGGGACTCCCGGCTCCTGGGCCTCGGCCCTGCCCATAGAACCGCACGGCCTCCTCGTAGGATTTTACACGCTGTTTCTCTAGGGAGAGGAGGTCTTCTCCCTCAGGGACTAAACTAGTTTTGTTTTTTAATTTATCTGAATTCCCTCCGTCCCTGACTCTCCCCGAGTGACCCAAGATGGACCATCCTCACCGCTGATTCTCCCCACTCTATCCCTGACTCTCCGCCGGTGACCCAGCACGGACCATCCCGCACCCCTGACTCTCCCCCCTCTCTATCCCTGACCATCCAACGCTCCTGGCTCCCTTCAGCCACCCAAAACGGACCCTTCGCCCGTGGATGTATTAAGCCCCTGATCCTCTTACTTTTCAAGAAAGCCCCAAACGTTCTGGGAAAGACTCTGGCTCTAGAACAGAGTTCGACCTCACCGAGAGTCCGTTCTCTGTTTCTCCTGGGCCTCGGGCACCCGGGCCCAAGCTGATTTCCCTGACCGTCCTAAAGGCCCTCTCCCCGGGCCGATAGTTCTCGGCCCTCCAGGCGGACACAAGGAGATGCGAGCATCCTCCGGGAGCTATGCGATGGCCGGCGGGCGGGGGATGGAACTCCCCGCCCCCCCCCCCCCCCCCCCCCCCCTTGCGGGGGCGCAATATCTGAAGCAGCGTGGCTCAGTGGAAAGACCCCGGGCTTGGGAGTCAGAGGTCATGGGTTCTAATCCCGGCTCCGCCACTTGTCTGCTGTGTGACCTTGGGCAAGTCACTTCACTTCTCTGTGCCTCGGTTGCCTCATCTGTAAAATGGGGATTGAGACTGTGAGCCCCACGTGGGACAACCTGATCACCTTGTATCCACCCCCGGCGCTTAGAACGATGCTTTGCACATTGTTAGCGCTTAACACATACCAACATTATTGTTATTATTATTATTATCTGCGGTCACTTCCAAGAGACCCCCGCAGCGGCCTCCAGAACGGGAGCCGCGCTCCTCCAGTGGGGAGGGGACTCGTGGCGACCAGGAGCAGGAGCGGCTGGGCCCGTCCGGACCGGTTCGCCCAACCACTCGGTAGGGGTGAGGGAAGAGCCCGCGGCGGACTGTCCAGCAGCTCGCCCACCCCCGCAGGACGGTCCGTGGGAGATCCTGGACGTGCGGGGCAGCCGGGTGAAGGCCCCAAAGCGGGCCAGCAGGGGGCAGCGGAGCCCAGGCCAACCCGCACTCCCGCGCCGGCCCTCGACCCTCGGCCCCCTGCCCCGCCGGGTTAGGGTTAGTAGGGTCAGGGTTAACTCTCTGGAGAAGACGCTAATGCGAGGAAAAAATCCGGGGAAAACACGGAAGAGGCAGGCCTGCAGCTAGATTCATTCATTCATTCATTCATTCATTCGTATTTATCGAACGCTTACTGTGTGCAGAGCACTGTACTAAGCGCTTGGGAAGTACAAGTTGGCAACGTACAGAGACCAGAGCAACGACAACGGAAGAACCATCGGAAAGGTTGCCGATTATGGCAGAGGACAGAACGTTCTGGAGAAAGTATATCCATGGAATCGGAAACGACTCGACGGCACATAATAATAACAATAATAATAGGGGTTGTGATCATCATCATAATAATGGTATTTGTTAAGGGTTTACTTTGTGCCAGGCACTGTACTAAGCGCTGGGGTGGATACAAGCAAAACGAGGTGGACACAGTCCCTGTCCCATGTGGGGCTCACAGTCTCAAACCCCATTTTACAGATGAGGTGACTGAGGCCCAGAGAAGTGAAGTGACTTGCTCACAGTCACACAGAAGACAAGTGGCAGAGCCGGGATTAGAACCCAACCCCTCTGACTCCCAGGCCCGTGCTCTATCGACTATCCCGTGATCAAAATCATTGTGGTATTTGTTAAGTACTTACTATGTGCCAAACAATGTGCCAAGGGCTGCGGTAGATACTATACAATCAAATAATAATAAGGGCTGGAGTAGCTATACAATCAGATAATAACCATAATAATATTGTTATCATGGTATTTGATAGGTGCTTATGATGTGCCAAGCACTATAGTAAACACTAGGGAATACATAAGTTAATCAGGTCTGACAAAGTCCCTGTCCTGCATGGGTTTCACAATTTAAGGGTAAGGGAGAAAAGATATTGACTCTCCGTTTTACAGATGAGGAAACTGAAGCACAGGGAAGTTAAGTGACTTGCTCAAGGCCACACAGCAGGCAAGTGGAGGAGCTATCACGACTCTCGGGCCCGTTGTTCTCTCCACTGGGCCAGGCTAAGTTTCTGATTAAGATCAGGAGTTAGGGGTCAGGGTAAGTCAGAGTCAGGGGTTAGGGTTAGGGTCAGGGGTTGGGATTAGGAACAGGTTAGGGTCAGGTTAGGGTAAAGTTCAAGCCTAGGGTTTGGGTTCAATTTAGCTCCTCCCTCCTGCCCCATGTCTCCCATATCCCTCCGGTCATTTCCCTGGCTAGTCCTAGGGGGTAGGGGAGCAGCTAGTCCAAGCTACTGTAACCCCCCAGGGTGAGGTGACCGTTCACCAATTGCAGCCAAACAGGGGCAGCAGCCAGACCTGGCATTGGGCAAACTCCTCCTCCAACCTCCACCCCACTCCCAAACACACACACATAGAGGGGGTGCTGCCTGATGCCTTGGTATTTTCTGGAATAAAAGCCTACTTGTGAAACTGACACCCAGTGGGAAACAAATGAACAAAATCCTCTGAGTTCCTTCCTGCTCTGCCCCATCCCCTCCCCCAAGTTTCCTGGTAATCAGGTTGGACTGAGCCTCTATCCCACATGGGACTCACAATCTTGAGCTCCATTTTACAGATGAGGTACCTGAGGCACAGAGAAGTAAAGTGACTAGTCCAAGGTGACACAACAGATGTGTAGTGGAGCCAGTATTAGAACCCACAGCTTCTGATTCTCAGGCCCACGATCTTTTCTTTAGACCACAAGCATGGCCCCAGCACCACCCGTGTTAGAACATGGACCTGGGAGTAGGAAGGACCTGGGTAAAATGGGGATTAAGACTGTGAGCCCCAAGTGGCAGAGGGACGGTGTCCAAACTGATTAACTTGTATTTACCCTGGTGTTTAGAACAGTGTTTGGCACATAGTAAAGTGTTTAGCAAGTACCATAATAATTATTATTATTATTATTACTCACCCACCTGCCTTCCCATCCATCCATCTGTCTGCCCATCCACCTGCCACCCTACCTGCCTGCCCTCTCACCCTCCTGTCTACCCGCCTGCCCTCTAACCCACCCACCTCCCTGTCTGTCTACAGCTGTTAGTGTTCGCAGGTGGGTGCAGGAAACTAGCAGGTTTCAAACACCTGCCCCGCCCCTCATCCCCGACTATGGAGGCACATCGGGACTACTGAGGAGACACAGAAACAAAGCGGGTGGCATCCTGGCACTATCCATGGAACTTCCTCCCACCTGTGTGTCTGGGCTTGTGGCTGGCCTGGCAGCAGAGGGTGCCCCCGGCTGGTGGCTGCGGAGTGAATGGTATCCATTGGGATTCATCAGGGGGTGCCGCTTGTCTCATTTGTTCAGGTTTGTTCTGCTGTGGGAGCGATTGGGACTGCTGACGAGCCTCAGCTAATCCAGGGAAGGCACAGTGTCCATGCAATGTTGCTCCCAAGGCTACTTCTGTCCAGAGCTTTCAATGCCTTCTTCAGTATAGCAGTTGGGTTGTTAGAGGGGAAAGATGGCAGTGTTGGATGCAGAGATGCATCAGTGAAGGGGCTCTATGGTCTGGAGTCCCTAGACCCCGGGATATGGAGGGGGTCCTACCACTAAGAGATGCACAACTCAGGCTGCTGCCACTCCTGATGGCCACTACTGGCCTCCAGACCTTTACAAATATACACCTCTATAGTCAGTCCACTCTAACATGGCCGCTGCACATGGGCAATGTCAGAGCAGGCGAGGCAGAGCCGGAGTTGACCAGCACTCCCGTTACCTGCCCCACCCACGCCCTGTTCTCTCTGACTCTGGGCAGGTGTGTGGTGGCCATTTTAAATTACTCAGCTCCATAAAGAAAACAGGGGGGTAGTGTGAGGCATCCTGGTCAGAATTCACCTCTGGCCTCCAGGCGCTGCCCTGGAGAGGCCCCAGGCTCCATCACGGCCACCCCCACATACTCCCAGCTGAGCACAGTCCCAGAGGTCCGGGTCAGGCAGCTTGCTGTCCACGAGGGGCCCAAGTGGCCAGCTCTTAAAGGAGGCGTGCCCTTTAGGGGACTGCTTAACTCAGAGGGGCAGGAGCATGCCGTGAAAGGGAGGGGCAGAGTGAGGTGGTCTCCAGCATGGAGGGGCAGGGTGAAGTGATTTTTAAGGGTATTTGTTAAACACATATTATGTTCCAGGCACTGTAGTAAACACTGGGTTAGATGCAAGACAACCACGTTGGACAAAGTCCATGTCCCACATGGGGCTCACAGTCTTAAACCCCATTTTGCAAATGAGGTAACTGATGCACAGACAAGTGGCTTATCCAAGGTCACACAGCAGACAAATGGGGAATGCAGAATTGGTACCCAGATCCTCTGATTCCCAGGCCCCGTGCTCTATCCAGTAGGCTATGCTGCTTCTCCAGCCTGGAGGAACAGCGGAATTGGAGGAGCAGCGGTAGCTTGGGTGGAGCTAGCCCGCTGTAAAGAAGCCGCTTGTCTGCTGTGTGACCTTGGACAAGTCACTTCACTTCTCTGGGCCTCAGTTTCCTCATCTGTAAAATGGGGATTAAGACTGTGAGCCCCATGTGGGACAGGGACTGTGTCCTACCCGATTGACCCCAGCACTTAGAACAGTGCCTGGCATATAGTAACCCCTTAAAAAATATCGCAGTTATTATCAGGAAGACAAGCTTAGGCTCTGGGCGACCCTGGCGGCCATTTGGCTGGAGGAGTACCAGCGATTCCTGTCGTGGCAGGGATGGGCTCTCATCGGGCTCCATAGCATTCAGAGGCTTCCTGCTCCTCTCCGCTCAGGCCTCGCCCCAACCCCAAAGCAGACGCGTCTCCTGCCAAAAACAACCAGGTCCTTGTAGACGGGAGATTCCTGCCGCCTTTTCCTCCCGCCCCCAACTTCACTCACCGCCACGGAATCCCTGGCCCCAGGGAGGGAAAATGGGGCCGGGAGAGGGGGCTGCGGGGCGGGGGGGGGGAGGGGGGGCTCCACGGTGACTGGAGTGTTCCTCCCATGGCCTCGTCCTCACCCTTACCCTCAACCTGAATCCTGGGTCAGGGCAGGGCATTGAGGGCAGGGAAACTGAGCTTGCTTGATGTGCTTCCACAGTCATACTGCACTCTGCACACAGGAGGGATTCTATTCAGCACTCTGCACACACTAGATGCCAGGACAGTGCTCTGCATCCAGTGAGGATCCAGTGTAGCACTCAGCACTCAGTAGATGCCCAGTACAGCACACTATACACACTAAGTGCCCTATATAGTGCTCTGCACACAGTAGGTGCCCAGCACAGCACACTATACATACTAAGTATCCCTTACAGTGTTTTGCACACAGTAGAGTCTCAGCAGCGCACTCTGCACCCAGAGTAAATGTTGATGATGATGACGATGATGATGATGATGATTGTGGGTTTGGGGGGTGGGAGTGGGGGTGCAGGCCCCCAGGTTCAATCTGAGCGACAGTGAGTAGAGTCACCTTTGACTGCTGCCCACCCACTTTGTCAGCACCTTAGCGGAGTCATCCGTGGCCCCTGGCACCCACACCCACACCCACACCCTCCCACTGCCCAGCCGTCCCTTCCCCAGCCTGGGTGGGGGCAGAAGTGCACAGAGCTGCAACCGGGGATCCTCCGGGCCCCAGATGGTTTATCCTGGCAGATTTTTAAGTTATCAGAAGTTTTTAATAAGAGCCTCACCTCCGGCCCCAGGATCCCATTCCCAAATGACTCCGGGAGAGGCAAGAGGCAGGGGTGAGGAATCTAGGCCCTGGCACCGGTCAGAGCCACTATGCTGGGCAGGGCAGACCGGAGGAATCTCTCTCCAGGAGGACACGGTGATGGATGAGGTTGAGTGGTCATGACCCATCTGGGCCCAGAGGCCGCGGGGGACCAGGAAGGGTGGGGGCTTGCTACGAAGGAAGAAACAGCCTAGCCCCAACTTCTCTGTTTTTCCATCCTTCCTCCCTTGCACCCCCACCCCCGCCCGAGGGAAAGAGCCCCCCACCCAGCAATTCATCTTCCTTAAGAGCTGCGGTTAGACGCTCCTTTTCACAACTAAGCTGTGTTTTGATCTAGATTCTGGCAAAAAGAAAAAAAACAGCACCAGAAATGGTGAGAATTTTATAGGTTTTGCCAAGCAAAACAATTTTCTTCGAGGCACATCTGGACCGACAACCCAGAGGAAAATTGGTACTTGGCTTTTTTTTTTTAACTTAAAACTCCCAAGACATAAAACCTTTGAAAATGAGGTTTCGGCTGGAGCCCCAGCAGCAGCCGTAACCCCGGGAGCAGTTCCGGAGAGCCGGTTTCCTGGGGCCGGGACGTTTCTAACTCCCCTTTTCCTCACCCCGAAGAGAGAGGTCGCAGTAAAACAATGGGGGCGTCTATAAGCGCCTGGGCCCATCTGGGCCTAGTTAGCGGCCACTGATCCTAGCGAGGACTATTTATTGACTTATTGATTCTGATTCTAAACGAGATCAGCCCCAGTGGCTGTTGCTGACGGCTCTCTCAGCCCCGGAGTTCCGGGGGTGCAGAGACACAATGGGTCGCTTCTGGGCTTGGGTTGAGCACACACAAAGCAAAGCCACTCTGGGGATGTGGATGACAGTCCGACACCAAAGCACACTCACACACACACACACACACACACACACACCAGTACACACAGGCACATTGGCACACTCACACACTGGCAAGCACACACAGCAAACACTCCCTGCCACACGAACATTAGCACACACACCTATGCACCCACACCTTTCTCCAGCACCGAGACACAAATGGATACACTGCAGCTGAGTGAATTTCTCAGAAGCCCCATCACCTCTGTGGTGAGAAATGATGACAGCCACCTCCAGCAGCCCAGAACCCATAGTCTGTCTATCTGGGGTGAGAACTGGGAGGAGAATGGCAGGAAGTGGTCGAGGAAAAAGACATTGGGGAGAATAGAAGTATGGAGGAAGGCTGGCAGGAAGTGGAGGGGAGAGTGTCAGAAAGCAGGGGAAAGAATGGCAGAAAATTGGGTGGGGAGAGAGAATGGCAGGGAAAAATGGGAAGAGAATGACAACTGAGTGAAACTGGTAGGAAGCAGGGGAGAGAATGGCAGGAAGCAGGGGGAATGACAGGAAGTGGGGGGGAGAAGAGCAGGAAGCAGGAGGGAAAATGACAGGGAGTTGGGGGAAAGTGACAGGAAGCAGTGGGAAGAATGAGAGGAAGCAGATGGGAAAGATGGCAGGAAGTGGAGGGGGAAAATCCAGTACAGCAAAGTGGGAAATCTAGATGGGTTTGGCTCCATCCATCTTCCCATTGAGTGATCACCTCAATTTGCCTTTCCACTAGAAATGGGTTTGGAGGATTGTTGGCCAGGTGTGTCACCCTTGCTGAGGAAACACAATTGAATGGTTTGACCATCCTGGGTGTTGGAGGCCCTTTCTGTTTTCCTATGCCAGGATCCTGCCGATTCCCAATGGGAGCCTGAAATTTCATGGTTCATCATTCACTCAAAGTGAAACCAATGGCCACGTCAGTTTTTGTATCCTAATAATAATAATTATGTAATTATTATTATTATGGTATTTGTTAAGTGCTTACTATGTGCCAAGCACTTACTAAGTGCTTCACCTTGCCCACGTCATGGTTACTTTGCATGCCATAGGTGGCAGCTCTCAAGCGCCCCACCTCCACCCCAAGCCCAGTTTGAAAACTTAATGAGACGAAGGACACCCCAAAAGGGGAGAGGCATCTGGTCAGTGACTCTCATTTCTAGAGAGGGTGGGGAAAGGCCCAGAGACTGGTCTCCCTCCACCCTCAAATCTGAGAGGTGGGTCACCTCCATGTTGTTCTAATGTGCCCAAAACCCTCTGAATGGCCTACTCTCTCCAAGCTGGGAGGTAGACTCAGATGCGGAGCTACTGGGGAAGTTTTAACGGGAGCTCCCCCAAACGCGTTTTGTGAAGTTTAAATCTTGGCCGTTTGCGATCCTTTCCCCAAACAAAGAATCGCTCAGCTCAGCTTCCCGAGCCACCATGGGGGCTAATAAATGGAAAATGTGAACGCTTTGATCAGCGCACTGCCTTTCTTCCTGCACAAATTATGGCCGTTTATTAGAGTTAATTTGAGGGAGTTAAAGGGTAAATCGTCCTCATTAACTCAAAGCAGAGTCCTCGTGGCCCCGGGCAGGGCCTGGCTAGTAAATTTTGCACTCCGTCTTTATATCATCCCACTAACCTCCCCAGCACTGGCCCACATTAGCAGGGCATAAACAGCTCGGTTTGCGGGCTCGGGGCGAGGAAAGAAGAGCAGACTCGGCTGCCGCCTCACCTCCAGAGGAATGTGGGCAGAAATGCATTTGCCGAGGATCGTCTAGGCCTGATGTGTTGCCTGGCTCCACGGCCCTTGCCGGTCCAGGCTGGGGACTTCCAGCCTGTCTCTTGCTAACGTGGCGTCTCCGAGGAACAGCAGGGTCGTTCCGGCCCTTTTTCCTCTAGACTGTAAACTCACTATGGGCAGGGAATCGGGTCTACCCTGATTGGATTGGACTCTCCCAAATTTTTAGTGCAGTGCTCTGCACACAGTAAGTGCTCAGTAAATATGATTGGTTGATTGATTTCCACCTCGACTTGGCAGGATCGAGAAGGATGTCACGACGTCACAAATAAGTACACATACACATATACATATATATATATATACATATATATACACACATATATATATATATTTGTGACATCGTGACACCCATGTATACATGTATATACGTATATATACACATACATATATTTACGCATACAAACGCACAGGGCGACCGATGAACTAAAACCCGGGTCCACTTTGGGGGAAGGGGGCGGTGTTCGGGAGTAAGAAGGGGAAATCCGTCAAAGAAGAGGAGGGCAGAACAGAGGGAGGGAGAGAGAGGGGAGTTAAAGCCACTTACAATAGAAGGGGTCTGAAATAACCATGGTTTCTTCTTTGAATCGTGAGAATAGCTATTTTCTTGTTTAAAAGCTTAAAGAGCTATTAAGTTGGGCAAATCACTGGTAAAACAGCTGGAAATGTAAATAGCAATTTAAACAGCTCATTGCCCCTCAATTCAAATGTGGAATGTGCTCGGCCACTTCAGAAACTTCCCCCTGGTTTTATTATATTGTCAGCAGTCAGAGGATTGAATGAAGGCGCTTTCTGAGAGGCCTGAATGGAGTCGGTATGCTTTATTTAGCAAAGCCACAATTTTTTTTTCTAAGTGAGCAGACGGGTCCCTAATTTTCACGCCATTCTCCCTCCGAGACCCCTTCAATCGCCCTATTCTTTCATTATGTGGAGTTAATCAGGTCTCTGCAACCTCAAGGTCCCCAAACACTCCGTGGCTGGGGGAATATAGTTCTTCAATAAAACATGTTTCATTGATCAACTTCAAAAACGATTCTGTGGGGGAGGGGAGAAGAGAGAAGTGGAGAGTAAGAGAGGGGAAGGGAGGGGTGGGGGAGAGACGGTCCTGGGATCACTCTGTAGAAGGGAGGGAAACGAAATAGCATAATCTCTCTAAACTCCAAACCCAGCCCAAGAGGCATTTAATAATATCAGCTTTATTCGGGAGTGGGGGCCGGGGAGGCGGGGGGGACAGTGGAGCAGGGTGGGGGTGAGGGGGCGCCGTTCCCAACGATGCAGATGATTTGAGCGGTATCCCGTTGGCTCCAGGGAGAAGATTTAGATTTGGGGGATGGGGGCGGATCGAGCCCACCTCTAGGTCCCCCAGCGGACAGGGAGAGGGGGACGACGCTCTGGCCTTCCCCAAAACAACTCTCTCCGGAGTCTCCCCAACCCACCCTTCTCACGCCTTTCTCCGTGAAGTGCTGCTTTCATCCCCAAACCGGCGACTGCCGCCCTGGGGGCCTCTGCGAGATGCGACACTTCCCCGTCTCAGACCGTCAGAGCCAAGGGCAAACCAGCCAGCCCGGCCCTCTCCCGAGCTTTCAATGAACTGCCCTTTCCTCCCGTGAAGGTTTTCACTGGCTCAGCACACAGTAAGCGCTCAATAAATACGATGGACTGACTGGTCTGAGCTCTGCTTTCTCTCCCCACTTGCTTTCTCTCCCCTCCGGCTTTCTCTTTCCGCCTGCTTTCTCTCCCCCGTGCTCTGTCCTGCTGAGGGAGGACCCGTTCACCCTCCTTGGGTCCCCTCACTTAAGCCCCCTTCCCTCCCCACGCTCCCCTCCCCCTCTTCTCCCTACCCCCCCACCCCCACCCCACCAGGCCCCGGATCCTGTTTGGAAATTTAGAGGAAAGAAATATGTCTTCCCAGGCCCCCACGTGAGTCAGGGAGTGAAATGAAATGACTCGTCAGCACTCTACCTGGCCTGCCTGGGCCCTGGTTCTGTTTGGCGCAGGTCGCTTTGGGCCCCACGTGAGTCTGACAGTGGTGACCATCTCTGAGACCTGAGCCCAGCAGAGCCTGGCAGAACTTGCCCCCAAGTCAAGAGAGAATGAGTGGCCTTCTTGCCACTTTAAGGAAAGTGACTATTATAAGGGCGGCCCCAAAGTGGGTTCGGGCCTCCAGCTGTTTTAATAAAAATAATCATAATAATGGCATTTATTAAGTGCTTACTATGTGCAAAGCACTGTTCTAAGCACTGGGGAGGTTACAAGGTGATCAGGTTGTCCCACAGGGGGCTCACAGTCTTAATCCCTATTTTACAGATGAGGTAACTGAGGCACAGAGAAGTTAAGTGACTTGCCCAAAGTCACACAGCTGACAATTGGCAGAGCCGGGATTTGAACCTATGACCTCTGACTCCAAAGCCCGTGCTCTTTCCACTGAGCCATGCTGCAAGACAGACCGGGCTGTGACCTTCGACTCTTCTTGACGTTTTTGCGGAGCAGAATACCTTTTCCAGTTGGACTAGCAGGACACCACCGTATCCTTGGAGCACTTGGGGCAGGACAATCAAACAATCAATTATATCAATGGATAGGGCGAGAATGGTGCATTTGGGGTGGCTGGAGCCCTGCTGACCAGTGGTCATGTCCCACCACTGACCCATCAGCGTGGCCCTGAAGATGCCCCCCAATTCAGACGACCCCAAATACGGATGTGTGTGACATGCAGGATTACTATTAATTATGAGTTACTATTAATAATTTGTGAAGGGCTTACTGTGTGTTAAGCACTGGGGTATTCATTCAATTGTATTTCATTCAGTCATATTTATTGAGTGCTTACTTTGTGCAGAGCACTGTACTATACAAGATAATCCAGTCGGACACAGTTCCTGTCCTACATGAAGCTCACAGTCTAAGTAGGAAAAGGAGCAGTTACTATTAAGGTATTGGTAAAGAATTTACTTAATAAATGTGCCAAGCCCCGGGGTGGGGACACGATAATCGGATTGGGCACAGCCCCTGTCCCATACAGGGCTTCCAGTCTAAGAGGGAGGGAGAAAGGGGATCTTAACCACAGTTTACAGAGGAGGAAGCTGAGGGCTAGAGAGACCAAGTGTCTTGTCCAAGTTTCCACCACGACTGGAGCCAAGCTGGGAGCAGAACCCAGGTCTCCCTCCTCCTGGATCTGACCACCCTCCTCCCCACCACTAGCCTAAAATGCCTTCTGCTTCGTAAAAGGCAAACACAGAAAGTCTAATGTCTAATGGTGATTTCCATCTCCAATTTTCCTTGGGGATCCAGGAAAGGTACCCCTCAACCCCACTGGACCGCCATCCCATGGGGGCAAGGATCAGGGTAAAGATAAGCTCCATGTCCAGAGATTTAGATGCAGCAATACTGACCGAAAGCTGGCTGGGCCTCCAGGGACTGACCCACAGGGCCCTGACCCACAGCAGCCTGCAATGTGATATTCACCAGCTGCAGATTCTTGCCTCTCCTTCATTCTTGTTATCTGCTGTGAGGAGGGGGTAGGGTCTCCAGTAAAAAGGGCTTTCCACATCGGCGGGTGAGGAGCCTGAGTCTGATGGGCCAAAAGCCTGTGAGCATTCCGCGGTGCTCAATCCACTGTGCTTGCCCACAGTGCTCATCCATAGTGCTTATCCACAGTGCTCATGCTATAGTGGGCATTAGAGGAGCAAAATGTGTGGGCTGGGTTGTAGTAGGAAGTGAGTGAGACGAGGTAGGAGGAAGAGAGCTGATTGAGTGCCTTAAAATTCTCTAGACTGTAAGCTCCTTGTGAACAGACAGCATGTTTACCAACTCTGTTATACTGTACTCTCCTAAGCACTTAGTGAAGTGCTTTGCACACAGAAAAGCTCAATAAATATGATTTATTGATTAAAGTCAATGATGAGGAATTTGTGTTTCAGGTGGAAGTGGTTGGACAACCATTGGAAGTTTTGGGAGAGTGGGGAGACATGGACTGAACACTTTATTAGAAAAATGACCTGGGCAGCAGAGTGAAGCGTGGGTTGGAGTGGGGAGAGGCGGGAAGCAGGAGGTCAGCAAGAAAGCTGATGCAGTAATCAAGGCAGGATAGGATAAGGGCCTGGATTGCCATCACTGCAGTTTAGATGGAGAAGAAAGGGTGGATTTTAGCGATGCTGTGAAGGTTGAATGGACAGGATTTAGTGACAGATTGAATATGTGGGTTGAATGAGAGAGATGAGTGGAGGGTAATGCCAAGACCACAGGCTTGTAAGAAAGGGAAGATGGTGGTGCTATCTGCAGTGATAAGAAAGTCATGGGGAGAACAGGGTTTTGGTGGGAAGATGAGAGTTGTGGATTTGGACATGCTAAATTTGAAGTGTCAGCTGGACAGCCAGGTTGAGATGTCCCAAAGGGAGGAAGTGTTGCGAGACTGCAGAAAGGAGAAAGGTCAGGGCTGGAGAGTTAGGTTTTGGAATCATTGATTAGAGATGGTGACTGAAGCCCTAGGAGGGAATGAGTTCTCCAAGGGACTGGGTGTAGACGGAGAATAAAAGGGGGCTTAGAACTGAGCCTTGAAGGACCCCCACAGTTAGGGGGTGGGAGGCAGAGGAGGAGCCTGTGAAAGAGACCAGGAATGAGTGGCCAGAGAGAGAGGAGGAAACCAGGATAGGACTGTGTCAGTGAAGTCAAGGTTAGATAATGTTTCCAGGGGAAAGGGGTGATCCACAGTGTCGAAGGCAGCTGAGAGGTCAAGTAGGATTATGCTGGCATAGAGGCTATTTGATTTGGCAAGAAGGAGGTCACTGGCATTTTCCCTGGACTGGAGGCGGCAGAAGCCAAGTTGCAGGGGATCAAGGAGTGAATTGGAGGAGAGGAAGTGAAGGCAGCATGTGTAAATGACTCTTTCAAGGAGTTTGGAGTGGAATGGTAGGTGGGAGATGGGGCTTTAACTGGAGGGAGTCATGGGGTCTTGAATAAAAGGAGCAAGTCAGAGTGACACAGAAGGGACTGGGAGAGGGGGAAAAGAGGGCTTAGTCATAGAAGGCCTCTTGGAGGAGATGCGCCTTCAATAAGGCTTTAAAGGTGGGGAGAGTCATTGTCTGTAGGATGTGAGGAGGGAGGGCATTCCAGCCAATAGACAGCAGTCCAAAAGTAGCATACTGAGATGGGAGCTGTGGCACTCCACAATCATTCAGTCATTTTTCAGGCTACAGACCCCTTCACTTGCTTACTGTTGTGGGACTGGGAGGGTAGACTGAACTGAACTGAGCTCAAGATTCAGTGGGCTCATTGAATATTCAGCAAGCTCCTCTCCCTCTAGCCTATCTGCAAGGCTAGGTTACGGGGTGGGGACTGACAGGAAACTCTTTTGTCCACGTATGCAAATTCTATGCAAATTTCATTAGCTTGTACATTCCCCAGGAGCAAGGAGGCCTACTAGTTTCATTGCATCTAGTGTGGTACTCGGCAAAAGGTAGGCACCCAGTACAGTTTGCTGTACGCAGTAAGCACACAGTAATCCATCAATCAACTGATCGATCATATTTATTGAACTCTTACTGCGTGCAGAGGACTGTACTAAGTGCTTGGGAGAGTACAGTGCTCTACACAAGTACACATCTGGGACAGAGCTCTCCATATAGTAGACACCCAGTACACTGCTCTGCACACAGTAGACAATCGACACTGAAGATGAGGATGACAGGAACAATGTACCTTTATTTCTCTCATAGTTTCATGAATTACTGCTGCCATTAGAAGTACTTGAAGTGGTGGACCTAAGTATCTCTCTGCCTTGATTCCTAATCATCCAGCTCCTTATCAATCAATTGGAGGTATTTGTCGAGTGCTTACTGTGTGCAGAGCATTGCACTAAGCGCCTGGGAGAGTATAGTACATTTAAATTGATAGGTGCCACAAGGAGTTTACAGTCTACTGTCTGCTCCATCCCTAAATGAGCCAATTCTGAAGTGAATTTCACGCCTGGGTTTCTATAAGGGCAACTGGACTCAGCTCCTCCACAAGTTCTAAGATCCCAGGGTCAGAGACAGACCACAAGGATTCCTGGATGCCAGGTCTGGCCCAGGAAAGCCCTTCCCACTGTCCTGATTTCTCAATGTCCCTTAGAGGCAGCCCAGAGCTGTCCACAGAGGATTAAGGGACCACTCCATGCATAGTCCACAGAGGACTGAGGGACCACCCTGACCACAGTCCACAGAGGACTGATTCCTTTTCAAATACAGAATTGGAGAGACAAAGACCTCCTCCTCCTCTTCCCACTCCTCCTCAAACAATCAGTGGTATTTATTGAGCGCTTATGATGTGCAGAACACTATACTAAGAGCTTGGGAGAGTAGGGACCATCTCTATATGTTGCAAACTTGTATCATCATCATCAATCGTATTTATTAAACGCTTACTGTGTGCAGAGCACTGTACTAAGCGCTTGGGAAGTACAAGTTGGGAACATACAAAAACTTGTACTTCCCAAGCATTTAGTACAGTGCTCTGCACACAGCGCTCAATAAATGCGATTGATTGAATGAATGAATGAATGAATACAATGCACACAGCGCTCAATAAATACGATTGATTGAATTGATTGATTGATTTGATTGAATGAATGAATGAATACAATACAGCGGAATTAGCAGACACGTTCCCTGCCCATAAGGAGCTTACAGTCTCCTTCTTCCTGCTGCTGTTGCTTCTCCTCTTCCCTCTCAATCAGTCAATCATTGGTATTTATTGAGCGCTGACTTTGTGCGGAGTATGGCAATAGGCATTCGGGAGAGTACAGTACAACAGAATTAGCAGACACGTTCCCTGCCCTTAACGAGCTTCCAGTCTCCTCCTCGTCTCCCCCTAGATGGAAATGTTCGGAGAACTCCCTGGGACGAAAGGAGTTCGCATTCTGCCCACTAGGTGGTGTGCGTGCGCCCAGTCTGTGCCCCGTCGGCCGCTTGGGTCGGAAGGCTGGAAGTTTGGGCCCAAGAGGAGTCAAAATGGGTCAAGCGTCAGCTGGGCTGTGTCGTCTGGCCACCCGACCACTGTCACCCTGGAACGGGGCACATCGGGGACCCGGAAAATACTCACCAACGCCTCAGCAAGGAGTCGCAGCGGCACTTCAATCAATCAAGTCATCAATGGTGTTTATTGAGCACTTACCGTGTGCAGAGCGCTGTACTAAGCGCTTGGGGAAAGGTGGGCAGATGGACAGACTGCCAGAAAGGGGCGAGTTTCTCCGAGAACATGAGAGAGAGTCAGGACCCCCTACCCATTGAGTCCTCACCCAAGAAGATGCCCGGTACCTGCTGTCAGGTGAGCACGGGTGTGGAAATGGGCTGAGCTGAAGTAGGGGTTCGAGAACCTCCACCGCAGTTGGAAGAGGTCCCTGTCACCACCTGAGCCCTCGCTCTCCCTCCCCCTGAGACTGGGAGCCCCATGGGAGTCAGGAACTGGATCCAACGGGATTATCAGCCCTTCACCCCTGGGCTTGGCAGAGACAGTTAGATCCCTGAGCAGGGTGGCAGTAAGCTTTCAGCCCCTCACTCCTGCTCACCAACTAGTGAAGCTGAGGGGGAACTGGAGCAGGCTAAGGTGACAAGAGACATTCCCCTGGGGTCTGGGGACTCGGCCGGAAGAGGCAGCCAGACAAAGATTGAATCAGACAGGAAGATACAGAGACATAGAGGAATTGTGCATATAGGTTTAATTCTATTTGTTCTGACAATTTTGACACCTGTCTACACGTTTTGTTTTGTTTTGTTATCTGTCTCCCCCTTCTAGACTGTGAGCCCGTTGTTGGGTAGGGACCATCTCTATATGTTGCGGACTTGTACTTCCCAAGCGCTTAGTACAGTGCTCGGCACACAGTAAGCGCTCAATAAATACAATTGACAATGAAATAGAGGAAGAGAGAAGGTAGGGAGACAGGCAGAATGACACAGGGATCAGAGACCAATTGAGAGACAAACAGAAAGAGATAGATATCCAGAAACAAACAATGAGAGACCTAGATACAGAGAGTGATGGGCTGATAAGAGATACAGAGAGAAATGTATACTGAGACGTACAGAAACAGACAGACCAACAGCGGAGGCAGATAGACAGAGGAGCTCTCACTGGTGGTTGTCAAGGAGACCGTGTCAGTTGAGCACGGTCTCCTTTGCCTTCTAGGCAAGAGCAGCCATTTTAGCCTGATGGTGTCCCATGGTGATGTCTTGTCTTGTAAATAACATCAGCAACCAGGGAGCAGAACGACTAGGGAAGTGTGTGTGTCCCCCCTGCCTTCCCTCCACCCCTCACCCAATGCCCTCTTAAGACTCTCCAAGTAGCCAAGGGGAACTATTTGGATGTACTCAATCAATCGATAGAATTTATGTGCATGGGAAAGTACAATACACTAAGGAAACTCAATCCCTGACCTCAAGGAGCTTGCAATTAAACAATAAAGACAGATACAAGATAATTCACAAATGGGGGAGAAATCATTTGTAGCTCAAAAAAGTAAACAAAAGTGGTTGCTAGCAGAGAATGCAGAGGTGGTGGATGGGAGGCATGACTGGGGAAGAATTAACCAGGGAAGGCCTCCTGAAGGAGGGGGGGCTTTCCAGAGGCTTTGAGGCTCTGTTGCCACTGAAAGGATTCGAGCTCTTTGGCTCTCCTGAAACAGCAGCAACTCTTCATCCCAGTACTAAGAAACCCGCGGGGTGTACACGTACACGTACACGTACACGTACACACACACACACACACACACACACACACACACATACAGAGTTAAATTGCAGCTCCTTTAGTTTAGCGAGGGGTTGGGTGACCCCTTCCTCACCTGTTCCAACTGGGGTGAGTAACCTAAAAGCACTCAGGGGAGGGGGAAGAGTTGGGGTTGAAATTTCCTCTTCCTCCTGCCTCCTCTCCCTTTCTCCTGCCTCTCCTCCCTCTTTCCTCCTCCCTCTTCCTCCTTCTTCCTCCTCCCTCCTCCTCCCTTTTCCCTCTCTCCTCTCTCCCTCCCTCCTCCTCCTCCTCCTCCTCCTCCTCCGCTTCCCTCGTCCCCTGTCCTCCCCTCCTGAAACGCGGCTGTCCTGGGCCTGCTAGGGGATTGGCCTTCCCGCTGGCAGTCCCTCCCCCTCTCCGGGGTCTTGGGCGAATCCGCAGGAGGCTGTCAGCTCGTCAGATCCCCGGCTCCCCGAGCCCCCGGCGCCCTCGCATCCAGGATCCAGGATCCAGGATCCAGCCAGTGGCTCTGGCCCTGCCGTTGCCATGGTCGCTGCGGGCTGCTCTTGGCGCTGCTGCTGCCTGGCGCTGGCCCTCGCCTACCTGGGCAGGCTGGCGGGAGGCGGTGGGCTTCCAGGTAAGCGCCCCCCACCCCCACCCCTCCTGCTCGGGGGGGGGGGGCGGCGGGGAAGCCTCCGTTGGCAGGAGAGTGGCGGGGGGGGGGCTCTCTGTAAAGGGAGGGGGGAAGCTGGGGACCTCGGAGTAGTGAGGGGGTTTGGAGAGTCGGTCAGCCTCGGGAGGAGGTCGGGGGGCGTGGGATGGGGGGAGATCGGGAGCCCCGAGGCTCGAAAGTAACTTTCCTAGAGGGAGAGGGAGAAGGGCTTGACCGCGGCTGTGAGTGTGTGTTTGTGTGTGTGTGTGTGTGTTGTGTGTGGAGGGAGAAAGAGAGAGAGAGAGAGAGACTCGGGGTGCAGCGGGAGGAGGTAAAGAAACGAGGCCGGTTTAAGACTTCTTGGTGACCCCCCCCCCCTTTAATCTTCGTTTCCACAAATTTCTCCCCCCTCCCGCCAATCTCTCTCGTTCTTTTGAATATTGGGGGAACATATTTGGTGTCATTTTCAAACTCTCTCGAAACAGTATTCCTTGTGTCTGAGAGAGACAGGGACAGAGCCCTAAAACTCTCCAAGTTTTATCTCAATTTTCGTTTTTTGGCTTTTTGTTTTTATCGAGGAAACTTTTTTATCGCCCCCCACCCGGGAACCGGCTTCGTCCCTTAGCCCGCCGCGGTTCACCCGCCGGAGGGGTTAGACTCGTGCGGATAAATCGCACGGTCGCTGGGGGCTCCGAGGGGCTGCATCATGAATTTCGCGGCGGAGCCGCCGGTTGCGCTTGGTTTTCCCTTTTCATTGGGTTTCTTGGGATTCACGACTGGCTCGCAGTCACCCTGCGGTCGCGGGGCAGAGGGCCCGCCCCCTCCCCCCTTTTCCTCCGCTGACCGCGGGGCGCTGGATCCGCCCACCCCTCTGTGCCTCGAATCTGCCTCCCCCCCCACCCCTTGGCCTCCCCAGTCCGCGGTCTAGCGGGTCACCCCTCCCCTCTCCTCCCACCTCTGCCCCCCGCTGTTCTGATTTTCGCGACGGGGTTCACCTAAAACCCAGCTGTCACCGGGGGAGCTCAGCGGGAGAGAGGTGGGACGGTCTTGGGTGAGGTCAAAGTAGAAACCAAAACTCGTTGCGTCCCCGGTGGGTACACGCGTGTGTGTGTGCGTGCACGCACGTGTGGTTCTGTAATCATAATAATAATGGTATTAGACTGTGAGCCCACTATTGGGTAGGGACTGTCTCTATATGTTGCCAACTTGTACTTCCCAAGCGCTTAGTACAGTACTCTGGACACAGTAAGCGCTCAATAAATACGATTGATGATCGATGATGGTATTTGTTAAGCGCTTACTATGTGCCAGGCACTGTACTAAGCGCTCGGGTGGATACAAGCAAACTGAGTTGGACACAGTCCCGGTCCCATGTGGGGCTCACAGTCTCAATCCCCATTTTACAGACGAGATAACTGAGGCCCAGAGAAGTGAAGTGACTTGCCCAAGGTCACACAGTAGACAAGTGGTGGAGCCGGGATTAGAACCCGTGACCTTCTGACCCCTAGGCCCGCGCTCTATCCACTCCACCATGCTGCTTCCCACATGCTGTCTGTATGTGTGTGCGTTGCTTATCTGCGTGGGTCGCTGTGGGTGTGTTTACGGGTTTGAATGCAGGGGTGTGCAGTGTATATGTGCGTGGTTTTATCTGCTTCTCCGCTGCTTCGACTCCGTATAACGTGTAAAGCCCGGCGAGGTCGCCCCCGGCTGGGCGGCTGCAAAAATAAACTCCAGCCAGAAAAGGAAAAGCGCGACGTGTGCGACTCCCAGCTATAGTCTGCTGGGCTGAGCGGCTCGCTCCAAAGCCACTGAACCCCTCCAGTCCCCCACCACCACCAAAAAAAGCCACGGGGTTTATTATTTTTAGGGGGGAAACTTAAAAAATAAACATTTAATTTCGCCTGTTGAATTCCGCGCTCTCCTCCCCCTCCCCCTTTTGGAAAGGGCTGAAAGCATTGCTGAGCCTTTGTGTGTGCGCGAAGTTCTTCTGAAGAGTGTGCATTGCCACGATATCTGATGATTTCTCTCTCCCCGTCCCCAGCCCCCAGCCCGCGCCCCCCCCCCGGGGGGGACTTTGAAGGCTCGCCTTGTTTTATCGCTGGCAATGCCTGAGTGACCATTTCTAAAACAATTAGCGTTGGGATCTCAAGCCAAGAAGAAAACTCTTCCTTTGCGGCACCTTTTCTCAAGATCTTTTAATCTAATTGGCTAGGAGCAAACTGCATGTGAATGTCAGATTCTCCCCAGCACCCCCATTCCTCAGCCACCTCCCCCGTCTTCCGCCGCCTCCCTCCCTGCCCCCCATCCCCCTGTCCCCCACTTCCCTTCTTCCATCCTCCCCACCCTCTTCCCCTCCTCGCCTTGCCATACCCTCCTCCTCCTCCTCCCATCCCCCATCACCGCTCCCCCAGTGACCCCCCCCCCCCCGCCCCGGCCACTCCCCGCCCCGGGTATTTCAGACGTGGGGCCCCAGATGGGCCGAACCCGGAGTGGGCTAATTGTGCGACAGATCCAATCAATGGGAGTCAGGCAGATGCGGAGCTGTCGATGACTGGGGGTCGCGAGCCGCAGCTGGGGCCGCCGCCGTCCCCGGCCGCGAGCCATTTAAACTCTCCCCGGCCGCCGGCTGGACTTTTCCTTATTGACATTACGGCTTTTCCCCTCAGTAGTCCGCGGCGGCTTCCGAGAGTGGCTCCCACGGGCCCGGCCCCCGGCCCCCACCTCCCGACCCCCAGCCTTCTCTGACCTCCGCCCCTCCCCTTCCCCCGGTCCCCCTCGGGCTTGACCGAGCCGGGCGGGGGCGGGCGGGGACTGAAAGGGAAAGAGGGGAGTGGGAGAGAGATGGAAACGGATAATAATAGCTTTTATTAAGCACTTACTATGTGCAAAGCACTGTTCTAAGCGCTGGGGAGGTTACAAGGTTGTCCCAAGGGGGACT
Organism: Tachyglossus aculeatus; assembly: GCF_015852505.1. Taxonomy (NCBI): domain Eukaryota; kingdom Metazoa; phylum Chordata; class Mammalia; order Monotremata; family Tachyglossidae; genus Tachyglossus; species Tachyglossus aculeatus. The sequence goes on from NC_052079.1 coordinate 58,875,949, forward strand.
CACAGTCTTAATCCCCATTTTACAGATGAGGTCACTGAGGCGCAGAGAAGTTTAGTGACTTGCCCAAAGTCACACAGCTGACAAGTGGTGGAGCTGGGATTTGAACCCATGAACTCTGACTCCAAAGCCCTTGCTCTTTCCACTGACCCTCGCTGCTTCTCATTCGCACACACTCACACATGCAGGCCCTCCCCCCAGCCAGCCCCAGGGTGACCCCACCACCACCAGCCCCCAGGGTCCAGGGAGGACGTGGAGGTGGGTGGCAGTGGCCTAGGTAAAATGCCCCGGGCAAAGGTATTGGGGGCGCTTCGGGGAATGGGTCTCCTGAGAGATGGGCCAGAAAAGCCCCTGAATTTAGTGTTTTCTGAGGCAACTCATAGGGGTCAGACTTTCCGGACACTCCTTCCCTCCTCTGGACTCACCCGTCCATTAGAGAGCAAGGGTGGACAGCTTGGTACGGCTGGGCCCGAGATGAGGAGCTCAGGCCTCAACCCAGACCCCTCCCCAGCTCGGGTGCTGCCTAAGGCCTCACCTCCCGTTCCTCTTCCTCTTCTTGTCGTTCCCCACCCCAACCCCGGTGACAGACACAGACGAGTGTGCAGAGGCCACAGATGACTGCCACATCGATGCCATCTGCCAGAACACCCCCAAATCCTTCAAGTGTCTCTGCAAACCTGGCTACAAGGGCGAGGGAAAACAGTGTGAAGGTAAGAACCCCCAGCCTGCCCATCACTGCCAACCCACGACCCTCCTCCCACCTTATTCATCCTGGTCCTCAAAAGTCTCCAATGGCTACCAATCAATCTGCACATCAGGCAGAAACTCCTCACCCTGGGCTTCAAGGCTCTCCATCACCTCGCCCCCTCCAACCTCACATCCTTTCTATCCTTCTTCAGCCCACCCCGCACCCTCCGCTCCTCTGCCGCTAATCTCCTCACCGTACCTCGTTCTCGCCTGTCCCGCCATTGACCCCCAGCCCACGCCATCCCCCGGGCCTGGAATGCCCCCAATCCCTCTGCCCATCCGCCAAGCTAGCTCTCTTCCTCCCTTCAAGGCCCTACTGAGAGCTCACCTCTTCCAAGAGGCCTTCCCAGACTGAGCCCCTTCCTTCCTCTCCCCCTCGTCCCCCTCTCCATCCCCCCATCTTACCTTCTTCCCTTCCCCACAGCACCTGTATATATGTATATATGTTTGTACATATTTATTACTTTATTTATTTATTTATTTATTTTACTTGTACATATCTATTCTATTTATTTTATTTTGTTAGTATGTTTGGTTTTGTTCTCTGTCTCCCCCTTTTAGACTGTGAGCCCACTGTTGGGTAGGGACTGTCTCTATATGTTGCCAACTTGTACTTCCCAAGCGCTTAGTACAGTGCTCTGCATACAGTAAGCACTCAATAAATACGATTGATTGATTAATTGATTGATTGGTCCAGCCTCTCACAAACAGAGAGGCAACATGGCAAAGTGGATAGAGCATGGGCCTGGGAGTCAGAAGGTCGTATGAGTTCTAATCCTGGCTCCACCACATGTCTGCTGTGTGACCTTGGGCAAGTCACTTCACTTCTCTTCACCCTGGGCCTCAGTTACCTCATCCATAAAATGGGGATTAAGACTGAGCCCTACGTAGGACAGGGACTGTGTCCAACTCAATTACCTTGTATCTACCCCAGCACTTAGTGTCTGACACATAGTAAGTGCTTAACAAATACTACAGTTATTATTAATTATTTTTAACAGCTGAACTCTGAGCCTGGAGTCGTGCAGGGCCACCAGGAGTGGGGGCCCAGCTACTGCTGTCAGCCCCTCTCTTGCTTCCTGGAGTGCCCACCTGCTAGCCTGGGCCCCAGTGGGTCGCTGAGCCTCCCTGGGCAGAAAGAGTTGCTGTTATAATAATAATAGTAATAATGATGGCATTTATTAAGCACTTACTACGTGCAAAGCACAGTTCTAAGCGCTGGGGAGGTTACAAGGTGATCAGGTTGTCCCGCGGAGGGCTCACAGTCTTAATCCCCATTTTACAGATGAGGTAACTGAGGCACAGAGAAGTGAAGTGACTTGCCCAAAGTCACACAGCTGACAAGTGGTGGAGTCTGTATTTGAACCCGTGACCTCTGATTCCAAAGCCTGGGCTCTTTCCACTGAGCCACACTGCTTCTCCAATGGTCTGGGCAGTGCCGCTGCTGGCCAAAAAGAGGTGTCCAGCCTTGCCTCCTGAGCTCTGCCTGGTGCCCTTCCCCAGGTGGGCCAGAAATGGGGGAGGGGCAGGGGTTAGAGATAACACATGTATCTGAGCCAGTCTTGGCCTCAGCCTGCCCGGGTCAGGGTTGGCCCTCATCCCCTCCGATCAATAAATCAATGCCATTTATTGAGCTCTTACTGCATGCAGAGCACTGTATTTTAGGCAATAGGGATCACAGTGTAATAGAGATGGTAGACAGGATCCTTGCCCACAAGGAGATTACAGTCTAGAAGGAGCGACAGACATAAATAACAGCTAGAGGAAAGATCCCAGCTAGAGGAAAGATCCCAGCTAGACTCCAGAATCAACCTCCTCCCTGGCATCATGCCTGCTTCCCTGCCAGCCTCTCCCCTCTTCCCAAAGCTGTATGTCCTAAAGCACCATTCAGAAGACATTATTCCCTCCTCGGAAACCTTCAGCGGGTGTCCATCTCACCCCACATCAAACAGAACTCCTGACCCCCAGCTCCAAACTTTCCACCAGCTGTCTCCTCCTCCTCCTCCTCCTCCTCCTCCTCCTCCTCCTCCTCCTCCCCCTCCTCCTCCTCCTCCTCCTCCCTTCTCCTCTTCCTCTTCCTTAGTTGCACTTCACTTGCTGTACTTAAGTTCACGCTTTCTGATCCTCTTCCCTTCCCTCTCCCTCTTGACTCTACATCTTTGACCCCTTATTGGAGCCCTTCTCCTACCTGGAATTCACTCCCCATCAGGTCCCCCAAGTCACATGGCCAGTCTGTGCCTTCAGAGCCAGTCACCTCTGCCAGGAGACCTTCCCCAGTTACACCTTTCCCTTCTTCTCAGTTTTGCTGCTCTGTTAGTTACCCTCCTGTATGTCTACTTATCTGATATTGTAAATGCTGCCTCTTCTTCATGTTTTTACTCTTTTAAACTGTTGGACATTTGGCAATTTATGTCTGCTTGCCTTTTTTGTGGCATTGGTTAAGTGCTTACAGATGCCTAGCACTGTACTGAGTGCTGGGGGTAGCTACAAGCTAATCAGATTGGACAGTCCATGTCCTACGTGGGGTTTAGTCTTAATCCTTAGTAGGAAGTGTCAAACTGCTGCCAGCCAAGGGCTATGGTGAGGGAGGAGAAAAGTCATATTTCATCTCCCTCTCCTCCCTATTCTCCTGGGAGTCACAGTATTTATTGAGCATCTACTTGGTGCAGTATCCTGTGCTAGATATTTGAGATGTATCAATCAATCAATGGCATTTATTGAGTGCTTAGCATGTGCAGAGCACTGTACTAAATACTTCCATTCTAATGCAAAAAAGTGACACACTCACTGCCCACAAGGAGCTTCCTTGCTAGAGAAGCCTCGTGGCCAACTGGATAGAGCACAGGCCTGGGAATCGGAAGGACTAGGTTCATTCATTCATTCATTCATTCTTTCATTCTTTCATTCATTCATTTGAATTTATTGAGCGCTTTCTGTGTGCAGAACACTGTACTAAGTGCTTAGGAGAGTATAATGTAACAGTAAACAGACACGTTCCCTGCCTACAATGAAATGAGCATAAGTATAGACGGTTCTGCCACTTGTCTGCTCTGTGACCTTGGGCAAGTCACTGAACTTCTCTGTGCCTCAGTTATTTCATCTTTAAAATGGGGATTAAGACTCTGAACGCTATGTGGTACAGGGAATGTGTCCACCCCAATTACCTTGTTATCTACCCCAGCACTTAGTACGGTGCCTGGCACATAGTAAGCACTTAACAAATGTCATTATTAATGGGGGAGGCCAACAAAAATATTTACAACTAGAATGGTCAAAATAAATAACTGAATAAACCATGCTGAAGATGAGTATAAACAAGCTCCTAAGTGCTAGAGTTGGCTGATGGGTCAGTATGGCTTAGGGTGCTGGGAAATAAACATGCTGCAGGAGGTGGGATTGAAAGAGGATTTGGGAGGTGAGGGAACTGGGGTCTGTCTGATGAGGGGAGGGAGGGAGCTGTAGGCAGGGGGAGCAGTGTGAGGAAATGGAGTTGGAAAAATCGAAAGTGAGGGAGAGTGAGAAGGTTGGCATGGGGGGAATGAAGACAGCTGGGAGAATAATGGGAGAAGAAAGCAGATAGGAAAGTGGAGGTCAGATGGTGGAGAGCATGAAGCGATTTGTGAGAAGTTTATATTTGATGTGGAGGGTCAAGGAAGCCAGAAGAGGGTTTGGAGGACTGGGAAGATCTGGGCCGAGCAATGCTTCAGAAAAGTGCACCGGGCAGCTGTGTGTGGTAGATTCGCTGGGGGAAAGCCTGGAGGCAGGGAGACCAGAGAGGAACCAGGTGGTGTTGGACTAGCATCTGGGAATCGGAAGCACTTCCTTCTGACCTGGGTTCTAATCCCAGCTCCGTGGCTTATCTGCTGGGTGATCTTGGACAAGTCACTTAACTTCTCTGTGCCTCAGTTCCCTTATCTGTAAAACGGGGATTAAAACGTGAGCTCCATGTGAGACAAGGACTGTGTCCAACCTGATTAGCTTGTATCTACCTTAACACTTAGTACAATGTCTAGCGCATAGTAAGCGCTTAACAAATATCATAAAATAAAATATGGCAGCATGGAGGATTCCAAGGCGCGTGGTTCTCCGTGTAGGGGATGCACAGACCAGACACCGGGACCACTAGGGAAGGGCCACTTTGGGATTTCGGATTTCTGTTGGGAATTTGGGCGGAGTGCAGCTCCTTTATTCACCAGTAGGCGGCGGTGCTGGGTGGAGACTCTGACGCCTCTCGCCCTCTCGCCCCCTCCCCAATCCCTCCTCCTCTCTCTCCCTCCTTCCCTCCGCCCCCCAGCCAACCACATTCTCAGCCAAAGCTTCGGAGTGGCTCATCATGAATGGCGGTTAATTCTTCTCTATCTCCCCAGCAAGACTTAGTGGGAAGAGCAGGAGCCAGGGAATCAGAGGACCTGGTTCCAATCCAAACCCTGCCACTCGTCTGTTGTGTAAGCTTGGATAAGTCACTTCATTTCTAGGTGCCTCAGTTTCCACATCTGTAAAATAGAGATTCAATACTCGTTATCCCTCCTACTTAGACTGTAGGCCCCATGTGAGAGAAGGATCGTCCAACTTGAATATCATATCTACGCCATGCTTAGAACAGTGCTTGGCACATAGTAAGTGGTTAAGAAATACCATAATTAACACTCTTCTCCGCCCCCAACTATCACTTAAGCACATCCACACCACTTGAGCATTGGAGTACTCACCCGCCTCCCCACTCTATAGCATTTACATACTTATCTTTGAACTTGGTTGCTTCCCCTTGTCTGTAGATTATTTTAGCAGCTGCTTCCCTCCCTAGTCCTGTAGTCCCCCAAGTGCTCAGTACAGCACCCTGTACACTGTAGGCTGTAAACTCCTTGAAGACAGAGACCAGGTGTACTAACTATTGTATTTTTCCAAGCACTCAGCACAGTGCTCTCCACCTAGGCAGTGCTCAGTAAACATTGTTGATTGATCCATGCTTGGGGGTAGTGTTGGAGAGAGAGAGAGAGAGAGAGAGAGAGAGAGAGAGAGAGAGAGAGAGAGAGAGAGAGAGAGAGAGAGAGAGAGAGAGAGAGAGATAGAGAGAAAGACAGAAAGAAAAAAAGACACAAAGAAAGAAAAAGAGAGAGAGAAAGAAAGAGTCATGTATCCAGATAATAATAATGATGGCATTTATTAAGTGCTTACTATGTGCAAAGCACTGTTTTATGTGCTCGGGAGGTTACAAGGTGATCAGGTTGTCCCACGTGGGGCTCACAGTCTGAATCCCCATTTTACAGATGAGGTAACTGAGGCACAGAGAAGTTAAGTGACTTGCCCAAAGTCACACAGCTGTAGACACACCTCTGAAATTCTACAATCAGCACCCCTCTCCCCAACTCCCACCACAGTGAAGGTGGCTGGGCAGACCTTTCATTCATTCAAAAGTATTTATCTAGTGCTTACTGTATGCAAAGTACTATACTAAGCATTTGGGAGAGTACAGTATAGAAATAACCTGCAGCCTGGTGGGAGTGAAGTGGCCAGTTTCCATGTCCAATCAGTAATATTTGTTGGTCACTTACCATGTACTGAGCACCATACTAAATTCATTCAATCTACACGCACTCCCTTGGTGACCTCATTCGCTCCCACGGCTTCAACTATCATCCCTATGCTGATGACACCCAGATCTACATCTCTGCCCCTGCTTTCTCCCCCTCTCTCCAGGCTCGCATCTCCTCCTGCCTTCAGGACATCTCCATCTGGATGTCTGCCCGCCACCTAAAACTCAACATGTCCAAGACTGAACTCCTTGTCTTCCCTCCCGAACCCTGCCCTCTCCCTGACTTTCCCATCTCTGTTGACGGCACTACCATCCTTCCCGTCTCACAAGCCCGCAACCTTGGTGTCATCCTCGACTCTGCTCTCTCATTCACCCGTCACATCCAAGCTGTCACCAAAACCTGCCGGTCTCAGCTCCGCAACATTGCCAAGATCCGCCCTTTCCTCTCCATCCAAACCGCTACCCTGCTCGTTCAAGCTCTCATCCTATCCCGTCCGGACTACTGCATCAGCCTTCTCTCTGATCTCCCATCCTGGTGTCTCTCCCCACTTCAATCCATACTTCATGCTGCTGCCCGGATTGTCTTTGTCCAGAAACGCTCTGGGCACGTTACTCCCCTCCTCAAAAATCTCCAATGGCTACCAATCAATCTGCGCATCAGGCAGAAACTCCTCACCCTGGGCTTCAAGGCTGTCCATCACCTCGCCCCCTCCTACCTCACCTCCTTTCTCTCCTTCTACAGCCCACCCCGCACCCTCCGCTCTTGTGCCGCTAATCTCCTCACCGTGCCTCGTTCTCGCCTGTCCCGCCATCGACCCCCAGCCCACGTCATCCCCAGGGCCCGGAATGCCCTCCCTCTGCCCATCCGCCAAGCTAACTCTCTTCCTCCCTTCAAGGCCCTATTGAGAGCTCACCTCCTCCAGGAGGCCTTCCCAGACTGAGCCCCTTCCTTCTTCTCCCCCTCGTCCCCCTCTCCATCACCCCCATCTTACCTCCTTCCCTTCCCCACAGCACCTGTATATATGTATATATGTTTGTACATATTTATTACTCTATTTATTTATTTATTTTACTTGTACATATCTATTCTATTTATTTTATTTTGTTAGTATGTTTGGTTTTGTTCTCTGTCTCCCCCTTTTTAGACTGTGAGCCCACTGTTGGGTAGGGACCGTCTCTATATGTTGTCAATTTGTACTTCCCAAGCACTTAGTACAGTGCTCTGCACACAGTAAACACTCAATAAATATGATTGATTGATTGATTCATTCATTCATTCATTCAATCGTATTTATTGAGCGCTTACTTTGTGCAGAACACTGTACTAAGCGCTTGGGAAGTACAAGTTGGCAACATATAGAGACGGTCCCTACCCAACAGTGGGCTCACAGTCTAGAAGGGGGAGACAGAGAACAAAGCAAAGCATATTAACAAAATAAAATAAATAGAATAAATATGTACAAATAAAATAAATAAATGAATAGAGTAATAAATACGTACAAACATATATACATATATACAGGTGCTGTGGGGAGGGGAAGGAGGTAAGGCGGGGAGATGGGGAGGGGGAGGAGGGGGAGAGAGGGGGAGAGGAAGGAGGGGGCTCAGTCTGGGAAGGCCTCCTGGAGGAGGTGAGCTCTCAATAGGGCCTTGAAGGGAGGAAGAGAGCTAGCTCGGCGGATGTGCAGAAGGAGGGCATTCCAGGCCAGGGGGATGGTGTGGGCCGGGGGTCGACGGCAGGACAGGCGAGAACACGAGGCACAGTGAGATTAGTGGCAGAGGTGCGGGATGTGCGGGCTGGGCTGTAGAAGGAGAGAAGGGAGGTGAGGTAGGAGGGGGCGAGGTGATGGAGAGCCTTGAAGCCGAGGGTGAGGAGTTTCTGCCTGATGCTTAGGTTGACTGGTAGCCACTGGAAATTTTTGAGGAGGGGAGTAACATGCCCAGAGCGTTTCTGGACAAAGACAATCTGGCAGTGGCGTGAAGTAGAAGCAGCAGAGAAGCAGCATGGCTCAGTGGAAAGAGCAGGGCCTTTGGAGTCAGAGGTCAGGGGTTCAAATTCCAACTCCTCCAATTGTCAGCTGTGTGACTTTGGGCAAGTCACTTAACTTCTCTGGGCCTCAGTTCCCTCATCTGTAAAATGGGGATTAAGACTGTGAGCCCCCCGTGGGATAACCTGATCACCTTGTAACTTCCCCAGTGCTTAGAACAGTGCTTTGCACATAGTAAGCGCTTAATAAATGCCAATTAAAAAAAGTATGGATTGAAGTGGAGAGAAACAGGAGGATGGGAGATCGGAGAGGAGGCTGATACAGTAATCCAGACGGGATCGGTTGAGAGCTTGAACGAGCAGGGTAGCGGTTTGGATGGAGAGGAAAAGGCGGATCTTGACAACGTTGCGGAGGTGAGACCGGCAGGTTTTGGTGACGGCTTGGATGTGAAGGGTGAACGAGAGTGGAGTCGAGGATGACACCAAGGTTGTGGGCTTCTGAGATGGGAAGGATGGTAGTGCCGTCAACAGTGATGGGAAAGTCAGGGAGAGGGCAGGGTCTGGGAGGGAAGACAAGGAGTTCAGTCTTGGACATGTTGAGCTTTAGGTGGCGGTCAGACATCCAGATGGAGATGTCCTGAAGGCAGGAGGAGATGCGAGCCTGGAGGGAGGGAGAGAGAGCAGGGGCAGAAGTGCTTTGGAGAGTACAGAACAACCAAGTTGGCAGGCACGATCCCTGCCCTCAAGAAGATTACAGTCTAGTGGGGAAGTCAGACATTGAAATAAATTATAGATAGGGAAAGCAGCAGAGTAAAAGAATATGTCCATAAGTGTTGTGGAGCTGGGGATGAGGTGAGTATCAAAGTGCTTAAGAGTGCAAAGCCAAGCACTTTAGTCAATATAGAAGGACAGAAAATTAGGGTGGGGGATAGAGAGGTTAGCCAGGGAAGGCTTCCTGGAGAGATATGATTTTAGGAAGTCAATGAAGATGAGGAAAGCGGTGGTCTGTTGAATATGAAATGGGAGGGAAGGTGTTCCAGGTGGGAGGAAGGTTGTTAGCGAGTAGGTTGGTGTTAGAGGAGCAGAGTATGCGGGCTGGGATATAGTAGGAGAGAGGTGAGGTAGGAGAGAGAAACTGATTAATTGTTCCTTCCATTGCTCTCATCGTCCCAAATGCGACAGCGATTTTACCCTGTGGGAGAAGTAGGATGTTGGGAGAGGGGGCTTCAAGGAGAGAATAGGCCAGAGAGCCACCGTTTTGGTTCTCTTCATACCCTGGAAACCCTTTGGGATGAGTAAATGTGGGAAGCTGTGAGGGCCCAGAGGATCTCGGGCCAGCACCCACTCCCGCCCCATGGGCACAGGGGCAAGTTTCCATGCTGCTGGGCATCCAGGTCCATCCTGGTAGAGGGCAGGGGGTCTCCTGATCTAAATTAGGCTGTACCTGTTTGTGTCAGTGCATAATTCAGGCTGGGGTGGTGGTGGAGAGGACTGCCAGGGAGGCTTCAACTCATTGAACCATAATTACTTCATTTTCCTAGACATTTGCGAACTAACGAAACCCAATTACTGAACCAAATTACAGCTTGAATTAGGCCGTACTAATCTTAATTAAAAGCCCTCCTTTTTATAATCAGAACCAGCCCCTGAATGAAACAGCAAAGCCTCCCTTAAATGGTGTGTTTAAATAACGAAAGCTCTTTTGGTAATAGTTGTTTAGTCTGAACAAGGCTCCCTGTTACCCTGCATGTATTACACTTGATTATTTTTTTCCATCTTCCTCTGGCGGCTTTCTTCCCTGAGTAGGGCCATATTTAGTGCTGCAATTAAACGTTTTGAGGGAAATAATGTTTTGCCTCAGAATATAAAATGTATTACTGTATTGCCTTTTTTGTTTGTTTAAAAACATTTTTGTGGCATGACAAAATTAAGATGGGAATAAGCAGAAATGCCAACTTCCTGTGTGTTGTATCCACTAGAGATTCCATGTCAGTCATTTAAATAAGGGGGATTACCGGATGTATTATTAGAAGTTTTGGCTCCGCTTCGTATAGTATATACCATATCTCCTATGTATTTGAATGTCCAAACTCTCTTGAAACCAATTTGCTTCCTCAGTGTGGAATGCCCAGGCCTCATTAAGTCCTCTTCATTCCATCCTTCTCATGCTCTTTTTTTGTGCTCCTGGTGAAATCCATTTTTCCCCAGGGGTTGATAGGCAGGCTGTGGAATTCCTCCTGTCTCGCTCTGAATGTGGGACAGCCCTCAGCCCAGCCTTGCTGGTTTTGGGGGATTCGGGGGAAGGACCTAGTGGGGCCAGAGATGCCAGTCCTGGCTTAACAGTGGAGAGGACCACAGGCTCCTGAGCTTCAGTGAGCGCCCATCGGGTCTGCCACGAAATCGCATGGTCACCCTGCGTAGCCCAGCCCAGGTGGATGGGTCAGCCGGGCCACCAGGCCTCAGGTATGAAAGGGGGGACAGTGAGGCTGGACCTGTGGGTGGTGGCAGGGGCTGGGGGAGACAGAGAGCCCCCGAGGCCCCCAGAGATGATGTTTTCAGGCCAGCCCAAGGTCCTGGGAGCTCACCACCTCTGCCTGGACCTGGTCTCGGGCTTCCGCCCGCCCGCCTGCCTCGCCCGTCCCCGCAGCGGGCCTCTTATTTGTTTTTCCGGCAGAGAGTGTTATCCAGAGAAAACCATTACTTCTACAAAAATAAACGTCCTCCGGCTCAGCTCTGACCGCTACTGAGTTTGGGCTTGTGGCTTCTGGAAAGAGGTCGCTCTCCATGAAGAGCTTGCCAAGAACAGCGTGGCAGGCGCGAGCCCCTGCCTCCACATCCTGGCATCCCCACCTCTGTGTCCTGGCATCCCCACCTCTGGGTCCTCATACCCCAACCTCTGCGTTCTGGTACCCCCCACCTCTGGCCCTGGCACCTCCACCTCCTGATCCTGGTACCCCCCCACCCGTGGGTCCTGGTACCCCAACCTCATCCTGGGACCCCGACCACATCTGGGCCCTCTTTGACCCACCCATGTGATATTCCTTTCCCACCACCCCCTCCCTGTGGGGAAATTGTCAAAGCTTGGACCTCAGGGGCCTGGCCTGTTCCTTCTTCCCTTTTTTTTTTTAAATGGCATTTGTTAATCACTTACTATGTGTCAAGCACTGTTCTAAGCACCTGATTAGGTACAAGCTAATAAGGTCTGACACAGTCCCTGTCTCTCATGGGACTCATGGTCTAAGTAGGAGAGAGAGCAGGAATTTAATCCCCATTTTACAGTTGAGGAAACTGAGGCACAGAGCAGTTAAGTGACTTACCCAAGATCACACAGCAAGCAATTGACAGAGCCAGGATTAGAACCCAGGTACTCTGACTCCCAGACCTGAGCTCCTTCCATTAAGCTATGCTGCTTCTCATGGCCACACTGCTTCCCTCGTGCCCGTGCCCTACGGGCCATCCACCTGTTTCCGGTCTGACATGGCCTGGCTCCGTTTAGCCTCCCTGCCACCTCTGAGCGTCTGTACCCTAGGCATCAGAAAAATTCTGCCTGTGCCCATGTGTCAGGGCCAGATCTCTTCAGTCACTGTTTGAACCTCGTCCCGATCCACACCAGTCTCCTCTGGAAGAGACTCAGGTTGAGGTGGGGTGTTTCTTGTGGCTCTCTGGTTTGGGCCAAAGTATTGGGAGCCCCTGGAGGGCTGGGGCCTATGTTCAGTTCTCACCCATGAACTTTTTTCCCAGCTCTCAGGTCAGTGTTCTGACTCAGTAGATGCCTAATAAATACCATTACAACAACAACTATTACTACTAGAGAAGCAGCATGGCTCAGTGGAAAGAGTATGGGCTTTGGAGTCAGAGGTCATGGGTTCAAATCCCGACTCTGCCAACGGTCAGCTGTGTGACTTTGGGTGAGTCACTGAACTTCCCTGGGCCTCAGTTACCTCATCTGTAAAATGGGGATGAAGACTGTGAGCCCTCCATGGGACAACCTGATCACCGTGTAACCTCCCCAGTGATTAGAACAGTGCTTTGCTCATAGTAAGCGCTTAATAAATGCTATCATTATTATTATTATTATTACTACTACTGGTACTTGAGAAGCAGTATGGCCTAGTGGTAAGAACATGCGCTTGGGAGTCAGAAGATATGGGTTCTAATCCCAGCTCCTCCACTTGTCTGCTGTGTGACCTCGGGCAAGTTACTTAACTTTTCTGTACTTGTTACTCCATCTGTAAAATGGGGATTGAGACTGTGAGCCCCACGTGGAACAACCTGATTACCTTGTATCTACCCTGTGCTTAGAACAGTGTTTGGCACATAGTAAGCACTTAACAAATACCATAACGAGTATTGCTATTATTATTATTATTATTATTATTACAATAACTCCAAACCCAAAGTCAGTGCCACTCTACTGTGGGTTCAAGGCTCTTGTCTGAGGTTCATGAACCAGTAGAGGCCACCCCTAAAACTTGGGGTGCCCTGTGGGACATGCTCCAGTCCCTGTGAAGGTGAAAGCAGAGTCTCGGGCTGGGGCTGGGGAGAGCCAGGGTCCAGAGGCAATCCTGTCGTGATTCCCACCCCTCAGGTTTATGACACGGAAGTCTCTCTGCTGGAGTCAGCTTGGGCAGGCGGACGCTAAATGAAGCCAGACTCGCTGGCTGCCCTGGGCTTGGCAGGGTCTCGGGGCACCCGCTTGATTTAGGGTGCTGGCTGGCAGTTCAAAGAGCTGGGGCCAATCTGTTTAAATATCAATTAGGAGAGACGTCAAAGCCAGTGAGGAAACCCTCCTTCGGGGTCCAGGCGAGGTGATGTGAGGCCTGATTCTCCGACAGGGCTCTAGGGGTGTGGCCATTGCAGTTAGCAGCCTGGGGTCTGCTGGACCTGTCGATTGCATATCTGCTTTCCATTCTCCTTCCCTGTCCCCGACCAGCTTTGCTGCCTTGTCAGTGATCAGAGGCCTTTGCCCTTCTGGGATCAACTGGGGGGCCTGGGGATCCTGAGCCCTTCTGGGGGCCCGTGGGGGACCCAGGGGTCCTTCCTCCCTCTCTTCCTGTTAAACTGGGGTCCCCATGTGGGCAGAGGTTGGGTCCAATCTGATTACCTTGTATCTACTGCAGCATCCAGCACAGTGCTTGGCACTGGGCAAGCCACTTTATAGGTACTGTCACCATCATCATCATCGGAAGAGATCTTTGCCAGTATACCTGGAGATCTGAGGGTCAGCAGGGAGAACTACCTGGGAAGGACCTTGGGTGGCATGCCCATGAGAGAGACGTTGAGGGAGGAACCCTGGGTTTAGTTAGGAACAAATATCATATTGGCAGTTATTCTTGCGGCTGGTTTAAGATTCTAAGGAAGCCTGACTGCCACCCAAGTAAACGCTGGCATTTTGTTTATAACCCAAGAGTGTGCCATGGTCATTGTGGGGAGCCTGCCTGGGCCACCCTCTCACTCTCTTGTGCTCACATTGAGGGGGGCAGGCAAGGAGTGTTTGGCTACAAACCTCCGCAGCCAGCCCACTGGGGGCAAGACTGGCAGGCTGAACCCCAGACCCGATCCAGGTTTCCCCGGGGGGTGAATCTGAAAAGTAAGGAGTAGTGACAGTGAGCTCTTGGGGCTGAGTCTGGTGCACCAGTGTGAAGCCCAGGAGAGGCAAGGGTGGTGGCAGTGAGCTGCTGGAGCCAAGCTGTTGTGGGCAGAGAATGTGTCTGTTCATTGTTATACTGTACTATCCCAAGTACTTAATACAGTGCTGTACACACATTAAGCGCTCAATAAATATGATTGAATGAATGAATGAGTCTGGGGGCAATAATGTGGAGCCCAGGAGAGGCAAGGGGTGGTGGTACCAAGCTCCTGGAGGCAAATCTGGGTGCTTTGAGTTGGACTTTGTGGGGAAGGTGCACCCACAGAGCTGGTTTTCTCCTCTGCCCAAACTGATGCCCATGCTGGACACTCTGTTTCAGATATTGATGAGTGTGAAAATGACCACTACAATGGGGGCTGTGTCCACGAGTGCATCAACATCCCTGGGAACTACCGCTGCACATGCTATGATGGCTTCATGCTGGCCCACGACGGGCACAACTGCCTGGGTAAGTCACCGGGGTGACTGGTCCCAGGGGCTGGGGCTGGTGCCACTCGGATCCACTGTCATTCCTGCCTCCCTCAGCACCTGTCTCTGCCCCCCTCTCCCCTGCTCCCCTGGTAGCCATGACCATCTGACCCTGACCCGCTCATCCACTGTTTCCCCTGGTGACTGCTGTGGTGGATGTCTGACTCTGACCCCGTCTTCCCCTGCCTCTCCTGGCAGCCAAGGCCATGGACATCAACCTCTAACCCCCACGTCCCCTGACCCCCCAGTGGCCATGGCCATGGACATCCGACTCTGATTAGCTCGTCCCCACCTCCTCTGGCGGCATGGCCAAAAATGCCCAACTCCGACCCCCTCATCCCCTGCTTCTTCTGGTGGCCACCATCAGGGTCCCTGACGCTGAACCTTCTCCCATCAGTGTGGTTGGTCCTGCTTCTCCCCATCCTCCTTCTGCCCAAGCAATCACCCCAATTCCCGGTCGGTTCCACCCAGCACCCCTTGCTAGGGGAGTAAAGGGTAGGGGGGAAGGGAAAAGCAGGGGAAACTTATTATTTTTGCCGGGCTCCAGGCTGACACAGGAAAGGGTTCCAGGACACAGAGATGCCAGTGGGTGAGGGGCCATGGAAGCCAAGGAGGCCAACTGGGAAATACACGTTGGGTGCCACGAACAGCAAGAGAAGCAGTGTGGCTCAGTGGAAAGAGCCCAAGCTGGGGTGTCAGAGGTCAGGGGTTCTAATCCCGGCTCCGCCACTTGTCAGCTGTGTGACTTTGGGCAAGTCACTTAACTTCTCTGTGCCTCAGTTACCTCATCTGTAAAATGGGGATTAAGACTGTGAGCCCCATGTGGGACATCCTGACTACCTTGTATTCCCCCCCCGCCAAGAACAGTCCTTGGCACATAGTAAGCGCTTAACAAATACCATCATTATTATTATTATTATAGCAAGGAAATCAAGTCCCTGTTTTTGCTTGACATTAACATAGCCTTGCAGACCTAGACTAATATTTACCAGCCCCAAACAGTTTTCTGCGTACCACACCTCTCCACTGGGGGGCTGACTGGCAGGATAGTGAAAGACCCAGTGGAGGTCATCTCTGCAGGGGAAGGGCGATGGGGGCCCTGGGGCCCATCCAATGAACTGGCTTCATCCCAGTGTCAGGGAGCAGGAGACAATAGGAGTTGAGCAGCCTGGGGCTGGCTGGCAAGGTAGAGGTGCTCACTGCCCCAGGAGCAAATTTAAAGGGGGCTTGACTGGGTCCACCTGGTTCCTGGTTGGGGTGGGTATCCAGCCTGCTGGGTTTTCACTGCTCTACATCTGACAAGTATCACTCCATGCTGAGGAGAGACAGACAGGCAGACAGACAGAGACATAGTGTGTGTGCGTCAGAGTCCATTGTGGCAAATGGAGTCTAAAACATCCCAAGCAACCAAGTTCTTGTGCTGCCAGTAGCATCTCACCACTGTATGGTTAACTGAGCTGACTGCCTGCCTCACTGCCTGGAGGATTGAATATGGACCTGCTAGACTGGAAGCTCCTCAAGGCCAGGGATTGTGTCTACTCACTCTAATGTCCTCTCCCAAGCAATGCTCTGTACAATGTACAATACTCTGCATGCAGTAGACCGTAAGCTCCTCAAAGGCAGGAATCGTGTCCTTGGACTCTTCTGAACTGTCCTAAGTGTTCAATCCAGTGCTCTGCACTTAGTAGGCACTCAGTGAATACTACCAATGGTTGGTTGGTTGGACCAGTCACAGCCATGTAGACTGCGGCAGTGAATTTACTGAAAGAAATGGAGAATTCTATCCAGGAAGCCACAAGGCTATGACACTGTGAAGGCGACCCCAGGGAGAGCTGACCCCCATGAGGCTGCATCATTATGATGCTCAGCCATCCCATTTCCTCAGCAATAACTGCCCTGTTCATGACCAAACGAGGGGCCCAGGCCAAAGTAGCTATTTCATTTTTCTGCCTCTAATGCTCTTTGTGTCTTTTAGTGCCCTTTGTGCCACCCTACCAAATTGCCTAGACAGCCCCAGAGGGCTGCCCTGCTAGTCTGAGTTGTGTGTTGCCCAGCCTGCAGAGCTGAGGCTCCTGGGGCTTGCTGGGCCCAGCCCTCTCTGGCCATGAGAGATCTCAGGCCCTCCCTCTCCTTTGCAAATAAATGGTTCCTAGCCCACTAGAAGTTTGTACCGGCCCCCACTCCAGGAGACATGTCAGCCTCTCCGAACGGGCTCTGTCAGCTGTAACAGAACCCTGACCCACAGGACCCCAATTGTATGAGGGGCCCCACCCCTGCCCTGCTCTGGTCCTTCATGGCTCAGGCAAGTGAGGAGATGAAATCCTGTGGTTGTGACCTGCGACTGGCCCCTGGCCTGGTTAAATCCTGCCTCTTCTATTTTCCACCCCTTCCACTCCATCCAAAGACCACCTCGCAGTGCCAGGCACTCTCCATATCCTGGACTCGACTGCTGCATCAGCCTCCTCGCTGACCTCCCTGCCTACGGCCTCTCCCTTCTCTGCTCTGTCCTCTACTCTGCTGCTCAGATTTATCTTTCTAAAGCAACATTCTGCACATGGCTCCCCACTTCTCATAGGCTTCTAATAGCTGCCCAAGATTCTCAGCTGCATCAAGCAGGAACCCCTAACCACTGGCCTTAAGGCATTGAATCAGCTCTCTCCCTCCTGTCTATCCTTGCTCCTCTCCTATTACAACCCAAATCACACTTCACTCCTTTCAAGCCAACCTCCTCACTGGGCCTCATTCTCGAGTCTCCCACTTCTGACCCCTTGTTCATGCCCCTCCCCTCCAACCCTATATCCTGATCTGGAACTCCCTCACCACCCAAATAATAATAATAATAATAATAATAATAATAATAATAATAATAATTGAGGTAGTTTTTAAGCATTTACCATGTGCCAAGCACTGTTCTAAGCCCTGGGGTAGATAGATACCAGCTAATTGGGTTGGACACAATCCCTATCCCTTATAGGGTTTACAGTCTTAATCCCCATTTTATGGATGAGGGAACTGAGGCACAGATAAGCGACTTGCCCAAGGCCACACAGCAGGCAAGTGGCAGAGCCGGGATTAGAACCCAGGTCCTTCTGACTCCCAAGACCGTGCTCTATCCACTAGGTCCCACTGCTTCTCTACCAGTCCCTGCTGCTTCTCTGCCAGGCCATAACTTTAAAGTCCTTCTGAAATTCCATCTCCTCCAGGAAGCCATTCCTGATTGACCTCTATTTTTCCAGCTTGCATCCATCCAACATTCCCCCGCAGCCCTTGCACTTACACCACTTATAAGTAGAGAATTTCCACCTGTAGCAGGAAGAGCATTCAGTGAAAGAATCTGAAGATCCAGATTTTAGTCCGACCCCTGCCACTGGCCAGCTGTGTGACCTTGGACTAGTTCCTTAACCTCTCTGGGCTTCTCTTTCCTCATCAGTAAAATGGGGATAAGATTCTTTGCCTTTCTCTGCTTCCTAGGGTTGCTGTGAGGGCAAAAATTGAGCTGTTTTGGAAAAGCACTGTAGAGAATAAAAGTTGTTTCTGGGGTTCGAGGTGGGGGGGGTGGGAGGAGTGGCGATTGTGGTGTTCTTTTTACCTCTGCATGTGGGATGACTGTAGTGCCTGGGAGGAAAACCTTACCGGTCCCCGCCCCCCACAAGCCTTCCCCGAATGACCCTGCACTCATGGCAGCAATAAAACGATTAGCATCGTATAAATAAATAGCCATGACTGAAAAGTTTCTCAATTAGGAGAGCCGGGTGGCTGGCTAAGTGGGTTTTCCTGCGTTTTTGTCGTTAAACATGTTTCCTTTCTTCCCATTCAAGGGAACTTTTCTTTTGGAAGTTTCGATCTCTTGTATATGAATTTGTCCTGGAAGTTGTCCAAATCTGTCCTCAGGGGAACTAGACTCACTCTCTATTTGACATCTTTATTGAGGAATTTCTCAAATATAACAGAAAATGACACCGTGGGGGATTCAGGCCATGATGAGACCGTGGTTCAGTTAAAGATGATTGTTTTTAGCATCATAATTGCTTGAAATAGCAGTAGTTCCCTTTGAAAGTTTTTTTTTATCGAGATCTGAACAGTTGGACAGATGGACCGCTGTTTAGATGGAAACCCAGAGGATTTCTTGATCTGAAATTAAAGCCAGTGAGGAGAAAGGTCTGCCTGCCCCCACCCCCGCAGCCAGCTCCTCTTTCTCCTGGCAGTTCTCTCTCTTACCCAGATGTTCCACTCAGCCTCTGTCCTCACACTTTCTCAATCTGTGCCCTCCCTGAGGGACTGCTCCCTCTGGTCTCCAACTTGCTGTCTGGGGACTACTCCCTCTGTCCTCCTTTTCACTGTTTCGGAGACCTCTCTGACTTTCACCTCACTGTCTGGGGGACCACTGTGCCCTCCAGCTTGCTGTCTGGGGGCTCCCTCTGCTGTCCTGTTCAGTGTTTCAGGGTCCTCTCTGTCCTTTGCCTACTGTTTCAGGGACCTCTTTGCCCTTCATCTAGCTGACTAGGGGACTGCTGTGTCCCCCAGCTCACTGTCTAGGGACCAATCCCTCTGTCCTCCTACTCGCTATTATGGGGACCTCACTACCCTCCAGATCAGTGTCTGGATCATCACTCTCCCCTTCTTCTCACTGTCTGGGGATCACTGTGTCCTCCAGCTCATTTAGTAGACCACTTTGCCCTCCAGCTCGCTGTTTTGGGACCCACTGTCCTCCAAATTGCTGTTTTTCAGATGGAGCAATGTAATCACTTTTTGCAAATTGGCTAGAAAATGGATCAGCTTGTCAAACTTTTTTCCTGGTGTCCAGGGCCTCTCCCGGCCTCGGGCCCGGTCAGCCTGGCCAGGAACGTCATGAGTTTGACAGAGTCCAGCAGGAGGGGGGGAAGGGCAGATCTCCCAGCTTAATCCCAGTTCTTGCCGCTTCGTAGCCTGCTTCCCTCTTGTTTGGGGAGCGAGGAGGGAGGATCCTGGCTCAGGCTTGCCACTCCTTTCCCTCTGACAGCTCTACCCTGTGGTCTTCCAGGGGCCAAGGCTGGTTGTGTGATGCCCCCAGACTCCATGGCCTTGACCCCTTTTCCTAGGGCCTTCCCCGGAGTCAGAGTACCAATGCACTTCTCCACAGTCAGTTGTTATTTACCTAGTGCTGACGGGTGCAGAGCACTATCCTAAGCACTAGGGAAAGTACTACAAAAGCCAAAGATCCACCCCCTGCACTCAGTGGGCTTACAATCTGATGAAGGAGACTGGCAGATACAAATGATTTACCAGCAGTGGGAGCCAGGGTGGAAACAAGGATCCAATTGGAGGAGGAAGAGTTTGGAGATAGATTAGGTGAATAACTGAGTGATCTGTGAAGATGGGTCTACCCCGCCACTGATGATTGGATCCGTATCAACCAATGGGCCGAGGCCAGGAGTAAATCCAGGAGTGTTCAGAAGCCTGTGGGAGTGAAGGGACTACTGGGGTCTTGGGGAAGGAACCCACCGGGGTGTGGGATAGGGAAGGGGGACACGGCTCAGATTCCATCTTCTCCATAGTGAAATCCAACAACCGTAGTCCAGGGGGACGCCCGGAGGTCTTGGCTCCAGGGAAGCTGCGGGCAAACTGGGGCACTGGGACAAGAGGTGGACATTATGGTCCTGATCCCAGCTATACCAAAACTTATGATTAGTCGTGCTGGTGGCTACACTAACCTGCACACATTCATGGACCAGTCATCCTTGCCAAATCACTGAGAAAAAGTCAGGGACAGAGAGGGGTGAGCCAGGGATTTGGGATGGTCCATGCTGTTTCACTGGGGGAGAATCAGAGATGGAGAGGGGAGAGTCAGGGCTGCAGGATGGTCAGTGCTGGGTCACTGGGTCAAGGGGTGAAGGGGTGAGTCAGAATTGTGGGATGATTCACCCCAAACCTTGAAGGTAAATGTCAAAACAACAAAGCAGCCCACAGCTCCTCCAAGCATCTGTGGTGCTCCATCAGAGATAGAGATCTGGGCTGGATGGACCATTGGTTTGCCATAGTAAGGATGCTGCTATCAGCCTGGTGTTTTCTGTGTGACAGAAAATGGGGTTACCTCTCCCATGGGGCTGTCATTTTGCCCTTCCCTAATAATTATAATCATTACGGTATTTGTTAAGCACTTACTATATGTATCAAGCACCTTGCTAAGCACTGGAGTAGATACAAGTTAACCGGGCTGGGCACAAGCCCATATCGCAAATTGGTCCCAGAGTAAAAGTAAGAGGGAGATTAGGTATTGAGTCTCCACTTTACAGATAAGGGAACTAGGCCCAGAGAAGACACTTGCCTAAGGACAGACAGTAGGCAAGTGGAAGAGCTGAGATTAGAATCCAGGTCATTCAATCCATCAGTTATATTTATTGAGTGCTTACTGTGGGCAGAGCATTGTACTCAGTTCTTGGGAGAGTACAACAGAACAGAGTTGGTAGATATGTTCCTTGCCCACAAGGAGCTTCCATTCCAGAGGAGAGGTCCTCTCACTCCAAGGCCTGCACTCTTTCCACCAGGCTACACTGCTTCCTGCTCTGATGATTGGCCTATCTCTATGTGACTCTAACTTGTGAATGTACAAGACCCCATGATCCTCCACCCCCGGGGTTTAGACGAGTCCCGCGTAGGCTATAGAGGCCCAGGGTGAGCTGATGGTGGATGTCGGGACCCTCGCTGTCTTTTACAGGACCACAGCTGACGTGTCTGTTTTTTTGTCCTCCCTTCCCTTCCCCCTCCCTCTGCCCACTTCAAGCACTTAGTACAGTGCTCTGTTCAGCATAAACCCTCAGTAAATACCCCTTCCCTCCCTCCCTCTTTAACTCTGTACAAAGCACTGCACTAAGCACTTGGGAGAGTGACATAGAGTAATGGACATGATTCCTCCTTGTAAGGAGTTTACAGTCTAGCTGGAATGACAGACATTAAAACTTCCCCCCCACCCTTTTTTTCTCCTCATCTCTCTCCACCTCCCTCCCCTCTTCTTTTGACCACTTCCCTGCTCCTCCCGGCCCCAACAGCTGGCCACAATGTGTGGCTTGGGGGGCTGTGGTACAGGGCCGCGGGCACTCGCTGTTTATTTTTCTTCATTCTCCCCACCACTTTGCGTGGGTTTTCTCTCTGGAAACACGGGACGATTTTAATGTAAAATTAAACAGTTTGGGCAGAGCACATGCTCCATGAGCCCAGAGATATTTTTAGGATCAACATGAAAGACTCCTTCCTGTTTTCCTGTTGATCTCTCCCCTCTCCTCCCACCCATTCAGGTGTTGGGTGAGTCACCGTCAGATTAAGCGCTTAATACAGTGCTCTGCACACAGTAAGCACTCAATAAATATGATTGAATGAATAAATGAAATTTGGGCACTCAATCGATCAATTGTATTTCTAGAGTGCTTACCGTGTGCAAAGCACTCTACTAAGCACTTGGAATAGAATATAACAGAGTTGGTAGACACAAGCCCTGCGCACAACAAGCTCACAGCATGGAGGGAGACAGACATTAATACAAATTACAGATATGGACGTAAATGCTGTGGAGCTGAGGGAGGGGTGAATAAAGGGTGAAAATCCAAGTGCAAGGGTGACGCAGAAGGGAGTGGGAGAAGATGAAATGAGGACCTAGACGGAGAAGGCCTCTTGAAGGAGATGTTCCTTCAATAAGGCTGTTTGAGGAGCGGCCAGGCCCCTGGCCCAATCCCCTGACCATCGATGATAGGGGGAGATGGGGAGAGAGAGACAGCTGAGGGGAACCAGGTTTGTTTGGGCATCTTGTATTCAGTCCTGGGGACTGCCAAGACTCTACCTGACACAAAATGTTCTCGATTTTCCATCAATCCATCCATCCATCCATCCATGGCATTCCTGGTAACCCAGAGAGAAGCGTTTTCCATCCCCTTGTTCATCTCTGAAATCTCCTGGGTCTAGCTGGGAATGCCCAAGGAAGCCTTTAATTCAAGATGTCTCAGAGCGTGAGGGTCCCCATGGGTGGGGACTGGTGTACAAGCCCCTCGGGCTGCCCATGGGTTGGGCTTCTTCCTGCTCAGCCTTCCATCCCCAGGATAGTCACTGGCTGGCCGCCCAGGATAAGGGCTGCCCAGGTGAGGATTGACCCAGATGCTGACTCCAGCAGTCTCCTGTGGAGGGTGCCTCTGGGACGTAGGGTGGAGGGCTCCAGGATGCTGACCAGCCTCCCCTCAGGTGTCAGAGCTGGGGGAGACCTAGGGTCCACACTCCCTACTTGAACCCAAATGGTCAGTATAGCATTCTCGTGCCAGCCACCTCTGCCATTCTCGTGGTGTTCTGTCAATCGATCAATCAATGGTATTTATTGAGCACTTACTGTGTGCAGAGCATTGTGTTAAGTGCTTAGGAAAGTACAACACAATGGAGCTGGTAGACATGTTCTCTGCCCACAAGGACCTTAGAGATTATGGAGGGAAACACACATTAATATCAATTATGGATATGCACATAAGTGCTGAGGGGCTGAAAGTGGGGTGAATATCAAGGGCTTAAACAGTACAGAGCCAAGTGCACAAGCAACACCGAAGAGAGAGGGAATAGGAGAAATGAGGACTTAGTCTGGGAAGGCTTCTTGGAGGAGATGTGATTTTAGGAGGGCATTGAAGGTGGAGAGGGTTGGAGGTGCGTTGGATATGTAGAGGGAGGGAGTTCCAGGCCAGAGGGAGGATATGGACAAGAGGTAGGCGATGAAACAGATGGGATTGAGGTACAGTGAGTAAATAAATAAATAAATAATAATGATGGTATTTGTTAAGCGCTTACTATGTGCCAAGCACTGTTCTAATTGCTGGGGTAGATATGAGGTAATCAGGTTATCCCATGTGGGGCTCACAGTCTTCATCCCCATTTTACAGATGAGTTAACTGAAGTACAGAGAAGTTAAGCAACTTGCCCAAGGTCACACAACAGACAAGTGGAGGAGTCAGGATTAGCACCCATGACCTCTGACTCCCAAGCCTGTGCTCTTTCCACTTGGCCACGAGTAGGTTGGCATTAGAAGAATGAAGTGTGCAGGCTAGATTGTAGTAGGAAATCAGGAAGGTAAGGTAGGAGGGGCCAATACTTGAGTGCTTTAAAGCCAATGGTAAGGAATTTCTGTTTTATACAGAGATGGTTGGGCAACTACCAGAAGTTCTTGAGGAGACATGGGGAGACATGGACTGAACTTTTTTTAAAAGACTGATCTGGGCAGTAGAGTGACATATGGACTGGAGAGACAGGAGGCAGAGAGATCAGCAAGAGGGCTGAGGCAGGAATCAGGCGGGAAAGGATAAGTACTTTGATCAGCAGGGTAGAAGTTTGGATGGAGAGGAAAGGGAGGATTTTAACGATGTTGTGAAGGTTGAACTGACAGGAATTGGTGACAAGTTCACTCATTCATTCAATCATATTTATTGAGCGCTTACTGTGTGCAGAGCACTGTACTAGTTGAATATGTGGGTTGAATGAGAGAGATGAGTTGAGGCTAATGTCAAAGTTACGGGCATGTGAGACCGTGAGGATAGTAGTGTTATCTACAGCAGTGGAAAATACAAGGAGATGATAGGGTGGACTGTCTGGGTGGACATGAGCTGTCAAAAGAACGTTCCCCAATTCCCTCATGACACTTTGTCTGGAACTCACAGCCAAAAGATGTACTATGTTAGACGGGGTGGCCATTGCTTAGCACATGGCAGGTTCCCCACTCAGAGCTCTGCACACAGCAGGCACCGGAAAGAGATCTCCAGGTGTTGGGGGAAGTGCAGCAGGTTTGAGATCCCTGGGGGTCAGAGCCAGTTTGCTGGGTACCCGATGTCTAAGGGTGGGGACCAGCTCAGCGGGGACAACCTTTTTTAGGAAAATTGCCTTTTCTGCAGATTGCAGCCACTCCTGGGCACAGCCACCATTGGCAGCCTTCCACTGGGTTGAGCAGCATTGCCCGGGTGCTTTCTGGGGGGCATGTACGACCCCGGGGGACATCCACAACCCCGGGGGGACTTTGGCTGCAGGAAGGTCAGCCTCAGCTCAAATCCAGAGGGGAGAGTGTTGTGGCAAAAAGCAGGAAGCCCTGTTGGGGCGGGGGCAGAGAGGAGAGCGGGTTATCCAATGACTAGATCCTGAGCAAAAGTGAGATTGTGGTTCCCTTCTGGGTGACCCCACGGCACCCAGTATAGTGTTCTGCACATAGTAAAGCATTCAATAAATCCCACTACCCAATTGATTTGGTCCAGACCTGGGAATGTCCAGTTACCAGGGTTTATTGATGTCCAGACATCCCAGAACCAAGCTGGGCCACAGTGAGGTCCAGCATTTGGCTTTCTGACACACTGTTGTTCCAGAGACTTAGTGATGAATCTGAAATGCAATCCTACAAATCCTTGAAAATTCTCCCCTCCTCCTCCTCCTCTTTCTTCTGTTCCTCCACCTCCTCCTCCTCCTCCTCCTCCTCCTCCTCATCATCATCATCATTATAATTACAGTATTTGTGAAACACTTTTTTATGGTACTTTCTTTCATTCATTCATTCAATCATATTTATTGAGTGCTTACTGTGTGCAGAGCACTGTACTAAGTGCTTGGGAAGTACAAGTTGGCAACATATAGAGATGGTCCCTACCCTACCCAACAGCGGGCTCACAGTCTGGAAGGGAGAGACAGACAACAAAACAAAACATATTAACAAAATAAAATAAATAGAATAAATATGTACAAATAAAATAAATAAATAAATAAATGGAGTAATAAATACGTACAAACATATATACATATATACAGGTGCTGTGGGAAGGGGAAGGAGGTAAGGCGGGGGGTTGGGGAGGGGGAGTGGAAGGAAGAGGCTCAGTCTGGGAAGGCCTCCTGGAGGAGGTGAGCTCTCAGTAGGGCTTTGAAGGGAGGAAGAGAGTTAGCTTGGCGGATGTGCGGAGGGAGGGCATTCCAGGCCAGGGGGATGATGTGGGCTGGGGATCGACGGCGGGACAGGAGAGAATGAGGCACAGTGAGGAGATTAGCAGCAGAGGAGCGGAGGGTGCGGACTGGGCTGGAGAAGGAGAGAAGGGAGGTGAGGTAGGAGGGGGCGAGGTGATGGAGAGCCTTGAAACCAAGGGTGAGGAGTTTAAGGAGTTAACTTATGAAGCACTTACTATTTGCCAAGCACTGAACCATGCGCTAGGGTAGATGCAAGATCATCAGGTCCCACATGAGGCTAGCAGTCCAAGTAGGAGGGAATCCACATTTTGCAAATGAGGGAATCTAGTCACAGAGAAGTTAAATGACTTGTCCAAGGCCACACAGCAGTTTAGTGGTGGAGTCAGAGTTAGAAACCAGGTCCTCTGACTCCCAAAATTGGGCTCTTTCCACTAGACCATGGTGCTTCGCCTTAGTGGATAGAGTACAGACCTGGAAATCAGAAGGACCTGGATTCTATTACCAGCTCTGATATATGTCTAATGTATGACCTTGGGCAAGTCACTTAACTTCTCTGGGCCTCCATTACCTCATATGAAAATGGGGCCCCATAAGGGATAGGGACTGTGTCCAACCTGATTAACTTGTATCTACCTTAGTGCTTAGAACAGTGCTTGGCTCATAGGGAGCACTTAACAAGTTATATTATTATTATTATTATCATCATCATCATCAAGAACATTGACTGAGTGCCTGCTGTGAGCAGAGCACTGTCCTGGGAGTCTGCTGATTACTGAGCACTTTATAGGAGTCTTCTGTGTGAGGAACATTGGACACACAGGTCTTCCATAAAACGTTTTTACTGTGTTCTGAACAGACTCTGGGTGATGTAGGTGAAAAAGAAGAGACAATCAAGTGTGTTTGATTAGAAAAAGATCTGTTTATGTGTGTGCATGAGTGTGCACGTGTATGTGCGAGTGTGTGTGTGTGTGTGTGTGTGTGTGTGTGCGTGCACAGCAGAGGATTTGTCCTTCAAAGAGAGATTGTAAACAAGTAAGGATGCTGTACCAGGTGTCAATGAAACGTTGTTTCAGAGAGGTCCATTGTTTATTGTGGAAATGCCAAGAGCCGCGAAAAGTGGTTAGGAGTCGCAGAGGACACACTGTGGTTCCTGATTGTTTACCCGACACTAATTAGCCCCTGAAGTCAGGGTGGAGATCTGGGCGTGGGGTTGGCAAGGCATCGCTGGAGCTGTTTACTCTGCCCTGTGGGTCCGCGGGCAGCAGCCACCCTGGCCAGGAGCAGACTGGACGGTCTCCGGTCGCAGTCTGCTGGGTGGCTCGGGCTCAAAGCTGGGCCATTCAGGTGCACCGAGCCTGCCCCATCTGTGCTGAGGGCTGCCCCTTAGTCAGTCAGTCAGTCAGTCAATTGTATTTATTGAGTGCTTACTGAGTGCAGAGCTCTATACTAAGTGCTTGGGAGAGTACAGTATAACAATAAACATACATTCCCTGCCTACAACGAGCTTACAGTCTAAAAGGAGAGATGGACATTAATATGAATAAATCAATTACAAATATGGACATAAGTGCTATGGGGCTGGGACTGAGGTTGAATAAAGGAAGAAAGTCAGGGTGATGCCTGCCTTGTGCCCCTGCTCTGCCTGATGGGTGGATCTGGTGGGTCGGTGGGCGGAGGATGGGGCTTACCTGTTTAACGGGCAGAGTTGGTGGAGGGGACCCAGGGGACGGGGCGGGGGGGGGGGGGGGAGGAGGGTGGAGCAGCTACAAAGCCAGATGCCACATTATCTAGTGCTCTTCGCCATGCTGCTGCTTGTCTGAGCTGTGTCTCCCGCCAGGCTGCTTCAGTGCCCAGGGTCCCGTGGGCTAGGGGCTGTGCAATACAGGTCTGTGTGTCTGACTCTGCCTCCCATTCTTCTGGGGCCATACCTGCTCCGGCCCCCCATCGGGCCCATCTGCCTCCTGCCGGCCCAGGCCTTAGGGCAATTAGGGCCTCCCCCCACCCCCACCTCCCGCACTCACTGAGTCACCGTGCCATCTCTGTGGATGCTGGCCTGGTCACCTGCCTCATCTCTTCAGATGCTGACCGAGGCAGTCGATTGTGTCTATTGAGCACTTACTGCGTGCACAGCACTGCACTAAGTGCTTGAGAGAGTACAATATAACAATAAACAGACAGACACATTCCCTGCCCTCGATGAGCTTACAGTCCAGAGGGGGAGTGAAACAGACTGCGTATGTCAATGAGAGTCATGCTGTGTCTCTGTGGATGCTGATCTGATCAACTGCCGCAACTCTGCAGATGTGCCGTGATTTGGCTCCATTTCCTCAGAAGGCTTTTATTTTACCCAGGGAATGACTCCCCATTTTACCTTTCTCTCTCTCTCCTCTTCCTCCTCTCCCCCATCCTCCCTCCCTCCCTCCCTCTCTCTCTCTCTCTCTCTCTCTCTCTCTCTCTCTCTCTCTCTCTCTCTCTCTCTCTCTCCCTCTCTCCCTCTCCCTCCCTCCCTTTCCCTCTCCCCCCTCCCCCTTTTCTTCCTAGTAATCAGAGCCAGCTGTAGATCTGCTTTATTTCGGGAAAGGTTCATTAAGAACTCTGTCAGGAACTCCTTTGGTCTTTCATTTCATCTATCTTTCCTCTTTGTTTTCATCTGATTTGTTTGTTTTTCTCTCTTCCTTCTCTAGTCGCCATTCTCCCCCGACCCCCAGCCCCCTCAGGCCACCCTTCCCAGCCCCCGGCAAGACCTCCCCAGCCCCCAGCCCTTTCCAGATGTTCTCCCATTCCCACCCTCACAGCGAAGGTGTCTGGGGTCTAGACGCTGCTAACTCTGCCTTGTGCAGGCCCCCAGCCTGACCCCTCTGGAAGGCAGTGCCCAGCCAGCCTCCTCTGGGAAGCCAGAAGGACTGCCCCTTCTGAGAAGGTGGTTGGGGGCTGCCTTTAATGCCGTTGGCCTAGTTCTGCCTGGACACAGGTTCTTGGCCTGGTGCAACCCCACTGTACCAAGCCTCACTAGCTGCCTGGGCCTCGGTCTTCCTGCCTGTAAAATGGGGGTTACATGAGGACAGACAGCAGGGAAGAAGAGCCCCTCAGACAGCTGCTGTCACTGGGCACCTCAGGTGAGCGCTGTGGGGCAGGGCAGTGAACCAGACAGAGCAAGATGGTCGGGGCATGGCTGCAGGGGCGGCAGTGGCACAAAGCAGAATGCAGAGCATGTGTGAGGAAATGGAACAGCCTGATCCCATCCACCCACAGCCAGCAGGATAATAATAATAATGGCATTTATTAAGCACTTACTATGTGCAAAGCACCGTTCTAAGAACCCCTGCCATGGGAGCCTGGCAGAGCCGTGGCCTCTGTAGGCAACCACCACCCCCGGGTCATATGCGCCCTTGAGGAACGTAACATGGTACCATCACATGCACGCCGCTTAGTGGAGGAGCTGTCATGCCCTGCCGGCCTCATCATCATCATCATCAATCGTATTTATTGAGTGCTTACTGTGTGCAGAGCACTGTACTAAGCGCTTGGGAAGTACAAGTTGGCAACATATAGAGACAGTCACTACCCAATAGTGGGCTCACAGTCTAAAAGGGGGAGACAGAGAACAAAACCAAACATACTAACAACATAAAATAAATAGAATAGATATGTACAAGTAAAATAAATAAATAAATAGAGTAATAAATATGTACAAACATATATACAGGTGCTGTGGGGAAGGGAAGGAGGTAAGATGGGGGGATGGAGAGGGGGACGAGGGGGAGAGGAAGGAAGGGGCTCAGTCTGGGAAAGCCTCCTGGAGGAGGTGAGCTCTCAGTAGGGCCTTGAAGGGAGGAAGAGAGCTAGCTTGGCGGATGGGCAGAGGGAGGGCATTCCAGGCCCGGGGGATGACGTGGGCCGGAGGTCGATGGTGGGACAGGCGAGAACGAGGTACGGTGAGGAGATTAGCGGCAGAGGAGCGGAGGGTGCGGGCTGGGCTGTAGAAGGCCTCCCCACCATGTCCTCCCTGTCTCCCCACAACTGAGCATCCCGGGCAGCTCGGCTTTGGGATTTGATCTGTGCCCGCTGAAGGATTGCTGACAGATTGCTGTGCAGCAAGGATCTGTGCATCTGATTCATCATAGAGAGGACTTTGTGGGAGAGGCCATCGTGGAAGAGGCCTTGGGCCTCCCCTGCTGCCCCTCGGGGCCCTGGCTGACATCTCTTACCTGGCTTACCACTAGAAGCAGCCCCACAGCCTTGCAGGGCTGGGTTTGATCCCTGATCCACTTCCTGGAAGCTAGAGAGGAGTCCCGGTGTCCTTCTGTCCTGGCCCCTGACCCTTGCACTTCCCTCCCCCTTTCCTTTCTGAGCATTCCCCAGCTCCACAGTCTGTCCTCATGCTGGTTGGGAGGTCCTGGAGAAGGAAGCCCAGGAAACAAACGGCAGTTTCAGAAGCAAAGTTGTGGATCCTGGCCTCTGCCTCAGTTCTGCCCCTCCCACTTCCACCAGCCCTCTATGGGGTGGTTGTCTTGGCACCAGGTGGTGATGGTCCTTGTGCCTTAGGAAACAGTGGTCTAGCAACTGGGGCTCTTCATGAAAGCAGTGACGGCTAGATCAGTCAGCCCGCATCATCACAGGTTATCTTGGTTGCCTGCTGAGCACAGCTAGAGAAGCAGCGTGGCTCAGTAGAAAAAGCACGGGTTTTGGAGTCCGAGGTCAGGGGTTCAAATCCCGGCTCTGCCAATTGCCAGCTGTGTGACTTTGGGCAAGTCACTTCACTTCTCTGGGCCTCAGTTCCCTCATCTGTAAAATGGGGTTGAAGACTGTGAGCCCCCCGTGGGACAACCTGATCACCTTGTAACCTCCCCAGCGCTTAGAACAGTGCTTTGCACACAGTAAGCACTTAATAAATGCTATCATTATTATTATTATGAGTGCTGTCCTACACACCTGCTGAGCAGACTAATAATAATAATAACAATGGTATTTGGTAAGTGCTTACTATGTGTTGAACACTGTTCTAAATGCTGGGGTAGATACAATCAATCAATCAATCAATCAGTTGTATTTATTGAGCGCTTACTGTGTGCAGAGCACTGTACTAAGCACTTGGGACGTACAGGTTGGCAATATATAGAGACAGTCCCTACCCATCAGTGGGCTCACAGTCTAGAAGGGGGAGACAGAGAACAAAACCAAACATACTAACAAAATAAAATAAATAGAATAGATATGTACAAGTAAAATAAATAAATAGAGTAATAAATATGTAGAAACATATATACATATATACAGGTGCAGTGGGGAAGGGAAGGAGGTAAGATGGGAGGATGGAGAGGGGGACGAGGGGGAGAGGAAGGAAGGGGCTCAGTCTGGGAAGGCCTCCTGGAGGACGTGAGCTCTCAGTAGGGCCTTGAAGGGAGGAAGAGAGCTAGCTTGGCAGATGGGCAGAGGGAGGGCATTCCAGGCCCGGGGGATGACGTGGGCCGGGGGTCAATGGCGGGACAGGCGAGAACGAGGCACGGTGAGGAGATTAGCGGCAGAGGAGCGGAGGGTGCGGGCTGGGCTGTAGAAGTAGAGAAGGGAGGTGAGGTAGGAGGGGGCGAGGTGATGGAGAGCCTTGAAGCTTAGGGTGAGGAGTTTCTGCCTGATGCACAGATTGATTGGTAGCCACTGGAGATTTTTGAGGAGGGGAGTAATATGCCCAGAGCGTTTCTGGACAAAGGCAATCCGGGCAGCGGCATGAAGTATGGATTGAAGTGGGGAGAGACACGAGGATGGGAGATCAGAGAGAAGGCTGACGCAGTAGTCCAGACGGGATAGGATGAAAGCTTGAACGAGCAGGATAGCGGTTTGGATGGAGAGGAAAGGGCGGACCTTGGCAATGTTGCGGAGCTGAGACTGGCAGGTTTTGGGGACGGCTTGGATGTGAGGGGTGAATGAGAGAGCGGAGTCGAGGATCACACCAAGGTTGTGGGCTTGTGAGACGGGAAGGATGGTAGTGCCATCAACAGTGATGGGAAAGTCAGGGAGAGGGCAGGGTTTGGGAGGGAAGACAAGGAGTTCAGTCTTGGACATGTTGAGTACATACAAGCTAATCAGAGTACTGTACTGAACCCCTGGGAGACAGCAGTCGAACCCAAGTCCCAGTCCTGAGCCTCAGAGCACAGGAAAGGACAAGGGAAGAATAATAACATTAATAATAATAATGATGGTATTTGTTAAGCTTACTATATGCCAAGCACTGTTCTAAGTGCTGGAATAGATACAAAGTATTCAGGTTGTCCCATGTGGGGCTCACAGTCTTAACCCCCATTTGACAGATGAGGTAACTGAGGCACAGAGAAAGTAAGTGACTTGCCCAAAGTCACACAGCTGACAAGTGGCAGAGGTGGGATTAGAACCCCTGACCTCTGACTCCCAAGCCAGTGCTCTTTTCACTAAGCCACGCTGCCTTTCCAAGAAGAAGAAGCCCAACCCACCTCTATCCCGTAGTCCTGGGCCAGCCTGGTGCCCTGGGAGTGAGAGAGCATTGTTGCCCCTTTCCGTAGATGGGTAAACCAAGGCTTAAGGGCTACCCTTAGTGCTTCTTGTTAAGTACTGACTATGTGCCAAGCACTGTTCTAAACACTGGAGTAGATACAAGGTTAATCAGATTGGACACAGTCCCTGTCCCACATGGAACTCACAGTCTTCATCTCTGATGGTAACTGAGGCACCGAGAAGTTAAGTGACTTGCCCAAGGTTACACAGCAGATAAGAGGTGGAGCTGGGATTAGAACCCAGGTCCTTCTGAGTCCCAGGCCCATACTCTATCCATTAGTGGTCAGGCAGAAAGCCATGGGGACAACTCTGTAGCCTGAAGTCCAGTATTACTGCCCATCTGCTTGCCTTCTGCCTGCCACACACCCAGTGCCCACCCACCTTGCTGTGTCCATGACTCACTGACCACTGGGCCCCTCCCCGGCCAGTAAGTTGTGCTGGCACAGTACTATATGAAGCAATGATGCGCTGGGGCAGTGCTGCATTGGGGCAGGGTGGCATTGAGTGTTGACCAGCTGCGAGCAGTTGGCCCAACTGCACCAGTAGACATGGGGAGTTGGACCCTCTTTCAGTCAATAGCTGACCAAGTTTCTGCAGCAAAAAACAGACCCTAGAATGCTTGGATACTCCCAGTTCCTGCATGAATTCAGAGAAAGGACCTCTTGCAGTCGGAAAGATGCTCTGGAGCAAGGTGATCAGTGGCCACATGCTCTGGAGTGCAGTGGTCGATGGCCAGACTCTATGGAGCAGGATGTCAGTGACCAGTTCTCTGGAGTGGAGTAATCAATAGCCAGACACTTTGGAGCAGGGTGGTCATCTGCCAGGTGTTCTGGAGCAGGGATGTTGGCAGCTGATGCTCTGGAGTGAAGTGTCCAATGTCTGGACACTCTGGATTAAGGAGGTCAAGACTAGACTCTCTGGAGCAGGATGATTGTCAGCTGACACTCTGGAGATGGGTGGTCGGTGGTCAGTGGCCAGACACCATGGAGGAGGGTGGTTGACAGCCTGGTGCCCTGGAGCAGGGAGGTCAGCAACCAGTTGCTCTGGAGTTGGGGGGTTAGCAGCTGGCACTCTGGAGTGGGCTAGTTGATGGTCAGACACTGGATAGAGGAGATTGGTGGCCAAAGCTCTGGAGCAGGGTGGTCAGTGGCTGGATGCTCTGGAGTGGGATACTTGGTGACCAGACACTCTGGAACAGGGTGGTTGGTGACTGACACTCTGGAGTGGGGCAGTCAGTGGCTGGACACCCTGGAGCAGGGTGGTCAGTGTCCGAAACTCTGCAGCAGGGAGATCAGCCTGCAATGTGCTCTGGAGTGAGGAGATTGGCAACCAGATGTTTCAGGCTGTTTTCTCGCTCATTCGGGACAGGACCAGACCAGGGGCTCAGCCCTCTGGTCGCCCCCCCACCCCTGGCCCTCCCGGAGGACGTGAAGCCCAGCCGGCTGTTGGAGTAATACAGGCTGGGAATCTCGTCTGTTTACACTGGACTCCTCTGGTGTCCGAGGGCTCTGGTCAGAAGGGTTCTTTCTCAGCTCAGCCAGAGGTCAGCGGGGGCGCACTTCTCTCTCTCTTCTCTCTAGGGTCTGTTTTTGAAGCAGCGTGGCTCAGTGGAAAGATCAGGCTTGGGAGTCAGAGGCCATGGGTTCTAATCCCGCCTCTGCCACTTGTCAGCTGTGTGACTTTGGACAAGTCACTTTACTTCTCTCTGCCTCAGTTACCTCATCTGTAAAATGAGGATTAAGACTGTGAGTCCCACATGGGACAACCTGATAACCTTGTATCTATCCCAGCACTTAGAACAGTGCTTGGCACATAGTAAGCGCTTCACAAATACAATCATTATCATTGTTATTATTATCTAAGCCCAGAGCCAGGGCCCAGTCTGGAAGTCCATGGGAGGTGCAAGGGGAAGGATGAGGTTGGGAGGCCTGGAATGGGGTGGGGGCCTTGTTGGCTCACCCCTTAACCTCAAGGCAGGCTCGGTTCCTTGTTTCCCTCTGCCTCCTCACAAACCCTAATTCTCATTTTGATTGGGCAAGGAAAACTCCCACAGTGGGTTGTGGGGTAGGGGAGACCCCAGGAGGGCGTGATTGGGGGAGGGGTCCCCCCAGGAGGAAGACCCCAGTGATTCATTCAGGGCCTTTGTGGAGAGGGGTCTGGGGTCTGGTGGGTGGTGGAGAGGGCACCTGGTCTTCTGGAGTGGGTCCAGCAGCTTGCTGAGGCATCATCTGTCCCCACCCCCTCTGTTCTCTACAGACGTGGACGAGTGTCTGGACAACAATGGAGGGTGTCAGCAGATCTGTGTGAACGCGATGGGCAGCTATGAGTGCCAGTGCAAGGAGGGCTTTTTCCTGAGTGATAACCAGCACACGTGCATTCACCGCTCCAATGGTAAGTACTGCCCTCCCTGGCTGGTGCCCGGGCAGAGCGGGGCTGGAGGGAAGGAGGCCTAGAGTGCCTGCTCCAGAGTGACATGGGGCATGTGAACCACAGTGCCAACATTCCTCCCACTTCTGATGGAGTGTCCGCCAGGACTGGGGAGTCCTCCAGGATGTCTGCTGGCATATGTGCCAGGGCCAGGATGTCCTCTGGAGTGTCTGCAGTTGTGTCTGCCGGGGCTGGGGTATCCCCCAGGATGTCTGCTGTTGGGTCTGCAGGAGCCATGGTGTTCCCCAGGGTGTCCACTGGGGTGTCTGTTGGGCATGAGGCATCTGCCGGGGTACCTGCTGGGGGTGTCCACAAGAGTGTCTGCTGGGGCCGGGGTATCTGCGAGGGTGTCTGCTGGGACCGGAGTGTTTGCCAGCTTGTTTGCTTGGGCCAGGGTATACACTGGTTTTTCTGCTGGAGTGTCCACCAGAGTGTTTGACAGGGCCGGGGGGTCTTCCGGGGGGTCTTTTGGGGCCAGGATGTCTACTAGAGAGTCTGCTGGGGCCTGTATGTTCACTGAGGTGGATGTGGGTTATTTGAAGGGGTCACGTTGTCTGCTGGGGTATCCACTGGGGCCAAGGTATCCCCTGAAGTATCCACTGGGCTTGGGATGTCCTCGCAGGCTGGTGTGACTACCATGGAGTCCATGAGAGCTTGGGTGTCTGTCAGGGCCAGGGTGTTCACTGGAGCAGGGGTGTCTGTTGTCACTGCTGTATTTGAAGGGATCATGGAATCTGCTGGGGTGTCCACTGGGGCCAAGGTGTCCCCTAGGGTGACTGCTGGGGTTGGGGTGTTCAGCGGGGCCAGCGTGACCACCAGGGTGTCCATCAGAGCTGGAGTGTCTGCCAAGGCCAGGGTGCCCACCACAGTTGGGATGTCTGCAGGGTCTGGGCTGTCCACCGGGATATTTGTAGGGGTCAGGGTGTCTGCTTTGGTGTCCGTTGGGGTCGAGGTGTCGCCTGAGGTGATCGTCAGACCTGGGCTGTCTGTCAGGCCCGGGGTGTCTGCCAGAGTGTCCACTAAAGCCAGGGTGTCTGGTGGGATATCTGCCAGGGCCAGGTTGTCCAGCGGGGTGTCCACTGGAGCCAGGATGTCTGCTGGGTGTGGGGGGGTGGGTCGTGGCCAAGGTGTCTCCCAGGGTGATTCCTGGAGCTGGCGTGTCTGCCAGGGTGTCTGTCCACCAAGATGTCCATATACCAGTGCTGGAAAGGAAACTTTTCCTATAGGGGCGGAGGCATGTAAAGAGCAGTCAACTCTCTCTGTCAGTAGGGTCTGCATTTTGTACAGGAAGCCCCTACCCCTGCTGCCCCGGTGAAGGAAGCCCCCGTGTTGGGCCGAGGTCAAACACATGGAAACTGTGGCTGAGACAGAGGAAGGCATTGGACGGGGACCACCGATGGGATTGGGGC
Organism: Tachyglossus aculeatus; assembly: GCF_015852505.1. NCBI lineage: Eukaryota > Metazoa > Chordata > Mammalia > Monotremata > Tachyglossidae > Tachyglossus > Tachyglossus aculeatus. The sequence continues at coordinate 58,911,627 of NC_052079.1, forward strand.
CGGGCTTGGGACTGGGCAGGGCTGGGACTGGGTTTAGGGTCATTGCTTTGTGCTGTTTGAACATAGGTGGTGGTCTTACCCCTCTATGATGCCAGCCATGAGTCTCAGAGGGTGGAATGATAATCATGATGATTACTAATAATAATAATAATTGTGGTATCTGTTAAGCTCTTACTATGTGCTTGGTGCTGTACTAAGAACTGAGGTAGATTCAAGCTAATCAGGTTGGACACAATCCCTGTACCACATAGGGATCACAGTCTTAATCCCCATTTTCCAGATGAGAGAACTGAGGCACAGAGAAGTTAAGTGACTTCCCCAAGGTCACACAACAGACAAGTGGCAGAGCCTGGATTAGGACCCAGGTCCTTCTGACTCCCAGGCCTGAGCTCTATCCACTAAGCCACACTGCTTCTGGTGGGCAGGTGGGGAGAATGGATCGATCATTCCATGGCATTTTTTGAGTGCTTACTGTGTGTGAAACACTACACAAAGAACTTGGAAGAGTACAATAGAGTGACTAGACAAGATCTCTGCCTCAAGTAGCTTACAATCTAGAGGGGCAGATGAACATAAATAAATTACAGGTAAGGGCATGTCAGGAAGTGTCCGTAAGTGCTGGCCGGGAGAGCGGACAGATGGATGAACGGCAAACAGTGGAACCCAGAGATTGGATTAGCTCTGCGCTGGGGAAGGCCTATGGTGTTTCCTGGTAGGGGACAAACTGTGGATCTCCAACCCTCCGACCCTTCGACCCAGTTCTCCTGACAGATGCCTGAGTAGCTGCTCTGATGCTGGGAGGCAAGCCCAGCCCCCCGGGGGCAGGAACCCCTCTCGCCCGTCCCAGAAGAAGGCTCATTTCTTCAGGACCATCTGCCGCTAGACCAGGGACTCGAGGTACGTGACAGCGGCCACGGCTGCACTTTCTGTACGTCTCACTGGACCCCGAACATGATGGGAAGCAACTCTCATCACCAGCACGACGTTGTTCCAAATGACCCAGGGTAAAGGCTGGGCCACAGAGAAGATATGCTCAGTCAGTCATATTTATTGAGTGCTTACTGTGTGCAGACTATTGGACTAAGCACTTGAGAGAGTACACTATAATCGACACTTCATAGCTCAGTGAAAAGAGCACGGGCTTTGGAGTCAGAGGTCATGGGTTCAAATCCTGGCTCTGCCACAAGTCAGCTGCGTGACTTTGGGCAAGTCACTTAACTTCTCTGTGCCTCAGTTACCTCATCTGTAAAATGGGGATTAAAACTGTGAGCCCCATGTGGGACAATCAGTTCACCTCGTAACCTCCCCAGCGCTTAGAACAATGCTTTGCACATAGTAAGCACTTAATAAATGCTATTGTTATTATTTTCCTGCCCACAATGAGCTTAAAGTCTAGAGCCCCACACAGGATTCGGACACGATGGGCCACAGCAGTGGGAAGCTAGGCTTCAGCCTTCATCTTCGGGAAGACAGCGACTGGCCAGCAGAAAGAGGAGGAGGCAGAGACTCCCAGCCAGTCAGATGGACAAGCAAGCATCAGCCGCATGCTCTCCTTAGAGCTCTAACAGGAATCAGTGGCTGAGGGCCTTTCGGTCTCAGAGCAGAGGAGCTTTCCATGGAAGCAGCCACAGGGAGAGTCTGGATTTCTTCCAACACACCCGGAGGGGAGGGGAGGGGAGCGAAGTGCACAGGGAAGAGCTGTGCCTCATTCATGCTCTGGATCACCCTGAGGGGAGAATTTCCTGAAACGGGCCTGTCAAGGTGCCAGCTGACCACGAACTCAGCCAGCCACCCGCTGAAGCCCTGGCTCTTTGCCCCTGGTGGATCCAAACTTCCCTTGGGCCTCACTAGTTTACCCATTTGAGGCTTTTTATAATTAGAAAAAGGCCCCGTTGGGGTGCTGGAGTGAGTGGAATCTTACCCTCCTGGACAGCAGTGGCTCCAGGTGGGGGCCAGGAGTGGAGAGGGCGGCCTATAGAGAGGGTGGCGGTGGCCCGGCCAGGTCCTGCCAAGCCCACTGCAGTATCACATCCCAGGGGATCTGCAATCAGCAGACAGTTGGACTGAAGGAATGAGTCTCGTGTGGCGTTTGCGGAGGGAGGGGGTGGGAGGGATGCCTGTGAGGGGCAGTACTGAAGGGTGGGAGGGAGGCTTGGAAATTAACTTGTGGGGTGGAAGATTGGGCCGAAACAGCATGAGCAAAGCTGGATGGGAACCTGGGAAGGAGTGTATGCTGGGAAAGGAAAACCCAGTAGCATCCTGCCTGCCTGTGGAAGGGCCCTACCAAGGGAAATATAGAGCAGAAAAGGATCTGGGGATCACAGTGTGCAACAAGCTCCCATGAGCCTTAGAGATGTGCAGCAGCTGACAAGGGAGCACAATCCCTAGAGGGCTGGGGCTCGCAGCAGGAGAACAATTTTCCATTGCTTCCCGCTACCTGCTGTGCTAGGACATGGACTATGCCATTCATTCATTCATTCAATCGTATTTATTGAGCACTTACTGTGTGCCTCGTTCTCGCCTGTCCCGCCGTCGACCCCCGGCCCACGTCATCCCTCTGGCCTGGAATGCCCTCCCTCTACAGAGCAGAGCACTGTACTAAGCGCTTGGGAAGTACAAGTTGGCAACATATAGAGACAGTCCCTGCCCAACAGTGGGCTCACAGTCTAGAAGGGGGAGACAGAGAACAAAACCAAACATATTAACAAAATAAAATAAATAGAATAGATATGTACAAGTAAAATAAATAAATAGAGTAATAAATATGTACAAACATATATACATATATACAGGTAATAATAATAATAATATTCTCCCAAACACTTAGTGCAGTGCTTTGCACACAGTCAGTGCTCAATAAATACCATTGATTGATTGAATTATTGCATGCAGAGCAGTGTACTAAGCGCTGGTCCACTAGGGGATAGTGTAGCCCGCTATGGCAGTGCAGAGAAGACACCAGGGCACCTGACTTCCCCACTAGTGGTCTTACAGAGGGAGTGCCCCTCCCCAGATGGGCCATTCTCACTGACTGCATTTCCAGAACCCAAGGAAGTCCAGACAAGACGCAGCAAGCTATGCCCAGAGCAGGGTTGTGAAGTCAAATCAGTGTGTTTCTCTTGTCTAGCCTGTGAGCCCGCTGTTGGGTAGGGACTGTCTCTATATGTTGCCATCTTGTACTTCCCAAGCGCTTAGTAAAGTGCTCTGTACACAGTAACTGCTCAATAAATACGTTTGAATGAATGAATGAATGAATGAAAACCACTTCCAGGAATTTAACCAGGATCAGCTGCTGGGGTGCAGCACTCAGTGCAGTGCTTTGCACACAGTAAGCACCTAATAAATCCCCCCTGCCACTGCTGCTTTGGGACGTGGCTCCCAGCCCAGCCATCTGGCCATCCCAGCAGGCCAGAGACCATTGCAGAGACCCAGTGGTGACCCTGACCTTGTGGAATGCTTCCTTCTGATTTCTTTCCAAACCATCAGGGTGGCCCTCCTCAGAGAAACACAGCAGCCACCTTTAGCTCTCAGGCACCCTAGCCCTTCCGGCCCTACTTGGGAATAGCCTTGATTTGATTATCTTTATTGCTTTGTTTGTAAACATGAGAAGCAGCATGGCTTATTGGATAGAGCAGAGGCCTAAAAGCCAGAAGCACCTGGGTTCTAATCCTGTTTCTGCCACATGTCTGCTGTGTGACCTTGGGTAAGTCACTTCACTTCTCTGTGCCTCAGTTACCTCATCTGTAAAATGGGGACTAAGAGTGAGAGCCCCACGTGGGACAGAGACTGTGTTCAACCTGATCGACTTGTATCTACTCCAGTGCTTGGCACATAGTAAGTACTTAATAAGAACCATAATTATTTTTATGATTATTATAAACACTTTCATGTCCCATTGTGGGCAGGGAACCTGTCTGCCAGTGTGGTTGAACTGTACTCTCCAAAGCTCTCAGCACAGTGGTCTGCACATAGTGAGCACTCAGTAAATACCATTGATTGATTTTAGGTCTGGCTCCCTCACTGGAGCATAACCCTTTATGGGCAGGGAATATATCACCTGCTTCTCTGGTACTTACCCAGCGCTCAGTACGGACGTTCCACGTAGTAAAATAAATGCCATCACTACTACTACTCGAATAGCAGTACTAGTTGTAGCGGTGAGAGTAGTAATGATAAGCTCTTCTGAGCATCCCTTGGGAGCAGTGCACGGTATTGAGTGCTTGGGAAAGACAACACATATTGATCAAGGAGTGCTGTACTCCAGTGCAGTGCTCTGCCCCCCGTAAGCACCCAGTATGGTGCTCTGCACACAGAAGGTACTCAGTATAGTACTTCTCTCCTAGTAATAATAATAATAATAATTGTGGTATTTGTTAAGTGCTTACTATGTGCCAGACATTGTACTGAGTACTGGGATGGATACAAGAAAATTGGGTTGGACACAGTCCCTGTCCCACATCGGTCTCCCAGTTTAATCCCCCCATTTTACAGATGAGGTAACTGAGGCACGGAGAAGTGAAGTGACTTGCCCAAAGTCACACCACGGACAAGAGGTGGAGCTGGAATTAGAACTCTTGACCCATGACCTTCTAACTCCCAGGCCTGTGCTCTATCCATTACTCCATGCCGCTTCTCGGTAAGCACCCAGTAGGGTGCTCTGCACACAGAGGTGCTTAATAAATATCACTGATTGATGGAGTCCTTGGATCTCTTCTCACCAGGGAAGAAGCATCAGTCCCCTACATGGCTGCTTTCTTTTCTTCCTTTCTGGGCCCTTTCTTGCCTGGTTTCCTATCTGACACCAGCAAATCATTCCCAGGACTCGATCAGGCTGACAGACAGACACAGCCCCCACCCCTCCCAGCCAGCTTCCAGACCCAAAATTAGTCAGTCAGTCATATTTACTGAGCACTTACTGTGTACAGAGCATTGTACTAAGCACTTGGAGAGTACAGCATAATAGGCACATTCTTTGCCCACAATGAGCTTACAGTCTAGAAGGGGAGATAGACATTAATATGAATAAATAAATAAATGACAGATATGTACATAAGCACTGTGGGCCTGGGACAGGGATGAATAAAGGGAACAAGTCAGGGTGATGCAGGAGGGACTAGGAGAAGCAGAAAGGAGGGCTTAGAGAAGGCCTCTTGGAGGAGATGTGCCTTCAGTAAGGCTTTGAAGGTGGGGAGAGTAATTGTCTGTCAGATATGAGGATGGAGGGTGTTCAAGGCCAGAGACAGGACCTGGACGAGAGGTCAGTGGCGAGGTAGACAAGATCGAGGTACAGTGAGTAGGTTGGCCATTAGAGTGAAGTGTCTGGGCTGTGTTGTAGTAAGAAATCAGGGAGAAGAGATAGGATGGGCAAAGTGGTTCAGTGCTTTAAAATCAATGATGAGGAGTTTCTGTTTGATGTGGAGATGGATGGGCAACCCCTGGAGGTTCTTGAAACAGCCTGGAGGCCCGGAGGCTGGTCGCTCTGACACGGGCTCTCAACCCCTGGGGCCAGCAACCGCAGGTTATCTCGGCCGAAGGCTCTGATGCTTTTGGGGTGGGGGGCTCACCCTGGAGGCTCCAGAGGAGGGGGATTGACCAGGTTTTAGTTGGGGGCCGGCCAGCCCGAGGGGATGACATCTTGGGTCATTTCTCTCCACCCATAGACGGTACTCTGGGACAGGATAGGCAGCCCCCTGGAAGGTCTGGTTAGGGGCAGGCTGCCTAGCTGGTGGTCCAGGAGCTGGCCGGAGATCACCAGAAGGTGGATGGTGGAGGGCCACTGTTTCCAGGGAAGCCAATGACTTTGCCTGTGGGAGCACAAATATTTGCTTAGGATTTATAAACAGCCCTTCCACCAAGTCTCCAGTGGCCTAGGCGGTGCAGGGGACAGGGTCCCCACCTGAGGACTCCAGAGCTCACGAAAGCCGCCAGATCTCAGGCTGGGCCCCCAGCATTCTCCGGAACCTCTCCCTCAGCAGGCCCACTGTCTGGCTCGGAGGAGGGCAAGAGGAAAGCACTCCCTTGGGGAGCACAAGGAGCACCCTACCTGATGCTCCCCCGAGTCCCACCCATCACTCTGAGGGATCCTAGGCCAGCCTCAGCCTGGGGTCCACCCACAGCCTGAGGCCCGGGCACAGGCCCCAGCTCCTCACCACGTGGGAGCAAGCCCAGACAAATCGTAGCGGGCGGGCAAGCGGGGAAGGTTTATGTGGCCGCAAAGAGGCCGAGCCCAGCCTTGCCGCCCCCCACCCCACCTCGCCCCATCAAAGCGGTCAATGATATTTTACTGTTATCCCACCTCGTAAACAACAGCGACGGCTCTGGAAAACGTCCTTCCACGTCTAGTCCCGCCAGTGGAGCAGGATGGTCCCACTCTCGACAGGATCACTGTGGGCCAAGGGGGGCCAGCTCGTTATCAGGACGAGGGAGGGATCTCCTTGAAATAAAGCCACTCATGGGGGAGGTCTGCCAGTGGGCTTGGACCACCCTGTCAGCTTCGTCATGCCTAGTGGGACCCCAGGGAAGGGAAAGAACATGGAAGGGAAAGCAGTGCTGCTAGTGGATAGATCATGGACCCGGGAGTCAGGAGGAAATGAGTTCTAATCCCAGTTCTGCCCCATGTCTGCTGTGTGACCTTAAGCAAATCACTTCACTTCTCTGTGCCTCAGTTATCTCATCTATAAAATAAGGAAGATTGTGAGCCCCAGGTGAGACATGAACTGTAACCAACCTGATTAGTTTGTTCCTTCACCAGTATTTAGTACAGCACCTGGCATATAGTAAATGCTTAACAAATGCTATTTTAAAAAATGCAAGCCCTTCTGTGGGGTCAAGGGGTCACCTGGCTCATCAGTGGACAAGCCATCCAAATGGCATCCAGTCTTTGTCTCAAAACTTCCTGGTCTTATCGAGCCTGGCTCACTTCTGGGGCGGCCGCAGCTTTGGGGGCCCGGCTTGGGAGCGAAACGAAGAGCAGTCTGGTCTCTGAGGAAGATGGGGTATGGGTGGCCACAAGGGCCCAGGGGTCAGAACACCCCAGAAAGAGCGTGTCCATCTGTCTGTCCATCTGTCTGACTCCTACCTTGTCACTATTGAAGGGCGACTCATCCCATCCCCCCCAATCCATGCGGGAGGACAGAGGGTGGGGGCAAGCCTGTTTTGCTCCCCCCATGAGTCCCAACAAGAAACACAGCAGCAGATGTGAGGACTTGACCCCCGATCTCTCGGAAACCTACACCCCAAGGGAGCAGCTCCGTGGGGGAGGGGGTACTTGTTCCAGAGAAGCAGGGGAGGGAGCATGAACGTGCCGCTGGCCATGGAATTGTGGTGTCTGTTGAGCTCCTGGCATGTGCTAATTGCCAATGGAAGACTGCAATCGCAGTGGGCGGCTGCTCCCAGCCTGGTCCTCTGGGCAACAGGGATGAATGTGCCCATAGAATCCTGTCCCTTTCACCTAAGGATAAAGCCAAGCCCTGCAAGCCATCAGGGAGGCAGTCAGGCCAAGAGTGGTACCTGGAGTTTGCCGCCCTTAGCACTGCCGGTCCGGACTGCAGTCCTTGGGGTTTGCTGTTTTTCGGGACTCCCGACCGGGGAACCCGGGAATATATTCCATTCCCTAGTTTCTGCTTTCAGGTCTCCTCCTCTTTTCCTGCCTCTCCTTTCTGCTCCTGTGGCTTCACTTCTCAAACTTCTTTCCCTGTGACTGTTTCATCTACTGCATACTTTCTTCCCCTTGCCCTGTTTCTCCAAGCTAAGTACAAAAGTACAACTCTCTCTCTCTCTCTCTCTCTCTCTCTCTCTCTCTCTCTCTCTCTCTCTCTCTCTCTCTCTCTCTCTCGGCTTACAGAGATGAGCATTGGGGCCAGAAGCTTGGGGAGAGGTGTGGTGAGAGATGATTAGGTTCCATCCCAAAGTGTTGGATTGTTGGGGGAGGTCCTGTCCTGTAGTCTGAGATTCAGAGTGAGGCAGGAAATTGTTCTTCCCAATGGCTGCTAAACGCTGACCCCCACTGCAGGTCAGGCACTGTCCTGACAGCTCTGAGGCCAATGGGGCAAAATCAAAGTCAGCACCAGTCCTAACCACCAGAAGGCTCCTGAACGAAGAGAGGGTGGCAGCACCATGCTCAGAGGACAGAAAAACCTGCACAGTTCAACCAAGGAACTGTTGACAATCAGCTAAACTGAGCTTGGAGTGGGTGTTCTTTGTCCCACTCAGCCTCCTCAGTCCTCCAGGCCACAGTAGGCCCCGGGCTAGCCGAGAGCACCCTTGGGGCCAGGAAGCTGCAGTCTGGACACTGGGCTGCAAGAGACCCCACCCACCCAAGGCTGGGATCTGCCAGGTGCTTACAAGCCTAAGGGGGTCTTCAGGGCCTCCGTCCAAACCCAGCCCCCTCCCTCCGATTCCCTCCCTCAGTGTCTTCCCCAGATCCTCCCAGCTGATGCCGGCTCAGCTGCCCCGTCCTTGCGCTGGGACACAGAGTTTGGCAGGAAGCAGTTTCCCTGGGCCCCGGGTTGCTGGTAATGAATGTGACTCCAAACTCAGTCTGTCTGACAGAGAACTGGAAGGGCCAAAACCCACCTTCTCATCCCATGGCGGGAGCTAGATCAGGAGTTAGGCTAGGAGCTAGGCTGAGAGCTAGACCAGGATTTGACTGGGTGCTGAGATGGGAGCTGGGCCTAGAGTCAGGCTGGGAGAGGGGTCAGAAGTTAAGCCAGGAGCTGAACTAGGCTGGCTGGAGCCTTGGGTTCTCTGTGGGACAGGCCTAGATGGCCAACCCAGTTTTTTTAGCTGCTTTTTAAAATTTGCTGCAGCATTGTCTGTGCCGGCGCCATTCAGAACCTGTCCCAGCTTTGCCCGGGGTTGGGCCATAGCCCTGGGAGTTCAGAGGGGGAGGGGGAGGAGGAGACAGATGAGGAAGGAAAATGGTTCAGCTCCATAGCAGAGATCTCGTCCACTGTGCAGACGCCAGCAGGATGGAAACTGAGGAGCCCGCAGTCAGTGAAGAAGCCCATAATAGCAGGGTTTCCACACAATAAACACCATGGTAACTCAGGGTTACTTCATCTCCTAAACCACAGGGCAGATGCCTGCTTAATACCATGGAACCATCCAGGCATAATCACCAAGTAATCTACCTCGGCTGTAATTACCGTGCAGCCCCGGCCATCCCCCAGGGAAAGCTGGTGTAGTAGTCGCCACATGAGGAAAACGAACTTAATGAGATCGAGTTATCTGGGCCTTTGGTGTAAAGTGTTACCAGTTGTTCTTGTTATGTGTCTGCCTGAAGTCAGTTGGGATCCACTGGCCGGGTCCTGTGGAAAGCATGTTTCCCTTGTCTGGTCAAAGCGGGGAGCCCCACAGGAGCGTGCTCTCGTAAATGGGTGTCGCCCACTATCGGGGTGACAGACAGGTGCGGTCGACCCATCGTTTGATGGATCACCTGTTCTCCAAGACAGGTCTAACTGATCAATTGTTAGACCTCCCCCTGTTGATGAGGCCAATGGATCCAGTCAGTCAATCAATCGGTCAATCATATTTGTTGAGCACTTACTGTGAGTAGAGCACTGTACTAAGTGCTTGGGAGAGTACAATATAACAGACACATTTCCTGCCCACAATGAGCTTACATCCAGCTGACCCATCATTAGACAGATAATAATAATAATAATGACATTTATTAAGTGCTTACTATGTGCCAAGCACTGTTCTAAGCACTGGGGAGGTTACAAGGTGATCAGGTTATCCCACAGGGGGCTCACAGTCTTCATCCCCATTTTCCAGATGAGGTAACTGAGGCCCAGAGAAGTGAAGTGACTTGCCCAAAGTCACACAGCTGACAAGTGGTGGAGCGGGATTTGAACCCATGACCTCTGACTCCAAAGCCTGGGCTCTTTCCACTGAGCCACGCCGCTTCTCACCCACTCTTCGATCGTTAGATTTCCCCCACCAGTGAGGCAGATGGATCGAGCTGACCCATCATTAGATGGATTGCCCGCTATCCAAGAGACACACGGATCCAGTTGATCCATACTTAGATGATCGCCTGCTGTCAAGGAGTTGGATCCAATTGCTCCATTACAGCATGGCATAGTGGAAAAAGCACAGGCTTGGGAGTCAGAGGTCAGAGGTTCTAATCCCACCTCTGCCACTTGTCAGCTGTGTGACTTTGGGCAAGTCACTTCACTTCTTTGTGTCTCAGTTACCTCTTCTGCAAAATGGGGAGTAGGACTGTGAGCCCCACATGGGACAACCTGATTACGTGGTATCTACCCCAGTGCTTACAACAGTGCTTGGCACACAGTAAGCACTTAACAAATACCATCATTACTATTATTAGACTGTAAGACCCCAGTAGGGCAGCAAGCATGTGACTTTCTTCTGGTGAGCTCATTCCAGCCCACAGTACAGTGTTGTGTAATTGTAATAATAATAACTGTGGTATTTGTTAAGCGCTTACTTTGTGCCTAGCCCCTTGCTAAGTGCTGGGGTAGATACAAGAGAAAGAGGTTGGACACAGCCCCTGTCCCACATGGAACTCCCAGGCTAGGAGAGAAGGCAAACAAGTATTTAATCCCTATTTTAAATATGAGGCCCAGATGTGTAAAGTGATTCACCCAAGGTCACACAGCAGAGAAGTGGTAGAGCTGGGATTAGGACCCAGATTCTCTGACTCCCAGGTCTGGGCTCTTATCATCAGGGTTACCCTGCTTCTTGGTAGGGGCTCGGTAAACATCATTGGTTGATTGATCAATGGATTGATCGGATCTGTCTGACACCCAGACAGTGAGACGCCCAATCAGTCAATCATTCACTGGTGATTGATCAATCAATCAATGGTATTTATTGAGCAATTACTGTTTGAGGAGCACTGTACAAAGTATTTGGGAGGGTACAGTAAAATAAATAACAATAATAATAATAACAATAAACTGTGGTATTTGTTAAGCGCTTACTATGTCCCAAGCACTGAACTAAGCCTTGGGGTGGATACGAAATCATCAGGTTCCACATGAGGCTCACAATCTGAGTTGGAGGGAGAACAGGTATTGAATCCCCATTTTGCATTCATTCATTCATTCAATCGTATTTATTGAGCGCTTACTGTGTGCAGAGCACTGTACTAAGCGCTGGGAAGTACAAGTTGACAACATATAGAGACAGTCCCTACCCAACAGTGGGCTCACAGTCTAGAAGGGGGTGACAGAGAACAAAACAAAATATATTAACAAAATAAAATAAATAGAATAAATATGTACAAATAAAATAAATAAATAGAGTAATAAATACATACAAACATATATGCATATAAACTGGTGCTGTGGGGAGGGGAAGGAGGTAAGGCAGAGGGGATGGAGATGGAGAGGGGGAGGAGGGGGAGAGGAAGGAGGGGGCTCAGTCTGGGAAGGCCTTCTGGAAGAGGTGAGCTCTCAGTAGGGCTTTGAAGGGAGGAAGAGAGCTAGCTTGGTGGATGTGTGGAGGGAGGGCATTCCAGGCCAGGGGGATGACGTGGGCCGGGGGTTGACTGCGGGACAGACGAGAACGAGGCATGGTGAGGAGATTAGTGGCAGAGGAGCGGAGGGTGCGGGGTGGGCTGTAGAAGGAGAGAAGGGAGGTGAGGTAGGAGGGGGCGAGGTGATGGAGAGCCTTGAAGCCGAGGCTAAGGAGTTTCTGCCTGATGCGTAGGTTGATTGGTAGCCACTGGAGATTATTGAGGAGGGGAGTAACATGCCCAGAGCGTTTCTGCACAAAGACAATCCAGGCAGCGGCGTGAAGTATGTATTGAAGAGGGGAGAGACAGGAGGATGGGAGATCGGAGAGGAGGCTGATACAGTAATCCAGACGGGATAGGATGAGAGCTTGAACAAGCAGGGTAGCGGTTTGGATGGAGAGGAAAGGGCGGATCTTGGCAATGTTGTGGAGGTGAGACCGGCAGGTTTTGGTGACAGCTTGGATATGAGGGGTGAACGAGAGAGCGGAGTCAAGGATGACACCAAGGTTGCGGGCTTGTGAGACGGGAAGGATGGTAGTGCCGTCAACAGTGATGGGAAAGTCAGGGAGAGGGCAGGGTCTGGGAGGGAAGACAAGGAGTTCAGTCTTGGACACGTTGAGTTTTAGGTGGCGGGCAGACATCCAGATGGAGATGTCCTGAAGGCAGGAGGAGATGCGGGCCTGGAGGGAGGGAGAGAGAGCAGGGGCAGAGATGTAGATTTGGGTGTCATCAGCTTAGAGATGATAGTTGAAGCCTTGGGAGCGAATGAGGTCACCAAGGGAGTGAGTGTAGATCAAGAACAGAAGGGGACCAAGAACTGAACCTTGAGGAACCCCTACAGTAAGGGCATGGGAGGAGGAGGAGGAGCCCGCAAAGGAGACTGAGAATGAATGGCCAGAGAGAATCAACGCTGCAGACAAGGGAACTGAGGCACAGAACAATGAAGTGACATTCCCAAGGTCACAGAGCAGGTAAGTGGAGGAACTGGCCTGAGAACCCAAGTCTTCTGAATCCCAGGCCTGTGCTTTTTCACTAGACCCTTCTGCTTACCATTAGACATAATCCCTGCCCACACGAAGTTTACAATTTAGCAGAGGAAACATTAAAAAACCCTACAGGTGGGTGCAGCACCTTAGTATAATGATATTTAAATATGTGCTGTGAGGATGGTGGGAACATTGAAGTTCTCAGGTTATGGACTTAAGTGCTTAGGAAGGAGAATAAGGTGAGGAGATAAGAGGTTAGTCAGAGAAGGCTTCCTAGAGGAGATGTGATTTTAGTAGGGCCTTGAAGATGGGGAGAGCAGTGGTCTGTTGAATCTTAATAATAGTAATAATGATGGCATTTGTTAAGCGCTTGCTATGTGCCAAGCACTGTTCTAAACACTGGGGTAGCTACAAGGTAATCAGATTGTTCCATGTGGGGCTCACAGTCTTAATCCCCATTTTACAGATGATGTAACTGAGGCCCAGAGAAGTTAAGTGGTTTGCCCAAGGTCACACAGCAGAAAAGGGGCAGAGCTGGGATTAGAAACCATGTCATTTGACTCCCAGGCCCATGCTCTTCCAGGCAGGAGAGAGGAAGCAGGCAAGAGGTTGATGGGGGGCAGGGGGAGAGACAAGAGCATAGTACAGGGAGTAGGTTAGCTTTAGGGAAGCAAAGTGTGCGATTGGATCTGTCTGACTTTTGGATAACAAGCGATGAAATCAATCAATCAATCTCTGGTGATTGATAGATTGATTAGATCTGACTGAGACAAGTGGCACAATTAATCTATCAATATATCAATGCTATTTTTTGAATGCTTAATGTGTGCAGAGCACTGTGCTAAGTGCTTGGGGGAATACAATACAACAGCATTGATAGACACATTCCCTGCCCACAAGGAGCTTACAGTCCAGAGCGGTATCACTGATGACTACTCCATTGATTAGATTAGTCTGACTCCAAGCAAATAGTACAACAGATGGATCGCTGAGTGCCTACACTGGAAATAGCTCCCCAGAAGCAAGACCCAGACACCCTGCCCTCGGAGGGCCTACAGTCTATGGACCCCTTTCCCGAGACTCCTGACTGGCTCCACCCCAGATCTTTCTCAAGTCATTCAGGTTCCAGCCTGTCTTGCAGCCACCTTATCCATCAGCTTCTGGGACCACGGGGTCACTTGGCTGTTCCCGTCCCCGGGGAGGCTTAGGGCAATCCCCTCTGTGGGAGCTTTGAACTGATCCATGATCTGGTGTCCCATGGTGGGAAGGGGTGAGGGGCTGGGACAAGGGTGCTGAAGTGGGGATTCTGAGAAGGGGAGAAGTGAGATGAGGGCACTGAGATAAAGAGGACTTAGACAAGGGAGTGTGGAATGAGGGTATAGAGATTGGGGTGTGGAAATGGGGGTGTGGAAATGGGGTGGAAGGCAGAAGCTTCTGGAAAAAAAGCAGTTTCAACCTGTAGCATTGAATGAGCTCACATCCCAGCCCTGCCATCCTGAGGGGAATTGTCTGTGATCCCTATCTCCTATTTCCATGATTTGATTTCTGAACACTCTGATGGAACTGTGGCGATGCCTCCCAGAGGGGCCCCCGGGTACTTGGTCCAGCTTGGAGTTCTGACCTCCAAACCCCGTGAGGACAGCCAGGGTGGAAACCGGAGAGGGTGGAAGCCAGAGCCGCCAGGGGGACGGAGCTGCAGCTAAGGGTGGGCAAGCTCTCTGGCTGCTCAGTGGGAATCTGTTTCCATGGGAATCTGACCTGGAGGGAATCATCTGTCCCAGTGAGCAGGTCAGTCTGCTCTGAGGTTGTTGCTGCTCTCTCACACACTCACATGTGCTCACATGCTCTCCCATGCTCTCACATGCTCTCACATGCTGTCACCAGCTCTCACGCTCTTTCACTCTCTCACCCCTCTCGCACACACTCACACATTCTTTCATGCTCTCTCATATTCACTCCCTGAACGGCTACCTGGTTGACTCTTCCACTAGACAAACCAGCCTTGGAGCAGAGTCGAGTGGAGCTGGGCTTCAGCCTCTGGTTTCCCATCTGGGGCTCCCCACAATGGATGGCTCAGCGGGAGGCAGCGCAGCCTGGTGGGGATAGCCTGGAGCTGGGATTCAGGGGGTCCAGGTCCTGGATGCCCCGGCCAGCTGGGTAACCCTGGACAGATGCCTGAACCTCTCTGGGCCTATGTTTCTCAGTCTGTTACATGAGGATGACATCAACTTGTACTTCCCAAGCGCTTAGTACAGTAAGCGCTCAATAAATATGATTGAATGAATGAATCCCTGCTCGCTTTCCCTCCTTCCTTCCTCCCTCCTAGATGATGAGTACTCTGTGGGCCAGAGTTAGTTCAGGGATGGCTCAGCACTGGCTCTGGAATGGCCCCAGCATTGGCTCTGGAATGGCTCAGAGTTAGTTCAGGGGTGGTTCACCATTAGCTCTGGGATGGCTCAGCATTGGCTTCGCATTAGCTCAGCGCTGGCTCTGGGGTGGCTCAGAGTTAGTGCAGCGATGGTTCAGCGTTGGCTCAGGGATGGCTCAGGGAAGACTCAGTGTGAGCTCATCAGTGGCTCAGCCTTGGCTCAGCAGTGGCTCAGAAGACAGGAACGGGCGTCGAGGTGCCCAAGACCATGAAGGAACTCCCACCCCGGGTTGCAGAATCACCCATCTGTGGTGGTACCATTGCACTGGTTGCTGGGCAGATGATTCTATTGGGTAGAAAAGTGAGAAATGTCATTGTTCTAGCTGTCCCAGGCCGGTAAAA